>NC_050074.1:25488049-26107178 GCF_009764565.3 Dermochelys coriacea | reverse complement strand
CCAAGATCAGAATATTACTCAACAACTACTACAACAAAATGATTAAATCCCTGCTTTAGGAGCAAACTCAACTCAGCCTTGGCTATTGAATTATAAGCAGTGCTTACATTTTGTCTAATATAAATTAAAAGGAAAAAAGATATATGTGGTCATAAGTAGTTGTGCAAGAGTTACAAGACTGGATACGTCAAAACAAGTTTAATCCATTCTAGTCAAGATGCACATTACAATGAAACATTTTAAATGCAAGTGACTAACTTAAGCTTCTTTGAGTCAACTTTCTATATTTCACAGTTAAACTAGTACTATTAAATGTATTTAATGTACCTTATGGATGAGGCCAGCAATATCTTCATTTTGAATAATTATCAATAGTTTGTCTAAAGTAGCTTTTCTTTTCAAGAATTGTTCTGGGTGGCATTCTGTATTACCCAATTTTGTAAGGTATTCCTACCCCACAAAAAAAAAAAAAAAAAAAAAAAAAAAAAAAGAGAAAAAACAATTAGTTAAACCAGTGCAATTCCAAAGCTCAACATATAGAGTTTACTATTCAAGCAAGCACAGAGGCATTTTTAAATCGAATATTTGTAGGTTCCCCCCCCCCCCCCCCACACACACACACACACTTTTACTCAAGAGCACTAGCTAAAAAGATATAGAAACACATGAACTAGATTCATTTTGTAAAAGCTATTTCTGTAATTATTTTTGTGGAACTCCATTTAAGCGGCTGACCACCTTAGTCTCTGCTGAAAAATGCACTTTTCACTAAAAGCCAAAAACATTTTACTTTCAACTCCATGATATTTAATATTAAACACAGAAGTGCAATTTCTCAACATTATCTGGAATTTCAAGAAGCAAAAATTATAGGAATTTTGTAGGAATCTCATTTCCTGACCATCCCTTAATAAAATTTTCCACTTCAAGCAGAACGGAGAATATGCTTTTGATCATGTTTCTCTTTTTATTCCTGAAACCTCACAGAAGCTGCCCTACAGTGCTACTTTCAAAAACAACAAAACAAGGTCTTCTCCAACTAATCCCACTATCCAGCTAGAAAGAGGTTTATACCTTTCCTAGACAAGAGGAAGACTTAAATTGAGTGCAAATATGCCACAGGCGAGCCTTCATTGACTTATGAAAAAGTAACACCAAATTTCAAAGCTCAAATGCATGTATACCTTACTGATGTGTTTGCAAGTCAGGTTTATTTATCCCAGACTGAATGGCTCCAATTAACACCATTTTTAAAATGTAGAAATATTTGGCCAAGCTTTCAAGGCCTTACACTCAACTTGATGGCATCTCTCCGTTTGGATGTAGTGAAATTTTTGACCACCGCTATTTCAGCATCAATGAGCAAAATCTTGTTGATTTTGGGGAATAACTGAAAGACAGGGAGGAGGAAAATGGGGGAATACAGCCTGTGCCAGCTGATTAACAGAGCCACAGCTCTGAGCACCTCTGCAACTGTTTATAAATCAAAAGGACTGATTGATGGGAGTTCCCGAAACAGAAGGGGATGGGAGCAAGGCACAAAGTGAGCTTCTGTGGTCTTGAAGTGGGGGGGAAAAAGGGAAATGAAGGAATACAAGAAGCCCCTGATGTGTGCAATTTGCTCAGCCTACAGAAGCTATGAAGCATGTGAAACCCTAGCTCTATGCTAAGGATAGGTCCCAAAGGAAAAACCTATTTACCTGTATTTCTTTGCAGAGAATACTTTCCTCCTCTTCATGAATGTAAAATTTCACAGTGTTTTTCTGTACATCTTTAATGATTTTGACCAAGCTGTTGAATACTTCAGGTTTTAACTGGCTTATAAAATCAGAGAGTGCTGGTTGGGTTGAAATGTTCAAGTTTTCTGGTGATTTCTGAGTCTTTTCTGGTGGCTCCAGTGGATCGTCACTGGAAGTGTTCTTATCAGATGTCAGTAAAACCTCTGTGATGGCAGTAACATGGTCCATTTCCTCTTTCACTATGGTTAAGTTCATTGATGAATGCTGCTCATTACAGTTTGGCTCCTCCACAATACTGTTACACAGTGGTTCTGATAACAGCGCAGTATCAAAGTCACTTGAAACAGATACACCCTGTTCTGGTAGAGGATTCAACTGAGCCTCAGTTACAGCATCTCCTGCTGGATCAGGACTAGAATTAAGAGGTGGAGTATGCCTACCACATGAAAATGACAGAGCAACACTATTCAGCTTTTCACTCAGCCTCTCTATATACTCTTGGACAGAGATTTCTGATGCCTGTAAATGTATGTATTGAGAAAGTCTCATTACCCTCTCCTGGGCTGAAAAGACAGGAGTGGACATTCCACTCACATATGCAATATTCTTCTGCTGCAAAATCTCCTGAACCTTTCTTGCAAAGAGATTGTATTCTTCCAATAATGTAGACTCTATTATTCCACTTATGGAGTGCTTAGATGCAAGAGGGTGCTCCGTTAGTGCACGCTGATCTTCATTTTTCTCCATGTGACTTGTATACAATCCATCTTCTTTTGTCCCCTTTTGTATGTCTGAAAATGGAGAGTATGGAAACTGGTAATCAGAACTTCTTTGTCTATTTATTACCCGGGGGTCATTAGGAAGGGCATCCTTTGGTGGTAAATACACCAGTTGTTCTTCTGGTGATTTCAGACCTATACAGGAAGAGTTGTTTATTATAAATCTAATGTTTAGAAATTCAACAAAAATACACACTTGTTGTTTTAAAATTATTACAAACTTCATCAACTTCTACCTAACAAATTAACTCTGCATTTGAGGCATTAATGCCAAGTGCGAGTACAGAAGCACTCAGTTTAACCTTTCTTAGGTTCGGGTTGGGGAGTGTTGGGGGGGAAGAAGAAAAACAGAATATTTTAGGATTTCATTACTCTCACTTAGGAACGAAAATCATAAGCAAGTCATTTTGTCCGACAGCAATATCCGATTAGCACTATTGAACAACGGGAAGCAACAGAACCTTCACAAGATTTAAGCAGACTGAAGTGGGTAGGTGACCAATTAAATCATTGACATTTTCTTCCTATCTAGCTTCTAAGTAGAAGTCACATACTATGGTGTAGAGCAGTGGTTCTCAAAGCCAGTCTGTTGCTTGTTCAGGGAAAGCCCCTGGTGGGCTGGGCCGGTTTGTTTACCTGCGACATCCGCAGGTTCGGCTGACTGCAGCTCCCACTGGCCGCGGTTCGCTGCTCCAGGCCAACGGGGGCTGCAGAAAGTGGCGTGGGGCAAGGGATGTGCTGGCTGCCCTTCCCACAGCCCCCATTGGCCTGTAGTGGCAAACCACGGCCAACGGGAGCCGCGATCAGCCAAACCTCCGGACGCAGCAGTAAACAAACTGGCCCGGCCTGCCAAGGGCTTTCCCTGAACAAGTGGCGGACTGGCTTTGAGAACCACTGGTGTAGAGTTTAAATTGTATGCATGTAAAATGAGGAGCTGGATGGCGAGCCATTTTTGCAAGCATTGTTGGCATGCAATTATGAAAATCCGAGTTCAGCGAGTGACTCCCTCATAATCCCAGGTCTCTCTACAACCTTGCTGTTAAGCACGTTTCTTTCAATACTCATAAAATATAAGATTAATAGCAGTAACAGAAGCCCTCCATTTATTTACAGACCTGATAACACTATATAGATGTGGAAAAGTTTCACTGCATTATTCCAAGCCTGACACAGATCATTTCTAGATATGGTTAGTTCCGTCCCCAAGCACATTCAATCCATTGCCTCTTTGCCAAATCTGCAAACAAAGGTTTTTACTTTGTGTAGTAGTACCTGGGAAAAAACTGAAATTTCTATCAAAGTGCTGTCAAAAGCACAGTTTCCTCTTTGGTTTGTGTGGGACTTTCTAACAGCACCATGAAAGAAAAACCATTTAAAAAAAAAAAAATGTGTGGGGGGGAGAAATGAGATTGTAAAATCACTAAATCTGGTTTGGAGATGGGGGAAGAAACACCATCATCTCTGGAGGAGAAATGGTATCCAAAATTATGTAAGAATGTCTTAAATTCGTATCCCTTTGAAGTGCAATTATACTTTTACTAGTAAGTACAAAAAATAAAATATACCCTTTTGTGTGCTTAAAAGGATACCAATCTAATTTAGTGACAAAAATATGATTTGTTTTCAGATTTTAAAATCCTGTTATCGCTGCAAAGCCAGGCAGAAGTAAACAGATTCTATTCCTTTGTGCCAGACTTATTTTTTCCTCGTCTCAAATTAAGTTCCAAGCAATTACAACTGAAGGCAACTGGGTTGTCTAGTTGCAACTGAGGGTCTAAAAATGACCTATAAAATCTTTATTTTGGGGATTATGCAAAAAGAAGAGAACAGAGCTTGACTCTCAGAGCCAATGATGTGTTTTGCAGGGCTCAAAGTTGGGATATATTATTTTTTACACCGGTCTGCAGAGTGCATTTGAATCTAGAAGTCCCTGCTACACTAATATTTTTAAGAGTCATTTTAAAAATATACTCCCTTCCCCTCCCCCTCCGAAGACTTTTCCAGCAGCAAAAAATTACCAGAATGTAGCAGCACTGTAGCTATGTTCCCTACACAAGGTTAGCATTTTAAACCTACTTTGCCCTAGTGTGAATTGCAGGCAATATGTTCTTAGTTGTGCATTTCATTTGTGTCAAGCTGCTTATCAAAAATGGCATTTTCACAAAACTTCTATTTTATCTTTGTACCCAGAAATATATGGGTACTATAATCCTTTCATATACTTCTGAATCACACTAAACAATACTATAAATTTTACCACTTTCTAAATTTTCAATAAGACATATTACTATTCAGTTACATCCTTAAAGACAGATTATTAGGAACAAAATTTTTATGATGGACTCCCCCATGCTTCACTATGTAGAACATGGTGAAGTTTCCAAATCCAAAAATATGAAAATCATTGAGAGAGATACTACAAGATTTATCACTAATTTGAGACATCACAACCACCTGAAAGATCAACTTAATTGTTTTGCAAGAGAAAAATTTAGTGCATTTAAAAAATAAAAAAAACCCCATACATGACAGCTCCTGCCTTTCAACATAAGGCTATCTGAACATGTAGAACTTTAAGTTGCTATTCAAGTTTGTTGACGAGAAACTATTTACAAAAAACCCCAAAACCTGATAGTATTCCTTATGTAACAAAGAAGAGCCTCATTGCTTGCAAAGGCTTGTTAACAACTACAGCAGGAATGCAAACTACAATGCAAAGGTAAGCTTTGGGGTCAGAATTTTAAACTCAAAGCATTTTCAGTCATTTTACGGGGGGGGGGAGACATTACTTTTAATGAGCACTCTCTGAAGGTGGCATCCTTCACATATCAACACCATTGGGTCACAAGTACTCAGGAGAAACTAACTGTGTAGGCACGAGCAGAAATTGTCAAACAGGTATACTGAGTAAACAACTTCCAGCATTTGTTCCTGTTCAAATATCTAACTTCCTACTTCAATTTGGTCTGTCCAGTTAGTTTGTAGAAAAAACGGCTGCCTGAAAAATACCAGCTTAAAAAAAAAAAAAAATCTAGCTATTCTTGTTGCTTTGCAGCAAGATTCTGCCATCCTGCAGAAATATGTCATTCTAGAACAAAAGGAAGAGAGACTATGTTTTTGATGAGTTTCTTTCAAAAAAATATCAGCAGTTCAAGTAGTGCATGCTAAAGGAAAAAATCCCATTTAATAGCTATGGTGCGAGATGAATAGCATTAAAAGCTATCATTTTTAAGATCCCACTAGCCTTCTTGTACAAGGTAACAGGGAAAAGCAAGCAAGAAGCAAGTTGGATGAATTTCTGGAGTCAGAGACCAGCCCCAGATTCAAGATGAACTTTTAATTTAAATAAAACTAGGTTCTGGTTAGGACAAAGTGATCATAAGCAAGAAAGCTGATTGCTAAAACTGAAACCCAGGTTTATTTCCAGCCTATTGTGGAGTTTGGATTATGTAGCAATTAAGAAATAGCTTACCCGGTGCTCAGCAACACAAGATATCCATGTAAGTTAAGTAACTAAAGGCAAGTTTTCCCTCAATAGTAAGTTTTTTCAGTGACAAGGACTGGAAAGCATCGTGCAACAAAAAGCAAAGAATTTACTACTTTAAAAAAAAAATCAGGACTTTATCATTCCTCACAACCATGATAGAGGATTGAAAATGAAAAGTAGTAATTTTCAATTTTGAATTTTTTTACCTTACTATTTATAAACTGATAGCAAGAGATCAATCACTAATTTATCTCCTTACAATTGAAAAAAAATAGTGAAAAACTGAAGTTGCTTTCCCTGGGGCCTATGCTTCCCTTCCACAACCATCTCTCCACCTCAGAAATAAAGAAACCCACAAACCATCAGATGCAGTCTATTATATAGAGGCAGAGAAGCTTATTGTATGTGATGCTATTTAAAAGATCTTAAATCCGTAAAAGGAAATTCAAAGGCTCCTTTACGCTATTACATTTTCAGAAAGGTATGCTTGATAGAATCAAACAACTGACAGAAAAGCGTGAAGTCTTAAGACTGTTCTAATTCTCCTTTAACATTCTTGGGTCACTCCAGTGAACCAATTCCATTAATTGAATGGCAGACTACTGATCCATTCCCCAGTTTCCTGATGAAAATTCAATACTAGAAGAAACTATAAAAGTTGGGAAGTAGTGGCATATGGGGAAAGAGGAAAAAAAAAAAGCAGCCATCCTTCTCACCTGTTTGGTTATCTCCATGTTTTTCCAGTTGATCCTCTGGATCTCTTCCTGCCCCTCCTGAGGGAGAGCAGCAGTTAGCATTTGTAGTTTCTCAATAGATACTTATCTAGCACTTCTCAAAACTAATTGTGTTATAGAACTAAATCAGTATATAAATACAGTAAGAGTTAACTTGAAAGTTAACCCCCTAGAGTTGGTAACACTGGTGACATCTATTAATTTAAACACACCACCTCCTTCATCTCCGATGATCAGGGATTTTCCTTCTCTTTTTAGCCAAGAGAATACTTCAGAGAATTGCATGGTTCAGATAAAAAAAACAAAAAACACTTGGCATAATACTGAAACCTAGTAGACTACTATACACTGTGTAACAGCTAACTGGCAAATCCTCATAAGAATGCCCACATCCAGCATTTATGATAAACTATAGTTTGAGCTGCCTAATCATGTTCCTTACCATTGCTACTTCCACAGCCATGTGGTATCAGCACACATAGTAATTGTTTCCCGGCAAAGCACTGAATGGGTATTGATGTCCTTTGGGTCTTAAACTGCGAAAGGTCAGATATCCAAGCTATCCTCTCTCATTGAAAAGCTTATGAAGAAGTTTGTGGAAATAAAAACCAAGAAGATGGTATTAAAATGGTCTTGGTGCCCTTTGGTAAGGCCAATCCAGTTCCACCTATAGCCATCACTCCAGGATTCTTAGAAGATGAGCAGGAACCAATAGTTTTTACTCGTGGGGTATGACAGTTAATCCATCCTATTTGGGTCAGTCACAAGGGAAACGGGGGGGGGGGGTGCACACATGGAGAAGGGACTCAGTGCCCAGCCTCAAATGCATTTATGGCTCGACTTCTCACCTCTTCTATCCCACCACCCACACCCCTCAAGCCAACACTCTTAAGTTTCTCAGGGACTTAATACTGTCGACTCAGTCATCAAGAGGTAGGATGAGAAGGTTCTTTAAAGAAGATTCTCTGAGAAAAATGGGTTTCATTCTTATGGTCAAAGATGAAAAAAGACTTTGAAGTACTTTTAGTAGGATAGCTTGATTTGGTGAAAAGGGACTCTTCTTCCAGTAAGGTCAACTGTAACCTTAAAGGATTTCTATGTTGAACCCCACTGTAGTATCAGCCGGTTTAATTTTGCAACTATAAAGTGTGCTATCATTACCAAAAAGTGACAACTTCACTTTTTTTTAGTCAGATACATCTTGTGAGATACAAATTAAAGCAAATGACTGAATAAGACAGACCACAATTCTAGACAGCTACACTATGTATCAGTATACTACCAAAGCTATTCCTATTTATTCGTCACATCCAAGAGGTTAAAATCTGGTCTCTGTTACAGCTAAGCATGCCCAATAAAGAGAATGGGATGTTTCATGGGTATAAACATAGCAGAATTTGATCCCTGTGATCTTATAGTTCAGCCTTTCAGTAATAATCAAATATTAAAAACAAAACTCTACATACAGTGTGACCCAAGAGTGGGATCTATGAAAGATGAGACCTTTAGAAAACTGGTTCTTTTACATTTTAGGGAAGCATAAAAAAAGTTAGTAGTATGTCTTACCTGTAATTGGAATCAGCTTCCAGTGTATTCCAACCTCTCCTATGTTATTTGAACTAGAATGTTGCCTGCGATAAGCATGTTCAATAGGAGTGCTAGGACATGGGCTGTAGTCATCAAAGCTACTAACACTTCCAGTACTTGGTTCCTTACAAAAATAAAAATAAAATAAAATAAAATAAATAAATCTCAGTTCAAGACTATGATGTATCCTTAACATAGTATTAAGCTTTGCCATCTCAACAGTAGGAATGTAGATAAGATCATCAATCTAATCTAATTTTTGCATTTAAGTTAATCAAATCTGAACACAGGCAGAAATATTTCACTGTAAGCATTTCTATCCTTGGATGAAAAATCAAAGTTTCTGAATTGACAAAAACAGTGTCTTTCCCATAGGAATTCAAAACGCCATTTTAGGTGCATTTGCTAGATGGTCTTTTCCCCTGCTCCTGTTTCAAGCATTCGGAACTATCTGTAAGTGGATTGCTCTCTTCCTTTCCTTAAGCAGGTAGCTTCAGACAGCTGACAGCCAAGGCAGAAGAGGCACACCTCCCTCAACCAGTTGATAACTTTCAGAATTTAACTCCAATTTATAGAATCAGTAGGATTCCTAGCTAGATTCCAGATTGAGACAAGCTGGGTGAATTCATTCAAGAGAGAGTAGTGATTTGGTTTCACCAACACAGTTGTTGTTGGGGCATTTGATGTACAGAATAAGATACACCACATGTTGCGATAGGCATATGCATCTGGAAAGGTGTGTTCTGTGGGGTTCACTCTTAATGAGCCCTACACAGAAAAAATGATTTAAAAGTCAGTCAAAACCACACAATCTTATCGCCTGTGACCAACATTTTTCACAAAGTTATCCCACCCTATTTGATCAGTATACATCCTCAAAAGAAATCTGCACAACACCTTCAAAAGACAAGCCTGCAAACTGAAATTCATAACTCTGCTAGACATGAAGGCTATGTCTACACTACACAACTTTTAGCTACACAGCTGTGTTGCTACAGCTGTGCTGCTAAAAGGCACGTAGTGTAGCCACTGTTTGTCAGCTCTCCTGCCAAAAAAACAAAAAAACAAAACAAAACAAAAAAAAAACCACACTTCCACCCCACAATGAGCAGAATTAGCTGTGCAAAGGGTTCACACTAGTGCTTGTTGTCTGCAAAACTTTTGTCTTTTGATTTGTGTGTAGGTAATACCCCTGAAAGACAAAAAGTTGTGTAGTTCAGTTGCTAATGTAGACATCGCCTAAAAATCATGGTCTCTATAGAGACTATTTTTGTGCTCATTACACAAATTTGTAACCCACTAACCCTCCTCCTTTGTTCTACAGCTTCAGAGGTTTTAACTGCCCACTTCATTTTAAGTTGCACAGTTTTAAACCCTTATGCTTAACAATGTTTCCCACCTTGCATTTAACTGACACACTGGTTTCCTTTTGCAGACCTGAAGATGAAGCTTGAAAGCTTGTTGTCTCTTCCACCAACTGAAGTTGATCTAGTAGAATATATTACCTCACCCACGTCTCTCATATATCCTGGGACCCACACAGCTACAACCCCATTGCAAACAGATTCCAGATTGTCATAAGTACTTACATAAGTGTTATTTACAAATAGGACCAAAATTTGTTTTTCTACTCAGGGAGCTCCATTACCTAGACCAGGGGTTCTCAAACTGGGGGTCAGGACCCCTCAAGGGATCACGAGGTTATTATATGGGGGGTCACGAGTTGTCAACCTCCACCCCAAACCCCGCTTTGCCTCCAGTATTTATAATAGTGTTAAATATATTTAAAAAGTGTGTTTTTCATTTATAAAGGAGGTGGTTGCACTGAGAGACTTGCTATGAGAAAGGGGTCACCAGTACAAAAGTTTGAGAGCTACTGACCTAGACCATAGAAGAATTCATCTGGGAAACCTAACTAGAAGATCCTTGGACTGGAGCTCTCAGGACCCTACAGTCAAAAGCTGTACAGAGAGGAAACTCCAACATTCATACAATAATGGTGAAGGGAAGTATGTATGGGCCACTTACAGGCTGCTCAGATTCTCTTCCCCCAAAAATATGACCACCTGGGCCTAGAGAGTTCTAGGATGAGATTTTCAAGTGCTTAGCACTGGCCTAACTCTGCCCCACTGAAATCAATGGCAGTTTTTCCCCCCACATAGAGTTCAATGGTGGCAGAGCCAGGCCAAACGCCAAACTGTTTTGAAAAATGCCATGCTTAATCACAATAAGATGGAAATCCATCCACTATACATGCTTCCTTAATATATACTTGAATCCCTCTAGCACAGTGGTTCTCAAACTTTTGTACTGGTGACCCCTTTCATATAAAAAGCCTCAGAGTGTGACCCCCCTTATAAATATATTTAAAAGTGTTTTTAATTTAACACCATTATAAATGCAGGAGGCAAAGCGGGATTTGGGGTGGAGGCTGAGAGCTTGCAATCCCCCATGTAATAACCTTGTGACCCTGAATGGTCTCAACCCCCCAGTCTGAGAACCCATGCTCTAGCAATAACCAAATAGGAAGTGGACAACTCTTTTCAGAGGTCACAATATAATACAGATGAGGAAACTGAGGGAAGGTCTACCCTTGAAGTGGTGCAGCGCAGCTGCAGTGTTTTAGAAAAGATGACACTAGGCCAACAGGAGAGCTTCTCCCATCAGCATAGTTAATTCACCTCCACAAAAGGCGGAAACTATGTTGACAGGAGAAGCCCTCCCACTGACACAATGCTGTCTGTACCAGGGATCTAGTCAGTATAACTGTGTCGCTAACACCTCTGAGCAATGTAGTTACCCAGATATAAATTTATAGTGTAGATCTGACCTGATTTAACTGGGACTTGGTCCTGCTTTGAGCAGGGGGTTGGACTAGATGACCTTCTGGGGTCCCTTCCAACCCTGATATTCTATGATTCTATGATTCTATGACCTCAGATCCTGAATTTCTCACATCCCTGAAGTCTTATCTCCATACATCTTATTTCCAGTTTGAATGTGTTCAACTTCCAGCCATGGGATAGTGTTATACCTGTCTCCGCTAGACTGAAGAGCCCATTATCAAATCTTTATTCCCCATGTAGGTACTTAGACTAGACTAATAAAGTCAACCTTTCATGTTCTCTTTGTTAAGATAACTAGACTGAGCTCCTTGAGTCTATCACTACAAGGCATGTTTTCTAATCTTTTAATCAATCTCATGGCTCTTCTCTGAACCCTCTCATTGAGCTGTGGATACTAGAACTGGATACATCTGACTGGGGAGCACATTAACCTGCCCATAGAAAACTGACTGCAGGAGTAAACCAGGACAAGAAAGATCCTTTGTGCTTAGCATTTTGGAAGGCAGCAGTTAAGGACTGCACAATACCCTTCCCAGCTGGATCTAGGAACTTGGGCTCCCAGCCTCTCCTTACTGTGCTTCCAAGTGTAGCGGGCCTCATCCCAGCAGGATCCAATGCCATCCCAAGGGGATGGTAGTAGAGGGTTGACCACAGTGGATCTCTCCATTCTCTGGAGAGAAAAGAGGTGACTAAGCAGGAGGGGCACATGGGGCCCATTATATAATCATTACCATGCCTGCTCCCATAAAATACAACCCCGGATACTGCACAGAGAAGCCACACCACCATGAATCATCTAAGAGGCTGAATAAAAATGTCTGATCCCTGCAAGAGGTGGAAAGGAGGATGGTTAGTGATGGCGGTTCCTACCTAGGGTGAAAAAGATACCAAAAAGTCTATAAATTTAACAGGCAGCTACCTGCTTAAGCAAGGAACAGCAGCAATTTTATTGTATATTATTGGAGCTCCCCTACAAGCAAGTTGAAAAGCTCTGCCAGAACAGATTTAGACTACAGGTAGGTCTCATTTTCAAGGTTCTCTTTAGTTATTTTTTGAAAGGAGAGGAATGGGCCCAATAGCCGGGAGCAAGTATTTAAAAAAAAAAAAAAAAAAAAAAAAAAAAAGTGTACAGAGAACTTGACTTTTCAGTATGGCTCCTGGGAAATATAAAAGCTCCAAGATGTGGAGAAACAAATGCCTAAGAACAGAAGTCTTGCATACAATTTATAGGAATTAAATGATTAAGAAATTTTCACAACTTAATAGGCATCCTAGTAATACTGGATTTTTCCCTTGAAGATACTTACTTTTATACGCAGCGTATGGTCAATGCCTACTTCACTAGCAGAAAGCCTTAGGTCAACATCTGTAGGATAGGCTAAACATGTTGCTTCCGTTTCCAACATCACTGGGCTATGTGGATCCTTAAAGTTTACATTTTCAGCTTGTGCAATATTAGAAAGCACATGTTCTTCCTTATCCTGTGCTGGAATTGATTCATATTCATGTTTTTGCCTTAAATTCTCCATTTCATCAGTGTCCAATCCTAAAGCTTGGTTAACAGACCGTGCCAATGACGAATCCAAGTGTCCTGCACTAGCTAGTGTTTCTAAGAGCAACTTAATGAGACCATGTGTGTCTGTAACTGCAGGGTCTGATACATCTTGTTGTCTCAAGTCAGTGTCATGTCCACCAAGACCGGTAATTATTGAGAAAACAGACTGTGGCGATTCTGAGGTTCTTCCTCCTTTAGAGAGAGAGAGAGAGAGAGAGAGAGAGGGAATGGGAAGGGAAAAAGAGCCATTCAATACCAATTAATCTTTCTAAACATCCTCCCAGGCTCCAGAGTAAAGTCACATAGTTCACATGCAGAGAAAATTTGGACTAAACTGGGGGGGATAAGGCAGCAATTTCCTAGGGCTGCAAGTCTGCCCCCAGATCTGATCAGCCCTATTTCAGTGAGCTACTTGCTGGCAACACCAGGAACTTCAATTGCTGTAGAAAGTGCATGTGCGCACAGCAGGCCAAGAGGTGCTTTTTTTCAATTTAAGAAAAAGGTAAAAATAAGACGTTCTCCAGGAATCAAAACCTTTTTAGCAAAACTGTGATCTATTATCTTGTGCCGAGGCGGTAAAAGGTGCAGAGAAAAGTGCCCTATGCTCATTTTTTGTTTTAGGTGTGTGGGGACAACAATAAAAACAGAACCTATGAATGTAATAATTTCAAGCTTATTTCTGGTTAACATTCTTTCAAGAAATGCAACATTCACCAACACTGGATAAGAGCATTAGTTAAGCTTCTGCCAAGATAAATTAAATAGTTAGCAGTGCTGGTGTCAGTTATGTTGAACTTCAGTGTTTTAAACACCATCAAGAGGCATGACAGCAGTGCATGCCTCTCCAAGTTACTCTTTCACTTTGTCTGCACATTCAGGTAGACTGCTACACCACACTGGAACCATAAAGGGCTACACACATTTAAAATATTAAATTCTACAGAAAAATATTAGGATACCCAAAAATCTGTATAAAGACCCTAAATGCACAGAACATGTGGGTATCTACAGCCTCCAAAATATATCCTTTTATAAGCAAACCACTGGTCTTCTTTCTAGACATGCAGATCAGCAGCAGCTTCTGTGGAAATCAATGGGAGTTGCTGGTGCTCATGGCTGCTGGAAGGAGGTTATATATATTTATAAAGGTGTCCAATGACAATCATGCCTTTATTTATGAATCTGTCACACTACTCATTTATGAATGAAGGAACTGTGCAGAAACAGAACAGCACTAAGCAACGAAGTTATTCCAATGGTCTTAAGCACTGAAGGCCTAAAGCACTTCCATTTCAAGTTTTCAATATAATTTTACTATTTAAAAAGTGAGTTCTAGATTAATTACGTTTCTTACCTTCATACTGGCAACTAATTTCTGAAGATTCACTCATTTTTAAATGCTTCCGCAGATTTTCAGAATGACTGTGTAGTCTTCGTTTCAGTCCACTTTTGTTTCTAGTGTCTTCTGTATCAGATTCTCCACCAACATTTTTTTTCTTGCACTGAATTAAATTAATTAGCTCTTTGAGTCTATCAGGATCATAGTCCCCAGGATGAGGGGGTTTTTGCTTGGCAGCAGCACCATCACATTTAGAACCATTTCTTTTCCCAGTTTTTGCATTTGCAAAGTCAGTTTCTTCTTCTGGGGCTTCATAATCTGAAATGGGACTGAACTGCTGAACTTTCTGATTTCCCTCCATCAATTCTTTTGCTTTAGAAACAGGCAGTTGATAGGCTTCAGCACCAAAGATGTAATTACGCAAGCAGCTGTCAATATGGGATTTGTTTTTTGGAGCAGGATACAAAAATTTTCTGTCATCCAGCCGTGATTCATAAGGGTATAATACAAACTCCCTATATTTGCTAGACCCACTAATGCTTCGCTTCAAATATTCGTTTATATGCTTTTCCACAACAGTATTGAAGTCTGCAGTAGTGTCTTTACGAGACTGAATTAAAGCGAAGTGTAGTGACTGAATGAACTTCATGAGCTTTGGCATAATCTCACGGTTTTCCTGCTGTACTGATGTAGCTGAACTTTTCTGTGCTGTGAAGGGAACATTTTTTTGTGCTGCAATGGAAGGAAAGAGAGCCCATGATTAAAACAAGTCATTAAGAAAGCGGTGACAAAAATATATAGCTGCTAAACTATTACACTTTCAATTTTTCTGGCAATTATACCTATGGCAAGATTATCTAAATCCAGTCTTTAGATTACCCTCAGGAAAAATCAAGTTACCCCAAAAAAAAAAAAAAAAAAAGCAGCTACAGACATTTATCAAACATGATTAGATCATACTGTTCACTACAGAAAGATAGCAAAGACTTCCCCCCCACCTCCCCTAATTTTTCACTCCTGAAAATAAAAATAAATGAAGATGGACTGTCTGATTAACATGATCAGACTAAAGGCCTTCACCACCACTTGTTGCCTTTCTACGTATACTTTCATACTGCTCTCATCACCCTTGCAATGAAGGTGTTCCTCCCTTCTCCATCTATTCAAGCAATGCCCCAATCCTTTGGAAGTTAAAATCCATAAGGTCAGCCAGCCGTTAGTTTTGTGTTTGGTTTGTTCTCAGAGCAAGTCTTAGAAATGTTCAAAGAAGCCAGGACACAAATGAAGAGGGAAAAAAAAGAAAAAAAAAAAAAAGTGACAGGTTTTCACAGTAAATGGCACACAGTTTGGATGCCAGCACCTGCTATACTAACTTATTTCAGCCTGTCTGCCACTGATTAATCACTTCAGAGAATTTTTTCGCAAAGCTGTTGATTTAGTATCTCATACTCTTACAGCTTCCCACACCCATAGCTCCTGTGCTCACAAGTTCCTTTTTGAGAGTAAAAGTTGCCAAACCATCAGTTAAGACTAGTCCTAATTAAGATTTCTAAATTAGAAACAAAGTGGAGACTTCACCCACCAGGTCAAACTCTTTGACAAGTCAAAGACGACAAAAACTAAGGCATGAGAGTAGAGATGGGCACAAAAATCTAAACCCTGGATTCAAACATTCCCTAGCTCTGTTTGAAATCCAGCCCTTTCTTAGTCCATTATCATGGAATTTGTCTCTTCTTTGTCAGTTTAATTTTCAACCCCACCTAATTTCTGTAAAAAGATCTGATCTTCCTTAGGTTTCTGGATAGAGCCCTGACAGATACATTTCTCCCCTCCGGAAAGAGATGAACAATTCCAAGTTAGTATTCTGAAAAATTGTCTGCAATTCACTTATTGAACAATATTCTAATGCTTTTTGGAGCTAATCCATCTCTAATAAAGCTTTATCTATTGTGTGGTGTGCAGCAATTATTGCTTATTACTTTAATTACAGTTACAAAAAAGGTAGAAGGGAGGTCAATATCTACCTGTTGTGTCTCAACATTTATTGTATTTATACTCTGTCTTAATCATACACATGCACAGTGCATCTATCTAGCCCAATGGACCTTTGGTCCCCAGCTGGTAATGGGATAGTACAATATAAATATTAACAGGTGATGGGTCCTGGGGAGGGAGGGAAAGTCAGAGAGCCTAAAATTTTCCCCCCTTAAAAACAGTAATAAATCACTACCAGATGGTATTTACTCAAGAGTTCTGAAGGAACTCAGACATGAAATTGCAGAACTACTAGCTGTGGTATGTAATTTATCACTTAAAAAGTCAGCTGTACCAGATGAGTGGAGAATGTGACACCATTTTTTAAAAAAAAGCTTCCAGCAGTGATACTGGCATTATAGGCTGGTAAGCGCAACTTCAGTACTAGGCAAATTGGTTGAATCTATAGTAAAGAACAGAATTATCAGACACATAGATGAACACAATTTATTGGGGAAGAGTCAACACTGCTTTTGTGAAGGGAAAAGCTGCTTCACCAAAATTATTAGAATTCTGTGAGGGAAGTCAAACAAACATGTGGACAAGGGTAATCCAGTGGATATAGTACACTTAAAATTTCAAAAATACTTTGAGTATGTCCCTCACCAAATTGAACAGTCATGGGATAAGAGGAAGATCCTCTCATGGATCAGTAACTGGTTAAAAGACAGGAAACAAAAGATAGGAATAAATGGTCCATTTTCAGAATGGAGAGAGGTAAACAGCGGGGTCCCCCAAAGATCTGTATGGGGACCTGTACTGTTCAACATAATCATAAACAGCGAGGTGGCAAAGTTTGCAAAGGATAAAAAATTTCCTCAAGATATGCAAGTTGAAAGCAGACTGCTAAAAGTTACAACGGGAATTCACTAAACTGGGTGGCTGGGTAACAAAATGACAGATAAAATTCAATGTTGATAAATGCAAAGTAATGCATATCAGAAAACAATCCGAGCTACACAGGCAAAATGATGGGGTCTAAATTAGCTTTACGACTCAAGAAACATCTTGGGAGTAACTGTGGATAGTTCTCTGAAAACATCCGCTCAACGTGTAAGCAGCAGTCAAAAGAGCTAAAAGAATGTTGGGAACCATTAGGAAAGAGATAGATAAGACAGTAAATATCATTAATGCCACTACAGAAATCCATGGTACGTCCACACCTGGAATACTGCATGCAGTTCTGGCCACCCCATCTCAAAAAAGATACATCAGAAATGGAAAAAAGATACAGAGAAGGGCAACAAAAAATGATTAAGGATATAGAACCGCTTCCGTACAAAGGGGGGGGGGGGGGGAGGTAGAGTTGACTAAGGGGGAATATGATCAAGGTCTATAAAAATCATGAATGGTGTGGAGAAAAGTGAATTAAAGTGTTGTTTACCCATTCATATAACACAAGAACTAGGGGTCACCCAATGAAATTAATAGTCAACAGGTTTAAAACAAAACAAAACAAAAACGACACAAACAAAAAGGAAGTACTTCTTCACACAACATATAGGTTCACTATGGAACTTGCTGCAAAGGGATGTTGTGAAGACCAAAACTATAACTGGGTTCAAAAAATAACTATACAAGTTCACAGAGGATAGGTTCTTCAATGGCTATTTACCATAATGGTCAGGGATGCAAGCCTATGACATGGGTGTCCCTGAGCCTCTTCACTGCCAGATGCAGGACTGAATGATAGGGGATGGATCACTTGGCAATTGTCCTGTTCTGTTCATTCCCTTTGAAGCATCTGGCATTGTGCAGAAGTCAGGATACTGAGCTAGATGGACCACTGGTCTGACCCAGTATGGCCATTCTTATGTTGGGTTATGAAATACCACTTTTTATTAAAGGATCCATTTCTAGTAGTTATTTTGACCCACATGTATGTTTTTGGAGGCAATATAAAATCAATTTGAATAACTATGAAAAATATTATATGGTAGTAGAGAACTAACTAGATCCCTTAGTGCAGCAGGCTGGTAGCGTCCTCCTGTGACCCCACTGTGTTTAGTTGTGGTATATTCCTAGCTGAAAGATATAAGCAAGTCATTCATCTCCCTGATATTTACATGGGCTACTCTAGAATGTGAAGGGATCTGAGGCGTAGGTGAGGTAGGAACCCTGGTTTGAGATGAACCATGTAATTTGATTATTAATTCCTTTGTTAAAGTAAAATGCAGGGAAAGGCTGGATTTTGACTACATTAATGTGTGGACTATTTCAAATCAAGTTGTGTACATCATGTACATGCTCAATCAGTAATACTAGAAGCAGAAAAGTTTCAACTCTGAATGGTGGATTCAAGTTACATTCCAGATGTATCTATTAAAGTTCTATTAAGTTCAGTTCCTTTTAGTGGTATTAGTGGTAACTGATTATCCTAGGCTTATCTCTGCACATTTTGTTTGCTCAGTTATTGAGTTGAGAACATGATTTGTGTCCTAGTGCACAACTTCAAGAAACCAAATTAATGGTGTTACATAAGGGACAAAATATAGCTGTAGGGCATTCCGTGTCAAAACTAATTGATGATTTAAGTGTGTAGCTGTAATGATACATCATAATAAAAAGGTGCTCTTCAAGGACAGATGGATAGCTAGTTCTACTGGAACTTAGTGAAATAAATATTGCTCCCTTTCATAAAGGTAAACAGAAAAAACTGAACTATTGTACTAAGTAACAAAAGAGTCAAAAGGCTTTTTTGATAGTGCTAGCCCTGCAAACACCGATATCTAAATCGATCTATGATCTTTCATGCTCATGCATTATGAACAGCAACCCTGACCTAAAACTAAGCTCTGTAGAGGAGCACCTCAACTGCATATTAACTATATCTAACCAAAGAAGGCAATCAGAAGTCAATGGACTTACTTGAAGTCACTATACCTCTAGGTTCCTGAAATAGAAACAATGCCTGTAGAATGCGGGACCTTCCAGTTTGGTGCTCTACAAAAAAAAAAAAAATAAAAAAAAAATAGAATTATGTAATTTATTAAGAGGAAGCCAGTTATATTTCAAAAGACCATTAAGTATTTTAAAAAAATTACATACCATATGGGGAGGTCATTTGCCAAGGAGAAAGAAGAAAAAGATATCCTCTGTCCCCAAGTGGTTTAACAAGAACCTGTGTTTTCAAGAAAAAAGTATATCTAGTATGAAGTATGCACCAAAGATTAGGAGATTGGTTTGCTAACAGTAACAACTGTTAACTGCTAACAAGCTCCAATGTATCACTAGCACTGAAAAACAATCCTTTTACATCTGATGTATTGCTAGCAAGAAGAGAGATGCTCTCCATTTTCTTGAAATATTACAGAATTCCCCCCGCCCCCCGAAAGAGAGTCAAAACATGTTCTACTTACTAATTTCTCTTTCTCTAGTTTTTGAAGTAAGCCTTCCAAGTTACTTCCAGACCTGGTCTTTTCCACAACTTCATAAAGGCTACAGTACATTCCACTCTTACACACTAATTAGAGGGGATGAAAAAAAAAAGTGGTCTTAAATTCACGTTTATATACAGAAGTTATTTTTAGTTCAAAAAGACAAGTGTTTACCTTCTTTTGCCCCTAGATAAGTTTCTTTATAAAACAATGCTGGTGCAATTTTCTTCTTTAGGTGATCAATGCTCATAACAGTTTCAATATTAAGCTTCTCAGGACTGAAATCAAAGAGAAAAGGAAAAAAAAAAATCAACTTCTCTTTAACCCCATGGTCCTAGTCTCATTGATGAAATAAAAACTGAAAGGTGTTTGGTTTTGTTTTTAAACTACACTCATTTGAAAATTAATTCCTTGAAACAAAAAGGAGTCAGGGAAGTTTTCTACCAGTGAAACAGGAATTGCAGAGAAAGCCTGTTGGTCATTTAAAAAAAAAAAAAAAAAAAAAAAAAAGTTTGTTTAAACCAAATGCATGTGTCAATTGACACTATTTTCCAGAGTGCTTAAATAACTTAGAAACCCAAGTTGGACTTGTGTTCCTAAGTAACTTGAAAATTTTATCTAGTAAATTTAGATTAAATTTTAAAAATTAAACAAACTGGCCAGAGTTCACCAGATTCTGCTAAAAAAAGTTTTTAAACACCAATATTTTTCAACCTTGTTTTCAAATCAAATACTTACAGTTTACATGGAAGGAAAGGACGTGTTGCAGATTTCAAAGCAGCATGGCATAAAAGCTTCCCTTTATTCAAAAGCTGACCTCTCCATAAGGTGTAATTAGTCTTATCTAAGATAAGAGTGAGGGAAGGGGGAAAGAAAAAAAGAAAAATGAAAAACAAGTGAAGATACACTGTAAGAGACTGAAGGGAGAGAGGGTCAAAAGAAAGTGTAGAGGCAGCCTGCCTAAGTTTTGGGAAGTTTTCTACTGCTGGTGGCAATGAAAAGAACAAGTAGCCAAGGCACAGGCAATTTTTACCACCACATTGTCTTACTTGCTCAGACTAGATCTAGACAATATGATGGGAAAAGTTAGCTTTGTCCTGTTTACACAGTGCTTCCACTAGCAGAGATGCAAGCAAACAACCAAACCAAACCAAACCAGTGTGGACAAGACTGAAGAGAAAAACGCAAAGATAGGAGAGCGTGAAGTCTCTGCACAGAAGTAGCAGAGAAATAAAAACTTGTCACTTGGGCAGAATAGCAAGGAGAAATCCCTGGATATTGTTCCAGTTGTTCCCTAGTGAAAGAAGATACAGCCTTCTACAATGCCCAGAAAACACAACTGCTGGGGTTTAGGGAGGCATTATCCTTTTTCACCTAGGAATGATGGCATTTAGCCACATAGACCTGACTCCAAACAGTTAAACTCTGACTTTGTTAAAGCTGTCAATTGCACTGAGGATAGAGGAATGGGAGTGCCAAGGGATACAGACAGTACCTCACAAACCCACTAGATCTTCTCCACCCTTCTCCATTTTCATTCCTAGATTTTTTTGCTGAACTGGATAGCAGAGGAAGTACTAGGTACAGTGATACATGTTCTTCATGGTTAGGCATCAGAGTGGACTCTCCATTGAAATAAATGGGGACTGTTCAGACTTTAAAGCGGTTTCCTGTTCTCTACAAACTCCAGAAAGCAGCACTGCTCCAGATCACAGACCCAAAAGTTTCTTTCTAAAACCATAAAGGGCTACATTTTTTAAAAATGAAAACTGAAATTCTGCTGTAATTGTGGTGCTACTGGATAGTCACTGCAGTATTAGAATATTGTAGCTCTTCGTCTATTTACATATATTTTAAAGATACTGTAAAACAAATGTGCTTTGTCAAGTGACAGAAAAATCAATTGTTAGTTATGGAAGTCAGGAGGCTGTATTTCATTAGTACGACAGAAAAGAACTTTTTGTATCAATTGTCAAAGAACTTTAGCTAATAAGAGCAGGAAAATTGCCTCAGACAACACAATCCCACCACAGGTATGGTTAGTGATCTTTTGCAGTTTTTATACAATACAGGAAGGCAGCATGTTTTCTTGCATTACTGTTTTGAGCGTCAAGTGTAATATGAAATAGGAAAAACTACCCCTTGGGTTCCAACTGCTTCCCAAACCACTTTAACTGGCCACACCATAATGTTATCAACACTGATCAATTTGTGTTTTACTCTTAGATCAATTACACCAAAGGCAATATCTACTCTTGATTCTCTAACTACAATGACTCAAAACAGGTTATCCAAATAGAGCACAAGTAAAGCTAATAGAGCAAGTGACAAAAAGTATGCCATGCATTAATTATAAAGCCAAGCATTATAGTACAACTTATCCTTACCTGTGCTTCTGTCTGTATTAAAGCTGTTTGACCTAACATAAAACAAGACAAAGTTAAACAGAAGCTTCTCTCTATACACAATTAACCCTGCCGCACACCCACCAAACACACAACCACCTTCAGATTTAGGATGTTTTATTAGTTGGCAAGTCTCTCAGGACAGCAACACTGCAATCACGTATCCTCCAATTCTACGTTAGCAGAGTTCCTGGGGCAACACACACATACATGGGGGTGGGGGGGAGGGGAGGAGAAGAGTGAACAAGCAAAGGTTTTGCCTACAAACAGTGTTTGTACTGCTTTATCCATATCAGTTTTTATGCCAATATCGTTAAAACAGTACAAACGACCCCCCAGTGCGTATGCTATTATACCAGTATAGCTTCAGTGTGTAACTTATAGGAATAAGCTATCCCAATTAAGCACTTTTTGTAACCGTATAACTGCATCCACACTAGGGAGTTGTACTGTTTTAACCATATCTTTCAGAGCAGCTTCACATATACAGTTAAAAGCAATACAGAAGTTACAGTTAGAGTAGTCCAAAGAGAATATTTTAGTAGCCAACGTATTTCAGGAGCAGTAGAGAAGCTGGATGCTCTCTTCACAACAATACTACCCCTAAAGAAAGGCTACTGTACTTCTGATAAAGGTTTGGAGGAGCATACAACCAAGTGAGAAGGTGGACATTCCATGACAGAGTGGGATTAGACCAGGGTGGGCAAGCTTTTTGGCCTGAGGCCGCATCGGGTTTCTGAAATTGTAGGGAGAGCTGGTTAGGGGAGACTGTGCCTCCCCAAACAGCCAGGAATGGCCTGGCCCCTGCCCCCATCCGACCTCCCTGCTTCTTGCCCCTTGACAGCCCCCCTACCCCCAGGACTCCTGCCCCATCCAACCCCCACAGTTCCCTGACAGTCCCCCGGGGACCCCTGCCCCATCCACCCCACCCGGACTCCCCACCCGTAACTGCCCCATCACCCCATCCAACCCCCCCTTCTCCCTGACCACCCCCAGACCCCTCACCCCTAACTGCCCCCCACTACCCTCATTCAATCCCCCTCTCCTTTCTGACCACCCCCCTGGACCACTGCCCCATCCACCCCCACTGCTCCCTGTCCCGACCACCCCCCGCTGCCCCATCCAACCCCTCCTCTCCTTCCTGACTGCCCCTCCCGTGACCCCTGCACCCATTCAACCCCCCCGTTCCCTATCCACACCCTTGCCCTCTATCCAACACCCCCCCCCCCCCCCGCTCCCTGGAGCACGGGTGGCTGGCAGCACAGAGCATCAGGTCAGGCCGGGCTCTGCAGCCCTGCCACTCAGAGCATTGCACCGCTGCAGGGGACGGGGGACAGCCTCCCAGGCCAGGAGCTCAGGGGCTGGGCAGGATGGTCCTGTGGGCCAGATATGGCCCGCAGGCTGTAGTTTGCCCACCTCTGGATTAGACAAACCCCTTTCTCCATGCCAGGTTGGGAGAGAGAGAGTTCCAGTTTGACTAATGCTCTATGACAACTATTTTAATCACCCAACAGCAATCTTCCATAACGAAAAAAATGCACCCCATTTCATCTCACTGGATAAGTTACTATAAAACAGATTTTGTAGGTGGAAAAATGAAATTAAAGCTGGGATTTTTAGAAGCATCTGAAAACCATGTCCTATGTGAATCTTTTAAGTCGCAGGGGGCAATTTCAAATTTTGGCAGATCAAATACAGAAATGCCTTTGCTGGGAATAAGTCAATCTTTCTGCCTCCTGTCTCCACAGAATTACCAAATTCTTAAGTAATTTGCACAAATATACATACAGTACTTTAAAAAGGGACACTACTACTGAAGCTGGTCAGATGCTTTAAGCCTACTTCTGTTACAAAAGCCACAAAAAGATTACTATAATTGAAAAATCCATTTTTCAGTTTACTTTGTACACATTTTGTACATAGTCTGTTTCCTGCGTACAATAGGAGATTTTCCCTATTTGTGTGGCTCATTCAGACAAGATTTTTCATTATTACAAGAGTGGAACAACATATTTTAAGAACACGAACATTGGTGTGGGACTTGCTGTCAGACAGAATACATGAAACTACTTTTAAATTTATTTTTATACGAAGACTAGATTTCAAATTGATTTTAAATATTTTGTAAAATTTAGAAGGAGTTTTTACAGAAACTAAACACCCCTCTGGTTGGGCAGCATAATTTTGAGGAGGGGAAGAAAAGCAACAGAATTATGTGCTGTACAGGTCACCGTGCTGCACAAACCAAAACTCACCACCTCTCATAGTGGGCTTGAAGGCTCTGAACAGTGAGCCCTCAATTTCCGCAATGTTAAATATGCATGCAGCACCACTGTTTGGGGACAGTAATGCTAAACTGAGTACGTTAGGGATTACAAGTGTTCAACACTGACTTTTTTTTTTTTTTTTTTAATAAAACATGCATCCTATCTTACCTTGATGGGGGCAAAAACTTTGGTACTTGTACCATTTCATCCTTATAAGCAAATGAAACAACAGCATATGGACACACATGTCTTGGTCTTCGTCTTATTTCATCAAAGCCATATTCATAAAAGTAGTACTAATAAAAGAAGCAAAAGCACAAATGTTAACTAAATTAGAAATCTGTTCAACTTGTATTTTGCAACGTTACCAATAGCTGATAGTTTCCAGTTTAAGAAAGTGTGCCACTAGTTTCACAGCCATCCCTCAGAAGTCCTGTATCTTTATTAGCCAAAACAGTTTTAAATAATCCAGAAATGAATGCTTTTAAAGTATTAAATTATGCCAAAAAATGAACAGCATAGTACATTTTAAAAACCATAAGCTAATTTTACTAATTGGAAGAAATATTTTCTATGAAGCCTAGAGTCTATAGCACAGACAAAAATGCAAATTCATACACATTTTTCAATCGAAATTATACATTAAAAACACCTACTTCAAACAGAATATTAAGGTTTCAAAGTCAAGCACTCAAACCTTAATTCAGCTGCTATACACATCTATTATATCACTCTTCAATTACATTATATACTATTTTTCCTATAGGCACAAAGCTTTATTCAGTGCACAGAATGGACCTGCTATAGGGATCAACCAAGGTTGTGTACTACAGGAGACTTAGCTGCAGGAATCAGCTTCCTTTGTTGCAGAAATCTGAAGGTGTGTACTGAATGAGGCAAGGCACTACAAGAAGAGAAAGTATTGTGTTTAAGGGAGTTGACTACTTGCCAGAGAATTGGATTCTATCCCTTCCTCTGCCACAGAGTTCCTACATAAGGCTACACAAGTCATTTACAGGAAAGGTCATTCATCCTGTGTAATAACTGTAGTTCTTCAAGATGTGTCCCCCACAGTGCTCAAATGCCCATGTGCCTTCAACTGGTGATTTCATTAGCAGTGCTTGTTTAATCTATGCATCTGCCCTATGCATCCTTGTGCCCCACACCTAGACTATATAGGGCTGTATGAGTGAACCACCCCTTAGTTCCTGCTCTACTGCAAAGTCCCACAAAGAAAACTCCAAAGCAGAGAAGGGAGGAGGACAGGTAGTAGAGCACCGGGGGGGGGGGAAGGGGGGAAAGAAGAGACACATATTGAAGAATTACAGTCACTGCACAGAGTAAAAAGTTTCCTTCTTTGAGAAGTGTCCTAAGGGTACTCCAATTCAGGTAACTTTGAGCAGCATCCCCAGGAAGAGAGTGCTTTGGATAAGAATCTAGTACAGATGACAGAACTACACTGCCACATCAGTTCTAGAGGCATGGACCAAGAGGCACAGTGTTTGGAGAAAGCATGTATTGAAGACCACATACCAGTCCTACAGACTTCAAGTACTGGAACATCCTTAAGGAAGGCCATCGATGTTGATTGAGACCTAGTGGGAGTAGGCTAGAACCTTAGCAGGAGGCTGGACATTAGCAACCTCATCGCACACAATAATATAGATCCCAAAATCCACCTTGACAGTCTCTGGGTGCAAACACTGGAACCTTTAGATCTGTTGGCAATGGAGACAAATGGTCGAGGAGACTTCTGAAATGGTTTGGTCCTATTGAGATAAAAAGCCAGTTCTCTTCTGGAGATCAGAGGTATGCAGAAAAAGCTTCCTGACCAGAGTTTGGGGGCTGGGGGTGGAGGGTGTAAAATGTATGGTTTGGTTCAGATGAAACTCCGATAATACCTTAGGAAGGAATTTGGGCTGTACAAGTTCAGAAACTCCTTGAAAATACTGTAAAGGGAGGATGCACTATGAAGGCCTCAAAATTTCCCAATTCTTCAAGCCAATATAAAGAATCTTTAGGTTGGGATACAATTTGCATCTTAAGAGAAGCAAAGCATGGAAGATTACTGAACAAGGAGACAATTAAAAACAGGTAATGTTGTTTTATACCATGCTTGTCTTGGCCACATAGTTATCCTGATAGCCTATCATTTGTCCTGCCTGATCTTGTTCTTCACCTTTAGAATCCGAAGTGTTGAGAAAAATATGGAAATTACATGCCCCTTTGTCTAAGGAAGGAGAAAGGCATCTGCCAAAGGCCACCTCCCCCAAACAGAGCAGACAACACTTCCTATTTGTGGAAGAGGCAAAGAAAGCCACCTCCAGGCAGCTCCACATTCAGAATATAGCGTCCAGGATCAATGGTCTCGCTCTCTTTCAGAGTCCTGGAAGAGGCCTCTGCTGAGAGCATGGGCCATGATGTTTTGTATTCCAGGAAGTTGCACTGTTGAAATGTGAATATGATGGGCTATACCTCAATTCCATAACTTTTTTATTTCAGTACAGAGAGATATGCATCTCGCTCTGCTCCACGGGTTAATATGAAACATGCAAGCCTCATTGTCCATCAAGATTTTGATCTACCTCTGAGGGAAGTGCAAGGCGGAGACAGACATTTCTGACTGCCTGTAGTTCCACCAAGTTGATGTGGAGACTGGTCTCCTGAGGTGATAATGTCCCCTGGACTGTATGAACACAGATATGCACTCCATCCAAATAGCAATGCATTCCATAGTATGGTGGCCATCAGTACTGGCCCAAGAAATGTCGGTCCCGACATTGTGGTGATTCTGCTACCAGTCTAGGGAATCTTTCACCTGTCATGGAACAGAAATTTGTTTAAATCGAAGCTGGGTCTCATGAGCTATCCTGAGCCACCCGTAACATTGCATGACGAAGGTGCAAGCTGCCATGTGAGCTGGAAGCTGCATTTCTCTTTAGTAGGAGTAATTAACTCACAGAGTGAGTTAATGTAGAACCACGACAGACAACTGCTCCTAAGCAAAGGAGGGATTTTATTTCCTTTCTTAGTAGGAACTCATGAAACGGGTCCCTGAAGAGGAATGGGGGCTGTGAAGTGGATGACACAGACCAACATAATCATTTCCAAAACCCATCTGTCTGTGGTAATCCAGTCCCATGCATGTTAGAAATGGGAGAGCTGGCTTCCAAATGGGGGGAGGCAGGCAGGCAAACTGTTGTAGCTGGCAGGCTAGAGTGAAGAGGCTTCACACCCTCAACCAGCAAACAAAACTGATGCTTTGATAATGAAGCTAGTTGTGTACTTGAACCAGGTAAGTTTATGGTTCTCTTCCTTTGGAACCCGAGCTTCTTTCTTGGTGGTTCAGTGGGTCTCTAGAACCTGGAGAAATGTATCTGATGGGATCACTAGGCAGTGTGTGATCTACCACTAAGCTCTCTCTCTTGATTGCAGGGGTATAAATTCTCAGCAACCGCAGACTGGCTCTGGAGTCTTTCAGAGTATGGAGGGACTTATTTGTGTTCTCTGAAAACAACTTAACCCCACCTAAGGGAAAGTTCTTCACCATACTTTTGGTCTTTTTGGGAAACCAGACAGCTGAAGCCATGATGCCCTGTGCATGACTGCTATCAGAAAGATGAAATGGGCAACACAGTGTCTACAGCATCCAAGGACACTTGGAAAGATGTCTGGGCTGATAATTGTCCTTCGGCAGTGAAAGCTTAAAATTACTCTTTGTTCCAAAGGGAGGTTCTCAATAAATGCTTACACTTTGTGTAGTTCATGCAATTGGCCTGGTAATTAGTGATCTGAAGTCAGAGTGTTGCCAATAAATAAGACTTTCACTCAAAAAGTTAGAGATGCTTCTGGTCCTTGGCATGATGCAGTTTTCCCTGGTCCTTTACTGCCTCCACTACCTGCAAATTAGAAGAGGGATGAAAAACAAAAATTTTGAGTCCTTTATCAGACCTTTTGCAAGTTGGTGGCACTGTTGCTGGAATCCATCAAACTGTCCTCATGGGATCCAGTATCGCCTCATTGATCAGAAGGTCAGTGTTGTAAGCCGGAAAATACAAAAGTTATTGGGTGACTCCTTGACCTCTGTGAATGGCATCTGAAAAAATGAGTCTGCCATGCACCTGATGATGTCTTGGAATTGCTTAAAGTCAGCCATAGATGGTGGAGGGGCATTACAGCTTTATCAGCTAAAGATGAGGAGATAGTGGTTTGAGGAGTAGCCTCCTCATCTGCTCTAGCTTCTTGTTCCTCAAACATCTCCCCTGCTGAGGAAATGCTCTGAGGTAGTAGAGCGATTGTCTCTCCCTCATCCCAGCATCCTAGGCTCAGAGCCCTAGAAACTGTTGACTGTAAGCATCCCAGAAATCCCAGCATGACCACGGGGAGTGGGGGGGATTAGAGGGTGTCCATACAGGAAAGCAGGGTGGCATCCAGTGTTTCTTCCACCACATTTCATGTCTTGTCCTAGATTCCTCCCTATTTCTGTGGCCTGCAGAGAATGGGTAGGAGACCCTGAACTGAGACTGAAGAGGCTGAATAGATGGAATTAAAGTCCCCTTCATCCTCCTCCTTATAGAGCAGTGGAGGAGCCATAAATGAAAATGGTGATGAATCATGTAGGTTATAAATGGGTGTCCAGTCAGAGACTGGACTCGTCTCGGTACCAAGGGATCCGCTGTACCCATGATTAACAGAGACTGTAGTTTCTCCACTACAGTTAAGTTCTTCGAATACCTAAATTCTTGCAGTACCAAATAGAACATCGGTAATGATGTGATGGTCTCCCTGGAAGTAGATTGTAGTGAGGGTTTAGAACGTTCTGATGGGGTGCCAAGATATAAGCTCCTATCTATATGGTACTAACGGATCCGCAAAGGAGTCACAGCAGCTCCTCTCAGTGCCATATTTTAACACCAGGGATCCAGGTACCAGTTTCAGTGTTAATGTTGAGGTCTGCTTTAGTGCAAGGGCATCAGAGCCATGTCGATGCCTGGTCTTTTCTTGGTGCAGTCTTCTCCACAATGGTCTTGGTCATCACTTGTCTGTTCAATGCGGCAATGACTTGGCAAGCAAAACTCAGGAGCTTGTCTCTTAGTGGTCCGAGGAGACCTTTGTAAACTGTTCAAGACAATGCAAATCACAAAGCTGAAGTAGTTCATTCTAGCAGACAATGACAAGCATATGAAATGTGAGATCCTGACCCCACCCCCAAAAAAGAGGGGGGAATATTACACACACACACCCCTCCTGTGTCCATTGTTCAGGGGGATTACTCCATCACAGGATGGATAAGACTTGAAGTTGGCAGATTTACTGTCTACCACATTATGGAGCCCTGTACGAGATGCTTGGGGGGGGGGGGGGGGGAGAAGGGCGCGCTGGTTTCACTAGTAGAGAATTTGAATCAGTCCTTGGAAGTCAAAATATAGGAAAATGAGAAGTAGTAGAAGACTTGAAAAGTTTTAGCCTGAGCCAACAAGCAGCTGTAGGGTCAGACACTCACCAAATTCCATCTCACTGCTATGGGTGGTTAGAGGAAATTGAGGGAGGAGGCGGGCATGCCCTGTACAGGAGTATGAAGAGACAGGGTATGTACACTGATCAAGGCACTATTTTAAAAAAAAAAAAAAAAAAAAAAAAAAAAAAAAAAAAAAAACACCCACACACCACACCACTCTGTTCTTATACATGTAAGGGTATGCTCACCTACAGTGGGATCCATGCTGACATATACTCAAAGATAATATTTTAGAGAGAGAAATTTATTGTGAGCTTAGCAAAGTGATACAGGACCACTTACAATGTTTTCATTACAACAGAATGAAAAACTATGGAGGTATATGTAAGGTTTTAGAACAGGTCAATATCTTACCTGTACAGTAAGGTAATCAGGTAATCCACATCTGACTCCTTGTCTGAAGTGTTTAAATCTAACCACTACTACACCATGCTTTCTTTTCACAGATACAAATATACAAGATATAAATGAAGCTGTTCTCCTACCTGAGTAAGCTCATATGCTCTATAAGCCAACAAGGAATTTACTTTATTAGCATTCTTTGAAACATGGCACTCATGCTTTGGTGTTGGATCTAATGCACTTTTAACAGTTGATTCCATTGTTTTCACACCCATGTGGTCATATATGCTTTTCATTTTTCCCTACAGAGCAAAAAAGAAGAATTGCAGGGTTATATTCTTAACTATATCAGTTATTAGAGCAGCTACAAATTAAGAACAGCAGCACTGTAAGAATGAGGTAACTGACAATTAGTTACAAGTATTTATAAAAGTCATTCTCATTCCATCTTTTTGGAGAAAAACCAAAAAGTTGAAGGAACAACAAAAACAAACCAATTAAATCTGCAGGGAAAAAGCTAAGCTGTGGTTTACTAAAGTCCATGTATGCTTTTAAATAAAAATGGTTACACATTTTCTTCCTACTACAGAGCCTTGTATACTCAGATTCTCTCCAAAAACAAACAAGTAGCAGAATTCTATAACAAGCCACCAAAAGAAAGAAAGCTTCAGTAGTAAGAAATGCAGCCTTTGAAGATAAAAAGCTAAGAGTAGAAGTTACCTTTATTATTTTAAAAATAATCACATCACCAGTTGCTCCAGCTTCCAGGGGATTAGCCTGTAATAAATCAGCATATCTGGAGAGATATACACCTGATGAGGAAGGTAAAATACAAAGTTAAGAAAACAAAGGTTCTGAACATTAAAATGCTACACTTAGGAAATTAATTTGCAAGACAAAAGTTATAGCCATTTCTATAATAAGACAAATATTAGTTTAGTAAAATTGTAGCAATACTGTAGCTACATGGATGGGCAAAACAGACTAAATGCTTGATGAGAAGCACAGCAGTGTGTTCAGCCACCTTTCATTCCACCGTTAGGCTTACCAGAATTAGATTTTTTCTTTGAACCAATTTTTATTTTTACAGCTGTAGGGTTGGGATTAGGGCAGAGCTGACAGTGTTGCTGCAGGGGGCTCCCTGTGCTGCCAAGAAGCTCAAAACATCAGGGCACAAGGCATGCCAGTGGCTGCAGTCATCCTGGCCCAGCAGAACAGAGGTCCCCAGCCAGGACTGCAAGGACGACGACAAGCCCCAGCTGTGGAGGAGGCCACCGTACTGCTAAAATGTTTCCTGCCCAGGGATGGCTGTCACACACTGTAGCTGGTAAGGGACTGAGCAAGGCCATGACAGTGAAACCGTAGAGAGAGTTCCCCACATGGCCATGGTCCTGGGACACCTGATCCCTGACAAGCTATAGGGAAGGCTGGGTCCTGGTGGGGCACAGTACAGACTCCTGGCCAGAGCTGTGTCTTTTAGCCCTCTGCAGCTCCTTCACCCTTTCCCCCCATTGTTTGCCTCCTTGTAGAGTTTCAGCTGAGTTGGGGGGGTATAGTTATGCTGGAAGGTGTTAAATGGGTGCCATCAACCAGTTCTTTGATCTACAGACAACTGCAGGAGTGCAGAACTACAACTTCAAGCTAAACAGATCACAGGGGCTTCCCTCAATCTGGTTTTCCAATTGTCCCCAAAAATGACTAGAATTCTGCCTAAGGATGCCTAGAACATTACCTGAAATTCTGTAATTGGGTAATTCATTTTTACTTCTGTGAAAGCCATTTTTAAGACAAGCTTAATTTTGTTTCTTAATTCATGCATTTGTGAACTGGACTGCTCCTGAATCAAAGGTCATTACCTCAAGCCAGCTGGGTGGGATTTTTCCTGAAGTGCAAGTGTGAATTTTGGGAAATTCTATAGCAAGGACAATCGGTTTAAAGTAATACACATTATTCAGATAGTTTAAAAAAAAAAAAATCACGCTGATGTAAATATATAGAAAGAAAAAGAGACAAAGATATAGTTACCCATGGAAGGACTGCCAAGAATTGTTATTTTGGAATGGCCCGCTTGTAGCCCTTTTTCACATATATTTTGCACCTGAATTGAACAAATATATCTAATTTTAGATGCATACATATTTGCAAAGTAAAGTTAGTATACGAGTGGAACAGGCAACAGTTTAATAAACCTCTCCTTTAAGACTGCATACTCTAAATTATATTTCTATGCCAAATACTGAATACAAAATTAGCATAATCTCAATTATAGTTGTACTTTGTGTTACTGTACAACTCTTATGGCAGTAGTTCTCAAATTTTGTACTGGAGACCCCTTTTACAGAGCAAGCCTCCGAGTGCAACCTCCCTTAAATATATATTAAAAAGTATTTATAATTTGTACCACCATTATAAATGCTGGATGCAAAGCGGGGTTTGGGGTGGAAGCTGACAGCTTGCGACTCCCCATGTAATAATCTTGCAATTCCCTGTTTAAGAACCCCATCTTAGGGCATAAACTTTAATGCATGCCAAATGTTGATAGTTATGTTTGATGTAGAGGCAATATGTTTATTGGTATAGATCTATACAACTTAGCCATAGCCATCTGAAAAATAAGACGTGCTTGATCAACAGCCACACACTTCAAAAAGTAGTAATTACAAATTTAAGACTTCTCTTCATATCATAAAGGTAAAGAGAAGACGGAATCTTTTCTTCCTCCACTCTACATTCATCAAAAGGTGGCAAGAGAAGGGCCCCATCCAATATGGTGCCTTTCCTATAGCATCGTGGTTGCAAATATGGCATATTATGTAGGGCTCTTGCGGACGGACAGACACAGTGTCTGATCACAGAGGACATACATCCCAGAAAGCAGCATGAAGATATCTTATTTTTACTCTCCCTACTTTTACATCCAAAAGAAGGGACTCATTGCAATAGTTCCAACTTGCCAACAAATCACACAATTTTCAGGGGGGTCTCCCTTGTGTTCATGTCAAGAGAAAAACAGTACAAGTTGCCCAGGGATCCCCCCAAAAAGTTTCAAAATCAAGCAGGCAATACCCCTTTCTGAGGTGTTCGACCATGTATATTTAAAAAAAGCCAAAGATTTAAACACACTATAGGTAAAAAACTTCAAATGCACATTTTTTTTTGGTAATAAACATTAGTCTAAGAGGTATGATCCCAAAAGGTAAAGAAAAACAAAACATTTGTAACTGGGGCCCTATTAATTCCACAGCATAATAAGTCAGTTCTGTGACAAGATTCCTCTCTTCTGTAATTACTATGGCTCCCTTGTGTGGAATTCTGCAGATGCAGAAAACATATCAGTAGTTAGTGAATCCTAAAGTCATCAATGAACATTTCTGTTTGAAAGACCATCCCAACGGAGTAACAAGAAAAATGAAAAAAGTTATTTTATAAAACTTGTCTCTTCTCACCTGAGGTCGATCAACCATCAGAAACGCATAGGATTCAACAAGCTCTTTTTCTAGGCGACCATCACATTTCAGTTCTCTGCGTTTTTCTGTGAACTATTATCAAACAAAAGTCTCAATACGTGCAATGAAGAAACTAGTATTGGCATGATCAAGTGCCACCTGGCTTCCAAGAAGCCTAATTTGGCCGAGTTTGTCTACATTGGCAGATCCAGGTGCAAATAATCAAAAGACCAATTTGAATGGAGATTAATGTTTCAGCAGTTTCCAATAAACAATTTCAGAAGAGTCTGTATCCTTTCACCTAGGGTATGGGAGGGGGCAGCATTCAGCTTAAGATCAAAACGATATGAGAACTTGCAACTGGAATGCAAGTCTCATGGTTCAGAAGTTGATCACCACTTCTGATCCCCTGATTTCTGTTGTACAAAAGCCAAGTCCAAATTTCATACTTTGTTAGTCTTGCCTCACTGCTATCCATTTGTTTTCTTCAGTTACAAAAAGCTGATACAGTTACCAGCAAGTTTGCATTGGACCCATGTTATTTTAACAGAATAAAAAGGAAAAAAAAAAAAAAAGTTGCCCTTTAACTAGTGCTTTCATTTTCAAAAAAGGAGAAGCACATTAACAAGGCTATATTCTTCTCCCCATGCTTGAAAACTCTGTAGTATTCAGCCAAATTACGTAGTCTAAAAACACTCAAGAAATCAACAGTTTGTGAATTGGCTGAAAACAAGACAATACACAAGCTAGTAAAATGTGACTTTATACAACAGACCCTCGCTAGAACGCGCGTCTATATAGCGTGAATTTGCATAACGCAGTCGCAGCCATGGATCCCAAATTTAATTACTTTAATTGCAATTCATTTTTAACATGGTCCCCGCATTAATGCAGTACCGCGCATGGATCCCAAATCCCGTGTTCTAGCGAGGGTCCGGTGGCATTATAGAATGCAGTGAGGTTTTTTTGGTGTGGCAGCGAGGAGACAAATCAGTTTTTTCTTCAAGAGGGTTCAGCACAGTACTTTTATGACCACTTGTTAGTTTTAAACCAAGTCACACTGCTTGGATTTTCTAATTCAACTATTGAACTTGTTTTGCCACTGCTTCTGAGAGAACTATAAATCTAGAAAAGATTATATGATTTAGTGCGAGAGCAATATTTAAAAGTTAAATAGACAATTACCCCACATATTAAAGGCATTAAACCTGTATTGGAAGATACCGCCATTAATTTACAATCATTAATTATGCACCTCAAAATTGAAAGAAACAGGAAGCACAAAGAAGCTCAGCTCTCAAAACAGTAGTACTGGCACTAGCTCCTCCTCACATTTTTCCCTCACTTCATTTCACTCAATTCAGGATACAAGAGTTTCATCCACCATAAAACTCTTAAGATATTCCTGACATCGAACCAGCAGCATGAAATTTCTAAGCATAGTCAGTAGTAAAATTGCTGGAACAGTAGCAGTCTGGACATTTTGGGCCAGATTCTGCAACTGGATACCAGACTTCTGAAGCAGCACAGTCTTGGTTACTGGCTCGGCTATGACCAAAACGAGATTTAAATGTTGCAGGCTGTTTTCTGCACTGCAATCTTCTGAGGTCTCTCTTGGAAAGACTTAAAAAAAATTTCCATTAACACTAAGTTTAAATCTAGACTGGGGGAGGGAAGGGGGGGGTGGAAGAGAAGAGAAAAATCATAGTAGGTCTCCTATCAGTAACTTCCTATATATAGTGTTATTAAATTTTGTGTTTACCTTATTTCAAATGATATTCACAGCAACCAGTCTGTTTTATTCAGAAGCCAGGCAGGTCAGTCAAGTGGAGAAGCCTCCGTAATAGAAATGGTAGGGTACACAGAAGTGTGACACTCAACCCATTTCCCTCATTTTGGAGGTAGCAAGATCAAATTAGCAAGCCCCCCCCTTTTTTTTATTTGGCAGGGAACAAAGAAGAGGGCACCAGTAACCCTCTCCCAAAAGATTTCTGCTGTTTTCATCTATTGCAAATCTGGTTAGCTCTGCTAGAAATGAGAACTTCCAAGAGAAAGGACTAATAATATGGTTTGTAAACAGTATTTCTTTATATTTCACATTGTGTATTAGTAAGAATCATGTTATGTTTTGAAAGATCCCTAATTTAGTTATCTTGAATGTAAAAGCTTATTGGATTATTTCTGTAGCGCTGTCCATTTAAGTATAGCAAACTCATTCAAATACAGGCAGCCACATATAGTGTCCTCAAGAACCCCGCATAGAGCAACACTACAAGGATCCAACACTTAAGTATATGAAACCGTTTGGCTTCAAGTAAATGGAGTTGGGCAAAACCACTGAAGTTTATAGCTTACACACAGTTTCATAAAGGGGAAACTCTGGTACTCACCTCCTTTTCCAACAGCTCACTATGGATTAAGCTGGCTCTTTTGTAATTGAAATTGGTCACCGAACCTGACTCCAAATAAGATGAATGCAAAATTTTCACAACATCTTCAAACTCTCGAGAGCCCATAGCTACTGGCTGAAAGAGTGCTATTCAGAGAGAAAAAAGTTAGTATCAATACACATTTGAAAGCTTCCCAGTACATTTTCATTTCACTAACAGTTTTATAAAAATTAAGATAAAAATCCTATTTAGTTTAATGGATTTATTCATTTTAGATATTTTGTATTAAAAACTGTCTCACAAAAGGTAGACTTTAGACTTGTCAGTATCACAGCCAGGCATGTCATTATTTCTCCATCCCATACCAGTATTTAATTTTGAGCAAGTTGTCACCTTAGTTTACAAGAGCTTTCCAAGGGAAGTATAGTAATGTAATTTCAACATACTCCCAAGAAAGTAGTAGACATACACTGCAAAAAGCTGTAATGTGCAGTTAGACAGAACAATGTGTTATTGTAAGAATGCAGTAGTTTCAGGTTGTAGCCTGTTTCACAGACACACACACACACACTCTCTCTCCACAGTGTCTGGTCAATACATAGGCTACTTACCTTAACAATAAATGGTTATTGTAGAGGGGACTATATAGATTCAGCTATGGTTGCTCACACTCTAGTTTAAGAAATCCCCCAAGATAACACGGGTCTGCTGTATAACATAATTATGCATTCACAGAGAGGGCCAATTCAAATTTACTTTTTTTGCTAAACTATTGCCTAAATCTGCATAGCAGTCTCCTTGGTTTGGGTTTATCTTTCAGCCCCTCATCTCCATCCCTACCCACCATTTTAGCTGCACTGCATAAGGGTCAAATGACCAGCTGGGACTGTAGAGCATGGAGCAGTAAAAGAACTGAAGCACTGACTTAGAGAGAGAAGCCCCAGAGAAATGGAGCTGTATTCCTAAGACATCTTAAGCATCATGTACCAGGTATTTTCCCTACACAACTTTAAGATGTACAGAAATAGATTTATCCTGACAGGGTACAGGAGTTCTAGTTTGTAAACAGTTCTGCTACATACCTTCAAAATAGTGCTTTTGCCCTTCTATTACTGCCTGCCTCCTGCTCTAAAAGCGCAGGAAGCACAGAAATTCTAGAAGAATTACAAAAAAAATGTGGATAATAGTACAGAACATTTACCAAAATCGTAATAAATGATTTAGCCTGGGTGTCAAGGATTACGCAAGACTGGGCCATGGTGTGTGTACGTGCGCGGTTTTTAAAAGGGGTGCGAAAATTATACAGGACGATTATAGAGGCTCCAAGTCACAAGACAAGCTTGACCAACAGCTGGTAAAAGCTTGTCAGTTACTGCCAATTAGAAGAAAAGGACAGCATCTATTGCTATATTTATGGTCATTCAATTGGGTCCATCTTAATGGAAAGCGAAAACAGTAAGGGCTGCATATTTTACTTATCTTACAAGAATGAGACTTAAAGATACAGAGTGGAAAAAGACAAATGAGCACGCAGTTTGCTTGCCAGTGGCATCCAGTCAGTCATCAGACCCTTCTAGGAAGAAATTACTAGACGCAGGAGTCATGATTTGTTTCTTTATGCAGTATTAAGCCACTGCCATGGTTATTTAAAGGGCAGCTGAGCCATACACTAACCTTCTTGCAGAGACAAAATTTCACAGACATTAAAAAATAAAATCAGTAAAAACAGGATCAATTTGTTACTGAAATAAGTCATCTTTCAAAAAGAGGTAGAAGGCTTAGTTCTTGCGGCTGTGTATATATATCTCATACAGTTGTACTTTAAAGATTTAATGCCATAGTAAGCATTAACACAAAAGCTACTTGTTATACATACACAATTATGCATGTGAACCCTATTAATGACAGTTTGGCTAGAGTGTGCATTATACATATTACAGTAGAGTCTGAAGGCAGCCACCAACTCATGACCCTATTTTACTAGGTATCATACTGACAAACAATAAAATGGTCCCTAACCCAAACAGCTCACAATCTTAGTTCACGATGGGGGGGGGGGGGAAAGACACCCAACCAAGCACAGCGAAGGAACAGATAGGAAAGTCAAGATAAAAGTTTTCCTCCATTAATGAAAATAAATTACAGCAGTAGACTTGTGTTTTTGTTTTTGCGCTAAAAATCGGATTATCTTGGCTGCATCTTGATTTCTCCAGATCTAAAGAACATGTGCTTTGTTGTTTACTATATTAGCGCTCTTCTTATAGGATTAAGAAAGGTTACATCTAAGTATTGGAAAACTTCCACATTACCTACAAATAAATCTGTCAAAGTTTTTAAGAAGTCACTTGAGTAACAAATCTGATTTAAGACTGCAGTAATTCTGCATTATACAGTATCTACGTGCACTCCATTCAATAAATTATGCTGGAAACAGTTTCACAGATTGTATCGCATTTTGATCACTCAGGGGATTTCTATTTAAGCATCTAAAAAGAAATTTTCTTCAAATGTTTTGTAGTAAAAATAGAAGTGGTTTGAAGTGGTTGTCCAGTTATGTTACTATGGCTGTTGCTGAATTCCTATAAGCCTGATAAACAAAACTGTCCTAGCTGCTCAATATTATGTATACAGTTCACGAGACTTGCAATATTATATACACAAGAGTGGCCACATATTACAGAAGCATATTGTCTACTTCCTCAATGCAAGCCTGTGAAAGGCACATTACTGCCTATGGGGAGGTCCTGCCCACTGTTAAAATTCTGTTTGGACATTATTAATGATATTACCCATTTGTGTTTTCTTAGATCTGGCACTCGGATGAATGATTTTTATGGAGATCAGCAGTCCTCCAAAATGTAGTTTTTTCACAAGTCTAATCTTCATTTTCTTCTATGATGAATAACGTGTTATGGACAACTACAGATCAAACAGTTTTACATATGACAAGTCACATGAACGAGGGGAATGTACGTAGTCCACAGCTCTGGTAATAACAAAGGTTTTTTAATTTCTTGGGAATGAAGTTTAATATGCAGGGAAAGACATGCATAGCTGTTGCTCAAGAATAGGTTTTGAAAGTGTATTATGTAATTTTTTTTACATTAGATGAAATTTTATTTACTTATGTCTATCATAAGAACTACAGTTAGGCTGAGAATTGATGCCATCTCTGAACTAAATATAGATCCACGAACAATATATCAATTTGAGATCCCTTAAAGCACCTTGGATTTTCAGAAAGTGTTGAACATTCAATCACTGGAAAAGTCAGGCCTCTTTAAAAAAAAAGTCAAACTAGACACCCAAAAGTCACTCTTAATTTTCGAATATCTGGGCCCTAAAGTTCTGAGCTGAAGGTACTTTAAGCCTGAAATATGCATTTCACTCGAAGGGAAAAAAGGTTTAAATGAAGTATCTCATATATTCTGTATATGATTTGATTTAATCAAGTCAAGTAAGAGGCAAGCCTTTATGATGCGTCTTTTGGGGATACCGTCTAAAAAATCCACAAGTTTCATTATAGAGCAAGTTCTGCCTGTTTGCATGTAAATCACAGCAAAAAATAAAAATAAAGGTAAATTGTTTGTGTTAATGTTTAAGGTACTGTAAAAGATTTAATGATCAACCTTTCATTTCCATCTTAAAAAAAAAAAAAAGAAAAAACAGACTATTTTCTGTTAGAGTTGGTTTATCGAGGCTTAAGGAAATATCACCTGATTGGAAAAGCAATCTTCTCAAAGCATAAAGCAGGTCTCTTACATCCCTACCACCTCAGCTGCCAAATTGTAGTTAAATTGAACTGTTTAGATGGAATGTAGGGGTTTAAAAAAAAAAAAAAAGTAATTTTATTGGGGTGGTGGATGGGGAAGTCATTCAACCCTGAACTTCAGCCAGCAAAAACCCAGCCATCAAAGTTTTAAACACAATCTAGGTTTCAGGGGTTTGGTTTTGGGGTTTTTTTGTGTGTGTTTAGTTTTTTATTAAAGGAAGGGAGCATTTGGGGTAGGTCAGGGAACATTTTTCTGTACATATCACCTGTTACTTAGGTCTTAAACCTAAGCCAGGGAAGGTATTTTAATACAACTCAGGAGGCACATAGCCCCAGTACCACCAGTTGAATGTATGGTTCCTGTACAGACTATGTCATGTCAAGTTTTCTGTTCCAATCAAGTACTAACTGTAACTACAGAAGTGCCATTCCAGATCATATTGTCTGTATTACTATGCCTAGAAGATAAACACACAAGTATTAGTTCTTTATAACCATCACCACGCCCTGTGATGTGCACATGGTTTAGATTTTAATGGTATTCATAAGCTTATTTCTGGTCTTACTCTTAGAGGAGTTCAGGAAGGAAGTACAGTTACTAGGGCCCTACCAAATTCAGTCATGAACACACACCATGGACCGTGAAATCTGGTCTTTTGTGTACTTTTACCCTATATTGTACAGGCTTTTCATGAGGGAGACCAGTGTTTCTCAAACTGGGGGGTCCCAACCCAAAAGGGGATTGTGGGGGGATCAAAGTTATTGTAGAGGGAGGTCACAGTATTGCCACCCTTACTTCTGAATTGCCTTCAGAACTGGGTGGCCAGAGTGTAGCAATGGCTGGCCAAGGGCTCAGCTCTGAAGGCAGTGCAGAAGTAGGTGTTGTGGTACTGCCACCCTCCCACAATAACTTTGTGGGAAATACAACCTGCTTTTGGGTCAGAACCCCTACTGCTACAACACCATGAAATTTCAGATTTAAATATCTGAAATCATGAAATTTACAATTTTTAAAATCTTATGACCATGACATTGACCAAAATGGACTGTGAATTTGGTAGGGTCCTAACAATGACCTGGAAAGAGATACCTGGATTAGAAAAATACCTGACCTGTTTATACCGGCCATTTTCCAATTTTTGTAAAGTTAACCAATTTATAGCATCCTTATGCCATAGGAACTATGCCCAATGGTTTGTAATATTTTGTTTGAAGTACAAAAGAGATTTCACTACACTTGCACAGAAGCTAGACCAGTATTATAAACAGTCATTCTGTTAGAAAGAAAAGAGACACACAGAGGGACAATGTCACTTCAATGTTTGAAATCAGATATTAGTGCTTGACTGTCTAGACTGTACAGCTATGCGTTGTCTTCAATGCCAAGACACCACCATTAGTCAACTTCCATATACGACTCTCAGTAAGCAATATATCAATTCATTCAAATTATCAGATGAAATTTGCAGATTTCTTTTGGTTTTTTTTTTTTTTTTTTTTTTTTTTTTTTTAAAGACTGATACTCGCAACTACGCCAGGAAAATAATCTTGCTTTCTTGGGGAATACTAGCTGTCTTCACCTGACACTTCAGGTTTCCAGGAATACAAAGCATTTTCCTTCTTATCAAATCAGTAAAAATAGCAGCATGATATTGCTCTTTAGAAATGAAATGTTTCTGCCACCAAGTACCATTTTCTTGAAGTCATTGTTTTCTAGTGCATTAAGACAGATATGCACCGATAAAACAGGACATCACAATGGTTAATATAAGCCTTGAGCTTGTATTATTGTAGCGTCTTTCACCCTAAAAGGTCCATAAGCAGTTTACAAATTCAGGGAAATCACTTAATCCCCTAGGGTGGAAACTGTGGATGGTGAACAGCATGTAACCATCCTTCCCAAAAGTTTAGGAAAAATAATGGAAAATACACATCTAATGAAATGTAAGATAATATAGGTCGGCAAAAGAACACCCTCAAACGAACTAGAGTTTGGCCAACAACCCAGCACTTACAAGTGCCCTGGAGTCTTTAATGACAAGCAAGACCTTGATTTTGCATCTAGACAGAGAAAGGAGGAGGAGTGACACCCTAACTTAAGTGCCAATTTAGGAAGGTACTCAAGCATGTGCCTATCTTTAAGCATAGGAGCAGCAGTGGGACTACACAAGCACATATTTAACTGCCTTTCTGAAATCAGAGGCATAATGCGGATGAGTTAGTCCAACAGGGAGTCCAAAGGAAGACTGTACCAGCACTATTTCTTGTGCACTTGCCCTTCCCTGTCACAATTGGGTGAAAGGCCTCTCAAAGCAATGGGCCAGCTTGCAAGATATGGCTTTAAAAAAAAAATCATATGAAATGGTAGTAGACCACATGGTTTATGAACAAAACAGGAAACTGTACTATTGCAATTAGTGCCCTGTGTGACTAGATACCATAAAGTAGACCAAATCCTCAAGCCCAAATAAACAATGTTTCCTGCTTATAAATATGTTTAAAGGTCATTCTTCCTGAATGGTCCCTATGGAAAAGGGAGAGCAAATAAATTTAAAAAAAAAAAAAAAAAAAAAAAAAAAAAGCCTCCTGAAATTTAATGGAAGTTTATAAGAGTTCCCCCCAGAAGTTAGAGTCCAATAAAGAATCAATAGAAAGAGCCTCATTATATAATTTGTCATTTAGTTAAAACATATTTTCTGTAAGTCTCTAGATGGTAGGCCTAGCCTTGATATCGTGCGTTCATTTGTTTCTAGTCATCATTCAAGAAACACCTATTCCTGCTTCAGAAACTGAAGAAGCTGGTAGACTGAGGATTTACCTGTGTTTTCTGATTTTGCAAATTCCATGTACAGTTTTTAAATTGCCTCACATAGCTATTTAAAAAAAAGTCCACTAAGTATAATAGGTTTTAGTGTCCTTTTTAAAATGTAATGTAAGAGAAAATGTAGTTATGACTTACACTGATATAGTGCTTTCATCATGGAGGAGCGCAAAGAACTTTTATAGGTCATATATTATAGGGATCAGCTTCCCACAACTAAAAAACAGTCACCTCATGGGTAGAGCACAGCAGCCATTCTGCATCAGCAATGCTACAACATAATTTTAGAGAAGAGGTCAAGAATAACTTCCACTAGAAGTTATAGAAGAATTGGGGGAGGGGGGCACAATGTTGCTTCGTGGTCCCAAGTTTGGAATTTGGGCAGGGCAGCAATATCAACATCCCTACCTTTCCAAGGAAAGTCATGTCATCTTTATTAGCTATTAAGTGCTTGGTGGAAGAATGGGGTGATCTTGGTTTCAGAACTCACCCAGAAGACCAAAGAGCCAGCAGTGCATTGTCACTCTGCCATTAAATTGGGACACGGGTGTAGTACTGATTTAGTACCACAACTTCCCAATTTATCATCAACACTTCCTGAAACATCCAAGTTCTCTCTAGAAGCTTTCCATCCAATTACTGATCTGGCCCAATTTTGTGATGACTTCTGATAAGCGATGATGATATGGCACATTATACTATGGTATGGTTATAGCAACAGCCAAGTACCCATAAACAATCAATCAACCAACATATGTATATGATGGAAGGGAAAAAATGTTTCAAGTGTCCAAAATTTTTAACTAGCAAGTATTATTAAAAACAGAAGCCTCTTTGGACAATATTTTAAAGAAGAAATCCAGATACACCAAAAGATGAAATCCATAAGACCATGCCAAATAAAATCTTGATGTTAGCAACTCAGTTGGAACCACTTAGATTAGACTAGTCTCTCCCTCCATCCCAAAGGAAGTGACAGAAGAAGCCCTAAACTCAAGATACTTAAAATGCTTGACTGGTCAGAAGCATACACTGCAGGAAACAATCCTGCACAGAGAGGTGATGTACTAGATAACCTAGAAGGTTTTTTCCAGACCTAGTTTATATATTTCAGGTTTATCCAAATTCACAATGGAACCAAGTGCTCGACAGGTACTTTTAAAAAAAATTAAAAACCAAAAAACCAAAAACTATGTAATACACTGAATGCCTCCGAGATTGTTTTAATCACAAAGTTATAGAACCAATCACACTTGGTCTTGGGGAATCTGAAACAAGAGGAGCCATTTTTTAAATCCAGGCATTTTTCTATCAGATGACCATCAAGGAGAACAGGACATCATTACTTTTAAGTCAATCTGCTCCTTTTACATTAGCCTCTGCTAGCTTCATATGCACATTTGTGCTCCTGAGAGAATTACTGCCATCTTCAAAATGGGAAGGAGAAATGGAAAAAAAAAACAAAAACAAAAACCTACCTTCACTTCCTCCTAACAGACAAAATTTTAAAGAAAGTTACAAAAAAAGTTAAACAGCCTGTTTGAAAGATGAAAACCCTATATGAAAATGTTTTGCAATGGTAACTGTTATTCAGCCCTTATTGCATTACTGGGGAAGGGCAAGAAAGGGGAAACTTTGAGGGGTGGGGAAAGAGGAGAACCAAAAGTAAGTAAATCTTCTTGGCAAATTAACAAAATAAAAGCAAGCAGAAATGAACAGTCTCCCAGAAAATGAGAGAGAGAGCACTGGCTTTCAGAGAAAGTTCCATTAAAAAAAAAAAAATAGTAGCCTCAAACAAGTAGCATTTCCAATGTGGGGCACATGAATGTGGGATGCACACTTCTTTCCTGCAAACAGATGGAGACACAAGCAAGCTTTCCATGGGTAAGGAAAGAAGGGCTATCTTCTCTGCATGTGTCTCTGAAGTAGAAACGTACATAAAATGTTTACCACCAGCTCAATCTAAATATAGACGTACTTGTCTCCTGCAGAGCGGGGAAAAAGGGGGAAAGATAGAGAAAGAACCATCTTCTCTGTATATCCGTGTGTGTGTCCCACAGAGAAGCATCTTCTGTGTGTGTGTGTATATGTATATATAGATGTGTGCGCACCTCAGAAGTGGGGCTGCGATAAACCGTTTCCAAGCCCACCCTGATCAACTCCAGCCTTTTTCATTTTTAAGCCACCATCTCAAATTCAAGCTCCGACTTTTTTTTTTTCCTCCTTACACAAAAAAGAGGAGGATTTAAAATGCCTCTAACACTAAAATCTCATCCCCAGAAGCCTCTCTAATAAGAGCCATGCCACAGCCTCCTCCACACCCGCAGGATTTTGCATGCAGCTGTGAGAAGTGTATAAAGAGCCTCCCTAATGAATAAGATGAAGAGGAGGTGAGGGGGAGAAGAAGGGGGGAGGAAGGGAACAACCTTTCTTTTCTCTGCTCTTCCTGGGGATCTGAAAATTCCTCCTAATAGGCAGATCTTCAGGGGGCTTGGGGAGAGAGGGAGGACCCCCCAACACGTCGCTGGGTTGTTGTAGCGGCTGCTGTTCATGGGCCGTGGAGACGCTGCTCTTCCTCTGGCTACTGCTGAGATTTGGGGGGGCTTTCTCTTCTGTAGCAGCCACCAGCAGCGCCTCCTCAGCGGTACTATCAGAGCGGCCGCCATTTTGTGTGTTGTCCTCAGCTGCTGCTGTTGCGCCGCTGCTCTCCACGCCGAGGAGGCCCCGGTCGTTCTTCTCCGTCCGCTGAAGCTGCTCCGGCTCTATCTCGCCACCGCCAGTAACCCCAGCATCCGCCATTGAACTCTATGGCGAGGAAACAACTGAGCGCCAACGACTGTTTCTTCTCTTCTTCTCCCACGGAGCCGCCCCTTCCCAAGCGCCATGCACCACCCACCCCTAGCCTCTACCGCGCTGCTCCGCTCTACCACTCCGGTCGCTCACTTTATGGCAACAACTCCGCCTCTCCTCCCCCCCCCAACATGGCGGCGGCGCCGCAGCTGGGAAAGGGGCGTGGCCAGCGTCCGGCCAGCGGCGGCCAATCAATGCGTGGGGCAGGTTATAAATAGGGGAGGAGGTGCGCGCCGCGCAAGTGGCGCAGTAAGGTGAGAACGTCTCGAGCCGGCAGAAATGGCACGGCACCTCGTTTGGCGCGCCTCTGCCTCAGATCCATCCTTCCTGCTCCTAGACTCCTTGTGGTGGCTGGTTCCCATCCCTATTGGGCCGTGGCAGCAAGCTAAGGGAGAGTGCATACCGATCTTGTTGATTTTTCCTCTCAGGCAGCACAGCAGCCACAAAAGGGTGGCCTGGCACCGTTCACCCTTGTTGCACTGCCCAGGCAGTTGAAGCACCCACCATGGGTCACACTCCAGTTGCGAGAGGGAGTGTTTGTACCACGTAGAGGTCAACAAGCTTTTGTACCAGCTCTTGATCCTGTGCTGCAAGGTTGGAATCTGTAGGACCAGCCGCTGCCTGTCCTGCAGCTTGTCCAAGCATGCTTGATCCATTAAGGTACCACTTGGCCTTTGGTAATGGCCTGAATGGGACGAGAGAAGGAGGCATCATTGCAACCTCACCGCTTGTTATGTTACATCACCAGAACCAGAGGAGAAGGCCCGGGACCAGTTTCCTGTCCTCCTTAACATTTTGGACGAAAAAGAAAGTAGCAACATAAGCCATTGACCTTCCAGGAGTAGGAGTGGAGAAGACGACACAGGTGTAGTAGTCTGCTTTGTAGAGAAACAGGAACAAAGAAGAAGGTATCAGTCTGATCCCCACCCTTTTTCATGATTGGGAACAGAGATGAAAGTGTGGGCCTAGTTTCCAACCTTATTTCTGCAGAATGGGAGAAAAAGGCAGAGGTCTAGTCCCCACTCTGCCTCTTGAAGTAGCATCAGAGAATTTATGGGTCCTTATCCTTGCTTGAACGTTTACAAGGTATAGATGGGATTTGTGTTTTTAAGGTCTCATCGAAAGATCTCCTACACCATAAACTGAATGGAATTCAGTTTATCTTTTTCAGAAAGATAAGGACTGATTCAGTGTTGTCAGAGTTTTAAATGTGTGGTTCCTGTTTAGCTTGGTAATGTGGGTGTCCCATTTAGCTATGTGCTTGTGTCTGAACATTTATAGTTCTTCAGTAACTATTATTAATAACAAAAACTGAAAATAAGAGCTACTGTGAAGAGTTTGTCACCAATTTTATGCTGACTACTGGATATTTCACTTAAGGAGAGTATTCTTAAATGGTTAAGTCCACTATTACATCACTTAGAGATGTCACTCATTTCCTCCCAGTATTTACATTCCACACAAATTTGGTCTGCTCACCTCTGTTTGAATAACTTGCATCAGAAATAATTAATCATGAAACTGAGATTATTGATATTTACACCAAGAGAATTAATCCTACATCATCAGCATCTGCAAACAATGTGTTTTACCTCCTACAGTTCATTGAGACTTTCCTGGTAGACAATGACCTAGGCTTGGAAATAACACTTCTGTATTCTCCTGACAACACAACAGCAATGCAGTCTACCTACACACCCTCATCAATCCTCTGGAAACTCCCAAGTACAGAATGCAGCAGCACATCTCAGCAACGAGGTCTGCAATTAATATATCAAACCTGTCCACTCTTCACTATACTTATTTCCCATCAAATATGTTAGATTCAAGGTCTCCATCCTTACTTCCAAGATATTGAACATGGTGACCCTAAAGGTCACTTAAAGTTCTAGGATGAGGACTGTGTTCAACAGCTCCAGACCTCTGGCACAATGGAATTCTCTACCAGAAGAACAAAGCTTGTTTATGCAGGAGACAGCTTTCTCACATGCCTGCGCAAAACAGGAATAAACTCAGAATCTAAATCCCGTACTCCCATTAAACTTACTGTTTTCTGATCCAAGTGCAAAACCCACTTTGGTCTTACATTTTAATATAAACACACAGCACAGTATACTGGTACAAATGGTTAAAAGCAAAATAGCTCATAATTTTTCCTTCTGGGAACAAGATGAGAGAGAGAGAAAGAAAGAACCATACATGGTAGATATGTTAATTAATGCACTTTTGTAAGGTGCATAGGTACTGCAATACAGAAGGCAATGTAAGATCTTGAATAGAAATAGAATAATCATTTTAAATTTTCTGCATGAATAATTTTCTGTCTCCTTCGTATTGGGTCCCATATTTGTGCCTTGGAAAGTTGAAAGGTATGCTGTGTGGCATTTTCAGAACCTGCCCTCTCTTCAGAATGTATGTCCTTGCTCCAGGAATAGTTCTAAAAAAGCAACTCTGGCTCTGGGTAATAGCTTTAGATATGAAAGAAATATGCTGTAGGTGACTGAAGATATTTCTTTGACTGAATCCATTAAATACTTTAAAAAGTGGGACAAAATTATTTCCTGCATAACATTTGTGATCTGAAGAGCTACCAGCATGGTAACATGGTTTGAGTTCTTTGCTGCTGATTCACTTTTGTTTGTTCTACATAAAATTTCTTCAACTGTGTTAGCTGCTTAAGTGGAGAATGTGGGGTAAGTACATTTCTTTTTGTTGTCTGTCTCTTGTTCTGAACAGTTGACATCAAGCCTTCAGAGAAAAAGATGCCAGAAAATTTTATTCAGTCACAGCAGAGAGGAATAGCCCATTTTCTATGGTCTGCTACTAGTGTTTTTAAGCGAGGAAGTTTAGAATTAGCAGTTCACAAATGTGGTTGGTTGTGCCTCCTCATGCTCTGTTGTGGAATTGGACACTGCACAGGAAACACCTAATCATGCAAAGACTTGCACAGTTAGTTAACTTTATGTATTTTGAAGTCAATGGAACTATTCACAAGTATGTACAGTTAAGCATGTGTGTAAATCGTTGTAAGATCAGCGCTAAAGGAGTTATTTTTACATGAAGGATATTGAAGTGATTATTGGTACCTTTGCTCCATGACTTGTACTAGAAATTTCAAATGAGGTTTATCAAGAAAAACTACAAATTGTGAGTAACCAACCACTTTTAAAAAAAAAAAATCAAATGGAGAGTAGGAAATAAGGTCATCCATTTCTGTGTACCTCTAATGTATGTAACTTCAGGAAATACTCCAACCCATTGTTAAAATTCTTTCAGCTGGGTCTAGAAAAAGGTTCAGATTAAACCTAACTGTTTTAAAATTTAGGTTTATGACAAAACTAAGCTAGTTGTTGGATTTTTTTTTTTGCTATAACAAAACTGTTGCTATAACTCTTCTTTCCTCCTTTAAAAATATTTTAAGCATTTGTTTCCTGTTATAAACTAGAGAAGATAAAAGATGCAAGAATGAAAAAATACTATAAGATGATTCAATATTTAAAAAAACAACAACAGACGTCAGGTTGTTCCTTCAAAAGTGTTGGTCATAGGATTGCGAAGAAGTTTTAGAATTGCTCCATAGAAAATCTGAGCATCTTCAGTCTACGCCATGGAATTTTTAGAAGTAGTAGTTTGGAAATTTTGTTGCAAAGATTAATGATTTCATGCCTCTGTGACTAAGCAAAATACACCATGTGTAGAATAGTTAGAGAGACAGTAAAAAAAAAGTCTCTAAAATGTCTCATACAGAACCTCTTAATGAACAAAACATCATATATGACAAAGAGTATAAAGACAAATTGGTCAAGGCAAGAAAATCCATATAATCTAGGTACCAGGGAGTACAGGTGTTTGGAAGAATTATTTGGTGCTACTGAGGCTAAATAAACACAGAAGAGAAACTGAATTGCATGGAAATGTGCCAACCAGGGAATCAAAGGAATGAGGTGCTGCAGCATGGAGTGTGGGGATAGCTATAATTGATATTTTGTCTGACTATAGAGATAAAAGAATTTTAAGCAATTGTAAAAATGGATGGTTAGAGCTACACTACAAAGTTAGGTTGACATAAGTCCACTTGTGTTGACTTAGTTATGCATGTGTCCTCACTTGTATTTGTCTTCTGCTGACTTAAGTGGCCTCTTCCAGTGATACAGTAACAGCTCCTCCCTGAGCGGTACAGAGCCATAGTCAAACTACTGAGGTCAATGCAGTGCAAATATAGACACTGCATTAGTTGTGTCAACCTTAACAGTGCTCCAGCACCCGTCCAACAATGCCTCTGTCCTTGTAACAGTGACTGTTCTGGTCAAAGTTTGAATTCCCCAGCCCAAGGGTCACAGAGATTGGAATCCCCCCAACACCTTTTAAACCCCTCCATGTTTTTGAAATTCCTTTTCCTGATTGCCCACCTTGGTGAGCACACTTAGCACACCTTTTTTGTGTGTAGCCAACTGACCATGCCAGTTCCACACACACAGAAAGCTACTAAAGGCGCTCCAGCCTGAGACGTATTGGAAGTATTGGATCTCCTTGGTCTGTAGAAAGAAGACTATGCAAGCATGGCTCTGGACCACCCATAGAAACATGGACATCTATGGGCTGATTGCACAAGGAATGCTGGCAAAAGGGCATGACAGAAATCAGCAGCAGTGTCACATGAAAGTGAAGGAACTACCCCAGGCATATTACAAGCAAGGAGGGCAAAAAACACATTTTGTGCTGCCCACAGACCTGCCACTTTTACAACAGATTGCATGCCACAATTGGCAGTGACCCAACCTGAACCCTACAGTCAGCTGTGGACACCTCAGAGAAGACTGAGATGGAGATCCCTGCCATGAACCATGAGGAGGAAGCAGGAGCGGGAGAGAGACAGCAGGGCACTAAAACTATGCCATGAACTAGGAACTGTTTGAAACTCTGCAGCAGTCTAGCCAGGTGGGTCACCGATGAAAGGGAAGAGAGCTTGGGTAACTGCATATATGCATTATTCCTTGCCATTTTTTTCCTTTTCCTTTCCCTTATACCTCATCTCCCTTATCCCACCTCACGATCTTTGTTCTCCATTGAAAAATGGCTTCAGCCCATTAACAGATTAAGGCACAAGGATCAACTTTTCATTGCTGTACGGGTATAATGTTAGAAAGCAAAAGGTTAGGGAATTCATTTATACAGTCTGGTTACACAATCCAGTTACGCAGCCCACGTCACATCTGTGTCTTGTGCTCAGGTAGAGGTAGATCAAACGGAGTTAGTATTGACATCTGGCTCACTGGGCTAGGGGGAGTACTCTGTTTATCAGAATAGGGATGTGTCTCATTGTCTTGAGAGAGCTCAACGAAACTTGAAAGCTACACTGCAATCCTCTCCCAAAATTTTTTAGTGATTGCAGCCTTGTTTCTTCCATTGCAATAGGACACGATTGTGCTGAGCTCTGCAGCTCCATGCTTCTGTTAGAGTGAAGATGTGTGCCAAGAAGTGCTACAGAGGACTGTGATCGTTTTGAAAAAGACGTAAAAATTATGGGTTGTGAAAAGTAGTATGGGATGTTGAGCATGGCATAGTAGGAACTTGACCCCTAGCTTCCAGAACTCCCTGGGTGATTTGTTATAATCCCGCAAAGTTCTGTGGAAATGTCTCAAAAAATATTGCACTGGATGGCAGGGCAGGCTTACCTACTCCTCTTTACATTGACATTATGATGATAGAAGCAGTCCTGGTTAGTACACACAGCACTGATGCAAGCAGTCAAGTGTTCAAATACAGACTGATAATTCAAACTTCAGTCGATGTATGCAACGTAACTTGTGTCAACCAAACTTTGTAGTGTAGAAGTAGATGTTGTTGTCTACAAAGAAAATAAAATCTGATATGGCAACTATTTCCAGTCTTAATCCTAGCAATTCAAGTATATTGGAAAGTGCTAATAGAAATAAAGTTTTTTTTATCAACAAGGTCATCATTAAATCTAGATTCTGTTCCGTAAAATTACAAATGATAGAAAAGGAGAAAAAGTCTACTCTTTGTGCTCATAGAGGTGAATTGGCTTCCAAGGAAAATCAAAGCTTTGAATGTAATGCTGATGATTGATATTTCAGTGTGTTACATCTGAAAAAATGAATGGGTGGACTAAAAAATTTTAATATGCTTATTAATATTTGTTGGCTATTCCATGGTAAGTCTTGACTTTGGCAATTATAACACTCTTGCTGTGTAGGTAAAATGCATTTTTTATTGAGGCCTCTTCATGCTTTCTTAGGGAGAAGCTGCAGTGTGGGGTATGCACACACAAAGTCACTCTTGAGCTAACTAATGATAAGCAGGAAAATTGATATATAATATTTTTGTATGTATAGAAATATCATTGGGGGATCTTTAGTAATCATTCTAATGAATGATAATTGAACAAGCACTTTTTTCTTTGTGTTCTTGTAAGATGCATCAAACATTAATCATCAGGAAAGATTTTGGAGTACAATGGAAAGATCCATTTGGCCTTCTACCATTGTGATATAGTCGATAAATCATTTCTGAGCAATGAAGAATATCGGTCAGATTTAGAATTGCTATCTCACTTTCTCAAATGTTTCTATTCTAGGCTGAGCTTTAAGAAAAACTGGTGATTTAGCTAGTTAAGCTAATTGCTTACCAAATAAGAAATATATAATTATTTTTGGAACAGTTTTGGAAATGCTTGTTATGTTTGAGTATTTTTATAATGAATGATTATCTGTCAGAGATGCCATTTTACTTACACTTTTTAGTGGGAAGTACAGGTGGATGATGAAATTGTTTGAAATACAATGCACCTTTTCTCCTGAAAGCAAGAAAAAAATGGGAGCTTTTCAAACTTGTAAAATAAGCGTTGATACACATTTGAAACTAAGGGTTAATTTAGCAGCAGGATAATATAATCAAATCTGAATGTTCTAGTCAGTTTATTGGATTTATGTTAAAGTCCTCCTGGAACTTTCTGTACAGCTGGCATTTAAAAAACAACTCTTTGAAATGTGTTAGTTTACATATTAGTAATTATGCTTAGACTTATTTTTTTAATTAAAGTGAAGATGTCAAGTGTGTAAGTCCTCTTCTCCCTCTCCAACACAAATGTATGTACTTCTGTCTGATTGATAAGTTATGTTGCATTGTACTTTGTTCTGTACTTTTCTTAATAATTATGTGCTCTTTGGCCATGTCTAGACAGGGACGCTCAGGCAAGTTAAGGCACATAAGTTATAGAACGTTAGATCTGCATGTCTAATTCAGTCCTTATTTTGTTGTAGCTTAATCCTCCTCTGAGGATGTTTACTCCTGAATGAGAGCATCCACATTGTGGTTTAGTGGGCTTTAATTTATGCGCATTAACTTCACACATTTCATTGATTCACCTTAACTTTCCTGAGTGTCTCCATGTAGATAAGCCCTTACTTATCAGTAGTTCCTGCATAAGTCTTAAATGGTGGAAGAAAGAAAAGACCATATGGATTATGGGACTGAAGACGTGTATGTACGCCTTGTTGATGAATCTCTGTCAGAATCTGAGGTTGGAAAAAATGTTGCTATGGATGTTTTTTGTAGAACCACTGTAATGTTTGGCATCTGTCTAATGTGTCATTGTTTCCTCACTCATGTGGATCCAAAATTCATAGTATCTTTCAACATTCATTATATTTTATATAGATAATTTGGAGGAAATTCAGAAAAGGGAGTTGAAGGATTTGAGTTCAGTTGGGGGAGTGAGAAACCTACATCTGAGAAATTGATGTACAGGTACAGATACTGTTACTTTCCAGAGGTTTGGGAAAAGATTCTGGCATTTCAGTTGAGACCAGGAAGGAATGTGCAGCCAGGAAGGAGGTAAAGATAAGAGAGATCCTATAATGGTTTGGTTGATGAGACAAAAATGCTGCTCAAGTAAACATTTCTATAATTTCTTTTCTTGATATTTTCAGAACATTGATATATTACCAGTTATATTTTTCAAACAAAATTACAAATAAAGTGGATAAAAATATGGTTGATACTTTGTCTAGAAAAAACTCCTCAATGTCTTGATTCTACTGCTAATGCTTTTTTTTTTTAATAGATTTTTACCTTTACCATCTCTTCTACAACTTCTCAGTTACAGAGCTGGTTGTGTCTGCTGAGAAAAAATGGGGGCTGTGTATCACTGGCAGATGGATGGCACTAGAGCTATTTCATGTCACAGTTTCATCAAATGTTCTGATATAAATGTTGAACGCAGAAGAAATGCCCTGGTGATAGGCACTATATGAAATCCTAAAACAGAGCTAAATAGAGCATTGCTATCTTTACCCTAGTTTTTTAAGGTCAGTAACAACCATTCCGGTATGTTAATAATTAAAAGGAAATCTAATAGTCAAATCTGTTTGCATTTTCAAAACAACTGAATTAGCCTGAGTTGTTATCTCAACAGATGTCATAAGATAAAAAAGATCTGGCCAGTATGTGATAGTTCATTTCCTGGGAAAAACCTTAATTCCATCCTAACTAAGTCTTGTCTGGAAATTTCCGTAAGTTTTGGAATAGGCTGTGTAGGATGTTAATGCCAGTGATGTTTTGTCCATTGTGTGTTTCTATAAGAACATGCTGTGTCCAGTAAATCTTAGGTGCACCTAAGGAATGGGGCCAATAATTTTATCAATTAATAAAGTAAAATAGAATGAATTAAAAAGAGAAGCTTTGTTGTGAAATTCTGTTGCCTACAGAAGAGGACATCCATAGATGCACATGGCAGCTTTAGCTTTAGGCTGCCATTCTGGCTGGTCTGGCATTCTACTAGGTATGTATTTCATGGTGCATAGATATCACTACAGATGCCAAATGTAGATATAGCTCCAACCATAAGTTAATGAATGTATGTCTTTCTGAAAAGAATGCTCTGCTCATTACTGCAAACAAAAGTATTTTTTCCACAGCTCAGATCCAAAGAAAGTTTTGATGCTTGACCAATGGATACAGTTATTGGGCTATTGGACTTAAAGTTAGAGAATATTTATTCAGAAGAGCATTCATTTTGGGAGCATTTGCACAGCCATTGAAAAGCCTTTTGTATGTTTGGGAGTCATACAGTCATGGAGGAAAAACAATACCAACTTAAGTGATCATGCAACAAAAGTAAAGTATCAATTGTGAAAGCAATATGTACAGAAAATAGTTGACCAGCAATCAGTTTGATAAATATGGTTGCACAAACCTTGAATCAAATAAGTAACTCTGTAAAAATCAGAGTGCTTACCGATATATGAACAAATAGAAAAATGACTATGTTCATTCAGTTGTCCTCTGAGTATAATCCACCCAGCTCTAGCTAAGTGATATGGTGTGACACTGTCCAGAATTACTCAGGTTTGAAAGGTTTCAGAGTAGCAGCCATGTTACTCTGTATCCGCAAAAAGAAGAGGGGTACCTGTGGCACCTTGGAGACTAACAAATTTATTTAAGCATAAGCTTTCGTGAGCTACATCTCACTTCATCAGATGCATGCAGTGGAAACTATAGTGGGGAGATTTTATATACACAGATGGGTATAATATTATATATATAAACAGTGTGTGTTACCAAACACACTGTAACCAGAGTGATCAGGTAAGGTGAGTTATTACCAGCGGGGAGGAGAGGGAGAAACTTTTGTAGTGGTAATCAAGGTGGGCAGTTGACAAGAACGTGTGAGGAACAGTGAGGGGGAGGAATAAACACAGGGAAATAGTTTTACTTTGTGTAATGACACATCCACTCCCAGTCTTTATTCAAGCCTAAGTTAATTGTATCCAGTTTGCAAATTAATTCCAATTCAGCAGTCTCTTGTTGGAGTCTGTTTTTGAAGTTTTTCTGTTGAAGAATTGATACTTTTAGTTCTGTAATCAAGTGACCAAAAAGATTGAAGTGTTCTCCGACTGGTTTTTGAATGTTATAATTCTTAACGTCTGATTTATGTCCATTTATTCTTTTACATATGAACTGTCCAGTTTGACCAATGTACATGGCAGAGGGGCATTGCTGGCACATGATGGTATATATCACAGCGGTAGATGTGCAGGTGAACTAGCCTCTGATAGTGTGGCTGATGTGATTAGGCCCTATGATGGTGTTCCCTGAATAGATATGTGGACACAGTTGGCAATGGGCTTTGTTGCAAGGATAGGTTCCTGGGTTAGTGTTTTTGTTGTGTGGCGTGTGGTTGCTGGTGAGTACTTGCTTCAGGTTGGGGGGCTGTCTGTAAGCAAGGACTGGCCTGTCTCCCAAAATCTGTGGGTCTTCCTTCAGGATAGGTTGTAGATCCTTGATGATGCGTTGGAGAGGTGTTAGTTGGGGGCTGAAGGTGATGGCTTCTGGTGTTCTGTTATTTTCTTTGTTGGGCCTGTTCTGTAGTAGGTAACTTCTGGGTACTCTTCTGGCTCTGTAAGTCTGTTTCTTCACTTCAGCAGGTGGGTATTGTAGTTGTAAGAACCCAGCTGTGAAATGTTCACTGCAGAGTTAGGTTGTGATGGACACCCAGGTCTGAGCACACGTGGGTTACCCTAGCCGACGTGTGAGAAATTACTTGAATAGCCCTACCAAAGTTACTGTGTCCTCACTGGAGCTGTACTCACCCAGTGTGTTGCTAGGACTTCTGGGGGCATATCCTATGATTCTTTTGTGATGCAATATATGAGCCATTCTAACTCTTTTCCCACTCAGGGAAAACATGTCTGTCCTTCTGGGAACCCACTGAGAATTGTGGAAAGACATTGGAGGACTATGAGCCTCACTGCAAAATGGGTGGATTACCAGCCCAAGTGAAAGCAGAACTAGGCTCTTAACCCAGTCATGACAGTTAGCCCACATTGAAAGCCCACCTTATTTCGGGTGAGAAGACTTTGTGTTTGGATAGAAGTGGGATGTGGAGCAACACCTGAATAAGAGTCTGGGCTAACTCTCCAGTGAAGACATAAACCCAGATGCAGTGTTTACCTGCTGGGGAAATGTAACTGTCACTTCCATTATCGTATAGTTTTTTTTCTTCTTCCAAGCAGACAATGAGTCTACAACTACATTTCATTGAATCTTCCCCTTCAGGGCATTTGGGTTGTTTTTAAAGAGTACTCTGATTCCATTCCTGCCACTGACTCCTGTAACTGTACATTCAAAACAAAACAAAAAAAGTACTTTGGACCCAGGGGAAATTTTTTCTTCATAGATTTTCTATCTTCAGTTAATTTCTTTTGGGGTAGAGGAGGGAAAGTGAAACAGGTGGGATTTCTTGTTTTTGCGTTGCGGATAGCTATTTTCAGAAATGTTGATACTGCATATTGTTTTTATTTTCAGAATGTTGACATTGGAGAAGTGTCCCCTTAGTGGAGTCAAATGTTTCTCTGTTGCAAAAAGGCTATCTCCAATAGACTATGGGCCAAATACTCTGGTGACATAACTTCATCGATGTCAGTGGAATTATTCCAGCAGAGAATGTGGCCCATGACAATATATGCAGGAGTTGCTAGGTCATTTTAATCTATTTAAGACTGGGGGAATGCCTCAACTTGCTCCTGGCTTATCCAAAAGTTCCCATACACAAATGTTGATGTTTGAAGGGGGGAGTGAAGGCCTCATCCAAGATCCTGAAATCTCCAGGGTAGATCCTTGAACCTTATAGATACAACTGCATCCATCAATAATATCTTGGACTTTATGATAAAGTACATATTGTTTACATCCTAATTTCCTCTCCCTGAATCCTTTGGTATGCAACCAGGTATTTCACTCTACTGTGTGGGTTGATGGTGAAGGATATTATAGCCAGATCTGGTATAAAAAGGTGCACAGTAGCATGTGCCTAATATGACTAAAAATATAGATGGTAGATCAAAAGGTTTATTTTTCTTTTCACTTCAGAAATTATTGCACACACATAGTTGTCATCCCTTTAAGAAAACATTGAATACATTGGGTGTAAGTATTCCTTGGCAACAAGAATAGCTATTTTGATGGATTTTTTTTACACATTTGTTTATTTTTTTATGAGAAGATGAAGGCAACAAAGACAACACTACCACTGTTAATTGCCTGCCCATTTTCTTCTAATCTTCAACTTCACTGGCATCTGTATAAACCACCCAAAAGGGAAAGAAAACACTTAAAAAGCTGGGCTCCATCAGGAATGATAGATTCAGGTATTCTCAGAACTAGCAATGGACTGTTAGGCTTCATATTTGGAGATATGAATATTTTAAGCCCTGTAACTCAAAATTCTTACATATTTTTAAAAAATGTTTACTACATCAGAGGTTCTCAACCTGTGCTCCACGGATCTCTGGAGGCTCACAGACTATGTCTAAGGGGTCCACAAAAGGTTGTCATTACCATAGAACCGTGGTTTTCAACCTGTGGTCCAGACACTGGGGATCTGCAGACTGCCTGAGATTTCCAAAGAGGTCCTCACCTCCATTAGAAAAATTTTAGGGGTCTGCAAATGAAAAATGGTTGAGAATCACTGGACTACAGGACTCATCTACCAGTACTTCATTCTTAGGACCTGCAGATGGAAGAAAAGTTTAAAAACTTCCTATTCCCAATGGCCAGTAATCTTCTCAGCCACATGACTGCTCTAACATTATTCAGCATTACAAAATAAGATTGGAGAAATCTTCAAAATTGTGTTTGTGTGAAGTGCTCTTGAATTTAGAAACATCAAGGAGATCTGTTTCTGGAAGTCCACTCTGTTAAGAGACTGTTGAAACTGATAGATCATAAAAGCAGAGTCTCATACATTTTCATGGAGAATGCATGTATTTAATTAAAAACTAAATGAAAAAAAATTTGGAGGTCAGTAGTGTGGCAACAGTCTCATACTTTGCTGAAACTTCGACTCTTCTTCCTTTACAACTACTGTAGCAGACAGGAAATTAAATGACCCAAAACAAAAAATAAAGAAACAGAGTTTCCTTAATGTTGGAAGCCTCAGTATCAATAAAAAGGAAATTAAGATGAGACAAATTAATGTATCATATGCCTTGAAATTCCCATGCATAGATGTTTAACCACCTTAAGTCTTCCTTTTGAAATTATGCATTGAAGGCAATATGGGCAATTTAAGCTGCAACATTGAATTCTTGCTTTTGTGGATGTAATTGAGGCCATAGTTTCTCCATGTTGGGGTCAAAAATGTGTCCTGTTTTTGCTGTTGTAACATAGGTTCTTCTTCAAGTGCTGTCCCTGTGGGTGCTCCACTTCAGGTGTCTGTGTATCCCGGCACTGCTGACCGGATATTTTTGGTAGCAGTGCCTGGTCGGGAAGCACATGCACAGTAGCTGTCTTGTGTCTTGCCGTTGGTGATTGAACTAGCACCTGCGCATCCCGACCCCCTTAGTTCTTTCTCAACCATCCTCGGCTGCAGATGGCACTCCAATGGCAGTATGACTTTCAATACAGAGTACTGCCATTCGGACTGTCAACAGCTCCACGAGTCTTTACCAAAATCCTTGCGGTGATAGATGCTCATCTGTACAGACAGGGAATATTGATATTCCCATACTTAGACAATTGCCTACTAAAAGGCCCTATCAGGACAGAAACATGACACATCACTCGACAAACCATCTTTGTTTCATTCCTTAGGGCTACAAATCAACAAAAAGAAATCTACCCTAACTCCAGTACAACTGGACTTCATAGGAGCCCAGGTGGACTCTGTAGAGGCCAAAGCTTTGCTACCGATGCCCCCATTCACAGCAGTGACCTCCCTCATCTTGGTGATCGCAGCCCATGGGTGTCTGCATGAACCTGCGAACAACTCTTGGGACACAGTGTGGCCACCACTTTTGTTGTAAAACACGCCAGACGACACTTCTGCTGTTTTCAAGGATGGCTGAACTCTGTGTATATTCCACAAAAGCACAGCCTACACAAAAGACTCATGCTGACCACAGAGGTCCTACATTCACTACGATGGTGGACAAACCCAGCAAACGTGTGCTCAGGCATCCCGTTTCAACAAGATCCGCCATCCATACAAATCACAACAGATGCCTCACTTATCAGATGGGGTGCTCACCTAAACCAATATACAACCCAAGGCAATTGGTCCCCCATGGAAACACACTTACACATAAACCTGCTCGAATTACACATGGTCCGCTATGCGTGCCTACATTTCCTCCCTATTATACTAGGTAAAACTATAAGGATCCTGACGGGACAACATCACGTGTATGTTCTATATAAACGGTCAGGATGGGGCACGTTCCCAGTTCTTATGCATGGAGGCCTTAAAACTATATAACTGGTGTATAAAACACAACATCTCTGTTACAGCAGCATACCTCCCAGGCCGAGTGAACATGATGGCAGACACTTTAAGCAAACAGTTTTCCTAGAAGCATAAATGGGAAATGAACAATGAAATAACACAACATGTATTTCACATGTGGGGATCACCACACACAGATCTGTTCGTGACATCAGTAAACAAGGAATGTACAAAGTTTTGCTCATGAGCAGGACTCAGAACACGATCCATGAGAGACGCTTTTCTCATCAAATGGAACGCTCCTCTCCTATACACATTCCCACTGATACCTCTGATTTCCAGAGTGATACACAAAATACAAACCGACAGTGCCAAAATAATACTCATAGTACCAACATGGCTCAAACAGACTTGGTTCCCTTACCTGACACGCATGGCAATCTGCATACACTCAGGACGATAGTCAAATCCTCCACCCGGATGTGGAGAGACTTCATCTGAAGGCATGGCTCCACCCGGACGAACTAGCCTGCTCAGAACAGGTAAAACAAGTGTTAATAAACAGTAGGAAGCACAACACACATACTACCCATCTCCAAAAATGGAAAAGATTCTTCCTGTGGTGCCAAAACAAGAAAATATCTGCAGGCCGGACACCTCTTCCACTAATCATGGATTATTTATTATCCCTAAAGAACTCAGGACTCACTATGAGTTTGCTTAGAGTTCACCTTGTGGCCATAATGTCCTTCCATCAACAGGTAGACGGGAGGTCGGTACTCACCCACCTGATTACCAAGTGATGTTGAATCATATTAAAGAAGTTCTGTATTAAAATCACAAATGACTTTGATTCCCCATAGTTTAAATTCCAGGGTATTACTAATTAAGAGGTCTCTTGTTTTTTGGTACTGTTTCTCTCCCTCTCTATGTGAAACTTGCAAGCTGCTAATTGTGTTAGTACATTCTAAGACAGAGTCTGTTCTCAAAGCAATTCTTTGTAACAACAACTACTCACAGAGAGAGGGAGAGACAAAGCAATACTCTGGAACAACAGAAACAGCACCTAGAGACTCCCCGCCTTTTGTTGTATTCATCTCACTTTGTTAACAATTGTAATTAAAATAGAGATAGAGGATGTATGTGGATGAATGGTTGGTGTGATAATAACTGAATGATCAGGGAAGTGCCAGCCTAAGAATCCAGTGTCCATCGGCTGAAGAAGGCATCAAGTGGAAATAACCAGAGAACCCCCGGAGGGCAGACTGGAATCCACCCAACAGCCTCAAGGATGGGAGAACCAAAGAACAAGATAACATCTGGCAGCACAGAGCCATCAGGAATGTGCCATAGACATCTGAGAACCTATGCCTGCATGGGAATTAAATCTGTTCCTTAAAAGTCCCTTTTGAACCCTTAGCCACATGGTCATTACTTCACTTATCTATGAAAGTGGCATTCCTGGTCGCCATTATATTGGCACGAAGAGTCAGTGAGATAGGGGCTCTCATGGCTCACCCACCATGCACAATATTCTTTGACACTTAGAACACATCCTAAGTTTATGCCCAAAATATCTTCATTCCACCTCAACCAACCAATTCACTTACCTACATTCCACTATCCATCCTTCTCCCCTCTACTTTGGAGTTTGCAATAAAGACTCTATGGTAGAGAAGGAACTGAGGGGGTCGAGACTCACGGATGCCAGTTGAATCACCAATGGCACCACAAGACGGCTTCTGCGCACGCGCATCTTGACCAGCCACTGAAAATCTCTGATTAGCGACACGGGGACGCACCGACACCTGAAGTGGAGCACCCACAGGGACACACATCTCAAAGAACCTCAGTTACTGCACAAGGTGAGTAACCTTCTCATGGTAGTATGGAAAAGGCTGAGAACTGCAGAGTTTAGATGAGATTTTCAAAAGTGCTCAGTAGTGGCCTAAATCCATAGTCATTTTAGTATGCGATCATGTAAAGACAGTAGCAGAATACATATAAACAAGGGGGACACTTGCTAACTTATTGAGTGCTTAACTTTTCAACCTTAGCATTCTTATAACATTTTTGTTTGTGTATATTAATACACAAAGATGATACACACACTTTTCATTTCTGTGTTTGTGTGAAATATGTTAGTCACTTAACAGTAAATATCTTCCACTCACAGGCACGCTCTTAACTACATCACAGCCTTTAATTCTGCCTCCCCAACATTCCCTTCTGCATATGCCCTTTCACATACTACCCTCTCCCAAAGTAACAGTTATGGATATGTAATGTAGTTGAGAAGGGGGTGGTGTAGTAAAGGGAATAATAGAAGATTAGTCCTCCTAGAAGAGCAAAGTAAAATATGGTAGTTGTGGAAAAGATAAGTGTCTGTGGGGGGAGAAATATACAGTATGTACTGTTAGGTGATTTTAATTTTTCAGTTTTCTGTTTTCATATTAGGTATGTTGCATGGAGCAGCCTTAACTGTTTCACAGTTACTTTTTGTATTATGTTGCTAGTTATCTTTTAATGTTGAGGCAAGCAAGAGGGGAAGGACAGGACAGCTATGTGGGGATAGAAGTGAAGCTGCTGACAGATTTTATCCATCAGTAGCCACACATAAAACCTTCTTCACTGTAAGAAATTTTGACAGAAGTATAGCTTCTGACAAAGATTTTATGTGCTTACACACACAACTTATCTGTCAGCAAATTGCTGGTGCATAAATTTTCAGTTATGACAAGTAAAAATGAATGAAAACCTAAATTTAAAAAAAAATCAAAATATTTGCTGCACTATATCTATTCAACATTCTCCCTTCCATCAGATTTTTTTTTATTTTTTTATTTTTTTTTTTGGAAAGGCAATGTGTTTTAACGGTATCAGTGAACAAAGAAAAATTGGGCTGCCATGGTCAAACCTCAGCCAGAGCCCAGTTTAAAACACTTCCTATTAAAATATTTTTTAAACTTGTATAGAAAATTCAAAAGACAGAGAAACTATTGCTGAAAAATTTCACACCAAAAGGCCCACCTACTTTTAATGAAAAACATGAATTTGTCACATTTTAGAAGGCAATCTTAATTATGGAACTACAACCAGCACCTCCACAAAAATATACGAATATAAATCTTTTTAGTAAAGGTTTTATATAAAAGCAGCATATATTTTATAAAATACCTATGCCAAGAAGAAAAAATACACATATTTTGTTGTTGCAACAAAAACATTTTTGTGGAACTCTACACATAGTCTTGGTAACAGCTCTGCAGCTGTTATGAATCACTTTTTACCAATTGAGAATCTGCCCCACACACCATACAAAATGGACTGCCATATGACAGAGATTTCAAAGACTTTCCAGACTAAACGTAGTGATTATGGATACCATATTTTCACTATATTTCTAATCATTCTCTCTTTATATGGACCAATTCTGCAAATATAAATAAAATAAAATAAGCTTGCTAAGTAATACACAAACCTCAGCACGAAAAGATAGAGTGAGGAAATGAGTAACTACAGCCCTCCTTCTGCCACTATCTAAAGTATACTTTCTATCACCTGCCTACTGGCATACTCACTAACTGTAGAAATATACACAATACTATAAATGTGTATCACAGCAAAGCCCAAACAAAAAAACTTGCAGAGATGATTTCAGGCTACCACACATTTAAAAAAAAGATATTCTCACTACTTCTCTTCGATCAGAATTAGTTTGTATATAAACTAGCAAAAAACAACCTGCCAGATTTTGCATTTGTGAGAACTGCACAGCAAAATACTAAGGGATTTTCTACACTACCGCTTAAGTCAAAGTTACATAGACTTAAAGGGGTGTCTACACTGCGCTGTGATGCTCTCCAGCCGACATAGCTTCCACTTCTCATTGAGGTGGAGTATTATGCCAATGGGAGAGTGCTCTCCCATTGGCATAGCGCATCTTTACCAGACATGTTAGGGTGGTGCAGCTGCATCAATGTAGTGCGGTAGTGTAGACTAGCCCTAAGTAGTGTTGAGAAAAAGGATACAACAGATCTAGATCAAAAAGAACAAGGAGTACTTGTGGCACCTTAGAGACTAACAAATTTATTTGGGCATAAGCTTTCGTGGGCTAAAACCCACTTAATCAGATGCATGGAGTGAAAAATACAGTAGGAAGATTATATATATATATATATATATATATATATATATATATATATATATATACATACATACATACAGAGAACATGAAAAGATGGGGGTTGCCATACCAACTCTAACAAGACAAATTAATGAAGGTGGGCTATTATCAGCAGGAGAAAAAAAAAACTTTTGTAGTGATAATCAGGATGGCCCATTTCAAACAGTTGAGAAGAAGGTGTGAGTAACAGTAGGGGAGAAAATTAGCATGGGGAAATAGTTTTTAGTTTGTGTAATGACCCATCCACTCCCAGTCTTTATTCAAGCCTAATTTGATGGTGTCCAGTTTGCAAATTAATTCCAGTTCTGTAGTTTCTCGTTGGAGTCTGTTTTAGAAGTTTTTTTTATTGAAGAATTGCAACTTTTAGGTCTGTCATTGAATGTCCAGGGAGGTTGAAGTGTTCTATGACTGGTTTTTGAATGTTATAATTCTTGACATCTGATTAGTGTCCATTTATTCTTTTGCATGGAGACAGTCCAGTTTGGCCAATGTACATGGCAAAGGGGCATTGCTGGTACATGATAGCATATATCACATTGGTAGATGTGCAGGTGAACAAGCCCCTTATGGTGTGGCTGAGGTATTAGGTCCTATGATGGTGTCCCTTGAATAGATATGTGGACAGAGTTAGCGTTGTGTTCTGCTGAAGTTATGGGGCAAGTGATGCTGCTTTTCCACAATTTCAGCCCGTGCACGTTGACAGAAGCAATCTATGTAGAAGTCTAGTCTGTTGTTTTGACCTTCAGGAGGAATCCACGCAGAATCCTTTTTTGTAGTGTTGGTAGGAAGGTTTCTGTGGGTTAGCATGCTGTTCAGAGGTGTGTTGGAAATATTCCTTGAGTCGGAGACGTCTAAAGTAGAATTCTAAATCAGCACAGAAACGTATCATGTTCGTGGGGGTGGAGGGGCAGAAGGAGAGGCCCTGAAATCGGCAGAAGAATCTGTCCTGGTTAAGAGCATAGCTGGATAGATTAACAATATTGTTGGGTGGGTTAAGGGAACCACAACTCACCTCTGAGCATGTGCACGGCTTGAAATTGTGGAAAAGCAGTATCATTTGGCCCATAACCTCAGCCATGCAGAACACAATGCTATCCACAGTCTCAGGAACAACTCTGACATCATAGTCAAAAAGGCTGACAAAGGAGTTGCTGTCATCACCATGAATAGGTCAGAAGATGAACAAGAGGCTGCTAGGCAGCTCTCTAACACCACATTCTACAGGCCATTACCCTCTGATCCCACTGAGGGTTACCAAAAGAAACTAAAAAAGAAAAGGAGTACTTGTGGCACCTTAGAGACTAACAAATTTATTAGAGCATAAGCTTTCGTGAGCTACGTCTCACTTCATCGGATGCATTTGGATGCATTCGGATTCATCGGATGCATCAGATGCATTCGGATGAAGTGAGCTGTAGCTCACGAAAGCTTATGCTCTAATAAATTTGTTAGTCTCTAAGGTGCCACAAGTACTCCTTTTCTTTTTTCGAATACAGACTAACACGGCTGCTACTCTGAAACCTGTCAAAAGAAACTACACCATCTGCTCAAGAAACTCCCTGACAAAGCACAGGAACAAATCTGCACAGACACACGCCTAGAACCCCAACCAGGGGTATTCTGTCTGCTACCCAAGATCCATAAACCTGAAAATCCTGGATGCCCCATCATTTCAGGCATTGGCATCCTGGCAGCAGGATTGTCTGGCTATGTAAACTCTCTCCTCAGGCCCTATGCTACCAGCACTCCCAGCTATCTTCGAGACACCACTGACTTCCTGAGGAAACTACAATCCATTGGTGATCTTCCAGAAAACACCGTCCTAGGCACTATGGATGTAGAAGCCCTCTACACCAACATTCCACACACAGATGGACTACAAGCCGCCAGGAACAGTATCGCCGATAATGTCATGGCAAACCTGTTAGCTAAACTTTGTGACTTTGTCCTCTCCCACAACTATTTCACATTTGGGGACAATGTATGCCTTCAAGTCAGCAGCACTGCTATGGGTACCCGCATGGCCCCACAGTATGCCAACATTTTTATGACTGACTTAGAACAGCGTTTCCTCAGCTTTCGTCCCCTAACGTCCCTACTCTACTTACGCTACATTGATGACATCTTCATCATCTGGACCATGGAAAAGAAGCCCTTGAGGAATTCCACCATGATTTCAACAATTTCCATCCCACCATCAACTTCAGCCTGGACCAGTCTACACAAGAGATTCACTTCCTGGACACTACAGTGCTAATAAGTGATGGTCATATACACACCATCCTATACCTGAAACCTACTGACCTCTATACTTACCTACATGCATCCAGCTTTCATCCAGACCACATCACACGATCCATTGTCTGCAGCCAAGCTCTAAGATAAAACTGCATTTTTTCCAATCCCTCAGACAGAGATAAATACCTACAGGATCTCTGTCAAGTGTTCTTAAAACGACAATACCCACCTGGTGAAGTGAAGAAACAGATTGACAGAGCCAGAAGAGTACCCAGAAATCACCGACTACAGGAGAAGCCCAACAAAGACAGTAACAGAACGCTACTAGCAGTCACCTTCAGCACCCATCTAAAACCTCTCCAATGCATCATCAAGCATCTACACTGTATCCTGAAGGACGAGCCCTCACTCTCACAGACCCTGGGAGACAGGCCAGTCAACATGGTTTCTGAAAAGGGAGATCATGTCTTACTAATCTATTACAGTTCTTTGAGGGGGTCAACAAACATGTGGATGGGGGGATCCAGTGGACATAGTGTACTTAGATTTCCAGAAAGCCTTTGACAAGGTCCCTCACCAAAGGCTCTTACATAAATTAAGTTGTCATGGGATAAGAGGGAATATCCTTTCATGGATTGAGAACTGCTTAAAAGACAGGGAATAAACAGTAGGTAAATTTTCAGAATGGAGAGTGGTAACTAGTGGTGTTCCCCCAAGGGTCAGTCCTAGGACCAACCGATTCAACTTATTTATAAATGATCTTGAGAAAGGGGTAAACAGTGAGGTGGCAAACTGCTTAAGATAGTCAAGACCAAAGCAGTCTGCGAAGAACTTCAAAAAGATCTCACAAAACAATGGCAAATGAAATTTAATGTGGATTAATGTAAAGTAATGCACGTAGGGAAAAAATAACCCCAACGACACACACAACATGATAGGAGTTAATTTAGCTACAACTAATCAGGAGAAAGATCTTGGAGTCATCATGGATAGTTCTCTGAAGATGTCCACGCAGTGTGCAGCGGCAATCAAAAAAGCAAATGGAATGTTAGGAATCATTAAAAAAGGGACAGAGAATAAGACAGAGAATATTTTACTGCCCTTATATAAATCCATGGTATGCCCACATCTTGAATACTGCATACAGATGTGGTCCCCTCATCTCAAAAAAGATATACTGGCATTAGAAAAGGTTCAGAAAAGGGCAACTAAAATGATTAGCAGTTTGGAACAGGTCCCATATGAGGAGAGATTAAAGAGGCTAGGACTTTTCATCTTGGAAAAGAGCAGATTAAGGGGGGGATATGATAGAGGTATATAAAATCATGAGTGGTGCGGAGAAAGTGAATAAGTAAAAGTTATTTACTTGTTCCCATAATATAAGAACTAGGGGCCACCAAATGAAATTGATGGGTAGCAGGTTTAAAACAAATAAAAGGAAGTTCTTCTTCACTCAGCGCACAGTCAACCTGGGGAACTCCTTGCCTGAGGAGGTTGTGAAGGCTAGGACTATAACAGGTTTTAAAAGAGAACTGTATAAATTCATGGAGGTTAAGTCCATTAATGGCTATTAGCCAGAATGGGCAAGGAATGGTGTCTGTAGCCTCTGTTTGTCAGAGAGTGGAGATGGATGGCAGGAGAAAGAACACTTGATCATTACCTGTTAGGTTCACGCCCTCTGGGGCACCTGGCATTGGCTCCTGTCGGTAGACAGGATATTGGACTGGATGGATCTTTGATCTGACCCAGTATGGCTATTCTTATGTCTTCGCTTACAGACAGCCCCCCAACCTGAAGGAAATACTCACAGCAACCACATACCACACAACAAAAACACTAACCCAGGAACCTATCCTTACAACAAACCATTTTGCCAACTCTGTCCACATATCTATTCAAGGGACACCATCATAGGACCAAATCACATCAGCCACACGTTCACCTGCACATCTACTAAATGTGATATATGCCATCATGTGCCAGCAATGTCCCTCTGCCATGTATATTGGCCAAACCGGACAGTCTCTACGCAAAAGAATAAATGGACACAAATCCGACGTCAAGAATTATAACATTCAAAAATCAGTCAGAGGACATTTCAACCTCCCTGGACGCTCAATGACAGAAAGCCTAAAAGTGGCAATTCTTCAACAAAAAAGCTTCAAAAACAGACTCCAACAAACTGCAGAACTGGAAACTGCAGAACTGGAATTAATTTGCAAACTGGACACCATCAAATTAGGCTTGAATAAAGACTGGGAGTGGATGGGTCATTACACAAACTAGAAACTATTTCCCCATGCTAATTTTCCCCCCTACTGTTATTCACACCTTCTTGTCAACTGTTTGAAATGGGCCATCCTGATTATCACTACAAAAGTTTTTTTTTCTCCTGCTGATAATAGCCCACCTTCATTTATTTGTCTTGTTAGAGTTGGTATGGCAACCCCCATCTTTTCATGTTCTCTGTATATATGCATATATATAATCTTCCTACTGTATTTTTCACTCCATGCATCTGATTAAGTGGATTTTAGCCCACGAAAGCTTATGCCCAAATAAATTTGTTAGTCTTTAAGGTGCAACAAGTACTCCTTGTTCGTTTTTGCTGATACAGACTAACACGGCTACCACTCTGAGATCTAGATCAATTTTCCAGTATGAATTCGACATCCTGAGGCTGGTTGACAAGACAATAAAACTTTATTCCATTGAAAAATTGCTCTCACAAGAGAAGAGCAGTTTAACACTAACTGAAATAAAAACAACTGAAAACACAGTATACAAGTTCAGGTCAGAGTAATAACACAAAATATATGGCAAACAGAGGTTTCACTCAGGTGAAAAACTACAAAAGACTCCATACCCAACGAACAAAGGTGAACCATAAAAGCAAATAGTGTTGTTGATATATATATATATAGAGAGAGAGAGAGTCCTGTATTGTTGCTTTGACATATAAAATCTGTTACAAAACAAGTTTCCAAATTAATTTTTTTTCTCTGATTTTTCTAGGCATATTGGGTCCTCATTGCATAAATTGCTTCGGTATTCTCCGATGAAAGCAACTACAGAAATGGAAAGTGTTATTTATTCAGTAAGTATAGATATATTATGACAATTTAAATGCAATATCTAAAAATAATTGATTCTTCACAGCAGTGAATTCTTGGTGGTGCACAGTAGATATACAGCAGTGATTTCTTATCAGAAAACTGTAAAAGATTCAGTGTTGTAATGTAATTTATATAATTCTATAAAGGAGTTAAGTAATTGTAAAACTAACTTCCTTCTCTCTTATCTATTACTTACAATTATCAAACTTTTTAAAATTTCCTTTTATCAAAACTTTCTGAGTCATAAGCAACTTTATAGTAGTGGTACATTTCAGAAAAGTATATCATCATTTACTTTGACAGAACAACAGAACAAAAGGAAGAGTAGGCAAGATTGACAGATTGACAGAACAAAAGGAAGAGTAGGCAAAAATACCACTTAATACAGAGACATCTATTCAGACCACCAGTCAACAAAAGAATTATCTAAACAAGCTAAAGTCTCTATGAGCCATTCAAGAATTATTGTTGATGTTACTGATGCTGAGGACATGAGTCTTATGAACTTCTGTACCTTTACCAATGTTACACAGGCTCTCCTTTCCATTTTACCTTCTAAAGTGACTATTTAATCTTTCTTTTTAAATAAACTTTAAAACCCTTCCTTTCATTTAAAAAACAAACCAACCTCCACCACCACCACCACCACAAAAAAACACATATGCACAACCTAGCAGTTTTCCCTAATAGATTTGTAGCATCAAAGGCTAAAATTTGAAATTGCTTCTATTGAAATATTTTGCGCTTGTTTTCTTAAATATTGTGTATAAAATGTTTTAAATAATCAAATCAGCTCTAAAAGAAATGTCCAGCAGATGGCAGCAACATACTGTTCAAGAATTTAAAATATATTCATTTGTAAAATACTTTACTCTGATTATGCATTAACCAGACTGCTCTAGATTTTACAGATTGCATTTGTAGAGAATAATAATAATCTTCTATTTAGATAGCACTGTTCATCTTCGAGGATCCCAAAGTGTTTTACAAACCATATACAGACAAAATTACATCTTATGCTGAAAGGAGCTGTGCTTTGGGATCAAATGTAGTGACTGCTTTAGGATCGGAAATAGGGCTGATAAGTGATTAAAAAAATCATTGTGATTAATCACGATTAAAAATATTTTTTGTGATTATTGGCGCTATTAAACAATAGAATACCATTTTTTAATTTTAGATGTTTACTACATTTTCAAATATATTGATTTCAATTACAACACAGAATAAAGTGTACAGTGCTTGCTTTTTGATTACAAATATTTGCGCTGTAAAAAAACCAAAATAAATAGTATTTTTCAATTCACCTAATACAAATACTGTAGTGCATTCTCTTTATCGTGGCAGTTGAATTTACAAATGTAGAATTATGTACAAAAAAATAACTGCATTCAAAAATAAAACAAGGTAAAACTTTAAGGCCTACAAGTCCACTCAGTCCTGCTTCTTGTTCAGCCAATTGCTCAAATGAACAAATTTTTTTTTACAATTGCAGGTGATAATGCTACCCGCTTCTTGTTTACAATGTCACCTGAAACTGAGAACTGGCATTTGCATGGCATTGGAGCCAACGTCGCAAGATTTTTACATGCCAGATGTGCTAAAGATTATGTCCCTTCATGCTTCAAATGTTATAACAATAAAATAAAAACCAGCAGGATCTTATTAAAGGGGAAAAGGCAAAATACCACATTTATTGTGAATACAGAAAGAATCATAGTAAGCAGTTAGTTATAACTATAACATTTCATTCAATCTCATATTTATTCACACATTCATTCACACACACACAGGTTCTGCAAGGTTGTTATCATAGTTACTAGCCTTAGAGTTACTCATGCCAACCCACTGGCCAGATGGCCTAGACATGAGGAGGGAGCAGGGCCTTGTCAGATGCACATCTGATGCTCCTGGAAGTTGGTTTGCAGAATCAGACCCAAAGTTCTCACTTTCTAGAGTCCATTTTTATAGGAATTTCTTCCTGTGCCATTCTATGGGAATTGCTTCATCATGCTGTTGCTGAATCAATCAGCAGATGGCACATTTCTGACGGCTCAGTGCTGCCAGATGTTATCTTGTTCTTTGGTTCTCCCATTCTTGGCTATTGGGTGGATTCCAGTCTGCCCTTCGGGGGTCCTCTGGTTATTTCCACTTGATGCCTTCTTCAGCCAATGGACACTGGATTCTTAGGCTGGCACCTCCCTGATCATTGTTATTATCCACACCAAGCATCCATCCACATACATTCTCTATCTCTATTTTAATCACAATTGTTAACAAAGCTAGATGAATACAACAAAAGGGCGGGGAGTCTCTGGGTGCTGTTTCTATTGTTACGGAGTCTTTGCTTTGAGTCTCTGTGTGAGTAGTTGTTATTACAAAGAATTGTTGTACTAACATAATTAGCAGCGTGCAAGTTTCACACATAGAGGGAGAGAAACAGTACCAAAACCCAAGAAACTTCTTAATTAGTAATACCCTGGAATTTAAACTATGGAGAATCAAAGTCATTTGTGATTTTAATACAGAACTACTTTAATATGATTCAACGTAATCACCATTCCAGAGGACATGCATCCATGCTGATGACGGATTCCGCTCAATAATGATCCAAAGCAGTGCGGTCCGATGCCTGTTCATTTTCATTATCCGAGTCAGATGCCACCAGCAGAAGGTTGATTTTTCTTTTATGATGGTTCGGATTCTGTAGTTTCTGCATCAGAGTGTTGCTCTTTTAAGACTTCTGAAAGCATGCTCCATACCTCGTCCAAAGCAGATTTTGGAAAGCATTCAGAATCTTAACCTTGGGTCGAGTGCTGTAGCTATCTTTGGAAATCTGATATTGGAACCTTTGTGTTTTGTCATATCTGCAGTGAAAGTGTTCTTAAATCAAACAACATATGCTGGGTCATCATCCAAGACTACTATAACACACTGTATATGGCAGAATACAGGTAAAACCGTGGAGCAGGACACATAGGATTCTCCTCCAAGGAGTTCAGTCACAAATTTAATTAACACATTTTTTAAAACATGCATGGAAGCATGTCCTCTGGAATGGTGGTCAAAGCATAAAGAGGCATGTGAATATGTAGCATATCTGGCATGTAAATACCTTGCAACGCTGGTTACAAAAGTGCCATGCAAACGCCTGTTCTCACTTTCAGGTGACATTGTAAATAAGAAGCGGGCAGCATTATCTCCCGTAAATATAAACAACTTGTTTGTCTTAGCAATTGGCTGACCAAGGAGTAGGACTGAGTGGACTTGTAGGCTCTAAGGTTTTACATTGTTTTGTTATGGAGTGCGGTTATGAAACAAATATTTACATTTGTAAGTTGCATTTTCATTATAGAGATTGCATTACAGTACTTGTATGAGGTGAATTGAAAAATACTATTTCTTTTGTTTGTCATTTTTACAGTGCAAATATTTGTAATTAAAAGTAATATAAAGTGAGCACTGCACACTTTGTAATCTGTATTGTAATTGAAATCAATATATTTGAAAATGTAGAAAAACATCCAAAAATACTTAATACATTTCTATTGGTATTCTATTGTTTAACAATGCAATTAACATTGCAATTAGAGTTTTTTTTAGTTAATCATGCGAGTTAACTGCAATTAATCCACAGCCCTAATTGGAAGCGAAGAATGGTTTATTTGATTGAAAATGCTGAGTAAATATAGATAGGCGTAAAACACTTTAAAAATTTTGCCTAAGGTGTTGTGGTTAACCTTTTTGAATGTAAGAGCTTACAAAGATCTCATTGTCATTTACTTGATTTCTCCATGCTGATGTCACTCATTATTCAATATGGAACACATTAACAAATGTGGATCGCATTAGTGTATTTCATTTATTTTAATAAAGGCTCTGATCCTTCGAGCCCTCCTGGACTCTAAGCAGTCCCTTTGTTCTCCCCTTGTTAGCAAGGGCCACTGCACACCATCCCTAGATGGTAGCATAAAAAAAAAAGTCTCCATTGTCCCCTTAGTAGCAGAAGTTGCTGCACTCCACAGGATAGCAGCATAGGAGGAGCCCATGTTTGCCATATGCTGTGCGTCCGAGTACTAGGAATCCTAAATAACCAAGCTGTCAGTAGTGAATCCACCTCCCCAGAAGCAATCTAGGTTGAAGGAAAAATTCTTCTGTTAACCTAGCACTGTCTAGCACAGGGGCTAGGTTGACATACCTATGTCTCTCAGGGGTGTGGATTTTTCACACTCCTGAGTGAAGTAACTATGCCAATATAAATTTTCAGTGGAGACCAGCCTTTTATCACCTGACACTGTCCCTTAGCTTGATCCCCCCGGAGGAGGAGATAAGTGTTGCACACGTTTTTCCCCTTAAAGCAGGCACTCTCAAACTGGGGGTCGGGACCCCTCAGGGGATCATGAGGGGTCACAAGCTATCAGCCTCCACCCCAAACCCTGCTTTGCCTCCAGCATTTATAATGGGGTTAAATATATTTAAAAGTATTTTTCATTTATAAGGGGGGTTGCATTCAGAGGCTTGGTATCTGAAAGGGGTGACCAGTACAAAGGTCTGAGAACCACAGCCTTAAAGGGCCAGCTAACCATGTGTCATCTTGGCTAATTAAAACTAACCTATTAGCACTATCTTGTGTAATAGTCCTCTCTTAAAACGGTACTGAAGGTCTTGTGTTACTCATCGCTTTCCTGGCAAGTTGTTGTTCCCACTCTTTTCTGATAAAATAAACTCTTAAGTAGAGAACTGTACACTTCCTGGGACTTCTCTACACATCAGAGTTGCGCCACTTTACAGCTTTAACTATGTTAGTGTAGCTATAGTTCCCCTTGTGCGGACACAGTGATATTGGTATAAAAGATGTTTTATACCACTATGGCAGCATCCTCACTAATGCGTTGTACCAATATAAATATCTGTTTAAAAAAAAAAAAAAAAACCATAGCCCTACCAAAATAGTTATACTAGTAAACAAAAAAATCTTTGTAGAACAGCCCTAGATTGCCATATCAGTTAGGCTAACTTACACATTTTTATTTGCATTGCAGAAATGGCTGATGGCCCCAATCAGAATCAGGGGACACAATTATGCTAGTGGCTGCAAAATTATGAAGGAAAGGACATATCTCTGTCTTTACATGCTTACAGTCCAAGTAAGTAAAACACAGGGTGGGGAACAGTAATACATAAAAGCAAACCTTGACTGATGTATTTGTCTCCATATTATTTTAAATCAATGTGGTCTAGTACAGCGGTTCAAAACCTGTGGTCCACTGACTGTGTGTAAGGGGTTTGCAAAAGACAGACTGAAAACTGAACGAACAGAATTCAACTATACATACACAGACAATAGCTTTCCAAAGGGGTCTGCACCTCCATTTGAAATTTCCCAAGGGGTCTGCAAAGGAAAAAGGGTTGAGAATCACTGGTCTAGTAAATTTAGCACATAGCCTGGAATTCTTGAGTTTAATCCAGGCTCTACCATTTCTCATTTTGTAGATTTGGACAAGTCAAACTTCTCTGGGTCTCACTTTCCCTATAAAATTGGGGATAAGACTTACTTACCGGATACTGGCATTATTCAAGGTAAATTCATGTTTGTGATGTGTTTTGAAACAATGAGCACTATGGCCAGATTCAACAAAGCACTGAAGCATGAGCTCAACTTCAGCTTTCATCCAGTTATTCCAGAATATCTCTACCTTCATAACTATTATGAGCACGTGTATTCTCCTCCCCCAAGGGGGGGCGGGGTCCAGATTAAACTTCTAGCTCTTATCCACCTTCTTTTGTGGTCAGAGGTGGTGGTGACAACGTCTGGGAGTCTTGAATTTCTATTACAGTACAACCTCAGAGTTACAAACTGACCAGTCAACCCCACACACCTCATTTGGAATCGGAAGTATGTAATCAGGCAATAGCAGAGCCTAGACCCACCCCCCCCCAAAAAAAGGGGGGGAGAGAATACACAGTACTGTACTGTGTTAAATATACACTACTAAAGGGAAAGTTTTAAAACAAATTGACAAGGAAACTTTTTATGCTCTTTTCACTTAAATTAAGATGGTTAAAAGCAGCATTTTTCTTCTGTATAGTAAAGTTTCAAAGCTGTATACTATTAAGTCAATGTTCAGTTGTAACCTTTTGAAAGTACCATAACATTTTGTTCAGAGTTATAAACATTTCAGCGTTTCAAACAGCCTCCATCCCAAGGTGTTCATAACTCTCAAGTTCTTCTGAACTTGAAGTGGGATAGTATATACCTATCTCAGCTATTGGTTCAGGCTGCATGCAGATTCAGGCAGAGAACTATATACTCTTCATGTTTGAAAGGTTGCCCTCAGAACAGTTCCATGGCCATAGTGAACAGTGCCTTGCTGTACTATAAACAGTTTTCTAAATGATGCAACATGCCCCATCTACATAAAGCTTTTCCATGTTTTGAAGAAGAGTATATAGGCATCCTCAGTTATGGCTGAAGTTTGTTGGAATATGGTTTGGATGGCCAAAGCATAGAGTTGACTCTGAAATCGGATGCACTAGTGTGTACTCTAGTGGAGCTCTATGCCACTGCATGGATTTATGCGAGTGCAGGCAATGGCAGGACTGTGGCCCAAATTACTTTATACAAAGCTGTTGTACGATGGGTCTCTACAGGAACTAAAACTTTCTTTTTTTTTTAAACTGATAAATTTTTTTCCTCACTCACATTGAATGTCCAACCTGTATAAATTGTGCTGGTCAAAAAAAAAATTGTGAAAGTTTTTCCATCAAAATTATGAAATTAGAAAAATTTTGTCTAGCCCTGGGTCTATGACCCACTTCAGCCAGAAGCAAAATATAAACATTGCTTAAGTATGTTAAATACTGTTGAAAGCCCTATGTAGATTCAGCCATAGTGGGCTCCTTGGATAATAAGCAATCAAAACAATTAAAAACCAAAACAGTTTAATGTAATGTATTTAAAATGCTTCCATAAAAGTTTAAGGCCATTATACACAAATATTTCATCAACACATACATTCTCTCCTCTTTTCCATCAATACTTTACATGCTTTTTGCTAACAGTTTGGCCAACAGTTGTCATACCAAAAGTTCATAGCCTAATATATTTTCTATTTTTTTCCCCCATCAATAACATGTTCCCTTGTCCTATTCTTTACTGGCATGCTCAAACATTCTACTCTAAAAATGAAGCAGTTTAAATAAATTACAAGCCTGCAATAGAAAAAAAATTCACAATAGTTTAAAAACTATAAATACAGAAATAAGGTCTACAGGGTAAAACTGACAACGGTATTTTTTTTTTAAAAAGTAATATACCTTGTTTTTATATTGATTATCTTGCCACACTGATTCCTTTAATGCACTTCATGACATATGTACAAGGTAAGTGACATTTTATTTCCTGCTTTCTTTCTGTAAACTTGTAAACACACATGGAACAAATTTTTGGCAATAATTTAGCAGTTTTACTACTTGTGCTGATGTGTCTCTAATTTGCAAAGGTCATCCTGAATTTTTACAATATCAAGGATCATGTCAATTAGTAAGTACACGAATTTTGAGGTCTACTTCAGTAGATTTCTGCATTGAGAAATAAAAGATGAACCAAGAATTCCTAAAATAGACAGGCTGTTGCACAGTGTTTTAGGCTGTATTTTAAATTGGCTGATATGCCTCTCATCATAATGAGTCAGGCCAATAATAGACTTAATTAAATCAGCCACCAGAAAACACAGCAGTAGTTCCAATTACAGCATGAGGTTTAGATGCAGAAAAATTAAAAAAAAAACCTAACTTGACAAAAATATAAAGGATGTGATATTTCCTAAAGGAAAATAAATTCCCTTTTTTATTTAAACTTTCTCTGTCCCCTAAGGGGTGTTTGTACAGCACCATTGATACAAGATTGTGTCTCAGTCTTAAAAAACAACTACATGTAATTGTAAACAGAGTCATTTACACAAGATCTTGGGATGTTTTAACTTTAGTTTAGTGGTAATGGTTCGTCACATCAGTGGAGTGCAAAATGCTGGAGGGCCTATTCATTGATCTAATGCTTTTCTAGATTCTTCCTGTCTTAATCAGGATAATATAGAGTTATACATGGCACTGTAAGCAAACTACCAACTTTTTATTTACATATACCCAACATTCCCGGCATTTAATCTGAAGATTCAGTATTAGCAGTAGACTTCTCTTTCAATTGATTTTAGTATTATGTGCTCCGATAAGTAAACCATGAACACTACACTGACCCTTCTAATTGACCAGATTACTATGTTGGTTTGCGGGATTTTCATACAGTGCTTCATACTTTCTAAAATTAATCCCTAAGAGTCACTGTTGACATAGCCTACTCTTTACATTTCCTGTCGATTTACCACCACAGTAGCTAACTTACCTTATTCCAAGATGTTATTTTTGTAGACATTTGCCTTTCTGAAAATTTTGAATGCCATTCCTAATTAAATGCAGACTTCGATACCCCTTTAAAGACCCACTACAAAGTTTGTCTTTAGGTGCCACGTTAGAGGTCAAACACTGTAAAAACCAGAGAGACACTCTCACATAATATACATATAAACAGTAGTTTAGACAGAGGAGACGTGTTGGGGAGATACACGGGGTCCAGTGCCCTCTGCAGATTTCTGCCAGGGTTTATATGTCCTGTCCTGAACCCTGCTGAATACCACCAGAACCTTTAAATTGTGCCTCCCTATTACCAACAGTTATGCATCATCTCTGAGTTTAGAAATTCTTTCTACCAGCAGGACAATGAAAATAACTGGTCAAGTACCACTTTCATCCACCCAGATGTTTATGGAAATATCACAGGATAGGAGTTGTAACAGATTCCAGTTTACATAGATTGGCAGTTACAGTACTACACTCAAAGGTACAAATACAAGGAAGATTGTGTTGACATTGTCACAAAAAAGTGTTAAAAGTGCTTTTCCAAACTGCTCCATTTATGGAATGCAAATACTGTACAGGTAAGACACAGGTTTACTTCCATGAACTGTAAGTTTCTGTCAAATGTTGGTTTCTATCTGTTTGTCATTCTCACAAGAGTTAGTCTGTTCCATGCGTTCACAATCAATGTTGACTTCACTAGTGTCCATGCTACAGTCTGACTCATTGTCTGATTGGTCCATTTGCTCAAGCCTGCTTTTTCCCTGTGGTACCCTACTCCCATTTGGGGATATTAGGAAATGTCCTTCTGAATCCAGTGTTCCAGCCTCTACGTCACACACAACTGTTTCTTTGGCCTGTCGGATACAGTTAAGCCACTGTTGTTTGTTGAAGGAGTCATTGGCTTGCAGCGAGTGGGACTGGCTTTGCGATCCACTTTTGAAGCTGATTCTAAAGAAGTTTTTAACTGAAAAACAAAATATGTCCGTTGATTGCTTCGGGTGTCTGCATTTTTAATAAGTGAGTACATTAAAATAATAAAACACTATCAAATTCTTAGGTTTACTGGGTTGCTTCCCCAGGGTTAAGTTAGAAACCCATAGAATATATAGGAGCAGAGGGAAAACCAAGGACCTTGTGTCGCTCCTACCTCTGTAGGGCAGTGGGGCATCTCCAGATACTACTGGAGTTGCTAAAAGTTAATTGCTTGCTAGGTTAATTAGTTTAGAATTCAGCCGGTATAGTGATGCTATACATGCACAAAACCAACCACGAATGCCTAAACTGGCTGACTTCTATGCCAGTTTACCGTTTCAAGCTTGGAACCTTAAGCAGCTCAGTAGAGTTGGTGCTACCCCCAGAACCTTGTGGAGCCTCTCTGGCTATAACAGCCCTACAGAGTTGTGAAATTTCACTTTTGCTCCCTATGGAACAGCCAGGACTACTTGTTCCTGTGGCAGCTTAGGCCCTCTCTTACCTGTAACCCACAACATAAATCAGTCACAAAAAAAACTTTCAAAATTATTTCTCAGAAAAGGTTAAAAGATGGTTTATAATGGAAAACTGGTTAATTCATAGGCAGTCTACAAACACTTAACATGCTTAACGTTAATAATATGAGTAGTCCAGTTGACTTTAAAAGGATGACTCGGATGCTTAACATTAAACACATGCGTAAGTATTTGCAGGAGCACAGCCTTAACTGTAGAGTAGCAGCCAATATCTGCATAACAAGATGAAAAATCACAATAAATCTTGGCATAAGGTTTCTAAATAAGCTACAAAATTTAAAAATATACTCTGGGGAAGAATGTTTTTTATTTCTTGTTGTGCTGCTACATTCTACTCCCTTTTCCACTTCCCAGTGCCGTAAAGGGGTGTGTCTGTGTGTTTTGGGTGGGGAGGGGGAGAGAATCACATTATTGATATGATGGATTTTTAAAGCAGACATTTAGAGTCTTGCATAATAACAGTTGGAAAGAAAGGTCAAATTTTTGACCTATGTTATTTTAAGTGAAGGGAGATTGCAAAGTTACATGTATTTCCTATGAACTAATGATAAAGTATTCAAATCAAAAGTGTATTCATACTTCTCTCATTGTTGCTAAATGCACCACGTATGGATCCACCCAGTCGCACCTCTCCATCCTGCAAATCTTCCAGAACAAGATCCTTTACTGGGATGGGCTGCCGGTATAGTTGGTAGCAGAGCTGTTCATTATGGGTAATAGCTCGGGTAATCACCAGCACTTCTTGGAACAAGAAGACATGCAGTTTCTGTTCAAAAGCATAAAAGGAAAATAAATTCATTATTCCTTTTAAAAATTCACTGAACAAAGTTTATTTCAACTGTAATATACTCCATCTATGTTCTTTTAACAGTATATATTAGCTTTTAGTTCCCCTTGCTTAGACATAAATAAACAAACATAAATTTGTTCACCACAGCCATCACTGGGTTTCTCTTCCCTCCCATTATAATACTGTTGGTAGCCTAATATAGTATAAATATTCATACCCACTTGTAACTTATGTAAACTAAGGAGAAAACAAAAAATGTTTTCTATCCCCATACCCTTTGTGTTTAGGCAGTGATCCTAGAACATCTTGCACAATGTGGGCCTTATTCATAACAGAAATGAAATGTTATGTTTGAGGTTCCATAACTTTCTCAGTTGCAGAAATGAGTTAGCATGAATCTGTCTATCCACACGTGAAAATCACATCTCCCAGCTGCTGTGCAGAAGTACAATCAGTGTTTCACTGAGATACTGTGTCCAGGTCTACACTATAAAATTAGGTTGACATATGCCGCGTTAGGTCAAGTTAATAATGTATGTGTCTGTATTACTGAGTCCCTTCCGCCGACCTAAAGGGCTTTTAAAGTCTACTTCTGTACTCCACCTCCGCGAGAGGCGTACTGCTTCAATAGACATCCATGCATGAATATGGGGATAGTGTAGACACTGCACTGTGTAATTTGAATGAATTGGCCTCCAGGAGTTGTCCCACAGTGCTCCACTGTGATGGCTCTGGAGAGCACTTGCAACTCCACTGCACTTCAGCCAGGTACATAGGGCACAGCCCCCCATTAAGGCCCTGGGAACTTTTGAATTCTCATTTCCTGTTTGATCGGCATGGAGAGCTCATCAGCCCAGCTGACCATGGATGCTCAAGGCTGTAAACTTGCTCTAGTATGAAGCACGCAGGAGGTAGTGGATCTTATTGCTGTGTGGGGAGAAGAATCTGTGCAGGCAGAGCTCCAAATCAGCAGAAGAAACTAGGGCTTTGGAGCAGAGCTCGGAGCTGGAGTGTGGAGCAGTGGAACTGCAGGTTTTTGTTTGGAGCTGGAACTGAGCCAGAGCACAGAAAATCTTGACTGCTCCATTGCTCCCGTTTTTTCTTTATTTTCTACCCAAAATTAATGATATTTAGCAAGAAAGTCCTAAAGGTGCCAAAAAGTTTGATTGTATAGCAACTGATATTAACATCTACTTTACCACTTTATGTAATATGTCAGTTATTCTCACTTCAGCCAAAATCAAGATTTAATGTACAGATACAAAATTAAAGATTTTTGGTGATATGTTTTATTAAAGAATCAAATAATCATCAGACATCCAACAACACTGCAGACTGCTCCCACCTTTGTGGCAAGGTTAGGCGAGTACATACTCGTGTAGATTAGTTAGATAGATTAGTATGTGTTTATTTCTTTTGTAAGGGTTGATCAACGAGATGCGCTGAGTGCTGCGATTACGGAAAAGTGTGACGCAAGATGCAACATTTAAGATATCACGAACAGGTATATTGCAAAAGAATAATGTTTTTGTTTATTGATATATTAAGATATCGCAAGAGATATTAACCACTTAAGTTCATTTCTCGCACGGGCTCCCATTACTGGTATATTTGTTCATTTGTACATGCTCCCATATCACTCTAGCAGACTTATTTTATATGTCATATGTTCAACAGTCTTTTTGTAGTGTTGTTTGAAATTTTAAATTTACTGAAAAAGTCACGTGCAGCAGGTATATAAATATACAGTAAACATTTTTGCATAAATTAGGAGTGATTTTTGTGATATATCCAGAGTGACTGGAAAATGTCCAACACAACTTTGGGGATGAATCCTTAGGTCATTTTAAGAAAAAAAGTTTGTGAACGCGTGTCCTAAAATTCTTCCAAAGGGAGCTACAGTCCTTTCAAGGAGGTGAAGAAAAGTTAATTTCTGATTAATATCTCAAAAACGCTTTAATATAAACTAATGAAATTATGTCTGTGTCTTAGCGTTAGTTACATTATCCAAAATTATTTAAACCATAGGCATCCCAAACTGGTGCTTGGTCATTTTTATTTCATATTTCAAGAAAGGCTTGTTGTCGACTGCCCCGGCTACGAGCGGTAATATGTGCCATAATAAGTTAATAATTTTTGGTTATGTTTCAAATTTATGGTTCCTTAAGTTGAAAAATAAGTAAGTAAAATTGGATTATTCTAAGCAGATTAAAATTTTTAAAAACAGGTTTTCTTGGAAATGGTTAATTATACCAAATAAATTAAGAGTACCATTTTAATGCATGTTTTAGCATTAAATCATATTCCAGGGTTGTATCTGTTAAATAGTTGAAGATTTAAAAAATATTAAATAAAATTGGCTCAGCCCCCCCACCCCCAGTTCATGACGCCTGTAGTTTAAATAATTTTATTTGAATGATGTTGTATGACAATGTTGGAAATCAACTTTAACAGGAAAGCAGATTCAAATTGCAAGCACAGTCCTTTTAGTAAAGAGAGCAAGTGTTCAGAAATATGTTTTTGCTTCATCAGCCTGAATAGATTATACAAGATAGAGCAAATAACAGGTTCTATTTTATATAATCTATTCAGGCTGATGAAGCAAAAACATATTTCTGAACATTTGCTCTCTTTACTAAAAGGACTGTGCTTGCAATTTAAATACGCTTTCCTGTTAAAGTTGATTTTCAATCTTGTAACATGTAGCCTCGTTAGGTCCCAACAGTTAATGTTGTAGAAGAGCGATTGCACGTACTAACGCTACGGCACATACCAAATTTAATTGATATATCTATATTAAAGCATTTTTGAGATATTAAAAACTTGGAAAATATTTCAAATATTTTACTGCAAAATTTAATAAAAATTAACTTGCAATTTATAAATAAATTTATATTAATTATGTATATTAAAAATTCTTACTTCATTAAAACTGCAAGAAACATGTTAAAATATAAAAAATATACTTTAATAATAATTTTGTGTAAAAAGAAAATGATCATTTTTGTCCAGAAAATCCAAAATAAATTCAAAATACCTTAAGTGGTTAAGATATCACAAGCGGGTACATTACAAAAAAATGTAATATTTTTGTTCATTGCTTTTTGAAGATCATAAGAAACATTGGGATGCAGTCGCAGCACAAGAAGATTTGGCCATGGCTTCAACAAAAAAATAAAAAAAAATAAATCTGCCCCCCATGATTGATAGCCGATTTACGGAAAAGGATCTCAACTGCGTCTTTACTTTTGAATTTGGAAAGCCCAAATTTGGGCTTTTGGGAAAAGCAAAGAAGAAATCGGCAACATGCAAGGTGGAAAAGGAAGTGAATGGTGAGCTCAAACCATGTAGCTTCAAGACAAGCGAAGCAAGTGGCATGAAAAGTTTCAACCTTTGGCAGCACGTAAAATGTAACCATCCTGAAAACTATGTGACTCTGGTTACAAAAAAAGACCAGGAAGATGAGGCAAAACAAAGCTGATGCAGCTAAATGACATTCATCTGGCTTTTTGAAAACTCTTGGAGAAAAGATTTTTTGCAGAGCTTCATCTGAAAAGAAACCCAAAATTGAGCAAACAAAACTTGACTCATATTTGAAGTCCTCAAAGGTTACAGTCACCTTGGATGGCAATACTTTCCATGAAGGGCTAATAGAAATGGTTTGCTTGAGGTAAACACCGCTCACTACCTTCAGGCTAAAGAACAAAGGATTCCAAAAAATTGCAGGTGAAATGGGTCAGCAGCTTGGCATTTTGATGGGGCACAATGCGGTTTGTCATTTAGTTGTTAGCACAACTGAGTCTGGTCGCGAAGAGCTCAAGAAAGCTTTGGAGCAAAAATTGTGCTGCCTGTGGAAACAAATTTCCTTGCAATCAATGCTCAGTACTACGAAGAAGGAAAAGATAAAGCTATGGTGAAAACCTTGGACAAAAATGAACCCGATAATGCGTCACAATTCTTTGTATGTGAAGTCAAGTAAAAGCTATTTTAGAAAAATTTGAAATGCAAGTGCTGAGCATCTGTGTTGACAATGCAACAAACATGACTTGTGCCATCAAAAATTTCAGCAAGGACAATGAAACCATTTCCACTTCTGAGAAGAAGGATGTGGACAGAACAAACTATTTTGCCTGATGAAGGAACTAAAGGAATGGATGAAATCGAACTCAACATGGATGCTGCTGCGCAATGGGTTAATGACCCTAGCCTCATACTTCCAACATGGCTTCATGAGGATGACTCAAAAGTCAGCTGATGAGATGTGGTATTCACACTCTTCAATTAGCAATCTGGGATGGACTGAACAAAGAACATGAAGAAATTTCTGGCAAAAATTCGACAAGTCATTGTCAAACTACAAACCCCAAGTATTGGAAGTGTTCTTCTTGATCTAGATGGGGTAACTCAATCATTGGATACTGTGACTCGCTGGGGTTCAACATTTGCGATGATTGATCGGCTTCTTGTTTTTCAATCTTACTATGAACAAGTGGCTGCTGGAACAAGAGAACTCAGTTAACAAAAGCTGAATGGGACAAAGTGAAGAACCTGCGAGACCTCTTGGCAAAACCAAACCAAACAACTGTGAATCTTCAAGCTGTCGATGTAACCCTGGGGGTTTTAATGAAGGAATGGCGAAAACTGTCAAAATTCTTGCAAGAAAATGGACAAATTGCAGAAGAAATTTTATCCTCCATGCAGAAATGCAAAGAGAAGCTTTTTGACAATATTATTTTCCTTGCTGGAGTTTATGTTGACCCACGGTATCCGATTCTTCTTACCTCAAGGGAAATACCAAAGGCAAAGGAAGGGCTCCTTGATACTGCTCGACGACTCGAAAAACAAAATCTATTGCTACATTTGAACTCGGCGAAAGAGATTGAAGAAAATGAAACAACAAAAGGAGTCATCAACACTCAAATTCACATCCTTCAGAAATAGCATGCTGTTCTCAACTTGTTCGAGCGTCCACCCCTGAGATGTCTTCAGCTATCACATGGAAATGGAGATAATTCAACCACCAATTCTTCAGAAGATGACGCCTTCGAAAAGGAATTGAATAAACAAGAAAGATGCCGGCAAGTTTCTGTGATTCATAATTGTAATGAAGCATTATTTGAGAGAAACTTTCTGGAAGATTGTGAGGCAATGGAGTCTATTGGTAGGCTAAAAGTTAAGTCTGTTTTTGAGGCCATTCACAGCTACCCACACCGCATTCAGGCTGCCTGTAGAATTGCTTCGAGCATGCCAACAACTCAAGCTAGTGTTGAGCGACTGTTTTTGGCTTTAAAGTTAATTTTAAATGATTTGCGGCAGGCTATGAAAGACTACTTGATTGCTGCAATAATTTTTTACAGAATGAATTCTAGTTTGTATCATTGTTGATGACATTTAAATTGTTTTATAGGTCTGAATAAAAATGTTCTCTCAAAATTACAGTATGCACTTTTTTATTTAGTTAAAAGTTAATTTGGAGTGGAGCTGGAGCAGTCACGATTGGTGCTGGAGCGGAGCAATTCAAAAATTTGATTGCTCTAAATCCCTGGAAGAAATGCTAACATCTATACCAAAATTGCACAGGTTATGGGGGGAGAAGTGCTACACCAGGGACACACAGCAGTTCTGCATGAAAATAAAGGAGCTTTGGCAAGCGTACCAGAAGACAAGGGAGGCGAACAGTAGATCTGGTTCTGAGTCACAAACATGCCACTTCTATGAGGAGCTGCAATGCAATTCTAGGTGGTTACCCCACCACTATCCCAAAACGCTCCATGGATACCTCCCAGGGACCCTGGGTGACCTCAGGCAACAATGAGGGAGACACTGTTGACCAAGAAGAGGAGGAGGAGAATGCAAGGCAGGCAAGCGGGGGGGATCCATTCTCCCCAACAGCCAAGAATTTTTTTTTTTTAAACTCTGGAGCCCATCACTTCACAGGACTAATTGTCAGCAGAGCGTGATGTCGAGGAAGGCAGCTCTGGTGAGTACACATTTTCAATCAAATTGTAGGGGTTACATGCTATTATTTTTAATATTGAATCTGAATAAAAAAAATTGAGATTGTGGTTATCAGTGGCCACTCCAGCTACACAGAGGGTGCGCTCAAAAAAAAGATTATTTATGTGCTTGGGATGGCCCGGGAATCCTCCAGGGAGATCTCTAGGAAGCTTTCGTGCAAGTACTCTGCAATTCTTTGCAGAAAGTTTCTGGGAAGGGTTGCTTTATTTCATCCACCACTGTAGATACTTTCCCATGCCACTCCAGTATTAAATCTTCTGGAATCAATGTGGCGCAAAGCATTGCAACATAAGGACCAAGTCTGTAGCCAGACGCTTGAGACATCTGCTCCCTTTCTGCCTCTGTTACCCTCAGGAGAATGATATTGCATATGGTCACCTAGGGGAAACGGGAAGTTTTAAATGCTAGCCCTTAAACTGCAAGCAATTCAATAAGTAATCCATCCCGGTTTGGTAAATTCTGGGTCACACAACCATGCTTTCCAGAGCGTGCCCTGGTTATGGTTGGAAAGGATGACCCCATATTGCAGCCAGCATTTAAATTGGGGGAGGGGGGCGCAACGCTTCCTGGTAGTCTCCCTTCCACCCAGAGGTGAAAGTAAGCCAGTATGCCCTGGTATGGCGTACTGGCAAGAGCCGGTGCACCGTACCAGGATGGATCAGCTTCCCCAAGTGCAATTTAAAGGGCCTGCGGCTCCCAGCGGCTGGAGCCCCCGGCCCTTTAAATTGCTGCCAGAGCCCCGCTGCCAGAGCCCTGGGTAGCAGTGGCAGGACTGGGGCAGTGATTTAAAGGGCCCAATGCAGTAGGAGCAGCCAAGCCCCGGGCCCTTTAAATCATCCCCGGAGCCCTGCCAACAATTTAAAGGGCCCAGGGTGATAGTGGCGGCCGGAGCCCTGCTGCCAGAGCCCTGGGGAAGTGGCAGGGGGCTCCAGGGACCTTTAAAGGGCCCAGGGCTCCGGCCACCGCTACCGCCTAGGGCCCTTTAAACCCCTGCCAGACGCCCTGGCTGCTGCTGTTACCCCGGGGAGAGGGAAGGAGGCACTTGCCGGTACAGAGTGGGCTGGAGCTGGCTCTGACCTCCCCCAGCCCCGCCCCTTCCACCCAAGGCCCTGGCCCTTCCAGGAGCCAGAGCCAACCCCAGCCCAGCCCCGTACTGATAAGTCCCAAGACTTGCTTTCACCCCACTTCCACCCTAACCCGGTGCCACTTTTGTAACAAACTGTTTGCAGGGCTTTACGCTGGTGCCTGTCCTCAAGCACCATCCAGGTTGCTATGGGTTGGAACCACTGATACAAAAGAATGTCTTAAAAGCTGCAGCACAAGACCTATTGCCTATGCCTTGTGGCCTTGCTTACCATGGCTGTAGCAGCAAACTGATTCTTGCAGTAGCCAGTGGTGGTTCTTACATTGTGGATTGCATGGAAGTACATTGAGGGATATTTCTTTTATAAAAAGATTTAATCTTGCACCAGAAACAATGTATGCACTCTCAATGCTACTCCTGTGGTTTGTATTCTTTGCAGCTGAAACCTTGTCCACAGGTGCATCCTCCATACAGGGATAGAGACTTTCCCAGATTAGAAGGTGGAAAAAGACGACTTGGGAGAACATGCTCAAGAGTTAATGCACGCCTCAGAATGACAAGATGGAGCTCAGTGCATGTAGGACTGCACGGTCGGAGAGCCTGCACAGTAACTGTGAGGACATGACAGCATGCAGGGAACACAAGCATGACACGCAGGACAAGATGGTGCAGATTTTGAGGGAGCAAATGGACATGTTAAGGCGTTTGAGGTTCAAGAAAGGCAACTGGATGCTAGAGTCCCACTGCAGCCTATGCTGAACCTTCTGCCATCATCGCCAAGTTCCACATCCTTCTCTCCTAGGATTTTTGGGGGGGCGGGGAGGGGAAGTCGGGTTTCCATTGCACTCAACTCCAGGCGAGGGTACAAGGACCAGAAGGCACCCATTCCCATGCCTTTGATTGTTACTGCAGTGCAATTGCAAGCAAGCTGACCTTGTTGTCCCTCCTCCCCCCCCATGTTATCAGCCCCTTAGCCTCAGGTTCTTACTTTTCTTTACAGTCAGTGTTTGTGAGCATAATAAAAATTAATGGATTGAGGAGAAAAGACTCTATTCATTCAGCACACTGTGGTTAGGGGGGGCTGTAGTTTACAGGGGAGTATATGCAATGAAGGGGACAGCCTGGTAAGGAACAACACACAAAAGAGTCACATTAATGTGGGTCATTGATTAAACTAGTTTTCAAAACCTCACAGAAACTCGTTGCACCTCGATGTGTTGTTCTTATTGTCCTGGTGTCTGGCTGCTCAAAATTGACCGCCAGGCCATCTGCCAGAACCCCCACCCCGCCGCAAACTTTTCTCCCTTTGATTCACAGATATTACGGAGCACACACTATGCAGCAACAAGAATGGAGATATTGCTTTCACTGAGGTCTAACCTAGTAAGCAAACTATGCTGCTCCGTACTGCTGTCCAGGCTGTGTGCAGCTTCATGAGCCATGGGAGCAAGTAGTAGGCTGGGTCTCAAAAGATCACGATTGGCATTTCAACATCAACAACTGTTATTTTGCAGTCTGGAAAGGAAGTTCTTGCTTGCAGCTTTCTGAACAGACCCGAGTTCCTAAAGATGTGCACATCATACACCTTTCCTGACCATTCCATGTTGATGTCAGTAAAACAGCCTCTGTGATCCACCAGCGCTTGCAACACCCTTGAGAAGTACCTCTTTCAGTTTGTTCTCTTTGGCAAGGTGGTCTGGTGCCAAAATAGGGGATACACGTTCCGTCGATCACCCCATCTCAGCTAGGGAATCCCATCACGGCAAAACCATCCATTATGTCCTGCATGTTTCCCAGAGTCACTACCCTTCTTAGAAGAAGTCTATCAAGTGCCGTGGGAACTTGAATCACAGCAGACCCTACAGTAGATTTACTCACTCCTGATTCCTCAGTGATGGGTAGCAGTCTGGTGTTGCAAGCTTCCAAAGAGCTATTGCCACTCGCATCTCAACTGTCAGAGCAGCTCTCATTTTAGTATTGCAGCATGTCAGGGCTGCGGAAAGCTCTTTGTGCAGTTCCATGAAGGTGGCCTTACGTATTCGGAAGTTCTTCAGCCACTGCTCATCATCCCAGAGGTCCATGCTTGCCTTGCTATGGCATCTGCATGGGTAACCCAGGCTTAAGGCGCCAAAAAGGCTTGGTTTGTTTGCCACTGTTTTCAGGGAGGGAGGGAGATAAGTGCATCATGGGAGGCTAATACCATGTTCCCATAATCACTTGTGCAAATGTTTTTGTCCCATGAGGCATTGCAAGCCCAACCCAACATTCCACTCGGCTCCATGCACTGTGGGATAGCTACCCACAGTGCAGCACTCTGTGAGTCGATGCAAGCCCTGCTAGTAAGGATGCGCTCTGCCAACACACTGAGCATAGTGGGGACATGCACAGTCGACTTGCTTAAATCAGAGGCTCAATGTCAACTTAAATAAAATCAAAACACTTTTTGTTTGGTCCTTCTTCTGCTGTTACGTTAGCATTTGCATCCACAGTTCCTCCTTGCATAGTGTGTGGAAAAGCTTATCTTTTTCCTTTTGAGATGTGGCAGTTTCAAAAGCTGGGAAGACTTACTTGACCATGATTGTGTTTTGCAAATACCCTCTTTCAGAGGAATTAATAACGGGTAGATAGGAAATCCGTGTAGGACTAAGTCTCAGGTAATGATAAACACAGTTGTGTGTGTTAAGAAGGGTGATTATTTTCTAATTTTTTGGCTAACCATTCCAATTTATATAGTTTAAAAATACTAGAATAGTATATTTGTTTTGAAATTTGGTCACTTACAATCTCATGAAATTCAAACTGTGTTCTTCATTCTTTGTATTATGGTTTCAGTATGTGACACTATTAACATTTATTTTATCTTAGAAACAATGAAGTGGTCAATTTTGAGACCCTTCTAAGTTCCTAGTCATGTTTCAACCAGTCTATTTGGTCTGATTTTCAGAGATGCCAAACACTCATAGGTCTGGCTGAATACAAAAGTAACTACAAAGAGCCCATCACCATTTAAATGAGTTTCATATTTAGTGAAAAAGTCAATAAGCTGTATCATGGGATGGCAAAACACTAATTTTCACATTTAGATACTAAATGACAAACATTAAGTTATGAATGGCTAGATGGGATTCTTCAAAAGAAAAATCTCAAATTTTATTAATTAAATTTGCATTTTGCAAGAGTGAAAAATAATGCAATATCTAGCACTATTTTATTATTCTAATTAAGTTAATTCATGGGAATTATACACTGGCACCTACATATTAAAAAAAAATAACCCAGAGTAAACAACAGTATGAAAAATGATCAATGACTTCCTCTTGGCTCCCTTCATGGTAACTGTATACCTAAAATTATAACAAACCTGGAAGAACAAAGCCTCTGACATCTTTACTGCTTCATCCCAGTTTCCAAGAAGTGCTATTCAATCTGTGTCACTAGAAATACTTCTCATGGTTAGAAAACCTTTTATAACTTTATTTGCATAAATTAGGTTAAGGGAAAGGAAACACCTTGATTTTCATAGTGCTCCAGGAGGAGGATTATTTTTATTTGTAAATTGGAAGCTTTGTTTATCCTATTTTTGTTAAACTAAACATTTTTTCCTCTATAAAATGATTAAGACCAAGTGTACCAACTACTTCTTAGGTTTCAGAGTAGCAGCCGTGTTAGTCTGTATTTGCAAAAAGAAAAGGAGTACTTGTGGCACCTTAGAGACTAATAAATTTGTTAGTCTCTAAGGTGCCACAAGTACTCTTTTCTTTTTGCGAACTACTTCTTAATGTACTTTTTTTTGAAAATTGTAAGCTTAACTCATGAAAGTTAAAGATATTGCAAAGTACTAGAGATTGTGCATACTATGAATTCCAGCCAAACTTCTGCTTAGAATACTCAGTCTGTACCAGGCATGAGTAATTAAACAAACTTTTATAAAAATCACAGAGTTTGGGCAATTTAGAAATATACACAAACAATGTATCTTACAAGTTAAAGCTGTTAAAATCGGGGTTGAAATATTACTGCTGCTTACTCCAAATTCCCGAGAAAAGCCTGCATTTGGAATCAACTTACTAGATATTAAGACTGTCGAGCAATTAAAAAAATGAATGGCGATTAATTGCACTGTTAAACAATAATAGAATACCACTTATTTAAATATTTTGGATGTTTTCTACATTTTGAAATATATTGATTTAAATTACAACACAGAATATGAAGTGTACAGTGCTCACTGATTTTTTTTAATTAAATATTTTCACTGTAAAAAAGCAATAATATTTTCAATTCACCTAATACAAGTACTATAGTACAATCTCTTTATCACAAATGTTGAACTTACAAACATAGAATTATGTACAAAAAAACTTGCATTCAAAAATAAAACAATGTAAAACTTTAGAACCTACAAGTCCACTCAGTTTTACTTCAGCCAATTGCTCAGACAAACAAGTTTGGTTACTTTTGTAGGAGACAATGCTGCCCACTTCTTGTGTACAATGTCACCGGAAATGAGAACATGTGTTTGCATGGCACTGTTGTAGCCAGCATTGCAAGATATTTATGTGCCAGGTGTGCTAAAGATTCATATGTCCCTCCATGCCTCAACCACCATTCCAGAGGACATGTATCCATGCTGATGACAGGTTCTGCTTGATAACAATCCAAAGGAGAGCAGACTGATATACATTCATTTTTATCATCCAAGTCAGATGCCACCAGCAGAAGGTTGATTTTCTTTTTTGGTGGTTCGGGTTATGTAGTTTCTGCATCTTTTAAGAGTTCTGAAAGCATGCTCCACACCTCGTTCCCCACTTATGGGCTGGTATAACGGGTGCCATTGGCCATGTACCCGCTCAGTTCCTTCTTGCCGGTTAATTCCAACAGAAGAGTAGGAGGGTGGGTCCTGTGGAATGGACATGAGTAACATCTCAAAAAACGACAGTTATGAAAGGTTAGTAACCATTTTTGAGTGCTTGCTCATGTCTATTTCATGTTACGTATCTCACAAGCAGCATCCCAGGAGGTGGGCTTAGAGTTCATGGACACGCTGACTGTAACATTGCTCTTCTAAAACAGATGTCATCTCAGGCCTGTTGGATGATGGCGTAATGTCAGTGCATACCCTTCGTATCCCAAACAGGTTGTGACTCTGCAGATGTCCTGGATTGACACCTGCATGAGAAATACTGCTGACGAAGCCTGGGCTCTTGTGGAGTGAGCAGTTGAGATGGCTAGAGGCAGGACATTCACTTGCTCATTGCAAGCTCAAATATAGGCAGTTACCCAGGCTGAGACCATCTGGGCTGACACAGGAAGCACTCTCGTTCTTTCTGCTATTGCTACAAAGAGTTGTGTGGGCTTGCAGAAGGGTTTAGTCCCCTCAAAATAAAAAGGGAGGGTACAGCTAACTTCTGAGGAACAGCAGCTTCACTCCTTAGAGTTCTTGTGAGGATTTGGGAAGACGACAGGTAGGAAAATGGCTTGGTTGTTATGGAAATGTAACACCACCTTTGGTACGAAGGCTGGATGGTGGCACGTTTGGATCTTGTCCTTAAAGAACACCATGTAAGGCAGTTCTTCATTTCAGAGACCCTTCTGGCCAAGGTGATCAGCACTAGAAAGTCGACCTTCCAAGAGAGAAATAGCAGGAGAACATGATGCTAATGGCTTGAAGGGGACCCATGAATAGGGGTGACCAGATGTCCTGATTTTATAGGGACAGTCCCGATTTTGGGGTCTCTTTCTCCTATTACCCCCCACTCCCTGTCCCGATTTTTCACATTTGCTGTGGGGTCATCCTACCCATGACTCTTGACCAAACCAAGTTTAAGTCCCAAGGGGTGGGGTTGGCTTGTGGACTTAAGGACAGAGCCCCACCAGCCCCTTGAGAAATTGTATTGTCATCTTGTGGGAGAACACTGACTTGTCGTTCACTGGAAGGTGGAAGGCTGAGATAGCTGCTAAGAGCACTTCAATAGAGGAGAGGGCCACGCCTTGCTGCTTTAAGTGGAGCAAATAGTGCAAGATAGACTAAAAGGGAAGATGGAGATGGAGAGAGAGCACATTCAGAAGCCTTGTAAGAGAAACTCTTCCATTTGGCCACGTAGATAGTTCTTTCTACTGCCTAGCAAGATTTGCTGAACCTGTTCCTAGCAAGCTTGTTCAGGTTCAGCCATGCAGTTAGGTGCAGGGAGGTGGGGTTTGGGTGAAACAGCTGGCTGTGGTCTTATGAAATCAGGTCCTGACTGAGTGGGAGTGAGAATGGGGTTGTCACAGAGAGCCAGGAGCATGCTGAACCAATGCTGGTGTGGCCATGCCGTGGCTATCAGAATAGTTCTTGCCTTGTCCCATTTGATTTTTAGGAGAACCTTATGAACCACGGGCACTGGGGGAAAGGCATAAAGTAGGAGATGTGTCCATGGGAGCAGGAAAGCATCAGAGATGGAGCCTGGGCTGTATCCACGCAGTGAACAAAAATGATAGCATTTCCTGTTGTTTCCTTTTAGCCAACTGGGGAGGCCCCCACCTTTGAAAGATGAATCTGGTGACCTTTGGGTGAAGGGACCACTTGTGGCAAGAGGAAAAAAATCTGGTGAGGTGATCTGCCAGTACATTCCAGGCTCCTGAGAGATGCAACACCTTGAGATGAACCGAGTGCTTTGCGCAGAAGTTCCACAGACAGATGGCCTCCTGCCACAAGGCTGAAGGTCAAACCCCTCCCTGCTTGTTAATATAAAACGTGACCACAGAATTGTCTGTCAGGACTTGTACCACCTCACCTGAGATCTGGGGAAGGAACACTTGGCATGCTAAGCGTACTGCCATGAGCTCCCTGACGTTTATGGAGACCAGGAAAACCATGCAGAACCTCAGTGTCCTGAGATATCTGTTGAGACAAGACAGGTCCAAGATGGGTTGGAGGCCCCCTTTGGGATTAGGAAATACCATGAGTAAAACCTCTTCCCTCTCAAGTCTTGAGGAACCTCCTCCACAGTCCTCATACGTAGGAAGGATTGCACCTCCTGGACGAGGAGTTGTTCATGAGAAGGGTCCCTGAAGAGAGATGGGAATGCAGGAGGAAGGGGTTGATAAAAACTGAAGGATATATCCAACTGTCACTATATTCAGGACCCAATGGTCTGATGTTATGTATGACCATGCTGGGCTGAAGAGCGACAGAGGTTCCAAAAATAAAAGGGGTGGTGGATCTGAAATGGTGACTGGTACAATGTCGTCAGGCGCACCTTCAAAAGGCCTGCTTGGGCCGCCGAAGTATCTTTGAGACCTCAACTGGGAAGCTGAAGTCGTCGGGAGTGGTTGGCTCCATTTTATAACCTCTCCCTTTTCTTTTGTCCGGTTCCTGTCTTGGAGGCACCAAGAACCAAGCAGGTGCTGGGGCCAGAAGTGCTTCCTAGACGCTGATTGAGCAGAGAGGCCTAAAGATCTTAGGGAGGCCTTTGAGTCCTTCAGGCCATGAAGTTTCATGTCCATCTGCTCTGAGAACAGAGAGGAGCCTTCGAAGGGGAGGTCTTGGATAGACTGTTGGACCTTGTGAGGAAGGCTGGATGATTGGAGCCAAGAACACCACCTCATGGTGACAGCAAGGCCATTGTCCTGGCTGCTGAGTTGGCAGCGTCCAGACCACCTGGAGAGAGATCCTGGCCACATTCTTACCTCCTCCAAGACAGCAGCATGCCTTGAATCTTGGGGGCAGGGAGTCTTTAAATTTAGTCAAGGAGTCCTACCAATGAAAGTCCTATCTGCCCAGCAGAGCTTGCTGGTTGGAGATACATACTTGAAGGCTACCCATCAAATAACCCTTCTGTAATTATCTAGTCTCTTGGCATGTTTTTAACTTTGGGATAGCACTCGACAGGTCCTCCCTGTCCCTTTTGTTTGCTGCAGATACCACCAGTGACCCCCCCAGGGGGAGGGGTGTCTGCACACAAGTACAGGTGTTCGAACCCACTTGCTGGCACATAATACTTCTCAACCCTCTGAGGTTGGGGGGCAGAGAAGAAGTTTGCCACAGGGCCTTGAGAGGTCCGATCACCACCTCATTCATGGGCTAAGTCACCTTTGAGGGAGCTGCTGCAGCCACGATATCTATAAGGCTGTGTGATGTCTCTTTGAGCTCCTCAATTTCCAGACCCAGGTACACAGCGACTGGCTTCAGAAGGTCCTGATGGGCCCTGCAGTCATCCTGCGGAAACAGGGTACAGGGTCCTGTGACAGCCTCGTCTGGGGAGGAGGCAGCGGCAGAGTGCCTTCCTCTGCCTCAGCCACATCTGCTGGAGCCATCTCCTGGATATTGGAACCAGAGCCGGGTCCGGTGCTGAGTGGGAAGGAGTGGTAACCTGTCTCTCAGAAACCATTGAGTAGGAGTGATAGGAGGGAGAACCCAGTACCTGGGGAAACCCCTAGGGGTTTCAGTAAGGCCACTGCATTGGCCAGAGACCTGCTGGCCAGGTGCTGGCAGGAAGACCGGCACCGAAGTCCAGTGGCACATAAGCTCTGTACCACTGGTAGGCTTTAGGTGACACATTAGATTCCCCTTTGGACTCAGAAGTCTTCTCTCGGAAACCATGGCAGAGCAGTACCTGCGTCTGTCTCCATATGTGCAAGAAGCGTTGTTCCAGCAACTGTCACAGGTGACAAAAAGGAACTGAGAGGCTGCATGGCTAGCGGCACCCCTTATGCCAGCGCATAAGCGTGCAGCTCTAGAGGGTGCTCGAGCTGGCCCAACTGATACCATTGGGGAAAAAATTTCCAGCAACGGAGAGCACAAATACCTAACATAGAATGGACATAAGCAAGCACTCGAAGAACAACAAACTGTGTGTTTGGTTAAACAGTTGCTAAACAGTTTGCACTAGTTAAACCCATTTTTAGGCTCAAACAAATTAACCTCTACACCCTACTGAAATGTGCCAGAGCAGGGGATTCAGGCCTCCTGGCTTTCTGTGTGGGTTCTACCAAGGATGAGTAGCTTTACAATCTAGGAATGATACCACTAGAGTTGAGCTGGTTGAGGCCTCTAATCAATCTCTTGTCCCATCTGACCCTACCCCAAGCTCCAGTTCACCCCATCCATTCTGTGGGCTGTACTGAATGGCTATGAGCCTCCAGCAAAGGGCCTCCTGACTGGGTGTTGGAGAGCTTGCACCAGGGAGCCTCATTCTGAAGCGGACTTTCCACTGTCAAGATGAAGCTCTGTGGGGCAGGGATTGGCTTTGTTATTTATCTATAGTGTCTAGCACAATAGGGTTCTGATCCCTTATTGACATTACTTGGTGCTACCATAAGAAAACTGCCACCATGGGGGAGCTTATAGCAGGTATTCTTTTGGCTTCCTGGGAAATGAATAAGGCCCCATAGATACACATAGTGGGACATGTTCATTAGTGACAAATAGTAATGAAAATTATGTTAGGTGTTAACCAGTCAAAAGAATATACATAAGCAGTAAAGTAATGCAGCTTGTACTAATGTGGCATTCTGTGACATAAGAACAGAAGAGAGGTAAGTTTATAAGATAAAACTGGTCCCTTCTGCTTCATCTTAATACCCTTTTATTAATTGCTGTTCCTGCCACACATGCACAGTCTGCCTCTTCAGTATGTCAGTTAAACTTACATAATGACACCCACTAAATTTCAACAGTTTAATAAATGACTGGCAATATATTGACTTGAACAACATTAATTTTGGGCATTTTTGAATGACCAGCCAAGGACTTGCATATGAAGACTTAATTTGAAGATGTAAATACATGAGGGTGAATTATGCCCCCAAGAGCAGAATCTAGTACATAATTATACTAACTCCTGCCCCCCTATTAAAACCTGCATATTTTAGACTACCAGTCAAATGCATGCACATAAAGACAGATTAATCTAAATTTGAGGCAGAATTCACCCCCCACCCCATATCAATTTAGACATATTTATAGGTACAATATACTCCAGGAGAGGCACATACACAGTATAAATTTTCCCTGTGCATGCATTTGGCAGTAATCTAATGTGTATGTTGTAATGGTTAATATTTATCAAATCGGTATATTTTCAGTTGCACATGTTTATTAGATTTACAAGTTTCTTTCTATGACAATCAATTTAGAAAGGCTTCTGCATAGACACAAACTAAACCATGTTACTTGTGACAGATTAAAGTGACCATGTCTCTAACTGGTTATAAAGTCATGGTGAAAAACTGTAGTTTAGACAGAGCCTCAGAGTTAATGCTTCCTCTGTTACATCTTAACTCACATTTTGGGAGTTGTAATTTCCAGATTGCTTGGATGGAGAAGGTAAACTATAACTTACAAAAAAGAACGTGATCATGTGCTCCTATGTAGTGAGCTAAGTGCTGCGTGCACTATAACTGCTGCGGCTGCGTAGGGATGTCTGAGCCCCTGACTGGGAAGGCAGTGCTGCACTTGAGGGCCTAGGATTGTAGCCTCTCTGCCTGGAGCATAGCCCTGAATCACTGGTGCACAGTGACCTGTGGAGGTGTTAATAGAGACCTGCAAATCACGGATATCCACATCCATGGATAATTTTTGCGGATCAGACTATCCATGCAGCGCTCTGGTAAGTAGTGCATATCTTTTCTACAGTAGGTATAAAAAGGTACCTGCAATTTCCCCTTTCTTTTAAAGAAAAGCAGTTATCCCCAGCCAATCAAGTGGCAATTCTCAGTGCAAAACACAAATGGTCCACATGAGCTGGGACCACCATTTCATATTTCCATGTCTAGGGCTTGATCCTTCTCTCATTAACTATAGTGAAAGTGGGATCAAGTCTAATCTCTCTTACAAATAGATGCAACTGTAGCAGTCCAGAAGATGAGTGAGCCATTTTCTAGGGATTTAAATAGTGTGACACTGTGGAATTCACCCGTGTTCCTAAAGGCCACGATGGAGGGATAGAATCCCATAGAATAGGATCCTGCATAACACAATGGTCCCAACAACCTCTCTCTCTCTCTCAGAATTGAACTAATGCTATATCCTCTCTACCCCAACTTGTAACACCATAGCACCGAAGATACCTTATCTTCAAGTATATAGTGATAAAAAAAATTTACTCCTTACCGCTCCCCTGTTGTTCTTTAGTTCACCGTGACAACATACCACACGTGCGTTATCGATCAGTGCGTCCTTTTGGCCTTCTTCAAGATAAATGAGCCTCTCTTTGTAATATTGGCACTCAGATTCACCCGTCTTTATGTTGATTTCTGCAACTATACCCTGAATTATATTTATCTATGGAAAAAGAACAAAGAGGAATGAAAATACCTGAACTTCCATCAGATGGGCCTTTCACACTCATTCTTAATTGTAAGAAGGTGATAAGAGGAAAAGAGTCACTTTACTTGACAAAGCATTTCATATTTCTTAGTCAGTCTTATAGTGATCTTGTTTGAAAGGTTTCAAGTGTAAGGTATGAATGTGAGAGCAAGAATGGAGCAGACGACAGTGTGTTTGTTTCTAACACTTTGCCTCTTTGAAATCTGAAGCTTGCTTCTTGGTATCAGCCCTAAATGTTTAGAATGAAGGTAAACGGATTTAACTGTGAAACCAAATGCATTTTTTATTCAACTAAAATTTGTTTACAGTAGAATCTCAGAGTTACAAATGCCTCGGGAATGGAAGTTGTTTTTATTGGAAATGTTCGTAACTGTGAACAAAACATTTTGGTTGTTCTTTCAAAAGTTTACAACTGAACATTGACTTAATACAGCTTTGAAACTTTTACTATGCAGAAGAAAATGCTGTTTTTAACCATGTTAATTTGAAGCACACAAAGAAACAGTTTCCTTACTTTGTCAAAAAAATTTAAACTTTCCTTTTATTTTTTTGGAAGTTTACGTTTAACGTAGTACTGTATTTGCTTTTTTGGTCTCTGCTGCTGCCTGACTGCATACTTTGGATTCCAAATGAGGTGTATGGTTGACCAGTTAGTTCGTAACTGAGGTTCTACCGTATATGTATGCACACGTACACACACACACACACACACACTATGTACATGCCTGCTTGTACCAAATAAACAGCCTATATGTTTATTTAAATATAAAAATCACATTCATAATCTTCTATATTGTACCAAACAATGTACATCAGAAAAAATTAAGGCCTTAATCCTGCAACATTTTATGCATAACTTTACTCACATGAGTATTTGTATTGGCTTAAATGAGACTATTTACACGAATAACGTTATACTTGAGCATATATTTTTGGAGGATCAGGATTATGAGTAATTTTTCTGTTACTTTGTGGGCAGTATAATAAAAACTATTTATTATTCCCATATTACAAATGGAGAACTGAGTACAGAAAGGCTGTGTTTTACCCAAGGTCACATAAGAGATTAGCAGTTAGGAATAAATTCATTTCTCCTCACTCAACATCATTTCTAGGTGCTAAGACCAGGTGACTAAGTACTGTAGTACTATTAGTAAAATATTAGACTGGCTTTTCTCACTGAATTTGTGCCAGTTATGTAAATTACACTTGTTAAGGGAATAAAGGCAAATTAATTGTAATTTTTGTTCTGATACTTGCATGTTCTATCAGTTAAAAGTCTAATTTCAATTATTGTGTCTATGCTTGTGGGAATTGAAAAGTACTAGGTAGACAAAGATCCCAAGGAAGCCATAAACAACTAATCAAATTTGTGTTGAGACTCAAAACAACCTATAGCAATATCATATCAGGCAGTTTCAGATACGTTATCGTTTAGAACTTTTGAGAACAGCAGCCATCAGCACCCTTGTACAACTTGACCTTTGTGAAATACAAAGGCTAGTAAAGTTAATATGCAATGTCAGTAACTACAATATCAAATGAAATATGAAAAAGGTGCTGGGTAGGCTCTCTGGACTTTACTGGATTTGACTTTTGCTATGCTAAAGAAACTGCTTCATCATCTCCAAATGAAATCCTGTCTGCTGAAATCTAACCTTTGAACTTTCATGTTAAATAAGAAATTTTACAGGGAGATTAGGTTTTTGTTACTGCCTCATAACTGCTACCTCAGAATCACTACACTTCTGTTCAGCAAAAGGACCTTCTACAAATTTTGTTACAATCCTAATTTCAAGTACATTAAGATAAGGGCTCACACAGCCCATAATTTTCTCTCTCCATAATTGCCATCGGTTGTCACAATAATGCAATACAACACTCATTTACTAGTGTGTTGTTTGCATTGGGTGAGAGGTAAAGTACATTATGCCACCTTCATAAAGTTTGAGGTTATTGTCTTCAGAAATGACAAAAATAGTATCTTCCACAACACCATAGTAAATCTCCCTACAAATACCATTTTGCAATTATGGATTTATTATGTCTTTGGCTTGCAGTCTGGTTCTGTCCTTTTCCCAATTAACAGCTTCAAGGTGCTTCTATTTTATAAGGTAATAACCATGTCCACCCTGGCTAAATAAACTCTGCGGTCAAATCTGAGGAGTTCATTAACACAGGATATGATTATTATCTAGATAAAAGGATACGTTTATATTTAAATGCGTTCCCTTTTTCCCTCACTTTTTCCTGTGTTCTGCATTCTCCAGGGATTAGCTATTGTCTTGAGAACTTCTCAGCCATATGCTCAAAACAAAACATGTTTATTTGGCTACCTAAATTTCTGATGCAATCCTCACCCAGTCACCCACCCCATCCAAAATCTTTTCAATTTCTCTCTTCACTGCTTGAAGATTAGATTTTTCTCCACTACCCCACTAAGAGCAATCCCTTTTAAAATTTAATTGTATTCACTATCTGGTGTTATATGTGATGACAGCGTGGGAAGGGCATTAGAAGTCCAGGTGGCCATGATTCTTTTAGGTAGAAATTAGCTAATAATGAAGAAAATTTTGAGGAAATATTCACTTAAATTAGAAAATAAATTTTTAGACTGTATTCACAATCATCTGCATTTTCTGCAAACATTCAAGCACAAGTATCACTAGCCTGACTACTTGCAAAAACCAAATTTTAAACTCAAATACTTGAATGTCAAACAATTTCAGTTTACTAAAAATTCACACTATGTTAGCGAATTTCATTCAACCAGAGACAGAAATTTTATCAACACAATGCAAATATTGAAGTGCAACTATTCACAACATGTGGAGAAAGTGTTTCTTGAGGTAATGCACTAATAAATTTGAGGCACCTTAGAGACCAACAAATTTATTAGAGCGTAAGCTCTCGTGGGCTACAGCCCACTTTGAGTATTTAGAAAGCAGCTTGTAAACAGTTCTTAAATAGAAGATACAATATTCAGTAAGTAAATTTGTTACTAATTGATTCTTCCTGCTTGAGTTATGGGCATGCAAACAGGGAGAGCTAAGAGCTGTAGCCAACTGGAATTTTACCACTCATTCCAGGGTCACTGGTAAATAATCATACAATTATGTAAATCCCTTTGAACAGATTGGCTGAAAGAGATATGCAGCCATTCAGAATCTGTAGAATGTGCATAATGTATGGTTCTTTTTCAAGATTCTTTCCCAAATTAATTCTGTCAATTCCAATAGAAATATACCAGGGATTAACTGGCAGAGCATATTTCCAGATGGGAGCACAAATTTATCTTATAAACTTAACTGTTTTAGGAGAGAACATTTAGTAATTATTTGTCCTGAATTTAACTTGGCAACTGAACCGTATGTGACATACATCATTTCAAAGATGAACACTCCTCTGATTAAACAGATTACTGCAAAACTATATGAAATTACTGTAATACCAAGAAAAATTATCCTGATTATATACTGTTAAAACAGCTACCAAATAGATCATTCCTGGAAAGGAAGCATTTTGAAATGAGAAGATATTTTACCAGACATTGGCTAGAGACAAAACAAAAACTTGAAATAAAGAATCAGAACTGTTTAATTAAGTTTTCTAATAGTTTTTGATTTAAAGAGAAATTTATAGGGAAAAAAAGCACACATTGTAAAGCATGTAGATTAAAATTTAAATCTGCATGAAAACTCCACATATTGAGGCTCTAAATTTTGCATCATAGCTGATCAGTTTTACATTGACTAGAGCTCAGCAAGGCATTTGGGTAACGAGTAGCATAGTGATAGCAGATGTGTATTCTGTGGTGTCTTATGAAATATTACATTGTCAAAAAAATAGCCCCTGAATTTTTCAGCAAGTAACTATTAAAATCTACAAGCTCTACTTACAACTAAGGCTAATAACGAATTCTGATGATAGAACTTTTAATTAAATGTAGTTCCATTTAATTTGTAATAATTATGCCTGGGATGTATAAAAAAACCTGCAAAGGATGTAAAATGGTTTATTTCAAACAAATTTGTTGCATAATACATCTTACTAGCTATGTTGTGACATTCATGCCATACTCCCAAAGAAAGGGCAAAGGGGAGGGAAGTCTGTCAACATGTCAATCAGGCCCTTTCCTTTAAAAAGATATGCTTTGAATTCACCTCACTTCATCTGTTTTTATTTCATACCACATACACTGATTAGAATAAAACATATGATTTGAGCTGGCCTCTATTCCATCTTTTTCAATACAATTTCTACGGGTGAAATTCACCCGAGTATGGAGACTGTTCAGGTAATCAATCAATCTGGCTGAACAGGAGTGCTTCTACAACCCCCTAAAAGCTGGGAATAAGGAGGTAGTTAAGAGGGAGTCTCCACGTTGGGCCTCTGTAAACCTGCATAGAAGGCCACATTAAGAAAAGATGATCAAGAGATGTCCAGAGAATGGGCTGCATGTCAGCAGTTAGAGCTTAATCCAAAGTCCACTTAAGTTCCTCGGAGTCTTTCCATTGATTTCAGAGTCCTCTGGATTAGGCCCTTACATTGATGCAGTGGCTCCAACACCCGAGTACAACTGGTATGGAAAAGCTGAAGCTGTTATTCCAGGGAGAAAATGATCTACCCTTTCTGGATGTCACTTTAACAGCCATATGGCCTAATTACATTTTCAGAAAAATCTACATATTTAGACACTCCATTCATTAGTTTAGAATTAGTTTTATGGAACACCCTTCAGAGTTGAGGCTAAAATGCTATAAAATTTGTAACAAAAAACTTACTGCTTCTTCAAGGTGCTGCTGATCTGGATGATCGTTTGGAGTATGCCTCAAAATTTCTCTGAGCAGCAGTGGGTATTTCACTAGGCGACTTCTTGGGATGTCAAGGAAATTCCAGAGGTCCAGTTTGCGGCTGAAAGGAGACTCTAAGCAGCGTTGTAGGAAGTCTTGCACCCTGTGATCCTGTTTCTTGTGGTCCAATAAGGCTTTGGCTGCTACTTGATTACTGCAGTAGCTATCATATGAGTTTAGGCAAGGCAACTGAGGAAAGAGAAAAATAGATTTTGAAACTATAAGCTGTAAAACTGAAAGCAGAAGGGCTGTGTGCTATACAAAAATCACTCTCTGCTTCAGGTATTTTAAAGTTAATTTAGAGGTCTCTGTCCTTGGTGTTGAACCATAGCTCATTAGTAATAATGGGAGTTAGATAAGGTTTACAAGGTATATCTTCCCCGATTACTAAATTTCCCCTGCAGCAAGATAAATCATTCTACAGTTATTCCTGTAAATCATTAGATAAGGCAGAAATTAAAGTACCTGGAGTTTGGATTTGGCTATGATACTGTGCTAACTCCTAATTTGCAAATTCTTTTGTACATAGTCCTCAGCATTGTTCCTTCATCACCCCTTAAGTATTAATTCAGCAGGTTCCTGTTGGGGAGTCTCCCCAATGAAAAGGAGAGTAGCAGGTGGGAAGAGGCTCTGTGGAGACACTACTAGTCAATCAGAGAGAACCAGGAGATAGTGAGGAGGCTCAGTGCTTTTGCACGGATGACCTAGCCTCTGGGCTTTTCAATCCTGTGGATTCCCTCTCAGTCATCCCAAGTAGTCCTTTCAATCTGGACTTTACGTACTGAACCATTTCCCACACCACCTGGACTACTGTTGGAGGTTTCCCCAGCAAACTACTGACCAGACTTCATCATAAAGAACAAGATCACTGCCAAATGTGACTGGTTGTGAAGATGTGAACAACAAAAAATAAATGGTGGTAGTCCTTTGTACATTTTTGTAGCATTTCCATAGGAAGCAAGGAATTGGCACACTGGATCAGACTGTGGTCCATCGAAGTCCAGTATCTTGTCTCTGACAGCAGCCACCACAGACGCTTCAGAAGAAGATACAAGATACCCCACAAAAGGTAGGTGTGGTAGAATCTACCTCACCATGAAAGTCTCATCTGAATCTCTATTAGAGATTGGCATAAAGGATTAGGTTTTCTATCACTTTAAGAAAATCTTTTAGAATTAACTATATTAAATGTTGATATTGTTATCTATATAAATGCCCAATTCTGCTTTGAATGTTGCTCAATTCTTGGTTCAGTGGCATCCTGTGGCAATAAATTTCACAGTCTGATTAGGAGTTGTGAGAAAAAATATTTATTTTTTATTAGTTTTGAATTTGCTGGTTTTCAATTTAATTAAATGTCCTCTTGTTCTTTTGTTAGGAGACCAGAACAATTGAATCTCCCGATCTACCTCATTTATATCATCCATTATTATGTGTTATTGTTTCCCCCACCCCATTAGTCTCTAGTCTTTCGTTACTCTTTTTAAACTCTACTCAAGAGAGTTTTTCCATATTCCTAATAATTGTTATTGCCTTCCTCTATATCTCCTCTAATTGTGCAATAACCTTTTTGAAATGGGGTGACCAATACTGCACATGTTATTCAAGGTGGTGAATCATTGCATTTATATTTAAATTATATTTTCCATATTATTCTACATGCTCTTCCTTATGTATCCTAACTTTTTGACCACGGTTGCAAACTGAGAAGAGATGTTTAATTGAGCTGTCCACAACAATGCCCAGGTCCTTGTCCCGAGTTGATACTGTTGAATTTAGAAACATGTAAAGTATAGGAGTAGTTCATTTTTCCCCTCCAATGTGCATTGCTTTGCATTTATCAACACTTAAATTTCATCTACCATTGGGCTGTGCATTCACCTGGCTTGGTTAGTGCCCTCTGAATTTCCACACATTTCAAGTCTTTTGTGGACTTGACTAACCTAAATGTGCAACATCTGCAGCTTTTGGCACCTGATTGTGCAATCCCTTTTCCGGATCATTAGTATATCAAGCAATGCTAGTTCTAATATAGAACCATGAAGCACACCAGTGTTAAACTTTTGCTATGTGAAAAGTGACTCTTAATTCCTACTCTGTCTTTTCTAACACAGTTTTTGATCTATGATAGTACTTACTCTCTCCCCATGATAGCTTTTTTGATAGTCTCTCATGAGGGACCTTGTTAAAGGTTTGTGGAAATTCTAACTAAATTATGCCAACTAGTTCTCCTTTATCCACTACTTTGAAACATTCAAAGAATTGTAATAGATTAGCGAGGTATGGTTTTCCTTTGGAGAAACCATGCTGCCCATATCAGAATTTTCCAAGTATTTTCATTTTCTTTTATTTTTTAATTTAATTATATTTTTGACCAATTTACCAAGTACATACGTGAAGCTTACTGGTTGTAATTCCCTGGATCACCCCCTAGAACCACTTTCAAATACAAGAAGATCTCCTGCTCTCAAATACTCTGTATAGTAGCTGTTTCGTTTTTTAATTAGAAAAAGGCAGATTTGTTGTTAGCTGCTCAGTGACTTCACTCTTAAGCTCCATCAAAACTCTTGGCTGTATAACATTTGGGTCTGGCAACTCATTGCTTTTTAAATTTATCATTTTGTCCTAGCACCTCCTCTTCCGAAGTTTATTGTTCAGAACTGGATGCATCTTGGACCCTGCTTAGTCTCTAAGTGCAACCCCTCGGGGTGAGAAGCCCAAGGCTGGGGTGGAATCCTTCCATTCTCCTACCTCTTCAGACTGGGTTCCCGGGGTGCAACAACACATCTATCAACCATGATTACTCAACAGGCCTGATTTGATTTGGCTGCCAAATTTGTGCTTTAAGTACAAAAAAACCCCCAAAACCTGCCGGTAATATTTTTTCCATTCCCTTTGTTTTCCTCCAAGCCAAAGGATAGTGTTCCCTGACAAGTTCTATCAGTTACATTCTTTACAAACAAGATCACTGACATTAAATTTAAGCCCTATTAGTTCTTTTCCTTCTTGTCTCAGGTGATGTTAGCATAAACTCTACAAATAAAATGGTGTTTTCAACTTTGAGAACTAATAAATTAACAAAAGTTCCAAAATTAACTCCATCCTAATTTGTGTGCATTTAAAAAAAAAAATCTCTAAATACTCCACCCTTTCTGCACATTGATGACCAAAAATGATTCACTATGTATCAGATAGGTTAGATTTTACATGTAATAGAAAAAGCTACTCAGTGTACAATAAAATCATAATTGTACTTCTAATATTTTAACATTGCTTTGATATTTTACTTTTCATGATTCTCATTGAAAATGGGCATAGTGAAGCAGCTGAAAGCAAAACTGAAACAACAACTTGTTTATATTTTTATACTTTTTACTTTGAAAACCAATGAAGGCATTTTTACAGTTCCTAAAGAAAGTCATGCTAAAATGTATTTTGAAAGTTCAAAAAAAGCTATCATTTTCTTCATGTTAATATTAAGTACTGTAAACAATAGTCATTTGAAAATGTTATTGGCTAATTTATACCTTGACTCAAAGTATATAAGCAAATGCCTAACTTTAAACCTGTGAGTAGTCCTTTAGAAGTCAGTAGGACTATTCACATACTTAAAGATAGGCATGTACTTAAGAACCTTGCTGAACAGCGACCTGAAGTAGGATCCAGTTAAATCACTAATCTCTCAGTAGGAGAAAACGAAATAGCTTTATAAAATATGTTAGACTTAATCCTTAAAGAAAATCCTGGTTCAGCTTTTCAAAGTTTACTTTACATTTGTTACCATGCTGCCTGACCACCAGTGTAACCAACAACTCCTATAATCCTGTTTTCACACTAGATAAATTTTCTTGTTCCCTCTACATACTCTGAATAGCTCTCCGTTTCTTCAAGCTGAACCTACTCTGATGGTGCAAAATCAAAATAATCTGTCGAGCAAAAGCTACTTTTTACAAGACAATAACACTAAAGCATATATTATAGAGCATGAAAATAATAAAGAGTAGTTCTCCAAAATATTGTAGTAAATGAAATGTATACAAAAGACAAATAAATTTGTATATGCCTGTTTAAGGCAAAGAAACTTTTATGAGGTAAAAAGCAAAAGTCAGTGTACAAACTAATTGTTGGTCTGTGGTGCCTTTTTTATTTTTTTAAATAAATGTTTTGTCCATTATTTAGAGAACCAGGAAAATGTGATAGTCTTCCTCCTGTATAAATATGGACTATAATTACAGAAATTATACAAAACAAAATGATGCAACATCAGAAAAGGAAAAATTATATTTTGAGGCATGATTCTCATAACTGTCTGGGCTAGTTATGCACACGTAAAATGTGCATTTCATTATAATGGAGTGTCGAGAGAATGTATGTGCTCAGTCTCGGAAACTTCAATTTTTGGTTGCATATCTGAACACCCCACCTATACAGATGAATAACAAACCCATGAGTGTGCTATAGACCTCCGGGATCTAATTTGGATATGGATAGAGCCCTTTTTAATGTTTTTAGTAAAGTAAATACTAATGGAAACTGCATGACCATGGGAGACTTTAACTTCCCAGATATAGACTGGAGGACCAGTGCTAGTAATAATAATAGGGCTCAGATTTTCATAGATGCGATAGCTGATGGATTCCTTCATCAAGTAGTTGCTGAACCGACTAGAGGGGATGCCATTTTAGATTTAATTTTGGTGAGTAGCGAGGACCTCAGAAGAAATGGTTGTAGGGGACAATCTTGGCTCAAGTGATCATGAGCTAATTCAGTTCAGACTAAATGGAAGGATTAACAAAAATAAATCTGCAACTAGGGTTTTTGATTTCAAAAGGGCTGACTTTCAAAAATTAAGGAAATTAGTTAGGGAAGTGGATTGGACTGAAGAACTTATGGATCTAAAGGCAGAGGAGGCCTGGGATTACTTCAAGTCAAAGCTGCAGAAGCTATCGGAAGCCTGCATCCCAAGAAAGGGGAAAAAATTCATAGGCAGCAGTTGTAGACCAAGCTGGATGAGCAAGCATCTTAGAGAGGTGATTAAGAAGAAGCAGAAAGCATACAGGGAGTGGAAGATGGGAGGGATCAGCAAGGAAAGCTACCTAATTGAGGTCAGAACATGTAGGGATAAAGTGAGAGAGGCTAAAAGTCGAGTAGAGTTGGACCTTGCAAAGGGAATTAAAACCAATAGTTAAAGGTTCTATAGCCATATAAATAAGAAGAAAACTAAGAAAGAAGAAGTGGGGCCGCTAAACACTGAGAATGGAGTGGAGGTTAAAGATAATCTAGGCATGGTCCAATATCTAAACAAATACTTTGCCTCAGTCTTTAATAAGGCTAAAGAGGACTTAGGGATAATGGTAGCATGACAAATGGGAATGAGGATATGGAAGTAGATATTACCATATCTGAGGTAGAAGCGAAACTCAAACAGCTTAATGGGACTAAATCGGGGGGCCCAGATAATCTTCATCCAAGATTATTAAAGGAATTGGAACCTGAAATTGCAAGCCCATTAGCAAGAATTTTTAATGAATCTGTAAACTCAGGAGTAGTACCGAATGATTGGAGAATTGCTAATATAGTTCCTATTTTTAAGAAAGGAAAAAAAAGTGATCCGGGTAACTACAGGCCAGTTAGTTTGACATCTGTAGTATGCAAGGTCCTGGAAAAAATTTTGAAGGAGAAATTAGTTAAGGACATTGAAGTCAATGGTAAATGGGACAAAATACAACATGGTTTTACAAAAGGTAGATCGTGCCAAACCAACCTAATCTCCTTTTTTGAAAAAGTAACAGATTTTTTAGATAAAGGAAATGCAGTGGATCTAATTTACCTACATTTCAGTAAGGCATTTGATACCGTGCCACATGGGGAATTATTAGTTAAATTGGAGAAGATGGGGATCAATATGAACATCAAAAGGTGGATAAGGAATTGGTTAAAGGGGAGACTGCAACGGGTCCTACTGAAAGGCAAACTGTCAGGTTGGAGGGAGGTTACCAGTGGAGTTCCTCAGGGTTTTGGGACCAATCTTATTTAATCTTTTTATTACTGACCTCGGCACAAAAAGTGGGAGTGTGCTAATAAAGTTTGTAGATGATACAAAGCTGGGAGGTACTGCCAATTCAGAGAAGGAGCGGGATATTATACAGGAGGATCTGGATGACCTTGTAAACTGGAGTAATAGTAATAGGATGAAATTTAATAGTGAGAAGTGTAAGGTTATGCATTTAGGGATTAATAACAAAAATTTTAGTTATAAATTGGGGATGCATCAATTAGAAGTAACGGAAGAGGAGAAGGACCTTGGAGTATTAGTCATCCTATGATCAACCATGAGCTGCCAATGTGATATGGCTGTGAAAAAAGCTAATGCGGTTTTGGGATGCATCAGGAGAGGCATTTCCAGTAGGGATAAGGAGGTTTTAGTACCATTATACAAGGCACTAGTGAGACCTCACCTAGAATACTGTGTGCAGTTCTGGTCTCCCATGTTTAAAAAGGATGAATTCAAACTGGAGCAGGTACAGAGAAGGGCTACTAGGATGATCCGAGGAATGGAAAACTTGTCTTATGAAAGGAGACTTAAGGAGCTTGGCTTGTTTAGCCTAACTAAAAGAAGGTTGAGGGGAGATAGGATTGCTCTCTATAAATATATCAGAGGGATAAATAAAGGAGAGGGAGAGGAATTATTTCAGCTCAGCACCAATGTGGACACAAGAACAAAGGGGTATAAACTGGCCACCAGGAAGTTTAGACTTGAAATCAGGCGAAGATTTCTAACCATCAGAGGAGTGAAGTTTTGGAATAGCCTTCCAAGGGAAGCAGTGTGGGCAAAAGATCTATCTGGTTTTAAGATTCTACTCGATAAATTTATAGAGGAGATGGTATAATGGGATTTTGGTAAGTAATTGATCTTTAAATATTCAGGGTAAATAGGACTAATCCCCTGAGATGGGATATTAGATGGATAGGATCTGAGTTACCCAGGAAAGAATTTTCTGTAGTATCTGGCTGGTGAATCTTGCCCATATGCTCAGGGTTTAGCTAACTGCCATATTTGGGGTCGGGAAGGAATTTTCCTCTAGAGCAGATTGGAGAGGCCCTGGAGGTTTTTCGCCTTCCTCTGTAGCATGGGGCATGGGTGACTTGAGGGAGGCTTCTCTGCTCCTTGAAGTCTTTAAACCATGATTTAAGGACTTCAATAGCTCAGACATAGGTGAGGTTTTTTGTAGGAGTGGGTGGGTGAGATTCTGTGGCCTGCGCTGTGCAGGAGGTCGGACTAGATGATCAGAATGGTCCCTTCTGACCTTAGTATCTATGAATCTATGAATTGTTGGTTCCACCTGTATAAAATACAATCTCAGTTATATAAAGTCTTTTCAGGTGGGTAGGGAGGGAAGCACCTGAAACCTTTGACTAATCAAGGATTTGATAACCAGGGCAACTAGTTCAGCTTTGAAGGAAAGCACAGAAGACCTTCAGAGTCTGCTGAGCTGGATCCCCCAGTTACAGAGAGCTGAGAGGCTCAATAAGGTACCACAGGATTAGGGTGCTTAGGTGTGGATCCACAGAGGAACAACACTGCAATCCACAAAGCCTGAGTTAGGCACCCAGACTTCCTATAAAATGAATGGGGAGAAATAGGTACCCTAACCACCAAACTATGGGATATTCACATGTGGGGCACCCTCATTTGTCATATTGAAGCTATTTCACAGTATATAAAAAGAGAGTTATTGTAGCAGGGGGACTGGATCCTGAATCTCCCACAACCCAGGTGGTTGCCCTAACTACTGAATTAGAGTCACTCTCTTTCTCTGGCCCAGTGACTAAATATTTATAAAGAGTGGAACAGCTTCAAGAGGAGAGACTGAGGGAGCTCCACATCAGAATATTCCATAGCTCAGTGGTTAGAGCACACCATTGGGGATCTCCTACCTCTCATTCATATCCTCTTCCTCTCCCGCCCCCCTCTCCAGGCAGAGGGGAGAATTGAACCTGGGTCTTCAACAATCCAGGTGAATACATGGGCAGCACCTCCTCCCTGCCTTTTGATTGGGATACAATCTAGTTGGCAGCCTGTAAGTAGTGCCAGATTGGGGAAAGATAGGAAGAAGAGCACCTGTTTGTTTATCACATTGGGGATTAGGTGGGAGATAGGCATCCCGACACCTAAAAGGCATCAGCAGCAGTGTGCATCCCCAGAGGCAAGAATTTAGGTGTCGAGAGAACTTTTACCCTGAAAATTTAGGCACTGAGTTAGTTTAGAAAATGACCGAGGTAGCATCCCAGCAGGGATTTTGTGATCACAATCAGCCTAAAACTGCGACCTAGGTGCCTAAACCTTTGTCGATCTGGGCCTTTGGCACTTTAGTGGTAACTCAGCTAAAGAGCTTTATTTTTATACATGAATATACATAAAATCTTCTAAATTCAAATGACCTCTAACCATATTTGGACAAGCTGAAGTTTAAATACAAAACAAACAAATTTCATAATTATTTTACTCCAAGAAAACCAGAGTACATTTTTGTCACTCACCAAGTTATTAACTATTTTCATTACACACACAGACGCACAAATTTCTGACTCTTAGTAGCCCAGTGTTTTGAAAAGAGCTGCCAAATATCTTCCACTGGCTATTGCCTTGAAAACTGCAAAACCTATTTTCTGCTGATTATAAATCACTTTCTTTATACTATAAAATAAACTGTCCATCTAAACCCTTACAAAAGAAAGGTTCTGTATCTTTCCATATAAACATGGGGTCATGTCAGATCCTCAGATGGCATAAATCAGTGTAGCTCTACTCTGGAACATGATTTTTACTTAAAGTGCTTTTAACACTGCTAATCACTAAAACAACTAAGGCTTTGAAACACATCCTTTTCTAAATTTGAAATGACAAGTCAGATAATTTAGGGGAAATGTTCCTAATTAGATTGTATTGCCATTCTTATTAGCCAACTGTCTCTTTAAAAATTAAGACTTGAAATATACTTTTGAAGAGATAATCAATATAAAAGATAAATGGTCTGATAAAAGATACAAACCAATGAAACAGTTACAAATTAACTTCAAATTTGATTAGAAAATCAGCTTTACCCAGGCCACAAGGATATGACCAACATGCTCAGTAGATCCATCAGGTTTCCTGACCTCCTGAAGCCGCCTAAGGAGATCTGATCAAAATAAAATAAAAAAAAATTCACTTGCTGAACATGCTAGGTATAAATGAGCGTAGAATCATAATTCATTGAACGAAATTATACCTTCATGTAGCGGGATTAGAGAGTCCAGTGTTCCAAAAATTTGGTTTAATTCTTGCTCTGTCATTATGGAGAGTTTAAGCATAGGGTCATGATAAGCCTGCAAAAACAAGCAAACTTTAGCATATATTTGATATCTAAGAAATTAGAGATAGCTCTTAAATCCTCCCATAACTCTAAAGTGGCTGATAGTATTTTAGTCAAATTTTCACAAGCACACTTTGTGTTAGATACCAATTAAAAAAAACGCAGTCAAAAATTTGAATGTTTCAGAATGTTAAGAGTGTAAAAACAGGGATTGTACTAGTTTTTCAACCTTAACTAGATGGCAGTTGCTACTTTGGAATCTACTATAAAAAAAGTGTGGGGGGGCGCTAGAGGGGGGTTAAAGGCAAAAAACAATTTTTGAATCATTTATGTATATAAATACCTTTTTTGCTAACTTTAAGTCTTCTATCAAGTCTTCTTCTCCCTGGGAAAGTTCAAAGATAGCCTGTAAAAAAAAGACATACAATAAATTTCTTATTTAAATTGTACTCAACTTTAAAAGTTGCTGTTATATTTTGAACAGCTGTATTAGTGCAGAGGTACATTTTCTTCCTAAATCTAGTTGAAGAAATAAATCTATAAAAATCAACCATTTGCTAAGCATTACTTTTAAATACATGTTCTTGCAAGACTTCTCATGAAACATTTCTTGTTTGAAAAAGTACAGTTTTTGGTTTGACATGTTTCCAATCCAGGAGGCCATTTTATATGTTATGATATTTTGATGTAACTAAACTATATCAACTATTGTTGGTAAAATAATTGCTGATTATACAGCTAATTATGAGAGAGTTTTGTGTTTGGGTTTTTTAAAAAACATAGTTGGCAAAAGGTTTCAAACTGTCTAATGGAACAAATGTTGGGGTTCCTTTAAATGTATAGGTGGTATTAAAAGTACTATTAATTTGGCATAGTATTTTTTCCTTGAAGGAAAAACAGCTCTGTGGGACTTTCTCCTCATACTAGCCACTTCTTATCAAGTGAGTTTTGCATTTTATTATTAGAAATAAATAGCAATTTAATGTTATGCACACTTCCAGTGCAGTATCTTACCAATGACAGTATCCAATTCTAACCAAGCATAGTAAAAGTTAAGTTATATGATTCAGATATTCTGGGGATAGAGCATTAGTGCAAAAATATTAATGTGAACAATTCTGTTCACTAAACAAGTTTGTCAACTATTAACACACAAACATCAGGATTTAAAAAATATTTTAGAAGTTTTGTATTTTATAGACCATGATGGCAGATCCTTTGCAGATAGAAATTGTCACAGCTCAACAATTTTAACCATCTGATGATCTGCCCCAACTTGGTTAACTGGCATTTGTCACAGAAGGATCACTGCAGCCATGAAGCTGCAGCAGCTTCTGCAGAGCAGCTCCATTTCTATTCCACAGCTTGAAAGAAAGCATTTCTTTCCTATACAAATGTACTTTCTTCCATTTCTGGTTAGGCCAGGGGACTGTCCCTCTTCCTGGTAAAAACAAAAACAAAAAAAACACACCACACCTAACCTATGTTACTTACACCTTTGTAACCTTCCAGGTGCACCATAGCAATATGGTATTCCTAGGCATAAAGCTTTCAGTACATAGGAAACTCCAACTGGTACATAATGCTGCAGCATGTTTCCTCAGCAACAATGACTACAGCAACACATCAAACCTGTCCTCTGCTCCCAATGCTTGCTTCTCTCAGAATACTAGATGAAGTTCAAGTTTAATGGCCTGGGCCAAGCGAATGTAAAAGAGAAAGTTAAGTTCTAGGATGAAGACTGTGGTGAAAACTTGGCTCCTCTGGCACAAGAGAACTTTTTACAATAAAAGGATAAAGCTCATCTGTGTAGGAGACAAAGCTTTTTCAGGCACCAGCCCAAAACCGTGGGATGAACTCCCACAGGAACTAATGACTATCATCATAAGCCACACCATCTTCTGCTTGAAGTGCAAGGTACATTTCTTTGATCTTTCCTAACCAATACATAGCAACGTGTTATTTAAAAAATCCAAAAAAAATACTTCAGTGAATGTACTTTTCCCTCTGGAGAGAGGATGAGAAAACCAACTCATGACAAATGTTAGTCACATTGCTTAATACGCTACTGCAAGGAACTTGGATACCACGGTGATGAGTACAATCTAAGAACCTGTTTAGAAAAGAACAGAACACCCCTTTGAAATTCCCCAGATATTTATTTGGGCTGAAAGCAGGATTGAGGATTCTGCCCTAAGACGAGACAAAATGTTTATCCTATGCAAACAAGTTCATTACTCTCTTTTTCAATGTGTCCTTCAACTTCTCAATTTTTAAAAGGTATTTCCTATGAATTCTTGCACTTTGTTAAAACCTGCAAGAGAGACTGTCTGAGGTTACTGTTTGTTTTATGACTCAAGTGTTCTGGGAAAGTTTATATTATAAACTTGAATGTTACAGCTGAAAGTATTTGTAGAATTGAAAAATCCTTGATATCTACATTTGCTGGAGTTTAGGGGCAATTGGCCTAACACAAATGATTATATATACCTTGGAAATGGAGTACTAGAGTTATTTATAGGTAAAGCAATCTGTAATCAGAGTATAAATTTGGTTTTAAAACATTTTCCTTTTTCCACCTTTCATTTGAATACCTCACATGGACTAAATATTTCCTTCAATAGAAAGCTAATTAACTCAGAAATCCAACAGTCATGCTAAATTAGATCCTGCTTCTGCTCCCCTTGAGTCAATTCGAATTTAGCCATTGACTTCAATAGGAGTTACTCAGAATGCATCTTGCACACCACATACAGCAAAACATAACATGTCCTGCAAGTTCTTAGCATGTGTAGGATACAACTTTCTGATTCAGAAAGTGGAGGAAACAACTCAGAGCAATAGTAGGCAAAGTCCCATGGAGAGATTAATTAAAAACAAAAGGCGTCAAATGGCAGTTCCTAAAAGATGTAATACTAGAGCATGGGTGGGCAAACATTTTGGCCCGAGGGCCACATCGGGGTGTGAAACTGTATGGAGGGCCGGGTAGGGAAGGCTGTGCCTCTCCAAACAGCCTGGCTCCCACCACCTATCTGCCCCACCTGCCCCCTCAGAACCGCCAACCCATCCGACCCCCCTGTTCCTTGTCCCCTGACCACCCCCTCCCGGGACCCCACCCCTATCTAACCCTCCCCATTCCCCATCCCCTGCCCCCCCCAGAACCTCCACCCTATCTAACTGCCCCCTCAGGATCCCCGCCCCTTATCCAACCCCAGCCCCCTTACCATGCTGCTCAGAGCAGCATGTCTGGGAGCCGCGCCGCCCGGCCAGAGCTACACACACTGCTGCTCTGCTCTGCAGGAGCACACAGCCCCACTCCCGAGAGCGCTGCCTGCGCAGCAGCATGGCTGCGGGGGAGGGGGGACAGCAGGGGAGAGGCTGGGGGCTAGCCTCCCCAGCCAGGAGCTCAGGGGCTGGGTAGGACAGTCCCACGGGCCACAGTTTGACCACCTCTATACTAGAGGCTCAATTTAAAGCTATTCCAATGGAGACCAATGTGGCTGCACAAGGAGTTTTTAGTTCTTTAAAAATCAAAAGGGATATACAGGAAATGGAAGGAGGGGCATCACCAAGGCAGTATATATGGGAATAGCTCAAGAGTGCAGGGACAAATCAGGAGTCAGAGCAAGGAACGAGCTACAACTGGCAACAAACAGAGACATACAAATATGTCAGATTAAAAGAAAAACAAAAAACAAAAACCAAACACCAGGGATGGTGTGGGTCCACTGCTTAATTAAGGTGGTGAGTTGGTGATGGATGATAAGAAGGCAGATCTGTTCAATGCTTACTTTGCTTCAGTCTTCACACAAAAAACAACATGTGACCAGATCACTAGCAAAGTTATCATAGACAATAAAAGGGAAGGGACGCAGATCAGGATAGGTAAAGAATGTTAGAGATTTTTCTAACTAATTGAAGAAATTCAAGTCAGTGGGCCCTGATGCTATTCACCCCAGGGTGCTGAAGGAATTAGCAGAAGAAATTTCAGAACCATTGGGAATAGTATGAGCAAGCTCCTGGATGACAGGAGAAGTCCTAATATAGTGCCCATCTTTAAAGCGGGGTGGGGAGGAGGAGCTAGGGAACTGTAGACCAGTCAGCCTGACCTCAATACCTGGGAAGCTATTAGAGCAATGAATAAAACATTCAATTTGCAAATACCTTGAGATGAATGGGTGATCACTAGCAACCAGCATGGATTTACTAAAAACAAATCATACCAAACTTGATTTCCTTCTTTGACAAGGTAACAGGTTTGGTGCACAGGAGGAATGCAATGAACACAATATACCTGGACTTACGAATGGTTTTGACACAGTCCCACATGACAGTCTCATAAATAAGCTGGAGAAATGTGGGCTCGGTAGAACTACCATTAAGTGGATACATAACTGGTTAAGCAACTGCAAAGAAAGAGTAACTATTAATAGAATGATGTCAGATTGACAGGAGTTCCACAGGGATCTGTTTTGGGCCCAGTGTTATTTAACATCTTTATTAATGATCTGGATATAGAAAGAGAGCATACCGATCAAATCTGCAGATGAAAGAGTTGGGAATGCGTGGGCAGTTGCAAACACTTTGGAGGATAAAGCAAAAATTCAAAGGGATCTTGATAAATTGGAGAACTGGGCTATAGACAATAAAATGAAATTTAACAAAGAAATGTAAGGTGCTACACTTAGGGAAGAAAAACCAAATGCACCAATACAGAATGGAGGATAACTGGCTTAGCAGCAGCACTGTTCAGAAGGATCTGGGAGTAGTGGCGGATCACAACCTCAACACGAGTCAACAATGTGATGCTGCCACAAAAAAAGCAAATGCAATTTTGGTTTGCGTTAACAGAGGCATAGCATGCAAGTCACAGGAGGCGATAGTACTGCTCTACTTGGCACTGGTTAGGCCTCAGCTGCAATATGGTGTCCAATTTTGATCACCATTATATAGAAAGGATGTAGAGAAACTGGAAAGGATCCAGAAGCAAGTGACAAAGATAATCAAAGGGATGGAATACAAGCCATACGAGCAAAGGCTGAAGGAACTGGGTATGTTTAGTTTGGAAAAGAGGAGATTGGGGTGGGGGGGCATGACAGAGGTATTCAAATACTTGAAAAGCTGCCATAACAATGATGGAGAAAAATTTTTCTCTCTTGCCACGGAGGGCAGGACAAGAGGCAATGGGTTAAAACTACAGCATAGCTGATTTAGGAAGTTTTGCCTGAGATTTAATCTAACTGTAAGAATAGTAGGACAATGGAACAAACTGCCTAGGGAAATCATGAAAGCTCCTTCACTGGAGGTTTTTAAAAAGCAGTTGGATAGCCATCTGTCTTTGATGGTTTAGACACACAAGTCCTGCATCGTGGCAGCAGGAGAGATTAGATGACCCCTATGGTTCTATGAATTCTGGAGGTTCCAGAGTTTGAAAATCATGTCTGCATTTAACCACAATGGGCAAAATCAGTATTGTAACAGTTATCTAAGTGCCATTCCCTTCATTTCTTCATGGTCCCTTCAGACAGTGCCTCATTTGTAAATATTTGCAGAGGGCACCTAGTAGAAACCTATAATTGGACCTCCACACCCGCAAGAAGTTTATATTCTCCTAAACCTCTGATGCTCTGGTTTAACCAGTCTGACACGTGACAATTACCTTCTTGACCCTAGGAGAAGAGCAGAAATGTACACCTACACTGTTGACTAGAGAGGCCAACTTTCATTTCTGGGAAGGGTGGCATAAGAGCACAGCCAACATAGGCTGTGCCGAGTGACATCCTTGAATCAGCATTTTCCCTGGGTGTCCTGGCAACATTTCCCTCTCCAGACTGCCATGCCCACTTTGGGGTTGTTCCTCTCTGGCTGCAGGTCATCAGTGGAGTCTGTGGGTGCATTACACTGAAGAGTCTCTTCTACATTACCATCAGAGGAGTTTCTACAATTGAGGGCCCTGTGCCAAGGTCTGCACCCAGCGGAGACCAATGTAGATCCTTGGTCAATTGTTTAACATTATAAATATCAGGGGGTAGCCATGTTAGTCTGTATCCACAAAAACAACAAGGAGTCCGGTGGCACCTTAAAGACTAACAGATTTATTTGAGCATAAGCTTTTGTGAGTAAAAACCTCACTTCTTCAGATGCATGGAGTGAAAGTTACAGATGCAATCATAAATATACTGACACATGAAGAGAAGGGAGTTACCTCAAAAAGTAGAGAACCAGTGTTGACAGGGCCAATTCGTTCAGGGTGGATGTAGTCCACTCCCAACAATAGATGAGGAGGTGTCAATTCCAGGAGAGGCAAAGCTGCTTCTGTAATGAGCCAGCCACTCCCAGTCCGTTTTCAAGCCCAAATTAATGATGTTAAATTTGAAAACAAATTTTAGTTCTGCTGTTTCTCTTTGAAGTCTATTTCTAAAGTTTTTTTTGTTCAAGTATAGCTACTTTCAAATCTGTTATAGAATGTCCAGGAAGATTGAAGTGTTCTCCTACTGGCTTTTGTATGTTACCATTCCTGATGTCCAATTTGTGTCCATTTATTCTTTTATGTAGGGACTGTCCGGTTTGGCCAATGTACATGGCTGAGAGGCATTGCTGGCACATGAGGGCATATAGAACATTAGTAAATGTGCAGCTGAATAAGCCTTTGATGGTGTGGCTGATGTAATTGGGTCCTCTGATGGTGTCGCTAGAGTAGATATGGGGACAGAGTAGGCAATGAGGTTTGCTACAGGGATTGGTTTCTGGGTTAGTGTTTTTGTGGTGTGGTGTGTAGTTGCTGGTGAGTATTTGCTTTAGGTTGAGGGGCTGTCTGTAAGTGAGGACTGGCCTGCCTCCCAAGCTCTCTGAGAGTGAGGGATTGTTTTCCAGGATAGGTTGTAGATCGTTGATAAAGTGCTGGAGAGGTTTTAGCTGGGGCTGTCCGTGATGGCCAGTGGTGTTCTGTTATTTTCTTTGTGGGGCCTGTCCTGTAGTAGGTGATTTCTGGATACCCGTCTCGCTCTTTCAGTCTGTTTCATCATCTCCCCAGGTGGGTACTGTAGTGCCAAGAATGCTTGATAAAGATCTTGTAGTGTTTGTCTCTGTCTGAGGGATTGGAGCAAATTCGGTTCTATCTTAGGGCTTGGCTGTGGACAATGAATTGTGTGATGTGTCGTGGATGGAAGCTGGAGGATGTAGGTAAGTATAGTGGTCAGTAGGTTTCCGGAAATGGGTGGTGTTTATGTGACCATCACTTATTTGCACTGTAGTGTCCAGGAAGTGGATCTCTTGTGTGGACTGGTCCAGGCTGAGGTTGATGGTGGGATGGAAATTGTTGAAATCCAGGTGGCCTCCTTCCCATGGGTCCATATGATAAAGATGTCATCAATGCAGTGCAAGTAAAGGAGGGGCGCTAGGGGACGAGAGCTGAGGAAGCGTTGCTCTAAGTCAGCCATAAAGATGTTGGCATACTGTGGGGCCATGCGGGTATCCATCGCAGTACCACTGACTTGAAGGTATAAGTTGTCCCCAAATCTGAATTGGTTGTGGTTGAGGACAAAGTCAAAAAGCTCAGCCACCAGGCGTGCCGTGGCCTCATCAGGGATACTGTTCTTGACAGCCTGTAGTCCATCCTCATGTGGAATATTGGTATAAAGAGCTTCTACGTCCATGGTGGCCAGGATGGTGTTTTCAGGAAGATCATCAATGCATTGTAGTTTCCTCAGAAAGTCGGTGGTGTCTCGAAGATAGCTAGGAGTGCTGGTAGCATAGGATTTGATCTGTATATTATTTGTATCGTAAATTCCTTCTACTGAAAGTTCCCTGGTAGAGAGATTGTGCTTTCCTGTGTGCACACAGTACCTAGCGTGTAAGTTATTCTGACTGTAGTATGTGGGTACTATGGTAGTACAGATAAAACCACCACCACCTCCATCCAAACATGCACACCTACACAAACAATTTTAATTTCAAATATCTATGTTATTATACAGGAATTATTGCAACTTTGTTCTTTAAAAAACAAACAAAAAAACAAAAACAAACACCACACACCTATAGTTTCATTATAAAGACCATAGGTAGAATCCTGTTCCATTGAGTTCAATGGAAAAATTCTCATCGACTGCAGTAGAGCCAGGATTTTACCCTGTAATTCAGTGCTGAGCTAATGTTTACTAATTTACTATCATCCTTGAATTCCATGCTTTAGACCAGTGTTTCCCAAATGATGGGTCCCAACCCATCAATGGGTCACAGAAAGGTTCTAGATGGGTTGTCAAATCCAGGGATATATTTTCCTGGCAAAAACAAACATACAGGGGAGCTCTCAGAGGGAGGGATGTTGGAGAGTGAGGCCACCCCACACCATAGTGGTGGCTCAGATCCTACCAGGCTGGAGCTGGGGCGTTCAGAGCTGCAGCGCTGCACAGTACTCCATCATGATGGAGGGGCAGCCAGACCAAACCTGAATGGCATTGCAACCCCATGTGCAAACTCACAACTCCCAAAGTGGGGAGCTGTGCCAAGCCCTGCAGGAGAGGAGCCGCCACTGTAGGCAAGTGTGGACTGGGCTTGTTCTCCAACCCCCCAGCCTCCAGGCCTCCCCTAAACACCGGGCCAGGATGGGATGAGGGTTGTGATGTTGAAGCAGAGGGTGCATATATGTAATGGAGGGTTGCAAAGAGACAAAATGCAGTTGGTGAACTGCCTTAGTAAAGAGTTTGAGAACCACTGCTTTAGACAAAATTGTCAAACGTTTAGAAGGATAGAAATAATAATACCTCTTGACGCTTGATTTCTTTGGATGTAAGCATCTGATTGACACAAACATCAAAGGTCTCACTCCACAGCTTGCTGTCCCTCCTTTTTGTGCTAGCAGGGGGTACATTTCGAGACCACGGTCGTGGGGTAAACAGATCAGGGCGACTGTCACTACGGAAACTGATAGAACGCTAACAAGAAAAGACAAATGTTAGAGAGATCAGTTTGCTCACATTTCATTTCAGATTCCCCAAAGAAATATATTTATAAGAAAAAGTTGCATATTTTTGCAATCAAATGGTTTACATAAACTATTAATTCCAATTTTTCGAGGATATTGGCACTACAACCTTTTAATTTTAGTACTAGGAACATAAGAAATGGCATGTGAAAGCATGTTTCTGGCCCATCTATAGTTCAATAACCTCCTTCCTGCAGTGGCATACATCTGTTCTCTATCCTCAGTGTGTATAGGACTAATGTGTACATTCTATGTAGAGCATTCATACACATTGCAGTCAATAAGAACAGCCATACTATATCAGACCAATTGTCCATCTAGTCCAGTATTCTGTCTTCTGACATTTGCCAAAGCCAGATGCTTCAGGGGAATGGACAGAACAGGCAACCATCAAGTGATCCATCCCGTCAACCACTCCCAATCAGAAGCTAGGGACACCCAGAGCATGGGGTTGCATCCCTGACCATCTTGGTTAATAGCCACTAAACTCCATGAACCTAATTCTTTTTTAAACTTTTAGTTTTGGCATTCATAACATCCCGACAATAAGTTCCACAGGTTGTGTGAAGAAAACTTCCTTTTGTTTGTTTTAAACCTACTGCTTATTAATTGCATTGGGTGACCGCTAGTTCTTGTGTTATGTGAAAGAACACACATCACTCCTTACTCACTTTCTCCACACCAGTCACGATTTTATAGACCTCTATCATATTCCCCTTTTAGTTGTCTGTTTTCAAAGCTGAAAAGTCTGAATCGTTTTCTCTCTCCTCCTAGGGAGCTGTTCCATACCGTTAATCTTGGGGTTTTTTCCAACCTTCTCCGTACTTTTTTCAATTCTAATCCATCTTTTTTGAGATGGGGTGACCAGAACTGCACACAGTATTCAAGGTATAGCCATACCATGGATTTATATAGTAGCATTATAATATTTACTGTCTTATTACCTATCCCTTTCCTAATGGTTCCTAACATTGTTAGCTTTTTTGATTGCTGCTTCATATTAAACAGATGTTTTCAGAGAACTATCCACAATGATTCCAAGATCTCTCTCGAGTTGCAACAGCTAATTTAGATCCTATCATTTCGTATGTAAAGTTGGGATGATTTCCAATATGCATTACTTTGCATTTATCAACATGAAATTTCATCTGCCATTTTGTTGCCCAGTCACCCTCTTTAGTGAGATCCCCTGTAACTGTTCGCAGTCTTCTTTGGACTTAACTATCTTGAGTAATTTTGTATCATCTCCAGATTTTGCCACCTTTCTCCAGATCATTTCCAGTCAAAATGAACTGCTGCAGTAGTGGCATATTGGTACAATATATCAATGTAACTTGTAAGTAAAAATAGATCAAGTTCCTAAAGAAATAAAATGAGATATCTATTCAATAAATACCTAAAGAGTTGTAATTGAGCCATATCCATCAGCCCAGATCTGCGTACCCATGCAATAATTTTAGATACCGATTCAGCAGTTGTAGGGCAGGCCAAATCTCTAATATTTTTATTAGGTTGAATAATTCTATAACTTCATTTTATGCAAATGACATTTTTTCTAAATTGCAGGAGTCTGTCTTTCCTCCTCACTTCCAAGACAGTATTTTGTTCATTTTTGTGATTAAAGTAATTAACTGGTATTGAATACAAAAGGGCTAGGCTCAGATTTGATACACTGGGGTAAATCTGGCAACTAGTGTAACTTGGATACTATCTTATACAAGGTAGTAAAGTACAATATTTGCTAAATAAATTGTTCAGTTATATTTAGTTTATCGTTTTAAAGATTTAGAGATGAAATCATTCTACATATTATTTTGGAAGAAAAATTCAGGTATTACAATATGAATACATGGTCAGGGTATCAACATGAAGTGGATAAATTCATCTTTCACTGTTTTATATCTTCTTTAAATCCAGCCTGTAGTCCTCAGCATGATGAATCTATTGGTTAAAATCCATCCTATTCAACAGCACAAGTTTCTTTCTGCTCAAGGAAAGTGCAGTTCTGAGATGCAATAATTTAACAGACACTCAGGCAACTAGAGGGAATAAAGCCTGAGAAAATGCCACAGTACAACAGACTAAACTTTAGTTGCCCAGGGAAAGATGTCCTCAATCCTAGTTTATTTGCCCTGTTCATTTGCCTGTTATTTGCCCTGACCTACACAGAACAGATTATGGAGGAGTCTGCACACTAGTTGTCTGCACTATTCTAGGTATATCCATAAACAGGATTCAATGCTTAAAAAAAAAAAATCACACCCACACAAAATAAACTTTAAATGAATACATTGGTCTGGAGTTAGAATTTCACAACACTAATAACCACTGTACATTCATCATCACATAGCAATGAGAGGCAGTAAGGTGATTAAAACATGAAGTAGAGTTATTAATAAGATAACGTATTTACAGCTTGCATATTTTAAATTAGTTACAAGAGTGCCAAAAAGGAAAATTACTGAAAAATTCATTCAAATTCGGGCTGTCGATTAATCGCAGTAAACTCGCATGATTAACTCAAAAATTAATCGCGATTAAAAAAAATCACAATCACAGTTTTAATCACACTGTTAAATAGAATACTAATTGAAATTTATTAAATATTTTGGATGTTTTTCTACTTTTCATATATATTTTATTCTGTATTGTAATTGAAAGTGTATATTCTTTTATTACAAATACTTGCCCTGTAAAAATGGTAAATAGTAATTTTTCAATTCACCTCATACAAGTACTGCAGAGCAATCTTTGTTGTGAAAGTGCAACTTACAAATGTAAATTTTTTTTGTAACGTAGCTGCACTTAAAAACAAAACAAACGTAAAATTTCAGAGCCCACAAGTCCACTCAGTCCTACTTCTTGTTCAGCCAATCGTGAAGACAAACAAGTTTGTTTACATTTGCAGGAGATAATTCTGCCCTCTTCTCATTTACAATGTCACCAGAAAGTGAGAACAGGCATTTGCATGACACTTTTGTAGCCAGCATTGCAAGGTATTTACATGCCAATTATGCTAAACATTCGTGTGCCCCTTCATGCTTCGGCCACCATTCCAGAGGACATGCTTCCATGCTGATGATGCTTGTTAAAAAAATAATGCATTAATTAAATTTGTGACTGAACTCCTTGGAGGAGAATTGCACGTCTCCTGCTCTGTTTTACCCGCATTCTGCCATGTATTTCATGTTATAGCAGTCTCAGATGATGACCCAGCACGTGTTCATTTTAAGAACACTTTCACTGCAGATCTGACAAAACGCAAAAGACAGCTATAGCACTAGACCCAAGGTTTAAGAATCTGAAGTGCCTTCCAAAATCTAAGAGGGATGAGGCGTTGAGCATGCTTTCAGAACTCTTAAAAGAGCAACACTCTGATGCGGAAACTACAGAACCCGAACCACCATAGAAGAAAATCAACCTTCTGCTAGGGGCAACTGAGTCAGATAATGAAAATGAACATGCGTCGGTGTGCACTGCTTTGGATTGTTATCGAGCAGAACCCGTCATCAGGATGCATGTCCCCTGGAATGGTGGTTGAAGCATGAAGAGACACATTAATCTTTAGCACATCTGGCATGTAAATATCTTGCAAAGCCAGCTACAAAGTGTCATGCAAACACCTGTTCTCACTTTCTGGTGACACTGTAAAAAAGAAGCGGGCAGCATTATCTCCTGCAAATATAAACAAGCTTGTTTGTCTTCGCGATTGGCTGAACAAGAAGTGGGACTGAGTGGACTTGGAGGCTCTGAAATTTTACATTGTTTTGTTATTGAGTGCAGGCTTTTGTTTTTTTACATAATTCTGCATTTGTAAATTCAACTTTCATGATTAAGAGATTGCACTATGGTACTTGTATTAGATGAATTGAAAATACTATTCCTTTTGTTTTTTTTATAGTGCAAATACTTTTAATAAAAAATAAATGCACTGTACGCTTTGTATTCTGTGTTGTAATTGAAATCAGTATATTTGAAAATGTAAAAGACATCCAAAATATTTAAAAATAGTATTCTCTTACTGTTTAACAGTGCAATTAATCATGGTTAATTTTTTTTAATTGCTTGACAGCTCTAATTCAAATGAAACTAATGGTTGTGGCTTCCATTTGATAGAATTAATAACCATCCTACCCAAAGGCATTTTCATACACAAAGAAGCCCTTCAGTTGGTGCGCACAATGTTTTTTTCAATTATATCTTTAGAGATAGGAAGCCCCTATGAAGTCACAAACAGAAGTGTGTGAAATGGATGTACACCTGAAAAAAAGGAAATGTGTTAATAGTTGGGATGATAGGGGGAGCAATGTAATCATCAACAAAGTTTAGCTTAAGGTTCATATCCTTTAAGTATTTGTGATGGGTCATTCTTTCCAAACCTTTTGCACTGCCTTACTTCTTAGCATTTAAATGTAACATGTTAAACCCAACCTGTGTTAGCCTGTTGTCATATCAAGGAATGTTATCTTTCAAATTTTATATAATTTACCATATGCTATTTTTGGAACAACCAAGTCTAGATGATGTGTGACTGCTATCTCTGTATCAGTGGAATAGCTGACCCTAAACCTCAGAGCAACCACCAAAGAATCTGCCTGAAGTCACACTTGAAAGTTAAATGTTCCATTTGCCTGATTTTTTTAATGAAACGTTTTGACAAAATGCAAAACAAGTTTCACTTTTTCAACAAGAGTCCAAACTAAAAGTTGATATCTTGAGTCCTTAACATTGCTTATTTTCAACAGACCCTTTATTAATATCACTACAACAATGACAATTCTATGGATTTTCTTTTTCATATCCTTCCTCTAGGGTGCCTGAAATACTCCAGGTTATTTAAAGACTATATCTTTTTCTTGTGGTTTTAAGCACTATTTTATATAGTATAATCACCTTTCTTTTGCCTTGAGTAAGGGCAGTTTTAACCATAAATGTTACTCTTGTTTCTCAGTTGAAGGAAGCACATTCAATGGTTAGCTGAATTTCAATAGCTGAATTTCCCCTCAGCAAGACCTCAGTAAAGTATATAACAGTCAATGCCTTCCTTAACATTGGTAAATACAATATAATTTTTCCAAGTGTCAGAGGACATATTGTGGAAATAGAGGTCTTGTCTTTACAATTAACTCTGGTTCCTGTATAAAAAATAAGCAAAAATAATCCCATGAGATCTTTTTGTGAAAAAAGACTGAGTTTTAATTGGATTATTAAAAAAATATTTACATCCGTGTTGCAAAACTTTGAAGATCAGGTGCTAGGCTTTCTTTATTTAAAAATTCAAATATATTGCATGCCTAATTTGTACTTGCAATAATTGAGACTGTGCATGCAAATTAGATATTTGCAAATGCAAATTGCCTGGTCAAAGGAGAAACAGAGGTAGGGCTATTCGATCCACAATTCACCAACCATCAGGTCTACAGCAGCCTGGAAGAGTGGCTTTACTGCCATTCCATAATGCAGAGTAGTATATTTCTTCCATCCATTCCTCTCCCAGAGCACAGCTCCTTTACTCAGGCTGTGTGCTAAAGAAAGGATTTATCCTCATAGTGAAAAGTGTAAAGATTCATATAATCAATTCATAACATTATTTATACCTGTGCAGAAATAGTTTAAAAACAAGCTAAGCACTGGGATGCAGAGGGTAATCCACCTTTACACTAACTAGTAGTAGTGATGTAAATTTCAGTAGAATGTTAGAATTTTTCAAGCTTTTTCTGTGGGCCTCTGTTGTCTAGTGTGGGGAGGAACAGTAGACACTGTAGGGGGAACTAGCAGTCCTGAAGACCTGCTACTCTGTTCCAAAACCACAGTGGCTAACTGAAACCAGTAAGAACCAAATTTAAGTATTCAACTGGTATCTCCACTAGGGAGTGATAGCTCTGGAGATTTCAGTGCAAAGTCCAATTAGTTTCATATTAATAATAAGTAAGGCTACAATTATGTCACGGAGGTCATGAAATCCGTGACTTCCATTGAACTCCATGGCATTTTCTGCCCTGGGGCTAGAGCTCCCAACCAGCCTTGCCCTTGCAGCTCCCAGCCCCAACCTGGCAAGGAGACCCACCGCAGCTGCCCAGCCGCAGCTGCAGCCACAGCCAGGCAACCCTGCAGCTACCAACTGCCCGCAGGCCCCGCAGCAGCCCAGCCACAAGGGCAGGGGAACCCCAGAGCTCCCACGCACCTCATGGTGGGGTACCTGGGAGCCCCAGCAGCAGTGGATGCTGAACCTACATTTTGTCAGGGATATTTTTAGTGAAAGTCAAGGACAGGTCCCAGGCTGTCGAGAATTTTTGTTTATTTCCAGTGACCTGTCCGTGACTTTTACTAAAAATATCTGTGACAAACAGCCTTAATAATAAGGAATTGGTGTTTTTACTAAAGCTAATCCTAGATTTCTGTTGACCCTACTTATGTGACTGGAGCAACTCTCTCAGGCAAAATGTCTATGAGCTTTAAAAGAGTTTAATAGAAGTGCTGATGTTAGATATTGAAACTGAATCTATGATCTGAATTTATCATACAGTAAATGGTTTTCTGCACTCTCTAGATCAAAATGCCAACATTGGGATCTTTAAAAAAAAAAAGAAGAGATTTCCCTTCAGGCATCTTGAGGAACTGTCTTGGTGTCTCAAGATATATAAGAATCATTCAGAGTCCCTATTTAGCTTCATAATTTTACATGCATATTGAATCAGGATATATTGATCCTGGATAGATATAAACTGTTCAGGAAGAATAGGCAGGGCAGAAAAGGTGGGGGAGTTGCATTGTGTGTAAGAGAGCAGTATGACTTCTCAGAACTCCAGTATGAAACTGCAGAAAAACCTGAGTGTCTCTGGATTAAGTTTAGAAGTGGGAGCAATAAGGGTGATGTCGTGATGGGAGTCTGCTATAGACCACCAGACCGGGGGATGAGGTGGACGAGGCTTTCTTTAGGCAACTAACAGAAGTTACTAGATCACAGGCCCTGGTTCTCATGGGGGACTTAAATCACTCCAATATATGCTGGAAGAGCAATACAGCAGTGCACAGACAATCCATAAAGTTTTTGGAAAGTGGAGGGGACAATTTCCTGGTGCAAGTGCTCAAGGAACCAACTAGGGGCAGAGCTCTCCTTGACCTGCTGCTCACAAACAGGGAAGAATTAGCAGGGGAAGCAAAAAGTGGATCGGAATCTGGGAGGCTGTGACCATGAGACGGTTGAGTTCAGGATCCTGATATCTGATTTGTATGCACAGTAAGATGCACAGGAAGAAAGGAGAGCAGCAGAATATGGATCCTGTACTTCAGAAAAGCAGACTTTGACTGCCTCAGGGAACTGATGGGTAGGATCCCCTAGGAGAACAACATGAGGGGGAAAGGAGTCCAGGAGAGCTGGCACTATTTTAAAAGAATCCTTATTGAGGTTGCAGGAACAAACCATCCCGATGTGCAGAAAGAATAGTAAATATGGCAGGCGACCAGCTTGGCTGAACAGTGAAATCCTTGCTGATCTTAAACACAAAAAAGAAGCTTACAAGAAATGGAAGCTTGGACAAATGAACAGGGAGGAGTATAAAAATATTGCTCAGGCATGCAGGAGTGAAATCAGGAAGGCCAAATCACAACTGGAGTTGCAACTAGCAAGGGATGTTAAGAGTAACAAGAAAGGTTTCTACAGGTATGTTAGCAACAAGAAGAGAGTCAATGAAAGTGTGGGCCCCTTATTGAATGAGGGAGGCAACCTAGTGACAGAGGATGTGGAAAAAACTAATGTACTCAATGCTTTTTTTGCCTTAGTCTTCATGAACAAGGTCAGCTCCCAGACTACTACACTGAGCACTGGAGAGGAGGTGACCAGCCCTCTTTGGAGAAAGAAGTGGTTCAGGACTATTTAGAAAAGCTGGATGAGCACAAGTCCATGGTGCCGGGTGCACTGCATCCGAGGGTGCTAAAGGAGTTGATGGATGTGATTGCAGAGCCATTGACCATTATCTTTGAAAACTCATGGCAATCGGGGGAGATCCCAGAAGACTGGAAAAAGGCTAATGTAGTGCCCATCTTTAAAAAAAGGAAGGAGGAGGATCCAGGGAACTACAGGCCAGTCAGCCTCACCTCAGTCCCTGGAAAAGTCATGGAGCAGGTCCTCAAGGAATCCATTTTGAAGCACTTGGAGGAGAGGAAAGTGATCAGGAACAGTCAGCATGGATTCTCCAAGAGCAAGTCATGCTTGACTAACCCAATTTCCTTTTCTGATGAGATAACTGGCTATGTGGATGAGGGGAAAGCAGTGGACATGTTATTCCTTGACTTTAGCAAAGCTTTTGATATGGTCTCCCACAGTATTCTTGCCAGCAAATTAAAGTAGTATGGGCTGGATGAGTGGACTATAAGGTGGATAGAAAGTTGGCTAGATCATCAGGCTTAACGGGTAGTGATCAACGGGGGTGGCTCCTGGTATCTAGCTGGCTGCTGGTATCAAGGCAAGTGCCCCAAGGGTCGGTCCTGGGACCGGTTTTGTTCAATATCTTCATTATTGATCTGGAGGATGGTGTGGATTGCACCCTCAGCAAGTTTGCAGAGGACACTAAACTGGAGGAATGGTAGATACCCTGGAAAGTAGGGATAAGATAGAGAGGGACCTAGACAAATCAGAGGATTGGGCCAAAAGAGGTTCAACAAGGACAAGTGCAGAATCCTGCACTTAGGACGGAAGAATCCCATGCACCGCTACAGACTAGGGACTGAATGGCTAGGCAGCAGATCTGCAGAAAAGGACTAAGGGGTTATAGTGGACAAGAAGCTGGATACGAGTCAACAGTGTGCCCTTGTTGCCAAGAAGGCTAACAGCATTTTGAGCTGTATAAGTAGGAGCATTGCCAGCAGACTGAGGGACGTGATCGTTCCCCTCTATTCGACATTGGTGAGGCCTCATCTGGAGTACTGTGTCCAGTTTTGGTCCCTAGACTACAAGAAGGATGTGGAAAAATTGGAAAGAGTCCAGCAGAGGGCAACAAAAATGATTAGGGGACTGGAGCACATGACTTATAAGGAGAGGATGAGGGAACTGGGATTACTTAGTCTGCAGAAGAGAAGAATGAGGAGGGATTTGATAGCCGCTTTCAACTACTTGAAAGGGGGTTCCAAAGAGGATGGATCTAGACTGTTCTCAGTGGTAGCAGATGACAGAACAAGGAGTAATGGTCTCAAGTTGCAGTGGGGGAGGTTTAGGTTGGATATTAGGAAAAACCTTTTCACTAGGAGCGTGGTGAAGCACTGGAATAGGTTACCTAGGGAGGTGGTGGAATCTCCTTCCTTAGAGGTTATTAAGGTCAGGCTTGACAAAGCCCTGGCTGGGATGATTTAGTTGGTGTTGGTCCTGCTTTGAGCAAGGGATTGGACTAGATGACCTCCTGAGGTCCCCTCCAACCCTGATATTCTATGATTCAATGATTGATAAAGTAACAAGTTGCAGTGGAAGCGAGACAGAGTTAACCTCTATCCTCAGTGCTAGTTAGTTATGTTTGAGTACTATTTGATCTCTTTCCCAGTTTGTAAAGTGAAGGACAAAGCTGTGAATGGGATTAAAAGGTGGTGAAATAAATAAATCTCTGTAGTCATTGTAGTTAGTCTAGATTGATAAATCAGATTGAAGGGATAAAGATTTGTGTCAAATGGATAAATGGATACCAGTAGATGGATAAAATGTACCAGCTCAGTACTGAGTACTCTGCTGGTGTACAAAAATGGTACCTAGTATGGTAAAAATGAAACCAATGCTGTATTTTTATCATCATCCAGTCTACTCTGCTATAGGAAGCAGAAACGCATCAGATATGAGTAGTCAGGAAAAAGAATTAAACTAATTACTACAAGCTTCCTTTGTGGAAAATGCTGATAAACCATTTGCAAAATAATAATATTGAGAAATAAACAATCAAATCTCTCTATTAAAAATACCAAAAATTTCTGGAGTAGCTAAGAATACATCTAAAAAGAAGCACTATACTGTCCTCAGACTTAGAGCATGTTCTCCCTGAATCTGCATGTGGAATATCCATTAATATAAATGGAAATTTCACATGTGGCGCTAGGGGAAGTCATACCCTATGGATTCTCTCTCCTTTTACATATTTCTTCCTTTCAAAAAGGATTGTATATGACGCTTTTGTTAAACATTTACATAGGAAATTCAACATTTTTCTAAACTTTTATAGCAAAGTTGCAGTGGTTTGTGTTTTCAGACTTCTTTGTTGATGGTGGTTTTCATCACGTTATTGAAGCAAAGAATCCATTGTTAACTTGTGCAAAAAAAAAAATCTTTCTGGACTGAGAGCTACAATATATTGATGCTACTGCCATGTGGAAAACCTCAACATCTTGAATACACCCTAATGGTGTACTTAAACACTCAAGGACTAGAAATAAAAAAAAAATACAGTGAAGAGACTATCGCTCTAGAGTGGAGTGGCAGTCACTTCACTTCACATATGGGCATCAGAGGATTTGGGTGTTGTTTTTAATTGACAATCCTAGAGATTAACAATATCCCATATGGTTGAACAGAACATGTATAGCAATGGCAGTGCAAGTTTCCTGACATCAATTCACCGATGTGCCTCTAAACAGTTTCCTAAGGGACCACCTTGGAGTGTGAGAAAGTAGTCTTCTTGCTCATTCTGTTGTTAGCCTCACCTGAAACTGCTAATAAAGAGGCTTTTAGGACCAACTGTGGAAGGTGGCATCCATGCAAAACCACTATCACTAGGAAATGGATTTAGTAATTTCAGCTCTTTTTGTGAGAAATAGTGCTCAGCCAAATAATTAATATATATTCCAGATACAATGACCTGAGATGGACTTAGATCTATTGCCTGGAAAATAAAAAGGTCCATGCCCCTTTACAGATCCTTCAAACCACGTAGTTCCCTAGGGAAAGTGGTATGAATAACCGCATCCCTCAATCTTCTTATATTGTAATCTACTGCCAAGTTATTTTTTTAAAACCAATGTAAAATAAATAAAGATTTTTTTTCCCCCAGAGGTAAGACCATAACACAAAAACCTGTACAGCTGTCAAAATCTGTCGTCAAATACATGCACACAACTCAAACTAAAATCAATTAAAGCTGCATATATATTCATGAAAACAAAATTTTTCTTTTGAAGTCTGTATTATATACCACAAGTCTGTCTCAAATACAGCCCCCATGGAACTGATCATATGAGTACTTAAATGAGCACAACAGCTGTTAAAGTCTCTGAAAAGGGAAGTGTCAGGCTCAGAAATAAAATCTTGCCAAAATCTAATTCACTTTCCATGCTCTTGATAACTGGAACTAATGTAGCCCTTCTTTCAGAATCAGACCAAGTTTTTCTTAGAAGCAGCCTGTGGAAGAGATTTATATGTCCAACAAGGGACTACAGGCATCTCTGCTCTAGTCACACTACAGTATATCTACTGGATCAAACACACTGAGGTGATTTAAAACATCTTGCCTTTCCCCCCATGTCCATAAAGGTTGCCTCTGTATGCAGAGGTATGCACTTTCAACAACATATTTAAGGAATACCAGAGGTACATTGCTAACCAAATGCTGGCATGTCTGCTTTCTACATAAAACTATTACTGCAGAAAAAATATATTTTTCATGGGTTTTTATTCTGTTTAAGTATTTGTCAAAGAGCCTCCAGTGAAGAAATAAAATAAATAATTTTGGAAAGGAAAAATAAAAACTAACTCATAGCTGCAATAGAGTCATGATTAAGTTACCTTTTTGAACAGATATTATTTCTTACTAAAACAGAGATATTTTATTCATTCCCACTCTTCAGAGAGCTTAACCTTGTTCTATAAAGCTCACTGTAGATTTTAAGTGTACTTTCTCAAACACCTACTATTTTAGTGGGGGGAAATGGCACAATCCTGCAAAGCACTGAATGCCCACTATGAGGTACTCAATTGCCTCAGCTCCTCCTGAAGTCACCAAGAATTAAAGTACTCAGCCTCTTGCAGGAGACATACAATATTTTGTAGGATCCAGTCCTACACGAGTCTCCAAGTATCTCATATTCTATATAGTGCACATGTAAGTTTGAGAGACCTACAAACAAAGCAGAATATCTTCAGAATAAAATGTAAATTTGAATTGCATTATTTGATTGCTTTTTAATTAATTATTTAAAATCATAGTCAGCTTTGACATATCTTTGAATGTTGTCTTAAGGCTCCATTTTCCATCTGATTGCCAGACTTTTTGTCCATTGGAGGTCAAAGTTCACTCTTAATAGTGAGGATTCAGCAGTATTATATGCAGATGGACTTTAAAAAAACCAACAAAACACACCCACCCACCCAGTACACACACCGCAAATGAATTAATGGAAAATTTATCTTTCATTAAAATTCCAAACTCAATTTTTTCCTACCAGCTCTAATAGATATTCGATAGGTTTGGTTGGGGTTTTGTTTGTTTTTGCATTTAAGCTAAAAATACTAATACTCTATGGCAAAGCTTATCTTTTTTTCCCCAGTCATTTCAATATGATGAAAAGCTACAAGGGTGGAGAGTTGTCTTGAGAGGGAGGGATTTGAGTTTTTGAGTTTCCTGGCTTATTGGTCATGGATTATCTTAAACTCTACTGTTCCACTTTAAAATGTCATTTTAAAAGTATGTCACAGGTGCCTGAGCATATGGCACCCTTTTAAACATATCCATAAAACTCACACCTTCAAAAATCAAAGATATATTAAACATACCTTCTCAGGCAACTGAGCTATGCACATATTTTTATACTGGTTTCCTTATCTCTGTCATAAAATCAAGAATGGATGGATAGTTTCAGTTCGTTTCTTAAAGATTTCACAAGAAACATAAGCATTCTATGACAGAAAGATTATTATGATGGTGAATGACAGTGTAACAGCACCAGAGCACTTTCACTTGCCACTACTGTCCATTACAACTTCACCTTTTATGCTGGGAGCAAAAAGGTTTTTCATTTTTTCCTTGAAGATATGTGAGATATTCAGATATGTATACATATACAAAATAAATTTTGAAAAGCACAACCTCTAAAAGCATGTGATAGCATACCTGTGCTTCTCTTATTGAAATGCAGATCTGAACATTAAACACAGAAATATATCATCATCTTTACCTGAAGAGTTTGACTGAACCGCTTTAACGGGGTTGCCCGTACAGGAGGAATGAGGCTTGCTAGTGATGTAACTCTAGAAAGAGGCTTGACCCGTTTGTTACTAGGCTCCTGTAGTTTAAAGAGGAAAAAAAAAGGGGGGGGGGGGGAAGATATGAAAGTCATCAGAAAAACATTTATGATAGTTTTGTTAATTTTCTAATGTGAGCAATATAGACAAATAATTCCAGTGTATAATGCTGGCAATGACAGATTACCCTTGCTTGGTGCATACAGATCTGAGCAATGGCTGAAATATCATGTAGTAAACAGAAGTAGTGGCATGAGTGGGAAAGACAAAAAGGCACAAAAAAAGTTCTCTCCATATATAGCATCTTTCTAAAATGGTTTGTTTGCGGGGAGTGCCCCTCAAACTGAAAAGTGCTCTGCAGTTAATGCATATTATGATGACCTTGTCACTGAAGGGAACATATACAAATACAAAAAATTCCAACCCCATTGTTTTTGCTCTGTCATTGCAAGTATGTAGTTCTGCATTTGATTAACGTTTTATTTGAAAAAGTACAAATTAAATAAACAGTGTCATGTGTTCATATTTACATGTAAATATACATATAGATGTGTACACACAGTATATATTTAAATGAAATAAACTTTTCAACAAAAAACTATTGTAAAAACGAATACTTTTCTTCTCTCACACACTTTTTTACGTCTAGAATGCCTGCTTTTTGTGAAGTATAATATTCCATTTGTTTTGCATACAAAAATATAAACAATAAGTGCAATACAAGGAAAGATTACAAGTATGTAAAAACAGAAGTTACCCTTGGCTTGCTAACCTCCATCTGACATTTAATGGATCTTGAACAGCACATGCAAAAGGCTACTTTTGACAGAGAAAGAGCCAAACCTTCCAAGTGAAGTTAAAAAACCCATCTGACATCATATTTTAAGTACATCCTATAGCAGTTCATCTTTCTTTTTCAGCCATGTTTATAAAGTTTATGTAGGCATCCTCCACCTCCAGTTTTCTAGACAAATCCTTAGGAGAATGTACCATGTCATACTATTCTTTTGCAGAGAGGTACGAATCCTTTTAGAGATGGGGATTTCCCATCCTTCCTGGTATTTAGAAAAATCCCAGATTTTCATTACTGGTCAGCAATATTCTGTTTCATTAGCACAGCTACTGAGAAGAAAGATGAGAACCAGCAAATAATTTATTTCTCAGCAGATAGAGCTGTAACTCCATAAGCATCTCGTGAAACGCAGGACCAGAACGTTAACCTTCCCCCACCACAAAAAATAATCAATTTCCCCACACATGGAATGTGGTGCTACAGTCATTTCAGCATCAAAAAAAAAAAAATCAGCCTGCATTCTTATCTTCATCATGAAGGTGCCATTCAGATTCTTTCCTTTCCAGCAACCATCTCTTTGACACAGCTTTTTTGAAGGAGCATTTTTTTTACGTCACTGCAGCACGACTGGCATACTGAATACTCTACAGAGTCTTTCAGCTTTGACTATAATTCTCGTCTGACTGGCACCTCCGTCATCATCTGTTTTGTTTATTTTTTAAATTAATAATGCCAATCCACTAGCTTCCCATCGTAAAGACTGCTTGTCATTAATCATACTGCACTGCAGTGAGAGGATACTGAAGTCCCAAGGCAAAGCGAGTGCTACTGTATACCTAGCAGCAGAAATTACTTGGGCACGCATTATCTCTAATGCTACTAGAATCTGGCATTTAGAACTATGCAGACTGAGGAATCAGGACAGCTAAAAAGGCAAATATATCTTCCCAGAAAATAGGCAAAGGGGACTCGAGAGAGGCTTCTCCTCTGCCGTATTGCTGTACCATTTTCCACAAGGTTTGCCATCTTTGCTGATCTGTATGTAGTCTTTGGTCAAACTGGAGTTATGTTTCTGATATAATGGTCCAAAGTCAGCTCTGGTGTAAAGAGATGTAATTTGGCCCTACATTATATCACAGTGTAACCTGCTTGAAAGTTAGAAAAATCAAATTCCAATTAAAAATCTGTTAGAACTGTCTATTAATCTTTGTCCATATTAATAAAATCTCACAAACACACTTTCAATCTCAAATCTAAATGTAACAAATAATGAATAGGTTTCAGAGTAGCAGCCGTGTTAGTCTGTATTCGCAAAAAGAAAAGGAGTACTTGTGGCACCTTAGAGACTAACAAATTTATTAGAGCATAAGCTTTTGTGAGCTACAGCTCACTTCATCGGTTGCATTTGGTGGAAAATACAGAGGGGAGATTGATATACACACACAGAGAACATGAAACAATGGGTTTATCATACACACTGTAAGGAGAGTGATCACTTAAGATAAGCCATCACCAGCAGCGGGGGGGGGTGGGGGGAGGAGGAAAACCTTTCATGGTGACAAGCAAGGTAGGCTATTTCCAGCAATTAACAAGAATATCTGAGGAACAGTGGTGGGGGGGGGAGAAATAACATGGGAAAATAGTTTTACTTTGTGTAATGACTCATCCATTCCCAGTCTCTATTCAAGGCTAAGTTAATTGTATCCAGTTTGCAAATTAATTCCAATTCAGCAGTCTCTCATTGGAGTCTGTTTTTGAAGCTTTTTTGTTGAAGTATAGCCACTCTTAGGTCTGTGATCGAGTGACCAGAGAGATTGAAGTGTTCTCCAACTGGTTTTTGAATGTTATAATTCTTGACGTCTGATTTGTGTCCATTCATTCTTTTACGTAGAGACTGTCCAGTTTGGCCAATGTACATGGCAGAGGGGCATTGATGGCACATATCACATTGGTAGATGCGCAGGTGAACGAGCCTCTGATAGTGTGGCTGATGTGATTAGGCCCTATGATGGTATTCCCTGAATAGATATGTGGACAGAGTTGGCAACGGGCTTTGTTGCAAGGATAGGTTCCTGGGTTAGTGGTTCTGTTGTGTGGTATGTGGTTGCTGGTGAGTATTTGCTTCAGATTGGGGGGCTGTCTGTAAGCAAGGACTGGCCTGTCTCCCAAGATCTGTGAGAGTGATGGTTCGTCCTTCAGGATAGGTTGTAGATCCTTGATGATGCGTTGGAGAGGTGTTAGTTGGGGACTGAAGGTGATGGCTAGTGGCGTTCTGTTATTTTCTTTGTTGGGCCTGCCTGTAGTAGGTGACTTCTGGGTATTCTTCTGGCTCTGTCAATCTGTTTCCCCATGTTATTTCTCCCCCTCACCCCATCCCACCCCCCCACTGTTCCTCAGATATTCTTGTTAACTGCTGGAAATAGCCTACCTTGCTTGTCACCATGAAAGGTTTTCCTCCTTCCCCCCCCCCGCTGCTGGTGATGGCTTATCTTAAGTGATCACTCTCCTTACAGTGTGTATGATAAACCCATTGTTTCATGTTCTCTGTGTGTGTGTATATAAATCTCTCCTCTGTTTTTTCCACCAAATGCATCCGATGAAGTGAGCTGTAGCTCACAAAAGCTTATGCTCTAATAAATTTGTTAGTCTCTAAGGTGCCACAAGTACTCCTTTTCTTTTTGCAAATAATGAATACTAACATTTTAGCAATGATATTGTGACGCCCATTGAGAATCCCTAAGGAGGGTAAATTTTGTTACAAAGCAAGTAAATTCATATTTCACTGTGTCTCTTAAGTGTCTTGTTCAGGACTACTGCGAGTGAAACTTGAATTACCCTCCTTGAGCAATGTCTGAGACTAGTTGATAAAGAGAAAAAAAAAAGTCTTGGTCACAGAAACCCCCTTGGGACTGCCACCTGATGTGCTCAGACTACCTCTAAGCCTGTTTTCCCTAGCAGCTTGGGACTTCGGTGCCCTGCCTGGTTGTGCCAGATACACTAGCCTGCTACAAACACAGACCCAGGTCTGAACCACATCCCCCAAAAGCTGCAGGCTTAACTGAAAATAGCTTAAGAAGTACTCCTGTCTCCAACACCCAGATACCCAGTTCCCAATAGGATCCAAACACCAAATAAATCTGTTTTACTCTGTACAAAGCTTATGCAGGGCAAACTCAAATTGTTCACCCTCTATAACACTGATAGAGAGATATGCACAGCTGTCTCCTCCCCCAGGTATTAATACTTGCTCTGGATTAATTAAGTAAAAAGTGATTTTATTAAATATAAAAAGTAGGATTTAAGTGGTTCCAAGTAATGACAGAACAAAGTAAATTACCAAACAAAATAAAACAAAACCACGCAAGTCTAAGCCTAATACAATAGGAAACTAAATGCAGGTAAATCTCACCCTCAGAGATGTCCCAATAAGCTTATTTGACAGACTAGACTCTCTCAGTCTGGGTCCAGCAATCACTCACACCCCTGTAGTTACTGTCCTTTGTCCCAGTTTCTTTCAGGCATCTCTTTGGGGTGGAGAGACTATCTTCTGAGCCCGATGAAGACAAAATGGAGGGGTTTCCAGGGACTTGTATAGTTTTTCTTTTGTGGGTGGAAACCCCTCTCCAAGATGGAGTTTTGCAGTCACCTGGGCAAGTCACATGTCCATGCATGACTCAGTTTTTTACAGGCTGATGCCATTGTTTACATGTTAATTTGAACATTCCCAGGAAAGCTCAGATGTGGATTCTTGTCTTCCAAAGTTCATTGTTAGTTAAATACTCCCAATTACTTGAATAGCTCCTTCACACTATGTTGACCAAATCTGCCTTATGTGCTGTCTACAGCAGACACTTTAAAATACAAGCATAGAGCCAATTTTCATAACTTCAGATATAAAAATGATAAATGCATACAAATAGGATGAATATATTCAGTAGATCATAACCTTTGCAAAGATATGTTACATGGCATATCTAGCATAAAACATATCCCAGTTATGTCATATTTACACCTGTAAGCATATTTCTATAAAGCATTATGAGGTACAATGTCACACCCACTTGGAATTTTTCATATACTCAGTGTTTGTCTGCATCTGCAGTTTATTAATGGCTACAGAAAGCCTGCAGGTGAAGGGCTCAATCTTGTACCTAATTTTCCCAACTGTCTGGGGTTCATAACCTCAAACAGCCATGTAAATTGATACACAGCAGCAACTAACCCTGGAGATTATCATCCTGTGAGAAAGAAGGGAAACCACCAAACCTTTTCGAAGACAGCGAAAAAGGAAGAAGAGAAAAGGTGTAAATGAATTCACTCAACCCCTGGCTCCATCCCTGAACAGCCCTATCCCTATCTGAACACTTCTTTTTGCCACATGGGGTTGCTGGAGTTATTTTACGGTTCCAGCAAGAGGAGAGGGAAGAACTAAAAATAGGTTCCTTAACCCTTTAAAAATAAACTATTTCACTATTCTGCAGGGGATTGTGAGGTTTGCTTTGTGGCAATCTTCATTCTTATACCCAAACTGCTCAGGGAGACAAAATATTTTAAATTAGTCTCTGTACTGCAGAGCCTACCTACCTGTAGAAGTAGACATTAAGGAAAAGAAATCAACCTAGCTGCCTCCACTAGGGGCTGCTGCAACCACAAGGAGGATAGGATATGACTACAGCTGCTAACTGTAAAAGAGCCAGAAATCATTGTCAGAACCTGTAACAGTAGCCACTGGAGTCACAATAAGATGACTAGGTCACATATATGTGGCATTGTTCTTTGAGGTCTTATTCCTCCCATCACACTGATACATTTTACCTACTGCACTTAGTTCATTTAGTTCTGATAGCAAAGGGGGTTAAACTAAATAGGTTGTACAGATTTTTATCAAAATCTAAATTACTAGAATCCGTAGAACAAATTGAAAGGGCTCATACAATAAAATCAAATTAAAAACATATGCAGTGTTTGCAGGACTCACTCCAAGATAGTAATTCAAGATAACATTGCAGGGTCAGAGACTTTGGAAAATAAATTCAGGGTCTCCATCTCCAAACTATGTTTAAAGAAGGAATTTGAAGTAGATAATCTTATTGCTTTGAACCTTCTTTAAACAAGAAAATATGTTTTTTGCGACATGTGACAATGTGACAGTTTGGGACTATGCCTGGGTCAAATTGTGAATGCCATGTTTTGAGAATGCCATTTTGTGACTATAAATTTCATTGCGACTTTCACTTTGCAGAGTAACCTCCATGCTGGTTCAAGACACGCAGATGATAGTGAAAACTAGACTAAGCTAGACATGGTCAGTAAATTCTGGACAGTGTATGCTCATACTATGGAGTCACATCATGAGATACCACATCATATTGCGAGGAAGAAAGAAACAAGCTGGAAGAGAAGAGATGAGTACTCTAGAAATATAAAACTATGCTTCTTCACTGTAAGGCCCAAATGGTACTTATGTGTCATACCTCATAGTTTTTGTTTTAATATGACTCATTCCTCTAAAAATAAACCTTGATTTACTAAAACCCAGGGTAGTTTTAAGACTGCTGTACAGAAAGGGGAAGTACTAGCCATAAGAGCGCTTATACCTCATAAGATCAGCATTCTGCTTTTGCGTGTCCAGGGAATGCACCCATCATGCAGATTCACTCATGTGGAGCCTTGGAGCCCCAGATGGTAGCCACCTATTCATGCAGCCCTTCTGTCAGCTTTCTCCCAAATTGCATTTTAGTTCTTTCTGCTCTTTGTTCCACTGCATCATAAGCTGGAAAATGGTCATTTTAAAATTATCTTTTTGTTAAAATGCCACATAAGTTAGACATCTATTTTTGAAGCTGCATAATCATATTATACACAGGCCCCTGCTTAAAAACCCCAAGACTTAATATCTAGCACCCTATCCTGTGGTGTGCTGAGCACCCAGTTCGTACTGAAGCCAATTAAAGTTGAGGATGCTTGCACCTTGGAGAATAGTGCTCTTACATTCTTGCAATTTATGAGTACTAAGCTGATATTGTTTGCTCTTCACTCAACAAATAAGCATGCAGTAGTAGGACATGTGGGTAGAAAAGTCTCAGGCAGGCCAAGAGCCCTTGCTGTCCTTCAGCTTAACCACAATGCAAACTGACTCTCTTATTAGTTTATTTAAAGAACGGGATTTCCCCAAAGTTCAAAGTGAAAGCCTGCTGGTCAAATTGTGTTCAATCTATTTCATAATACTGGTTAGTTTTCTATACTGTCTCATTAAACCAGGCACCCCATAACCTCCTAATTTCCACACACCGTTCGGTAAAGCACTCTAGTAAGGTCAGTTTTAAGTTTTCTTAGCAGAACCCTGCTCAACCTCCCACATTTACCTTATATTGTCTGTAGAATGGCAGAAGCAATGACCTGGATAACATATGCTAGAAAACTCATATAGTAGACGACCAGCTGCCATACAATAGAGCTCTGTTTGGCTTGGTACCTAATGTTGAAATTTATTTTGATGTGCTCTTTTAGGCAGTGTAATAATTTTTTTACCTCCTAACAATTAAAGTCTGAGTGTATATGAGCTGCTCACATAATTGTTTTTCCACTCGACTCCCTGCACCCCTTATCAGCAACTTCAACAAAGGGACTGAGTGTTACACGACTGGTGTTGAATTTGACAACAAGCGCAAACGATCCCCTGAGGAGTCATTATACCTTTGTCTACACCAGCAACATGCGACACTATCACCACCACATTGTATAAATTTGTCTCATTATTTAGCATGTTTTCTTTATAAATTCAAAAAAAGCTTCAATTCAGCCTCCAAAACAACAGTGGTAATTGAAACCTTCTAAAGAAACTCAGCATTTTAAAATATAAACATTATCCCAAAACCTTCATCAGAAGAGGTTGCAAATGAAGCTCTCAATTTAGCAAACAAAATTAATGAAATTGGCGTGGATTCATTAACTATGCTTCGTATCCTATACACCATGGGAAAGTAGAATTATTAGTATTGACATGTTAGTGTCCAGAATACTTTTGAATCAATCAGTCAATCTTTGAAATAAAAAGGGTTTCAGAGTAGCAGCCGTGTTAGTCTGTATTTGCAAAAAAGAAAAGGAGTACTTGTGACACCTTAGAGACTAACAAATTTATTTGAGTATAGCTTTCGTGAGCTACATATCCGAAGAAATAAAAAGGAAATTCTGTACAAACCCAGATCGTTTGTTGTGTTTTTCTTGTCACACGATCAAAAATACTCTAGTTACCTTCCTTTTTATCCTACACCCTTTATCTGTGTAAATCTAGTAAAGTAGGTGTTCAAAGTATTAACTCCTTTACAGTGGAGCATTCATTAATAGTTAAGGGTTTCATTCAGGAAAACAAATTAGCCTCAAAAGAGTTAACTGTGTTTCTAAAAGCTGAAACAGTGCAGCGTCTTTGTTTCAAACATAATCCACAAGCATTGCCAGTAAAATAAAACAGGACCAATCTGTTTCAGACACTATATTTCTGGCAAGGTTTCCATACTCATTTACTTTAAAAGTTATTAGTTTTTAGTCAACATTATAAGAGTATGTCAACATTTGTCATGGCAGAAAGCCCCAAATTATTTTTATTAGTCGGCTACTGGTTAAATTGGCCCAGGATTAAAAAGTTCTAATAAATATTCCCAAATGTTGGAGTTCAGCAGAAAACCACATTCAAGTTCTGTTCCATAGGATATTACAAATACTAAACCTTCAGCAAAATTAAACACACAAGGTACAATAGGTTCTCTCTCAGTACAGCAAATATTTCACCTAACAGTAAATTAAGTCATGCCTAGGCAGTGTTTATGCTGGTTTAGAAAGAGAGGAATTTAAAAGTAGCTGTTCCTTGTGAAAACAGAATTAACTCTTCAATCAGTAAGAGCAGATGAGCTAACTCTCTAGGGCCTTATCATCTACAATGCAGTTAATCAGCCCCTTAGCCCAAGCCCCTTAGCTTGAGTTAGCTGGCATGGGCCACAGCCCTGGGTTTTTAATTGCAATGTAGACATACCCAATGAGATCAACAGCAGAAACACTGATTGATTGGATGTTCTAACCCGTACAATTCTCAGGGCTGGTCTACACTACAAAGTTAGGTTGACCTAGATAAGTTGCTCTGGTGAGTGAAAAAATTTACACCCCCGAGACACATAGTTAAACTAAGCCCTGGTGTAGACACCACTAGGTTGACAGAAGAATTCTGCGTCAACATAGGTACCCACTTCTCAGAGAGGCACATGTACTACAGCAACAAAAGAACCCCTCCTGTCACAAGCATCTACACTACAGCATTTCTAGTGTGGATGTACCCGCAGTAACAAGTGGGAATCCTTGGATCAAGCATAAAACTCTCAGTGGTTGCCTGAGCCTTGAGGGCCCACTTTTGGTGTATTTTTATTAGCTGCAGAAGATTTACCTTTGCCTCCCGATAGCTTAGAAATGCTCCAAATTTAAAGTAGTATTCACTCTTGTAGAGCTGCAGGAAGTGGGGAGGGGATGTACTATAAATGCAGCCTGAGCTATTGTTACAGCTATTAGGAACCTATCCTTAATTGCCTACAAAAATCCATCCCAAATCACAGGAAATACATCAACCTGCAAGCACTGCCAGGAAGAGGAGAGGGAGACGAAGAGGAAAGATTGAACTCAAAATGACAGGTTTCAGAGTAGCAGCCGTGTTAGTCTGTATTCGCAAAAAGAAAAGCAGTACTTGTGGCACCTTAGAGACTAACAAATTTATTAGAGCATAGTGAGCTGTAGCTCACAAAAGCTTATGCTCTAATAAATTTGTTGAACTCAAAATGTAATTAATCCATATGATGCACAGACACCGATGCCTTGATTATCAGCTAAATTGCACCCATGGAGCATTTCTGATAGAACTCTGGATCTTTCCTACAAAACCACCAGTTAGCACCACTTGAACCCCCCCATGCCCACCACCACAATTTGTGGTAGTAGTAGGTCTATTATCCTTGTAAGAAGATAGAAACGGCCATACTGGGTCAGACCAATGGGTCATCTAGCTCAGAATCCTGTCACTGACAGTGGCCAGATGCTGCAGTGGGAATCAACACAATAGGACAATTTGGAGTGATCCATCTGCTGTTATGCAGTCTCAGCTTATGGCAGTTGGAGGTTTAAGGACACCTGGAGCATGGGATTGCATCCCTGACCATCTGCGCTAATAGCTATTGATGGACCTTTCCTTCATGAATTTATCTAATTCTTTTTTTAACCTAGTTATACTTTTGGCTTTCAGAGCATCCCATGGAAAGGAGTTTGACGGTTGGTTGTGCATTCTGTGAAGAAATATTTCCTTGTTTGCTTTAAACCTGCTACCTATTAGCGCCAATGTTCACATATAATGAACTAGTACATTACAATAATCCAGAGTCAATTGAACTTGAGTAATGTGTTATAAATCAGGGGTTCTCAACGTTTTTCTTTCTGAGGCTCCCCCTGCCCCCATACGTTATTAAAAACTCCACGGCCCCACTGTGCCACAAATACTGTTTTTCTGCATATAAAAATCCAGGGACGACGTTAGGGAATAGCAAGCAGGGCAATTGCCTGGTGCTCCACACCACGGGGGTGGCCTGCAAAGCTAAGTTGTTCAGGCTTCGGCTTCAGCGCCTGGTGACAGGGCTTGGGACTCTGGGTTTCAGCCCAGCATGACGGGGCTTCGGCTTTCTGCCCTGGGCTAACACTGTCCCTGCTCGGTGGGCCCCCTGAAACCTGCTTGCAGCCCCCCAGGAGGCCCCAGACTCCTTGTTCAGAACCGCTGCTATAAAGGATGGTGTGGGGAGCTACATAGGAAGGTTGGTTGGCCAGGTAAAAGAGGAGGTGGAACAACTTTAGCAGAAGAAAACAAATCAGTGGCAGGGCAGAGGCTAAAACACATCATTCCTCTACCACCAGGGACCAGGCCCCATCCTATAGGAGCTGTTGCCTCATCAGCATCTCGAAAATCATGGATCTGGAATCCTTAAAGGAGGCAGCAGTTATAAAAGATCCTGAATACAAAACCATTAAAGTATTTCAGCATCACAAGGCTAAGCTGAAACAACTTTCTTTGAGCTGCCTTTCACTTCTGCAATTGAGAGCATATCTGGCCTTAACATGAGCAGAGACATCAATAGATTCACTTGCAACTAGGAAATGGAAGAGAGTTTGCAGAAAAAACAAAACATCAAGGTGAATTAAAATGAGTAACAGAAAATTTTAAACTCACACATAAACGTAGAGCTGATTGAATTACAAAACTTCCAAATGCAGTTTCTCTAGTGAAGAGCTGCTTGTAAAGGCCACCGGAGAAAGGCCTTTTCCATACTGAAACAAATTAGATGTGAAGCTGGAATGTCAGCTCACAAACATTATAAGATGAGCTACTAAAATGGGAATATAAAAAAAAAGCTGTTTGTTTCAAACTGGCAATAGGTAGAATAGATCAGCAATTCTAAGTGTGATGAGAGTTTTTAGTTTACAGCAATTGCTGTTCAGACTGGGACTACAGTTATCTAAAAATCTATTCAAAATAGTACTGCTGATATTTCACAAGGAAGTATGGAAGAGAAAAATAATTCTTTCATCTAGATCATGTTTCCCCTGTGAGCAGATGTCCTAAATTTACCAGAATTGTCCCAGTTTGGTGGGGAATCTCGTGTCTCAGGCAGCTGCCCCCAGATTTTATTCCTGTTTTATGAAGGTCAGCCTGCTAGCAATATAGCATCTTCTTCCAATCTCCCCCAGCTCTGCAACTCCTCACAAATACTCCTGGCTCCTCTCTCTCTGGCTTTCTACTCACTTACTACCTTAACACTGTGTGTTGACCCAGAGAAGCTGGGGTGCCGGAATAGAGGGAGCCAGGGGCCATGGTTGCCAATTTTGCTCAAACACATTCCTGGAGGTTTTCTCACATGACATAATCTTTAAATGAAAGTTGAGACTTCAGGCCAATCCTGGAGGTTTGGCATTCCTATGCCATGGCCCTCCCGCTTTTCTGCAGGGGCCCCGCCCCCCAGCTGTGGAGAGCCTAGGTAGGAGAGGCTTGGCAGCTGTGGAGCATCATGCCGCAGACCCTCCACCTGCCAGGGTAGGGGAGTCGAAAGCAGCCCTGGGCCCATGCTCCCCTCCCCTAGGGCAGGAGGGTCTGCGGCTCCCCACATGTGGCTCTGGCTCTGGGGATGCAGCCCAGCCACGATAAGAGCCATGTGAGCAGCTGTGGGGACCCGGGGACCCTCCACCTGCCATGGGCGGGGGACCCCGCAGGGCAGAGACACAGACAGGGACTGCTCTCGACTCCCCACCCTGGGCAGGTGGAGGGTCTGCAGCTCCTGGCCCACTTCAGCTTCCGGCTTCAGGTAGAGGAGGAGGGGTGGGGAGGCCTGGCCCCCCCACTTTTGGGCACGCTCTGCTACCCCTGCCCAGAGACCTCTGTGCTGGGCCTCACATGTATTGCCCATCAATCTACCACTTTCTCACTGAATCAAGCACGAGCAATCGAGTGTGAGGTGTCCCAAACTGTATTGTAGTACACAATAGCATAGAGGGACAAAAGACAGCACATTTGGGCCCAGTATCAGGATATCTGGGTCTAAGAATATTGTTACAGGACAGAAAGTACAAGGGCTTGCATAGGAAGCTAGAAAACCCTGGAAGAGGAGGAAAGTAATTGGGTGGGGAGAGAATAAGCATCACTCATGCCAACAGGTCTCTCCAAAAGCTATTTCAGTCTCTTACTGTAGTAATGAGCCTCAGATTGACCCACCCACCACCTCTGAGCCTAAACTCTGCCCATGAATCTCCCTCCCATAAGAAAGTTGTACACTCTCTTTAGAAAGAGTTATTTTATAAATTGTCCAAATAAACTTCATCTAATTTCAATTAAAACAAATCTTAAATGGGGGGCAGAGTAGTGTCATGGATTAAGTTTGAGGGTTGCAGCCAGGAATTCCTGTGTTCCAGTTCTGGCTTTGCCATTTACTTGCTTTGTGCTCAGATACACATCATTTAACCTTGGTTTCCCCATCTGTAAGATAGGGATAATAGTACTCCCTTACCTCACAGGAAGTATTGTGTAGATTAATTCATACATGTCCAGTGCCTTGAAGATCAACTGTGCTACATTAAGTACTAAACAAATATTTTGGTTTGCTTTTGAAAAAAATACAACCACAGCTTACTTTTGTTAAAGTTTTGTGAAGCTGTTACAAACAGTGGTAAAGAAAGCCAATAAAAGATTCCAGAGAAGACAAGAATCGTGTTTGTAACAAGATGAAAGAAAAAAAAAATCTGCTTACTCCTGAGCTAAACTATTTATATTACAAAAGAACAAAGAGGCACATTTGTTTTCTAGAATAAAACAGCCTAGTAACTTCACTGAGGCTCTTCTCTACATAGAGTAGTACTCTTACCGCATAATATGGTAAGCAATTTCAATGGGGCTAATGAAAATGTTTTTATAAAGCCTTCATATAGTCAAAATTTGCTTGTGGCACCGTTTAGAAGCTGGTTGGAAGACTTGCAGTTTAATCCTCATTCTAGGTGAGCGCTGCCATGTCCAATGCTACACATGGACTCCATTTTATTTATAAATTAGTCATTTGAAATTTGTGCACATTCACTAGTGCGCTGCCTCTGCTTAAAATAGTCTCATGATTTTCAAAGTGGGCCTGCTCTCTCATATACAAAAGTGATCATTATGGGCCTGATCCAAAGCGCACTGAAGTCAATAGATGTCTTTACACTGAATTCAGCAGGCTCTGGCCCTACACAGCAGCTGCACTTAAGAGATAAGTGTCTTCCACTGTTAAAAGGTCCAATACTGAACAAAAGGGCTGCCAGTCACTATAGGAAATCTTGCCCCTCAGAAATTATAAAAGCATATGCCATGGCATGCATGGGATATGCAAGCTACATCAGGATTGATTGGTGACACAGTCAGCTGCCTTCAAAATGCTAACAAGCATTTCTCTCCTCTCGGGTGTCCCAAAAGGGTCAGTTCAGTGATAGACTGAAGGAGGCTAGCCCATGGAGGATTCTAAGTGACCCACATTAAAATTCTGCTACCAAATTGAATGGCAGGTTAGAGTGATTTCTCTCTCTCTTCACTGGACTTAACCCTAACTCTGCAAACTGCTAGATCTGACAAAGAAGTAAGTATTATTACTAATTGTATTATGGTAGTACATGGGGACACCAATCAGGACAGGTGTCCCATTGTCTTAGGTGCTGTACAAACAAAGTAGGGGGAGAGTCACCTTCCCTGAATGGCTCACCTTCTGACTCACTGGGCTTGGAAGTTAACACATTTTTTAAATATTTATTTTTTGCCTTTGCAATGCAGAAGACGATACCTAGTACCTAAGACTTAAAATATTTCCAGTGGGAGAAAACTCCCAAACTGCATTATAGAGTCTCAGTCCTTACCTTCTTTTAGAGTTCACAGGCTAAACAATGCAATATGCACAGTAAGCGTTTAGGAACAAAGTATAAACATTTATGAAAAAGTACACCTAATACGAGTTGGACGGTCGAGCAATGTGGTGTCCTGATTTGTGGCTGAGAAAGCATTTTTGTGTAAATGAAACAGCTAATACCAATTCCTTACCCTTCTTCTTTGTGAGCACATGAGCCCCTAGGGTATAGATTTATCACAAAGTAAGGGGGACATTTTTGTGGGAGCCCTTTGTTAAAATATTGGCACCATGAAACTGGTTTGGTCCTTGACCTTTTACCCTTTCTTGTTGACTCTACTTCTGTCTTGAACCTCAGCCACCCCATTCACTCTGATGTTGCTCAGTCTACTCAAAGGACTTTAATGGGAGTTTTGTCTGCGTAAGCAGTGTAGAATGGTGCTCCTAGCATTTAATTTGCTTTATTTAATACATCAAGTCCTCACTTTATATAAATGTACAGTCCCAAGCAAGCTGAAGGTTTCTCAACAAACAATAAAAAGTTATTTTTATGGACAACTGCAGCAGAGCCCCCTTGGCTTCTGCTTCTGCTAGATTCAAAAAGTCACTCCGAGATCCTGAGTTTTGTAACCACTGGTGCACTTTATTCTTCAGCTTGCTCCCACCACTTTTCACCATGTACAGGTAACCCTTCACCATCTACAGGCAGGAGGGAGGAGAGAGCTACCTCCCTACTTCCATTCCCTGCCTTTTTCCCTTTCCTCCTGCTCTCACCTGGCTTCCTTCCCCTTAGGCTTTTATACAACCCCAGGCTAATTAAGTAGCAGCTATCTCCTCTTCCCCAATTAGGGCCAGGTTACCTCCAGCCTGCTCTGATTTGTTCCCCTAACGAGGAGCGGGCATGACAGAGGACTGGATCTGCAACCCTTTGCCCAGCTCCCTTTCACAACAAATTTATAATTTTTACCATTTGTTGAAAGAATAGAAGAGCTGCAGATTAAGCTAGGAATCAATGATGAAAAGAATCCCTATATTTTAAGGATTGCTCTTTTTTAAATTAAATTGCTGAATTTTATGTCTTCAAAAGAGAAGTGACGGGAAAAAGGTTAAAAAACATGTTCAAAAGCATCATTTTGCAGAAAGTCTTACATAATTTGAGCACAATTTGTGCAAAAAGCCTGGACGTTTATTTCAATACTTATGGATTTTCTTACCACAACCCCAAGACAAAAGGATCTTCCTTTGTTCTCTCTAGAATGCTGTTAGTAATCTCATTCAGGCATATCTCATGTATTTTAACTGTTGAGTCAAGAAAGTTAATGCAAGACAGAGGTCAACGGAGCTAAGAAAAAACAACCCCGATTCATTTTGAAGTTAGAGTAAAAAAATGATGAAATGCTTTTACAGTTTACTGGCCAGATCCTAAAACCAGTCAGCTCGTGATAAGGTCCAGCAAATCCACCATGTCCAGGAAGAACTCAAGCAACTCCCGGCAGAGGCAAAGGAGGCCTACAAACAACGTGCGGACCGCAAAAGACAGAAGGGGCTGGAATTCAACACAGGCCAGGTGGTTTGGCTAACAACCAAACATCTCCTCACCAGTAGATCCCATAAACTAGAGCACCAATATTTCATACAGTTTCAAATTTGCCAGCTAATTAGCACTGTCCCCATTAAATTCTGTTTGCACAGGTCACTCAAAATACACCGCATTTTCCACATCTCCCAACAGAAGCCCTTCATAGAAAACACATTTCCAGGCCAAATGCAACCACTTTATGACCCCTGCCAAGGTCCAGGTCCATGAAGACCCCATGATCAAGCAGGTAAATTATATACTTCGAGTGATTACACATGTGCATGCTACTGTAGGAAATTTTTTCCCTCAATGGTACCCATCAGGGCAGCTCAAGAGCTCTCTGGCGTCACGCGCTCATAGCACTGATATAAAGGGCCCAGACGACCCTGCACCCCCGCAGTTCCTTCTTACCGCCCATGACAGTTGCTGGAACTCTTCTCCTTGCTTCAGCAAGTTTTCTCAGTGATCTTCACTTTCCTATAATTGTATATAGTTGTAAATAGTCAGTTTAGTGTAGTTTGTGTATGTCCATTAGTTAGGGGAGTTTTGGCTATTACCCCATGCCGAGGCATGTCTCGGTCACCAGCTTTCAAGCCCTGTACTTCCTGCAACAAGGCTATGCCCCTGAGCAACCTGCACTGTAGCTGCCTGAAGTGCTTGGCAGAGGCTCAGGTCAAGGACAGCTGCCAGAGCTGCATGAAAAAGGTCCAGGAGGCCAGGCTGAAGTTTTTATTTATAGAGGCAGCACTGAGACCTTCCTCCGAGCCAAGCTGGTCGGACTTGGGAACCAAGAACCTCAGCATCCTGGAGAACAGTCCTGGGAACTGACAAACCACTTACACGCCCCTGATCTAATAGAGGCTTTCCACAAAAGCAACTCAAAAAAGACTTGCCTGGAAATACCATAGGGTCACAAATGCGGGAAATAGGGGGTGACCTAAGGAGCAGCAGGTCTAAAATCTGCATTTGCAGATTCCCCAGATACGGACAGCCTCCACCTAGTAGGTCTGGCTGTGGAAATACTCAGCAGGTCATGAGCCTCATGAGCCCATACACACGCAACCTGCCACTCATGGAGGGCCTGATTGGCAGGACCTTTGCAATTCCTTATTCCTCTGGACGTATTACTTAAGCATCTGGGCAACTAGGGAGAACCCCAGCTAGCTGCTGCTATAGACCCCGCTTTCTCATCCTGCTTCTGATCCCTGGTTCCAGACCTTGGCTTTACCCTCCTGGCACTGACTTCCTGCTCCTGACTTGACCTAGAATCCAATCCCTGACTCTAGCCACTAGGCTATTCACCCATGACCAGCCCATAGAGCAATCCACCAAGTTCCCCCACATAATTGGATGGAAGAAGCACCACAGAGCACAGCTGGAATCCCCACACAGGCTCTCCACATTCCTGCCATTTTCTGCCCAAACCTGCATTCATTTTGTCTGACCTCATATGGAGGGGAGCACAATTTATCCTCAAGGGAAAAAAAGTCACCAGTAATTTCCAAATCACTGGTGTGTAAGTTATGTTCTTTTATCAAGGTTAAACCAAATACATACGGAAATCATATCATGCATCTATGCCAGTTACATTATTTCTTACAGATCAGTACTACTGCTAGGATATAGTGCCAGTATCTGTATAAGTATTTTGAAGACAAACTTTTATAGTTGTTGGGACATGCTAGCTGCACTCTCAAAGTCCTCTTGTAGATCTGCTTGCAAAACTCTTGATAAACTGCCATGTAGTCATGTCCTCAAATAACACTGTTCATACTGAACAACTATATTGTTCAGGCATTGCTGTTAATAAAAACTCTTCATCAGCCATCACCTGCCATAACATTATATTATTCTCTGACAGGCAGATTATGCTTCTTTGGGCAAACTACTGTATTTTTTACAAGGGTAATTGGTGCTGCTGTATCAAAGGGCTTGACATTGGGCACACTTAGTTTAACATCTGCCTTTGGGCCCAGTCATTTATAGGCATGATATTGGATTTCCCATCTATGTGAAGAACAGAGATTTGTTTATTATTTAAGACCACAGATCCTAAGTAGGTTAATTTTGTATTGACAAAATGCCTTGCAGACACCAGCATGGCTGATTTAGTTGTCTTCAACTACATTTAGCTAAAACAGAGTTAGTTCTGACCGACTTTTCTTTTGGCTCTATGCCTCAATTCCTGATAAAAATACACTCAGTTAATGATTTCCATGAAGGGAAAGTGCTGTCTTTGATTCTGAGCTGTCCTTTGAACACAATACTCACCACATTATTAAGATTTGAAAAACCACTGCACCATGTTTATGCTTGTTAGGATCCAAAAACATTGTTCAGTCTTATCTTTTCCAGACCAGACTTTGCAATGCATTACTTGCCTATTTATCAAGTAGATGGATTAACAAGGTTCAGCTTGTACTGAACTGATTTGCCAGTGTACTGTACTACATGGAAAATAATCAGGAATATATATTCTTGTTCTTGACCCTTCTGCACTATTTATTCATAAAATAAAATGACTTTTAAAGATGCTGCTGTTAAACTACACCACTCTATATGGCCACGGTCAAGTTCCAGTCACAAAGAGGCAAATGCTGATTTCGCGGTTGATGGAGCATTTTGTCAATTGTCTCCAAATTATGTAACAAGCAACTACAGTATTTTAAATCTATAGGATATTGCAGTTTCCCTGTTTATAAATAGAAAGAAAAACAAAACATTTGCTTTCTGCTGATTTTTCTTAAGAATCCTTACCATTTAAGTCTCTTAATATATTCCGCCAATAATTACAATTCTTAAGTTTTTGGTTGTCACTTAAATCTGAAGTCAACATGGCTTGAAAGAAACAGCAGCAGTAAAATTCGTTTCTGACAAGAAAGCTTTGTCCCAGATCTTATCCTCTCTTCCTCCTTCTCAGAAGGTCAAATATAACTTAATATTCTAGCCTATAACTGGAAAACAAATAGCTTACTGGTATCATTTAGATTTCTTTTAAAATTCTGTTTATTACAACTCTGCTTTTGTTTTCAGTACATGAAAACAAAGTTAAGATATGATTTACACACAAAGAGATGGTGCCTCGAGAAGCACCTTTACCACCTATTGAAATTACCAACACTGTTGTGCCTAAAAACATGGATCTTGCATGATCGCTGATTAGGATATGAACAGTTTCAGCTAGCAGTCTCTGTGAAATTAACATACAGACAGGCGATACTCTCTTCTTCAACAGCATTCATTAATGACATGATAGCAAAGAGCAAGCCTTGACAAAGTGGACACCTAATACCATCTCACTCGGAAAGTAGATCGCTTCCAGAGATGGCATGCAGCCACACCAGTATACCAAAGTGAGATTAGCTGCACAAACATACACATAGAAACTAAAGCCTATTGTACTATAGACTGGATATAAAAGTGTGAATGAGGTCTTTAGCCACAACAGAGATAGCATTCATATTTGCAAGAAGCAAGCACAACTTTGGTTTTCTGCTTATGCAGGTTCTAAACTGCCAGAAGAGTGGAAGTATTTTCTCTCTGACCAGGATCTGTTTCAGAAAGTTAGAGACTAAGACACTGGACCAATAGGTGCTGGTTGGTTTGTTTGTTCTGGTGAGTCAAAACGGTAGCATCAAAATCTCAGGAACGGTGATATTAAACGCTGAGCCTACTGTGAGCTCTGAAATGTATGGTCTCCATGCAGCCCCTTGTCTTACTTGTGCTTAAGATCAACTTCCAGAATAGGGAGTGAAACAGCAGCGACATTCATATTTTCCAGTTAGAGTCTTCATTAACTCCAATAATGATCATTCCATTGATGTGTGTACGCTCATATAACATAGTATTACAGCATTATGAAAGTATATTAGAATTAATTAAATTGTTCTTGGATCCTTAGCCCTTATTCTGTTATCTAGTTTAAAGTTCTTAGTTTTACTCATAGCTGGAAATGGATTTGAGGTTATGACTGGTTTTGTTACCTTGTTATCCCCCTTCCTTTGTCTAATTATTCCCCTCATGTTCCCTTCCACATCCATAACCAGGAGAGACTGTTGTGCCCATGGGACCAGGATAGAAGGCACACAAGGGAAAAGTACTACTTCCTTGGCATGCTCTCCTCTTTCCCCATTTCCCTATGGGACTCCAGCTCCACAGCTAGGGTGGGGAAAGGGTCCTAGAGATTGCTCTCAATTTATTTTCTTGAAGAGCAAGTAGCAAACAGAGAAAAGGAAGAAGAAAGGAAAAGCCAGCTAGGGGATATAAAAATACTTTAATTTTATTCATTGTTATCTTGCTGGTCTGTGCCTGAGAAAGGGAAGACTCTGTAACTTGTGTGGGAGCAGACCAAATACAAAAAGAATGTTGGATAGTAGTTATGCCAGATCAGACTAGTGGTCCATTTACTCCAGTATCATGTCTCTGAGAGTAAACAGTACAGATGATTAAGAGAAAGGTGCAAGAAACCCTGCAGTTGGTAGTTATGGTATAACCTGTTCACAGGAAAATGTTTCCTCCTAATTCCTATTAAATAAAGGTTGGTTTATTCCCTGAAAAATGTCAGTTGATATTCCTTCTAAAACTCATTCTCACACTCTTAATCCTTGTTTTGTGATTATAGATGATCCCATTATCCATATAAATGTTGACTTTTTTTTAAAATCCTGCTTATCTCTGGGCCTTAGTGATATCTTGTAGCAGTGAGTTCCATAAGCAAATTGTGCATTATGTTGAAAGCCAATAAAAGGAAACACTTTTTCAACTACCTGCTTTTCAGTTCCATTGACTGTCCCTTTGTCCTTGTATTATGAGAAAGCGTTGAGAGAAGTGCCTGACCTAACTTATCTATGCTACTCATTTTGTATATTTATCATGTCTTTCCATATCCATCTTCTCTCTAAAATTAACAGATCCAATCTTTTCAGTCTTTCTACAAACAGAAGCTCTTCCATTTCTCTAGCTGCTCTTGTTGCCAATCTCTGAATCCATTTTTTTCTGTAGATGAAGTAGTGTTCAATTCTAGTCACTCTGTGTGGGGGGTTGCCATTAACATATGTATTTTTTCTATATTATTCTCCATCCTACTCCTTAGTCATACTAACATTTTGTTTGCTTTACAAGAGATTTAATAGCTGTAACAACTCCACTTGATAGAAATTGATAAACTGTCCTCAGAATCCCCAAATTTTTATTTTTCACCTACATCTTCTGTTTGTCCGCTATCACATAGCAAGTCAGTGGCAAAGTTACTTAACCTGTCTAAGAACACAAAAGAAAAATTAAATTTATTCCAGAAAATGCCAATATTAAGCAGCTATTTTCTCTGTATACTGTAACTCCAAGGTAAAAAGCTACGTATCACAAAGAACAAGTTTCACCATCTTAATGATTACTTAAGAAAAGAGGAAAGTGCTTACCATTAGGGTAAAACACTTGGGGGGATGGGGTGTCGTAAATGAGTTTGAGATAGTATCTTTATCTTTAGAGCAGACAGCATAGAGGGTAAAAGCTGTTTTATATGCATCTTTTACACTTCAATTCATACAGTAAGTACATTTTTGACTAATTAGAGTGACAGGTAAAATATTACATACAGACTTTAAATATATTCACTGCACTAAAATACATACTTATTTTACACATATACACAAAACCGTATACCTGCACACACGGAGCCATACAGCACTTATTGGTATTTTTTTTTACATGTTCACAAAAAGCGTTAAAAGAATGTTATTCAGATTGGGGGGATAATGTTTACATGAACATATGAATTCTGACTTTAAAAACACCTGCATCAAAAAACCTATTCTAACTTCACAGATTTTAGTTCAGAAGGCAAACTTTATGCAAGTGTTGGGTGACAAATAAGCTTCATGTCAGCGACTCACATCAAGCAATAGCTTTTCAAGGCTAAGCATACAGCTAGCTGCTTTGCTAATGCAGTAATACAAAATAATGGCAGAAGGCGCCCAATAGCCTTGGTTAGATTCACTGTAAACGCTATGAGAGACAACAACCACAGAGTTAGCGAACAAGAGAATTTGCTCCATGTTGAAAAACTTTAAAGGAATGGGCTGCATATGTCTATTCCTGTAAATGCTTTCCCCAAAATGTGTGTTTTCTTTGTTATTTTTACCCACCCTTATGACTAGGGAGGGAGAAGGAGAGGGGAGGGAAGAGAGAGATTTTCTCAATATTGTATAGCTGGAACAACAAAGGGGTGTTCAACAAATGCTGCTTTATTTTTTCCCCCACAATGCTGCAAGTCTGCTATAGTCTAAGCAAACAGCATTTTTCAGACTGGCAGTATAAGAAGCATTTTCTTGTTTATATAAAAAAGTTAAATGGAAGAATATAAATCCAGGACAATTGACCTGATTAAAGCTATTGCATTTCATAATCTTAATTAGTCACATCTATTGAAAGATATATCCCTATGCTTTAGGCTTTTGTTTGAATATACAGTAGTTGAGATTTTACTTTCTTTGAAATTTGATAGGTTTGCCTATGGTAAAGATTATATACCACCTGTTAAAAAGCAGGTTCCAACTTTTATTTTAAATGAATATTTGACAATTTTGTTCCTTTATACAAAACTGCACATTCCCACAATAAAAAAAACTTAAGATAGATTTACTTAGTATTAGTTAGTAAATGGGCTCTGAATTAATGCAAAAACTTTTGCAATATGGCTGACAATGGGGATTATGAGATTTCATGGTCCATAAATAATTAAAACAGCACTACATAAAAAACAAGCAAGGATTTCCTATACTCAGGGTTTCTGGACTTGGTTAATTTGATCACAATAGAAAATATTATTCTATCGTGTGTATATGTTCTAAAAGGCCCCTAAATATCACAACTGTAATAATGTCAAATACTCTCACACATATAAAAGTACACTGACAAGTAAAAGTAAAGTATGTTCTTATTGGCTCTTAACCTACACCAACTGTTTAAACAAGGTGACATGGCTGATTCAGTTAGGATCAGTTTAACTGACTATTGGAAACGATCATCTTTGATGCATTCATACTAACCATGCACAATTTAGCAATCTGCCTTCAAATTACTATGCAAACAGACCTAATGAAAATGCGTATATTAAGTGATAAGAGTCCCAAAGACAAGTTTTTCTTCCCCTTCCTCCAGCTGCACCTAATCCTTAAAAGCACTATGTCTTTGCCAAAAAGGCACACAAAGACTAAACATTTATCTAGAGTATAAAATATTGGAGTATTAAATGAACACTACCTGTGTTAAATTCAAACCTTTTGCAACACTTTGCAAACAATAAACTATGTAAGAAAAAAAATGACTAATCCCACATTAAAAAATATCCCTCATTTTAGAAGCATTCATTTTTCATTGATTAGAGGGTCAGATTAATTAATTTGACACAGTTAATATTAACCCTAATATGTTAATTAACAGATTAAGTTTTATGATTTACTTATAAAGATGCACTTAGCCTGATTTCCTCCCCACACCTGATCAGCTACAATTCTAAATTTAGTAAATAAAAATAACTGACATTAGGCATTGGAATATACAAACCATATATTAAGAAAGGAAATTTCTCAACTATTAGTTGCAAATATTAATCTTATTATACAAAAAACAGCTGATAATAAAGAGGGTTTGCCTCACTCCAGAATGAAAATATACATTCTAGAGAGCAGTGCAGGATGCACAAGATAAATCAAATAAATAGCTATACTTGGCAATTTATATTCAAAGAGTAATCCAGTTTTCCCCAAATATGCAGACTGTTTGGATGATAAAAGCTGCAGAGAAAAAGAGAGAGAACACAGAAAAAGAGAAAACATATCAGCAGACTGCACCTCAGTCTCTTTAGCTGGGCTAGTCACCGTCTGTACTTCCAAGGAGCAGTTTGCTCTCTTGACCGCGAAGTAAAAGGGGTAATCCTTAGCCACCATTGTGGCTGCAGGAGCAACAGTTTCGGATGTCACAGCTGATTCTATCCGAGTGCAAAATTCAAAGAAAGCTGAGTCTCCCCTCTACAGTGCCCAACAGTTTAGTAATTGAAAGACCCTGCACTAGGCTTCTGAAAGCACAGCCTAACCTGTGCAACTCTTGGTCTCGAATAAGGCAGGAAAAAGACAAGCTCCCAGTGTCAGTCAAGAGTAACGCAACACAGCTCATTACTAAACTAAAACCCGCCCACTGGCCCAGGATGGGGGAGGGGAGTGGGGAGAAATACTCAGCTGAATCAGTGGAAAAAAGCAAAAATTATTGCAACTCACACAGTTAGCTACCAGTGGAAAACACTTAGAGAAAATTATGCTATTTTCAGCAGAACATTACTCCTCTTCTCTCCTACACCTTTACTCACCGCTGGCTATGCGTCATCAACGTTAAATGACACAAATATGAATTTTAACTTGACATTATCCCAGCTTGTTCCTTGCAGGATAACTTGCAATTTAATTAGTATCTATTTGTTGGGTCCTCCAGACGGTATAGTATTAACCATCGAATGCAGAGATTTATAGCAAGTAACCATAATAATGATTAACGAGTTTATTATTGTCCCAAATAAAATCCTAGTTTTATTGATTCCCTATGGATTATGTCAATTGAATTTATTTTATGTGTTGGGTAAAGGCACTAATTCCAGTCTAGCAGAACGGATGGGATTAAAAAGTATCATAACATAGCCTCACAGCATGTGATTTTTTTAGTTATTAGTCCACATTGTTGCTTTTTCCCGTTTGGCAGGGAGTAGGTTTGTTTTCTTTCTAATTATGCTCTGCATCAATTGTTTAGGAGAGAACTCCCTCCCCCCATTGTAGTGGACTGGGGAAGTGGAAAAGTACCTTTGCCTGATTTGTTATACAATAGGATTCAGTGTATAGGCAGCCAAGTGATTCTGTTTGATCTTTACTACAGTACAAAGGTAGTGAAAATTGCCTGAAAAGAGAAACAGGTTTCAGAGTAGCAGCCGTGTTAGTCTGTATTCGCAAAAAGAAAAGGAGTACTTGTGGCACCTTAGAGACTAACAAATTTATTAGAGCATAAGCTTTCGTGAGCTACAGCTCACTTCATCGGATGCATTTGGTGGAAAAAACAGAGGAGAGATTTATATACACACACACAGAGAACATGAAACAATGGGTTTATCATACACACTGTAAGGAGAGCGATCACTTAAGATAAGCCATCACCAGCAAGGGGGGGGGGAGGAGGAAAACCTTTCATGGTGACAAGCAAGGTAGGTAATTCCAGCAGTTAACAAGAATATCAGAGGAACAGTGGGGGGTGGGGTGGGAGGGAGAAATACCATGGGGAAATAGTTTTACTTTGTGTAATGACTCATCCATTCCCAGTCTCTATTCAAGCCTAAGTTAATTGTATCCAGTTTGCAAATTAATTCCAATTCAGCAGTCTCTAGTTGGAGTCTGTTTTTGAAGCTTTTTTGTTGAAGGATAGCCACTCTTAGGTCTGTGATCGAGTGACCAGAGAGATTGAAGTGTTCTCCAACTGGTTTTTGAATGTTATAATTCTTGACGTCTGATTTGTGTCCATTCATTCTTTTACGTAGAGACTGTCCAGTTTGGCCAATGTACATGGCAGAGGGGCATTGATGGCACATGATGGCATATATCACATTGGTAGATGCGCAGGTGAACGAGCCTCTGATAGTGTGGCTGATGTGATTAGGCCCTATGATGGTATCCCCTGAATAGATATGTGGACAGAGTTGGCAACGGGCTTTGTTGCAAGGATAGGTTCCTGGGTTAGTGGTTCTGTTGTGTGGTGTGTGGTTGCTGGTGAGTATTTGCTTCAGATTGGGGGGCTGTCTGTAAGCAAGGACCTTTCCCCCCCCTGCTGCTGGTGATGGCTTATCTTAAGTGATCACTCTCCTTACAGTGTGTATGATAAACCCATTGTTTCATGTTCTCTGTGTGTGTGTATATAAATCTCTCCTCTGTTTTTTCCACCAAATGCATCCGATGAAGTGAGCTGTAGCTCACAAAAGCTTATGCTCTAATAAATTTGTTAGTCTCTAAGGTGCCACAAGTACTCCTTTTCTTTTTGAAAAGAGAAAGGAAGTGTCAGTGGCCCTCTTGTTACAAGAGGAGTATAGGATCTGTCTGACAAAGGAGACAAGGAAAAGAATGCTGAGAATAGGAAGTTGTGGGAGGAAGAGAACACTGAAGCACAGTTTCAGACAAGGAGGAGGAATGCAATAACTTTATTAGTTATAGAGATACATGCGAATACTGTAATTATTTTCTCCAAAGCTTGATAACAGGTATTTGTGCCTTCAGAATGTAAGCTGTTTGTAGGAGTTACTCTTATTTGTTCAGCACATATTACCCACTATAGAGTGCTGTGTACAGCTATGGGGCTTTATAAATAAATAGTAAAAATAATAAGTAACAGAGAGGTTGTGGTCATAGTGTTAACCTGAGAAATTTAGCATTGTGCTAAGGGACCATATGCACATCCAGAAGTGGGAATTTGGTAGGGTGACCAGATGTCCCATTTTTATAGGCACAGAGCCATTTTTTGGGACTTTCTTTTATAGGCGCCTATTAAACCCCACCCCCATCCCATTTTTTCTCCACAGTTGCGATCTGGTCACCCTAGAATTTGGAGTTGTTAATTACTAGTACTCAACTAGGGCTTATTAGGACTACTAGGACATAGTGAGGGCCATTAGCTCATTTAACAAAGAAGCATGTGTAACATTGGAAGGAAAAGGAAAGAGTGATCAGCATAAGATAAGGTTACACCCTAGTAGTATGCTTAATCTATAATATGAACCAAAGGCACAGAATACAATGTGTAGGTCATGCAGAAAGCAGAGGACTAGTGTAGTTTATTCAGAAGATTATTGCAGAAGAGAACAGGCAGTTTTTGTCTATAAAATGTCATACACGCAGTTAGTGTTCTATAAATAATAATCTGATATATTATAACCCAAATAATTTACAATTCTAGACTGTAGAAGACAAAGTTGTAAAGTCCTCAGCAGTACTTTTATATGAAACACTATAAAAATATTTTAGTTTATGTAGAGACTCCATGTGTTACTTGCTCCCCAAATTACAGGTCATGATTTTTTCCTCTATGATAGTGTTATTTTACTTTTCAATAATTTGCGTTTACTGGGCCTCAGTGACATGTTTGGGTGATATACACCTCTTCTAATAACAGTTGATACAGTGTGAGCACTTTGTTCCTTAGAAATCAAGTATATCATAACCTCAAAATATGCAGTTTTATGCCAGTCTAAGAAGTAGAAGTCCAGAGAGTACTGCAGCTGTTGTGCTATCCGGTATCAGGCCTTAGAGGCCTTGATTTTAAATAATGCCTGTGTGTTTGTTTATGGGCTTGTGTGCTAACAATCAGCTTCACTTAAATCAATAAGACAAAGTGCCTTTCAGGAGTTGCCCTAAAAGACTCAGAGTTCTAATCCTATAAAATGTTTCACAACATAAGCAGTGTTTCATATAGGACAACAGTCTACTGGTTCAGGGATTGAAATAATGAACTCTGGTTTACATTTCCAGGAAATATGCCAGTACAAGGATTCTGCTTTTCCTCTACTGATCAGATTAGTGCACTGCAGTTTAAATAGCCTTTCATGAGAAGAGACCATTTCAGCAGGGATCCAGTATACCTACTGGTACAGGAAAGGGAGACTCCTATTAGTGTTTCAGAGCAGCCTTTTCATGGAAGGCTAGATAATTATTATCTGTCAAAATCCAGAAGAGGATTTTTCAGACCTCTCAGATCTTTGGCTATTCTGGCAGATATAGTAAAGTTTCTATATAAAAACTGAAATCTGGACCTATAGTCTATGAATAGCACAATATTTTATAAATTAAATCTACCAAGTCAACATCATGATGCTACAATTCCAAGCAATTCCCAGTGAGGGAGAGAATATGTACAGCAAAGGCTTGGAAAACTTTGTGGGTATTACTGACCTGGTAGCCAGTCAGACTATTTCAGTTTTCTGTGTGGTCCAACATACATTTAATTATATAAGCTACTACTAAATGGTCAATCACATCACAAGCCCACTTTATTTTATGGGCTTGTTGCTTCTCTTCCAAAAAGGAGGAGGACACAACAAAGTGTCTGTATGTTCCTCAATCTACTCTTGTTTGATCTAGGAAAGATATGCATTTTAAATATCTAGTTCACCCACTTGTTTAATCTTTTCAAACCCAAAGAATGTACTTATATTTGTATTTTTAACAGTATGTGCCCATTGTCTAGGGGCCATTGGACACATCCACATCAATTAAAACAATGTAAGCTAATAATGGCATTTCCAGTAGCCAGGCAACATTGTAAACACACTTCAAATCAACTGAAACCTGCCATAATGTCACTACAATACTGTATTCGCAAAAAGAAAAGGAGTACTTGTGGCACCTTAGAGACTAACAAATTTATTAGAGCATAAGCTTTCGTGAGCTACAGCTCACTTCATCGGATGCCGTGAGCTGTAGCTCACGAAAGCTTATGCTCTAATAAATTTGTTAGTCTCTAAGGTGCCACAAGTACTCCTTTTCTTTTTGCGAATACAGACTAACACGGCTGCTACTCTGAAACCTACAATACTGTATGTAATTCCTTTAAACACAAGTCTCCTTAGGCAAGAGCCTGAGTAAACAGAAGAGCATCACATTATCCCCTGAAAGTTAATTAACTTGGGTTCTGGTGAACCAACAAGGGAAACAAGCTCAAGGCTTGTAGATCCTCCACTGAGAATGAGGACTGTAATAGGAATAGGCCAAATCCCCTGAGATGGGATATTAGATGGATGGGATCTGAGTTACTATAGAAAATTCTTTCCTGGGTATCTGGCTGGTGAATCTTGCCCATATGCTCAGGGTTTAGCTGATTGCCGTATTTGGGGTCGGGAAGGAATTTTCCTCCAGGGCAGATTGGAGAGGCCCTGGAGGTTTTTCGCCTTCCTCTGTAGTATGGGGCATGGTTGACTTGAGGGAGGCTTCTCTGCTCCTTGAAGTATTTGAACCATGATTTAAGGACTTCAATAGCTCAGACATGGGTGAGGTTTTTCATAGGAGTGGGTGGGTGAGATTCTGTGGCTTGCGCTGTGCAGGAGGTCGGACTAGATGATCAGAATGGTCCCTTCTGACCTTAGTATCTATTAATCTATGTAGATAGAGCAAATATTTGAATTTAGGGAGCATTATGTAATACAACTACTGAACTAAAACAATAGGAGGGTACACAGGAAGACCGTGGCAGACCCTTAGGTAGCTAGGACCTAGACCACACAAGGTTTTATCCATTAAACATCAATATCGGAACAGCATTTGGAACCATGCAGAACACAGATACAATATTCTCAGTAATGCTCATGGAGCTGCAGAGACCCTTACTTTGTACACTAACTGAAATTGAAAGGTTGTCAAGAGTAGCTGTGAAAAATGAAATTTGAAGTCCATCTTGTACAGCAGAGCTATTCCTCAGTATCATTTGGACTGTTTTCAGAGATCAGCCAAATCACAGTTGACCATATCTATGTAATTCTCAATGGCTTGCACAAATTTCAACAACAAATGTGTAATATAGGGAGAAGCCAGAATCAATTAATGTATGCTCTAGTCTAAAATGTTCATTTTTGAGTCAACAAGTGGCGGACTAAGGTGGTTTTTTTTGTTTTCTTTTTGAGAAATCTTCTATATGAACTATAATATCAGGCTAAATTTCATGAAGCCATGAAGATAAAATAATCTGCATAAAATATTTAACTTTATTCCTTTATAAAGATTATATTAAAAAGTGAGAGATGTTAAATAATTTCCAAGGAGTGTAAAAGCTGATGTGTCTGACATTAACACAGCTACCAAAAATCACAAAGAACATTGATTTTGACTTTAATTGTGTACTATACATAACTCCTCAAAGCGTATAACATACCATTATTGTGATGTAAGAACATTCCTTAGGCCCCTATCCTATAAGCGATCTCTGTGGGTAGCTGCTTACACAGTCAGAAGGTTCCACCTGCACAGATCCCTATGGAGGATCAGAACCTTAGATTGTGAATCCTTGCATCAGGAACCAGTCCTATTTCATTAATCTGTAAAGTGCCATGTGCACCTCTGGTGCCACAGAAATTGTCATCATACCAAACTGCTATTTCTTAATACAGAAACTAGGAGTAGTGCTATGCATCAATCAATACACCATACTACAGTCACCCTAAAAGATCTCCAAAAACACCTTACAAACCATTTAATATACAGAACCACTTGAACGAAGTCAAGGCTGAGGTGGGGAGTAGTTTCCCACTAAACCACAGTATATGATGTCAATGGATATTTAACATCTAGGCAAAACAAGCCTTGAGTTTTAGGTCTGTATCTGAAAGATACTGAGATCTGAAACATACCAGAGCAAATGGTTCCAGAGAGATTAGCCATTCCACAACATATGCTTAGACCCCTAACCAATATGATTTCTACAAAAATTACATAGATATTGCATGTCACTTTTACATTTTTTAACCAAAAAAAGATAAGGTGATTAGATGGCACACATTAGGTTGGTGCACCTAGTCTTACACTTTTGGCGCATGGAATCCCATTTTTTCTAAACCAAAAATGAAGTTGAGTTTGGTGGTTTTATGCTACTCCATATTTATCGGCCAAACATAGGTACTAAATTATTTGTCAAAACAATAAGTCTCTGCTCAAGAGAAGTGTCCCTGTTTCCCTGTTTTATTCCTGTGGTTCAGGAATAAAAGTTACTTGTCAGAGCGTTGTAGGAAAGACTTACTGTGTTTGGCTCATGCAAGTGACACATGCTTTGGGGTTCAACCTAGACCAGTCACTGCCTGTCCTGTAATCCTAGGTGCTTCTGTGTTGTGCTGCTTTGGCTGAGCGCTCTGATGGCAGCAGCCTGTTTACACCCCGGATTGCACAAAACAGGTTACTCCTTGAAGGGGGACCTCAACAACCTTTCCAGGCTTGAGTTCTCACCAAAAATGTCTCTCTCTGGCATATTCAACCCCTCTGATTGTAGGGCCCATAAAACCTTATCAAGTTAGCGTCTCTTTTAAAGAGACATTACACAGCAGTTTAACAACTTAGCTAGGGTTGAAAAACCCTCCATTTCAATTAAACCACTGAGCTGGTTTATGGTAAAAGTAAAACAAGCTTATTAACAAAAGGACATAGGTTTAAGTGATATTATGTAGAAAGAATAAAGGTAGAAATGGCTAAAACAAACAAACAAAAGTAAAACATGCTTCTAAGACTCTTTGTTAAGTCAGATTTTAGTCTTTTGTTCAAAGAAAATTTTCTCACCGAAGTCTCTTCTTCCAGTATGGCTGGCCAGTTGTCAGCCAGGATCATAAACAGAGCTCAAAGCACCTGGTTAGCTTAGGTGCTCTCTGCCCCTCTTTACACTCCAGCAAACCTTGGAAACATATTCTTCAAAAGTGTATCCCCAGATAAAGTTTGTTTACTGTGCTGGGTGTAGACACCATGCTGACTGGTGTAAATGCCAAGATGGCTTCTCCCCCACTTGTGACTTTTTACAATGCAAATGATTTTCATGTAATCTCTGATACAGATGAATAGCCCACTGTTTTTGGCCACAACTGGCTTAAGATGATGGCTCCTTTCCTTAGCCTGGAAAAACTTGTTTATCAACTTTCTCGGATATGCCTGGTTTAAAACACATTTTAGTCAGATATTTCAAGCACATCTGTATAATTCTTTGTAAGTTAACTGTACATACATGACTCAAGAATATAGATGATCAATGAGTTATTAGTTTTCCTGTGATGTAGTGCATGCCACCTTTTATACAGAGATGGCCACACAGTGTGTGAGGTGCACTGAGTATGCTAGGTCTGACAACAGTGGCTGACAAAGAATAGTGAAACACCCAGAGGACTCCATGCCCCCCAGTGCTATCAGTCACTCAATTTCACAAGTATTAAATTAATCCATAATACTTGCAAAAAATAAATTAATATTACACATTGTTCTAAACATGTAGTAGTGTAATGGGGTCAGCACCCACCTCTCCCAAGCACCCGCCCCCCTTTCCGGTCAGGTGTGAGCCTGCTTTTCTTTCAGTTTGTACAACAGATGGCACCCACCTCTTGTAAGTGCCCCCTGAATGATAGTTCTTTCAGTGAGTCTTCAGTGATTCTGCCCTCTGTTTGAGTCATAATGTCTGTAGATGGAACAAACAAACCCTTTCCAGGGTATACAATTTTTACCTTCCCACCAAGGCTTCCTCCCTGGAGACACTGCCCTCCTGTAACAGTCCAACAGTCCAACCCATCGTAGTACCCTCAGTTAGCATGTCCTTTTTGGCCTCCCTCCCTGGACTCAGTCTTTAACCAGACTAGCAGGCCCGTCACTGTACCCTTGCCTGATCTGGCTAGGTTCCAGGCTCAGGCCTTGCTTAATCCCCTTAGCTATCCAGGAGCTCCTCCTTAGCTCCACGGTCTTCAGCATCCCACCCTGGACTCAGTCTTGCCCATATTGAGCTGCCTGCCATCCTGCTACTCTTCCAGCCAGCCAGGAGCCCAGTTTTCCCTATTCCAGCTCCAGGCTGCAACTGACTGTACTATCTCTGCTACTCCTTTTCATGGGGCCCTTCTGGCCACTGATTGGCTACTCCAGCAACCCCTCCGATTGGCTACATTTCCTGCACCCACTTTAGGCTGCCTGGAGGACTTCTCCTCTGCTCTTTTCTGGGAAGGGGTGGCCTCCAGCAGGGGGCTTCCAGACCTTCTCCACCCCATCGCAAGTAGGAAGAGATGATTTTGTCATCTTGTGCTAATAAAAAGCATTTAAGAAGCCAGGATATTGAGCAATGACACAGAGATCTGAAAACTGAACCTAAATACTTAAATCTGGAAAGCACAAAGGGAGGGAGAATCTTCAAGCTATATAAACAATTTTTTGGTTTTTGGTTTTTTAAAGTACAGTTGACAAGGAAAAAAAAAAACCCAGTAAAAGCTGAATTCAGCCGGAGGAAAAAAAACTGGAAAATAGAGTGTTGAAGATTTCTCTCTTTTTTTTTTTTTTACCTGATCTTTGCCAACACATTCCGGTTGCCTTTAGGCAGAAATGCAGAATATGTGATTAAACAAATATTTTGAAAAGTCTACACCCAGAAGTTGATTTACTGTCTTCCTGACACGCTGGTATTCTGACTGCTTAGCACATTAAAATCCAAAATCTGCTTTGTATAGCTGTTTTTGAAAGATTAAATGAACAACAAGAAATCTGTGTATATTACTAATGCTTAATTCTTCTCTTTATTAGAAATAGTACCTCTCTAAGGACAATCGGGGCTGTGTAAAGGACACTTGATTTCATTTTACAGTAGCAAGACCTAAATCAACAATTCTCTACTTGGTTTTGGTCTATCTTTTGGCTGTGTTGCACAATAACTAGCCAAGCACTAGTAGCAAAGATTCAGTCTCTCTCTCATAATCTTTCTTGGATTGCTGCTGGCAGAACAAAATTAAATGCTAATTTGCCTGGATGAATTTCATTCTCAAGTGATTCAAGTTTGGGTCAGTTTTTCATTTTAATCTGTTTCTTCCTCCCCTGTCCTCTGCCTTATAGAGCAGAATCAATCAAATCTAGACTATAAGCTTCCTGATTAAAGTCTGAGAGAAAATATCTAGTAGGGTGGTGGTGTTTTTTATCTTGTTTTTTCTTTCATGTTCCTAATTTATAGGAAAAAAATAACCAAAACATATATGTTACTGTGAAGGTATTCATATGATATGAATTCCAAGCGACTAACCACAAAGCTATTAAAAGGTAGACTATACAGAAACAGTTACAAAACTGCATTATTGTTTTTAGATAGACACTATTGTTCCAAAAAAATAAAGGGCACACAGGAAAGAAACATGATAACTGTAAACAATAGGGTTGCTTTGTTTATTTTTTAAAAAGACCATGTCGTTATTTAACACACCTTGGTTCTCATCCTGATCTCACTTACACTAGCGTAACTCCATTGGCTTCAATGAAGTTATTCCAGATTTACACTGGCAGCAGAATCTAGAACAAAATCTTTCTTTAATATAACAAGTGGCTCAGAGCAGCAGCATCTCCATATAGCTCTGGGTAATGTTCTAGGCTATTAGTATATTATGTTCACTGGAAAAGCTGCTAAGGAATACAAATACTTATGTAAGTTACAATGCACAGAAGTTCTCAGAAAAAGACTGAACAAGTTAAAATCCCTGGTAGCAACATAAGGAATGTGTATCACAAAAAGCAGCATAGTTTGGTAGGAAATGGGACCCACTTACTTAGCAAACAAATTACTCTTCTGAAAACGTTCATCAGAGTAAGTTACCATTCCAAAATTACTAGTATAAATTAATCTAACTAAAGATGCATGCATATATCCTCCACCACATATATATAGAAGCATTATCTTTTGACTACATCAGTTTCCCTCTGCCCATTATAACTCCTCCCTGGAGTAATCTTAAGGTAATTACACCTTTGGAAAAGGAAAGAAAGTTTCCCTCCAGCAGGTCAGTTTAAACACAATTGTGGCCATTTGAAGCTGCTCAGAGTTTGGAATGTAGAAAAAAGTCCTGTCAGTGATGTTAGTAGGTAGAAAGCAGATAGATTACAAGATAAAATTTAGAATTCTAAATATAATAGTTCACATTTTAAACTACTGAGCGCTTGATTAAAAGCATTGGTGGTTTAGAAACAGGAATAAAATATGATTAAAGGATAAATAGTTAAAATCACATTACCATTTAAAAAACAAAACAAAAAGGTGTCTTAAAATTTCATGGGCTGAGGCTATTTCTAGTTAGGCCCTAATCCTGCAAAGGACAAGCACAGAGCAATGGAACTCTGCATGGGAGTAACTACGTATCTATTTTTGACAATGTGCAAGATCAGGACCTAAATTTTGATCATTCAGACAATTTTCTAAAGACTGGCTTTGAAATGACTTTCATCTGTATAGCTTATGTAGGGATAAAAATATTGCTCATTTGCCCTCATGGCCATTACTAAAACTGGCTGAAACTGATGGAAATTTCTCTTGAACCAGAAATCCTGAAAAAAAATATTTTTCAAACACAGACGCATCAAGTATGCTCCAGCAACATGCAACTGTGAAACCAACAAGAATATCTGTTTCAGTCATCAGCTGCTGGGACTTCCAGAGTTTGCGGCTCCAGGGCAACACTGTTATATGGACTACACCAGAGCTTCCAGACTATGGGCTAGCTGGCTCCCTGGACTGCTTGACTCCTGAGTGGGCAACATGACAATAGGCATGCCTAGGGAGCCAGGTGAACTTGGAGTCTGGAAGCCATGGGGTCCCCACCCTGGGGCAGTCTCCATGGTGGGGCACATGCTCCCACAGCAAGATGAATGCATCTGTCTACTTGGGTTGAGGAACATACTCCCAAATACAGTGTAGACATACCCCTGTCAGGGCTTCCAGGACTGCTAGGCTCCCAGTTCTGCAGCTGGGAGCTTGAAAGTCTCGTGGGCTTTCAGGGTCCCAGCTCCACTGTAGGGAGTCTGGAAATCCTGGAAACCTGGCATGTTGGAGCTTACCCAGAGACAGAAAACCTGGACTCCCAAACAGTCCACCAGGCGAGCTGGTCGAGAACCAAGTGGCTTTCCACTGCCTGCAATTCAATGAGAATTCTTCAAACCAGACTCATTTTCATGAGACATTTTGGGTTTAACAAACCAGCATTTCCCAACACTGGAAAATTTCCAATCAGCTCTAACAATTACTTGGTTTTTGTAGCAAAAGATGCCCTGACCCAAACCAAGTTTAAATAGGAGTCTCCACTGGCTTCCAAGCTCTTCCGTGCTTACTATTCCAAAGTGCTACATTCTTACCTAGAAGTGCATTTCAGTTGTGCTGGAATGGGGGAGGCAAATCCTCTATATACATACTGCTGTATAAACATATATGCATTTAATAAAGCACTTTGGAATGAAAGATGTTTCTTTTTAATTTGAATATACTCTGTGGAACAATCCTGCACTGGGAGGGAAAAGGACAAGATGACCTAATGGGTCTTTTCCATCTAACTGCTCTGATTATAGTGAAAAGTCCTGAGAAGTTAAAGGACAGCTGAACCTGACAGCATTTACAGAGAACTGTGCATACACACAGAATTTATCCCTGCAAAGATAATAGAAGGCTATTTGTAAAAATGGCCAGATTTCATACATTGAAACTCCTTTCAGGTTTGACCTCCTGCAGCTCAAGACTAATGATGGCCCACTGAGAAAATTACTAAGAGTTTCATGCTTCTCCACCCTTCTCACACACTCAACAATGCAAACTAATTACTAACCATGGTGGTCCCTCACTAGGGAATGTAGAGGGTGTGGTAAGGCAGGATAAAATGGCCCCTTTCACAAGCTACATTTATAATAAAGAAGTTGGCTGAGTTGACTTAATATACATATTTTGGGAGTATGTTCGTGGGGTAGGGGGATTGGCTTGATTTATTAATTTAGCTTTTAAACTGTTTCAGAGTAGCAGCCGTGTTAGTCTGTATTCGCAAAAAGAAAAGGAGTACTTGTGGCACCTTAGAGACTAACAAATTTATTTGAGCATAAGCTTTCGTGAGCTACAACTCACTTCATCGGATGAAGAGAGACTCCATTTCTTTTAAACTGAGTGTGTCACGTTCTGTTCTGATTCTGTTCCAGATCATGACGATGAACACAAATACAACTGCCCTTTGCTTCGTTTTTAAATTAAAAGTTTGACTTCATAGAGAGGGAATGAATGGGACCTGCCTGTATGATATTTAAGAGAGATTAAGTGTTTGTAATTTAGACAGTTATGTTAAATTATAGACTCAGGTATCTAGTCTTTATGGGAGGAGACAGAGAAGGAGCAGGCAGAAGCTCCCTGTTGTCTGAGCCCTTAAACAGTGTTATTATTTTCTCTGCAGGAAATCCCTGCATCTAGCCCAGTGGCTCTCAACCTTTCCAAACTACGGTATCCCTTTCAAGAGTGATTTATCTTGGGTACCCCCAAGTTTCACCTCACTTAAAAACTTACAAATCAGATATAAAAATACAAAAGTGTCACAGCACACTACTACTGAAAAATTGCTTACTTTCTCATTTTTACCACATAATTATAAAACAATAAATCAATTGGAATATAAATATTGTACTTACATTTCAGTGTATAGTACACAGAGCAGTATAAAAAAATCATTATCTGTTTGTATTGACTTTGCCAGTGCTTTTTATGTAGCTTGTTGTAAAACTGGGAAAATATCTAGATGAGTTTATGTTCCCTCTGGAAGACCTTTGGGTAACCCCAGTGTTACAAGTACCTCTGGTTGGAACCACGTCTCTAGCCCAAGGTGTTTATATTAAGATACCAGAATAGTGATCCTCAGAGACTTTGCTACTATATGTAAAAAGAAAAGGAGTACCCGTGGCACCTTAGAGACTAACAAATTTATTAGAGCATAAGCTTTCGTGAGCTGTAGCTCACGAAAGCTTATGCTCTAATAAATTTGTTAGTCTCTAAGGTGCCACGGGTACTCCTTTTCTTTTTGCGAATACAGACTAACACGGCTGCTACTCTGAAACCTGCTTCTATATGTGAATGTATGGGCTTTGGTGTGTCTGGGCAAGGGGCAAATGAAGAAGGGATTAAAAAAATCAGGAGAAGAAATCACTATCCATTAGTCCATATTATTTGTTAATGTTTTTCAGAAAGAAAGTTAAATGTAAGAGGGAGCATGATCTAGTGGATAGGACACAGGACTAGGATTCTGAAGTGGGCTCTGTTCTGAGCTTTGCTACTGTTCTGTTGTGTAACACTGCCAAGTCACTTCCTCACTCTGAGCCTCTGTTCCCCCTTTCATCCTTTGCCTGTCTTGTCCAGTACATTGCCTCTTTGGGGCAGGAACTTTTGTTTTCTATGGGTCTGTACAGTGCCTAGCACAATAGGGCCCAAATTTCTGTTAGGGCCTCTAAGTACTACTTAATATAAATAACAATAGCAATAGCAGATGTTGAGTTATGGTAAGGACAGTAGGGACACTGCGCCTGATCCTGCTTCCATTGAAATTAATGGCAGGACTCCTGTTCCCTTCATTATTGCAGGATCACATCCCTAAAAAATATTTTATTTGCTTAACTGCACTAATTATAAAGCATGTTATAGCTTTCAGTGTTCAGAGATTCAGTTGACTTCTGCTGCTCTACTAATCTTTGCCTCTTAGTGCAATCCTCTCTTAGTCTTGTGAAGTTCTCACGAATTACTGAAGTGCAACCAACCTTTCATAAAAAAACTTTATTATTTTTACAAACTTTATTTTACAGTGTGTTATTACCTTGTACTCCAGGCAGCTGGTATACTCAAAATGCAAATAAAATAAAATATTCTAAAACTCCTAAAATATAGCATCAGCTTTTTGCTTAGTTTCCAGATCAGAAGTTAAAAAAAGAAAGCCCAACCCATGAATTATTTCATAACAATAGTCCACTATTATTTCTTTTAATAAATACTTTTGTTGCCAATCTGAAATTAGGTATACAAAGAACATCCAAGTTTCCTGAGTTTAACTACATTGAATACAAGCCCAAACGTTAACTTTATTTTTTTATATTTTTCTGAGCCTGGCCTTTCCTTTGCCAGATTACAGCCAAAGCAGATGCCAGCAGTATTTCCCCACCCTGAGTTAATAACGCAAGTTATTTTGGCCTAGTTTGAGCAAGGATTATAAAATGTTCACGTCCCTTTTCAATGTGGACCATCTTTTTCCTCATATAACCTTTTTATACACACCTAAGTGTAGAGGTATGGTGTGTATGTTTTGTTTCTTTATCTTTTTTTATTGGAGAAACTTGTATAAAATAGGAACACAAGTAACACACTCATAAGGATGAAATATAAAGTAATTCACATCAATGTATTTTCTCATTAAGGACTTGATTCAAAAGCCCATTCAAGTCCATGGAAAAATTTCCCATTTACTTTAATGGGCTCAAGGTCACAACCCATACTAAACCGATTCACACTATATATTTCCACTATGAGCAAAAATCTCAAACTACAACTTGGTCCACAACCAGACACAAATGAGGGCAATCTGAGATGTAAGCCTCCAACCATGAGCACTCATGTAACAAAGGCTATGGCTACACTACAGCTTAAGATGACATAAATTGTGTTGCTCTTGGGTGTGAATTAGCCACCCTGAGCGACATAATTTATGCCAATTTAAGCCCCAGTGTGGACAGCACTATGTCAGTGGGAGAGCTTCTCCTGCCAACATAGCTACTGCCACTCGCACACCAATGCAGCTGTGCCGCTGTAAACTCTCTAGTGTAGCCGCTCTAAGCCATCAAGAGAGAACTCTCCCATCGGCTTAATTACTCTAGCCACCACAAGTTGTGGTAATTATGACATAGCGCTGTCCACACCAGTGCTTAAGTCGGCATAACTTATGTCGCTCAGGGGGATGGCTAATTCACATCCCCGAGCAACATAATTTATATCAACTTAAGCTGTAGTGTAGCCATAGCCTAAGTACTTTTCTTGTAACCAGCAATACTCCCATAGCTCTGATAATCTGGGATGGGAGAGCCCCATGCTTGCTCTTGAACACAGGTTTCCATGAGGCAAAGTAGTGCCTTCCCATTTGAATCATCATGAAATGAGCATTTGGTATGGACTATTTTGTTTGTGATGGTCAATTAACCCACTTTAAAAAAAATTTACTATCTCCATGAGATCTGAGCTAATAAAAAGCAGATAAAAATCAAGAAGAAAATACCAACCAAGCAATCTCTTATATTTTACTGGAGATGGAGCTAAAAATAATACTTGTAAATTTGGCATCACATCAAGTAATAGACGTTTCCTTGTGAAGATCAGATAATGTATCAACAATGATAGAACTCTTGTACTGCCAGTTCCCATTGTTTTAGCTTTCTATGATCATGGAAATGAGCTTGATTGTAAAAGTTTTCTAAAAGCTTAACAATAGGACAGAATTATATCTTCTTTTATGTTCAATAATATATTTCCTTTATTCCTTAACATTCAGCAACAAAACAAACACTACAAATTAAAAATGGGAGATGATAGTGAAACTAACACCACCATCAACTCTCATCTCCTTCTTGATCTTTCAACTTCTACCCTTGTATTTGCCCATCACAGCTTGATGGCAATACAATTTATTGGAATAGGCCAATTTATGCTCCTTGACCAAGAATTAGGAGGGATGGGGAAGTAGGTTTCAGAAATTCTTTATCTTTCAGCACCAATCCTTAGAAGTTATGAGGTTTGCTTCTTTTTGAGGGCAAATTGCATAGAAATTACCCATAGAACAGTAATTTTAATACAAGATTAAATAAAGAGAGAGAAGATTGTATTAAAATAAAATAAATGGTTTGCTTAACATGTAAATTTATGCTTCTCATAAGCTAAACTAGATAAGGCATTCTCAGCTTAGTTACAGACAAAAAAGGTAAAGTGAATAGCTTGTAAGAAAAGGAGTACTTGTGGCACCTTAGAGACTAACAAATTTATTAGAGCATAAGCTTTCATGAGCTACAGCTCACTTCATTGGATGCATCTGATGAAGTGAACTGTAGCTCACGAAAGCTTATGCTCTAATAAATTTGTTAGTCTCTAAGGTGCCACAAGTACTCCTTTTCTTTTTGCGAATACAGACTAACACGGCTGCTACTCTGAAACCTGAATAGCTTGTATCTCCCGAAAGCAATCCCCTATATGATCCCTGTGATCATCCTGTCAGCACTATTCTGCTGTCTAAAAAGAGATGAAATGTCTTCTTTCCTCACTTAATATCCTTATAAGCCCTCAGTACTGATCCAGAAGAACTAGCCCCACTTTCCAAACCAGTTCTTTCCAGTTACCTATGCACACAGAAGGGTTTGGTAGCCATTTTCAGAGTTCACTTTCCGGGAGATGTTCCACTGAACATGATTAGTGGCCATCTTTCAAAGGCTTAACAACCTGCTTCACTTTTTATCTTTCAGACTTCCTTTAAACAATTATTTCCATTGCCAAGAAATACAGATTGTGAGCAGGTCCTCAAACCTTCCATCATAGATAGCGTAGTTTCTTAATAGCATAGATGGCAATTAAGCAAAACTGCCATTAAGGTAACATTTCAAATAGATTACATAAAACAAAAATCACTCAAAACATTACTTAACCTTAAAACGATAATAATAAGCACATCACCACCACATTGACACACATAAAAATGAGCTGTTCTACATATACTTACGAATTCAGTTATTGAATTCCTGCCACAAAGTTTGACAATAAAGTATGAGTTTAAAACTACTGATTAAGCTAGAAAATATCACTACTTTTGTTTGCCAATCAAGTTCTGGGAAGGGTGGGGGCACATCTTGGCTTCAGGATAAGGAAATTGAGAGGAAATGTGAGGTTTATCACTAGAATAATCTGTCACACAATTTAATCTCCCTCTAAAAGATTATAACTATATTTTAAATGATCATATGGTAATATTATGCTATTTTTTACAATATTTACAATGATGTTAAATGGTTTGTTTTTGACAAAATGTGCCAACTTTAATATGGTTCTAATTTTTCAGCTACCTCCGTAACTTAGTACACCCAATTTACAACTGATTTTTTAAGTCAAACCTTTTTATTACCAAAATACACTTCATTTATTCTTAGTATTCCACATATGGATTTTTCACCTTGAGATATAACATCAAGACAAGATTCTTCAGACAAATATTTTGGCACACATTCTAACTTCATTATATAGACTTACAATTCAGTGTTTTTTGCTGATGAAAAATAGTAATAAAGCTTGGCATACACAGTTTGAATCTTCAAAGCTCTGTACACACAAGCTTATTAATCCTCACAAAACCACTATAATGTAGGTAAGTAAGCATAATGCAGGGTAGAGTGAAAGAAATGGAAAAAACTTAAAAATGAACCAAAAGCCATGAATTCTCTTGTTTTCATGATGAATGTTAAACAGTAGGCATGTCGTAGTAGCAGAATACCTTGATTTATGGAAACAGTTAGAATCACTTTCTCACTTGGTTAAAAAAGTCCTTTTCATTCCAACAATACAGCCATAGAATTCTTGAAAATATGCTATTCTAGTGTTAGGTAAATTCTTATGCCTGAATTTTGCATGTCATAACACATCTTTGGTAAAAGATGGCCAGATTCATTTCCATTCTGAAAACAAATATGCTCCAAATATTCCACTATTAAATTATCATATACCTTGCCAGAGCACTACAGAATGGAACAGAGACAATACCATGAATTATCATACCATATTCTTTAGAAATGTCTCTAAAAAAATGTCTGCCTGATGTGTGCTAGTCAGCATGGCTTTTGAGCACCTTAATGAGGGAAATTATCAAAGGGCTCATAATGCTTCAAAGGAATTACACAAACTAAAATAAGAGCTGATTATTCAATTGGACTTAAATACTAATGACATGGCCAAAAATAATGCAGAGCCATGATGTATCCTTCAGATTTTATGGATTACATAACACGCAAAAAGCGAATGTGCCACTTGAATTACGTTTAAAAGGCATTTTTAACATATAAAAAATGTGGTTAATTGGCAGGAGTGCAGATAGTTAGCAAGCAAAATCCTTTCAGGGGTGATTTCGATTAGTAAATAATATGTTAAGCTGTCTTGTGATATTTCCTATACTATCTGGCATTATTTAATTCAGTCACTGTCCAAATACTTTCTTGAAGTATTTCCATTTCCAGTACAGGATAAAATTAGGATTTAAGCTTTGTCTAAAATGTGAATTTCAGCCATAAGCTCAGCTACACTTTGTATGGCTGCAATCGTACAAACATCTGTACTGAAATCTTGGCCTCCCTGAAGTCAATGAAAATTTTCCCATTAACTTCAGTGAGACCAGGATTATACCTCTAGTAGAGATGAGTTGCACCAGCGTTAACTGTGATTTGAACTGTTCCAATGTACCCCAGTTTCAGGTGGTTGGTACCAGGAAAAGTTAAGGACTTAATCAACTCCCTCCCACTGATGTCAAGTGAAGCCTTTCCATCATTTCATTCCTATCTAGAACTGCTGCTATAGGATGAAGGAGAAAAGTCCCTATCATACACAGAAGCATGAGGCAGAGAGAGGGAGATAAAAGGAGAAGCAAGAAAGAAAATATGATGTTTCTTTGGCTGCAGGTTACAGTTTCCTGATAATAATGACATTACCTTTATTTGTACCTGCAGTGATACTTATTGGGTGGAAGTTTGATGCTACTAAGATGCTCATAATATACTTGTAGCATTCCACATATCATGAGGAAAAAGTAAGCAGAGTGTTAAACAAGAAAAGGAAGGAGAGAGCACAAGGGAGAGCATGTGCACACAAGCATGCATGGCAATGTGTAAGCATGATCACTAACCTTTCCACTGAATGCATCTGATGAAGTGAGCTGTAGCTCATGAAAGCTTATGCTCAAATCAATTTGTTAGTCTCTAAGGTGCCACAAGTACTCCTTTTCTTTTCACTAACCTTTAGGAACTCTTTAGAACTGATTGTCTGACATAAATCACAGGTTTCAGAGTAGCAGCCGTGTTAGTCTGTATTCGCAAAAAGAAAAGGAGTACTTGTGGCACCTTAGAGACTAACAAATTTATTAGAGCATAAGCTTTCGTGAGCTACAGCTCACTTCATCGGATGCATTTGGTGGAAAAAACAGAGGAGAGATTTATATACACACACACAGAGAACATGAAACAATGGTTTTATCATACACACTGTAAGGAGAGTGATCACTTAAGATAAGCCATCACCAACAGCGGGGGGGGGGGGGGGGGGGGGGGGGGAAAGGAGGAAAACCTTTCATGGTGACAAGCAGGTAGGCTAATTCCAGCAGTTAACAAGAATATCAGAGGAACAGTGGGGGGTGGGGTGGGAGGGAGAAATACCATGGGGAAATAGTTTTACTTTGTGTAATGACTCATCCATTCCCAGTCTCTATTCAAGCCTAAGTTAACAGACATCATCTTCCTCTCCAAATGCAAACAGATGGACATCATACCGAAAGGACTGAAGGTAAAAAATCCATTACAATCTACATACCACACAGACTATGCTGACAGCTTGTGCCACACACTCTCAAGGAAACTGCGGAACCACCTGATCAACATCCTCTACAGCAAACAGGGAAAGATTAAGAATGAGCTCTCAAAACTGGATACTCTCATAAAGAACCAACCTTCCACACAAACTTCCTCGTGGCTGGACTTTACAAAAACTAGACAAGCCATTTACAAAACACACTTTGATTCTCTACAAAAGAAAAAGGACACTAAGCTATCTAAACTACTATATGCCACAAGGGGCCACAACAATGGTTCCCGTAACCCACCCAGCAATATTGTTAATCTATCCAACTATACTCTTAGCCCAGCGGAAGAATCTGTCCTATCTCGGGGCCTCTCCTTTTGCCCCTCCACCCCCACGAACATGATACAGTTCTGTGGTGACCTAGAATCCTATTTTCGACGTCTCAGACTCAAGGAATATTTCCAACACACCTCTGACCAACATATTAACCCACAGAGACCTTCCTGCCAACACTACAAAAAGAAGGATTCTGGGTGGACTCCTCCTGAAGGTCGAAACAGCAGCCTGGATTTCTACATAGACTGCTTCCGCCGACGTGCACGAGCTGAAATTGTGGAAAAGCAGCATCGCTTACCCCATAATCTCAGCCATGCAGAACACAGTGCCATCCACAGCCTCAGAAACAACTCTGACATCATAATCAAAAAGGCTGACAAAGGAGGTGCTGTCGTCATCATGAATAGGTCGGAGTATGAACAAGAGGCTACTAGGCAGCTCTCCAACACCACTTTCTACAAGCCATTATCCTCTGATCCCACTGAGAGTTACCAAAAGAAACTACAGCATTTGCTCAAGAAACTCCCTGAAAAAGCACAAGAACAAATCCGCACAGACACACCCCTGGAGCCCCGACCTGGGGTATTCTATCTGCTACCCAAGATCCATAAACCTGGAAATCCTGGACGCCCCATCATCTCAGGCATTGGCACCCTGACAGCAGGATTGTCTGGCTATGTAGACTCCCTCCTCAGGCCCTTCGTTACCAGCACTCCCAGCTATCTTCGAGACACCACCGATTTCCTGAGGAAACTACAGTCCATTGGTGATCTTCCTAAAAACACCATCCTAGCCACTATGGATGTAGAAGCCCTCTACACCAACATTCCACACAAAGATGGACTACAAGCCGTCAGGAACAGTATCCCCGATACTGTCACGGCTAACCTGGTGGCAGAACTTTGTGACTTTGTCCTGACCCATAACTATTTCACATTTGGTGACAATGTATACCTTCAAATCAGCGGCACCGCGATGGGTACCCGCATGGCCCCACAGTATGCCAACATTTTTATGGCTGACTTAGAACAACGCTTCCTCAGCTCTCGTCCCCTAATGCCCGTACTCTACTTGTGCTACATTGATGACATCTTCATCATCTGGACCCATGGAAAAGAAGCTCTTGAGGAATTCCACCATGATTTCAACAATTTCCATCCCACCATCAACCTCAGCCTGGACCAGTCCACACAAGAGATCCACTTCCTGGACACTACGGTGCTAATAAGCGATGGTCACATAAACACCACCCTATATTGGAAACCTACTGACCGCTATTCCTACCTACATGCCTCTAGCTTTCATCCAGATCATACCACTCGATCCATTGTCTACAGCCAAGCGCTACGATATAACCGCATTTGCTCCAACCCCTCAGACAGAGACAAACACCTACAAGATCTCTATCATGCATTCCTACATCTACAATACCCACCTGCTGAAGTGAAGAAACAGATTGACAGAGCCAGAAGAGTACCCAGAAGTCACCTACTACAGGACAGGCCCAACAAAGAAAACAACAGAACGCCACTAGCCATCACCTTCAGCCCCCAACTAAAACCTCTCCAACGCATCATCAAGGATCTACAACCTATCCTGAAGGACGACCCATCGCTCTCTCAGATCTTGGGAGACAGACCAGTCCTTGCTTACAGACAGCCCCCCAATCTGAAGCTAATACTCACCAGCAACCACACACCACACAACAGAACCACTAACCCAGGAACCTATCCTTGCAACAAAGCCCGTTGCCAACTCTGTTCACATATCTATTCAGGGGATACCATCATAGGGCCTAATCACATCAGCCACACTATCAGAGGCTCGTTCACTTGCGCATCTACCAATGTGATCTATGAGATCATGTGCCAGCAATGCCCCTCTGCCATGTACATTGGCCAAACTGGACAGTCTCTACGTAAAAGAATGAATGGACACAAATCAGACGTCAAGAATTATAACATTCAAAAACCAGTTGGAGAACACTTCAATCTCTCTGGTCACTCGATCACAGACCTAAGAGTGGCTATACTTCAACAAAAAAGCTTCAAAAACAGACTCCAACGAGAGACTGCTGAATTAGAATTAATTTGCAAACTGGATACAATTAACTTAGGCTTGAATAGAGACTGGGAATGGATGAGTCATTACACAAAGTAAAACTATTTCCCCATGGTATTTCTCCCTCCCACCCCACCCCCCACTGTTCCTCTGATATTCTTGTTAACTGCTGGAATTAGCCTACCTGCTTGTCACCATGAAAGGTTTTCCTCCTTTCCCCCCCCTGCTGTTGGTGATGGCTTATCTTAAGTGATCACTCTCCTTACAGTGTGTATGATAAACCCATTGTTTCATGTTCTCTGTGTGTGTGTATATAAATCTCTCCTCTGTTTTTTCCACCAAATGCATCCGATGAAGTGAGCTATAGCTCACGAAAGCTTATGCTCTAATAAATTTGTTAGTCTCTAAGGTGCCACAAGTACTCCTTTTCTTCTGACATAAATGTTTTCAGACTTATCTGTGAACTCTGTGAAATCAATTTACAATCTTCATAGCACCTTAAATTATAACATAACATGGATTGAAGCATGTAGTCTGGAATTTCCAAAGGGGCCTAAGGGAGTTAGACACCTCATTGCCACTGAAAGGCAATGAGAATTGGGTATATAATCCCCCTAGACCTCTTTGAAAATCCCAGTCGTAGTGTTCATGGATAAGAGGTGCATGGCTGAAGGACAGCTTTATAGTGGAGAATGAAATCTACTTAAAGTCTGGAAGAGAAATGCAGGTATCTTGTTACACAGCGCTCACAGAAATCTGGTAACTTTGTTTTAGTACAAATGTGTAAAGACTGGTTGCTTCTGATCATTATTGCTTTCTCTTTAATGAACAAAATCTGGCACTCAGCCACCTCTGTCAGAACTAAAGAAATGTACCCCCCAAAATTCTCCCTAACTTACCCTGCTAAGAACTCGTCTGCTTTGTTAGCTCAGGAAGCTACATTTATTTTACTGTGTGTTATGTAACAACAGATGTGCATTAAAATGTTACATTGCGGGATATATTAACCACATCACAGGAACAAGTCAAACAGCTGAAATAAGAAGTTACAAAGGCCTTTGTGAACATGAGCAGTCCCCCTGATCTCTATGAAACTAAATCACCTGTCTGATATTACTAGCACATATGGAAAAAATGATCACTAGGCAACAGATCCACTTATAATCTTACGCCTTCCAGCAGTACAGTGCAGTCATTTCACCCTACTGTATTTAGCATAACCTTTGCATTCTTTTCATTGTTGTTCATTTAAATATTTACATTATAAATATGTCTAAATATATATGCTGCCTTATACACCATTTCCCCAAGATTGTTTCCAAAATGAATGTAAATATTTGTACAACTACTTAAATTAAAAGCAAATCCATACTTTTTCTATACAGCTTATTTTATGATGACTTTTTTCCATCTCTCTCAACAACACTGACATCAATGCAAATTCTTCTAACTAAATCAATCTATCTCCTAACATATTTCAATTAGAGATATACTGAAGGCCCATCATAAGATAAAATGTAATCAATAAATCATGTGTCAGTTTTGGGTATTACTTCTATATTTCAGTGTCCAGACTGTTATAAAGTGTGTATGTGGGAGGGGGTTGTTGTTGCACTATTTCCCTTCCATAGTGCTGATTGATCTGAGTTGTTTTTTTTCTTTTCACAGTAATTGTGAGAAACGCAGTTTGCGATTAACTGTGAGAAAGGCATATTCCCACCAAAAGGAGAACATCAGAACAGGGAAAACAACAGAACCCATTTCCCCACCCCCTGCAGTTAAATACCACCTGATGCCACTTATGACATGTAGAGATCAACAGCTTTAAATTAGTGGGTCACATCCAGGTCATTTCAGTAGAAACTGTATGTTTTCAATGATCCACCCAAAAGACAAGTATTTCATAAAAATTAGCAACATCCAGGAATTTGAAAAGAGGAAGCAAAAATCCTAGCTAATTGTGACAAAAACAGTATTGGATATATTATGTGATCTTTTAATATTTACCTGCTAAAACCTAAGGCTGAAGTCCAAACTGAAAAATTTCAGTGTGATTTTCTGATCCTGGCCATAATATGTATTCATTGCTATAAATACCTCTGCTAATACCTCATTTTAAATGACCAATATACAAGTTTAGAGGTCAAAAGTCTTTGCAAGTTAAAGGTAACTATAGAAAACTCATTTAGACTTCATACTATTCCATATTTCTTCTAGTCATCAACGAACAGCATGCATGCCTGGTGGCTAGTACCAGTGGAAATAATTTAACTAACTGATAGATCTGAAATAAAACAAAAAATCTTACCATTATTTATGGAGTTGATTAGAATATTCAAAATAATAGAGAGATACTTTCCCATGAAAAAATATATATTTATTTGCTTTTTAGTATTTAAGATTCCTGGTTTGACTTTTGTGAAATATTTATATTTTTCTTAAGATTACATTCTGTGTAGATATACCCATTGTTTCTTATATCATGCACTCATCTCCTTAAAGGGTACAGAGTTCTTTGCCTTCCTCACTGGAAGTTTTAATATTGTCTTTCAGGAAGCATACATCTGTTTTTTAAAACAGCTCCTCCCTAAACCTGCTAAAGTTGGCCCCTAAAATATACCAGGAAATAACTGGAAAAGGAAGGAAAAGAGATAATTTAAGATAGCTTGTTTAATTAAACTGAAAACTGTTACTTCTTCCTCTCAATCTAAGTCATGTACATACAGTTAGCTCATTCACACCTGGCGAAAAAGGCGGTTCTGTGTCAATGCAGGAATTGTGTTTGTATTTAACTCCTTCCTCTAAGTGGTAATTTGAACACAGTGGCTATAAAACAGATTCAAGAAAATATAAAAATTAGATCTCTGTAGCAAAACAAGATGCGACTCCAACAAAGGAGTGATGCCAGTAGTGATGGTCCCTCAATCACCTTGGGTTTCTCGGTCTCAATGAGCCATCCCCTGAGCAGACAGATGTAATAAAAAATATGCATCCCGTCTGATCAGGATTTGCTTTTGGGCATTATCAGACATTTTTGGTTTACATTCATTTTCAATAGTCTGTGAAAAGCCTTGTGATTCATGCATATGTTCCTAACAGTCTGAGCTTGAATCACTCAGTATACAGAATCAACATTTCAACTACTAATTCAGCTGGAATGTCAGGGTCATGAATCCAGTCAAGTCTATGTACTCAGTGACTCATCATAGTAGTCTCATTTCTACTGCCTTTTTTCTTCATCAGCTTTTAGTAGTAAGCACCAGTCACATTCTCATAGATGAGACCAGGTACATAACTGTCATATTTTGAAGAATGATACTTTCCGTCATGCCGGATTTCCACACCCCATGCACCATTCCTTAACTCTCTTAACATAACTAATATTTTGCTGGAAAAGATTATATCAAGTATCTTTGGAAGAAGAAATGAAGGATGGACTAATTAATTTGACTGATAATTCTTTTGTTTGGAATGATTCATTAAAACAGAATTCTGGAGAGGAAGTTGTTCTTTCTTAGTGACACACTGTTTTTCTTTTTATTCACAATAGAAAGACAAATATCAAATATTGAAATCTACAGTGAGGATATTAAATAGTACAACAACTGTTACATTACTGTGTTTTAAATTAAATTCCATCATTCTTGTTGTACATGCTGGAGCGGTGACAAGCTGCAAGCTCAGAGTTCTGCTCATTTTAGTATAATTTCTTCTGTTGGACAGTTCTTGCACTACTGGTATAGGCTAAAAAGACATCCTGTAATGTCCTATTTCTGGAACATTTCCTTCAAGTTTTTTTTCAACAGTCTCAGCTCTCACAAGACTATTTCTAAAATCCTGGAAACTGCAGACATTTATTTCAAGATTCTCAATGTGACTTACACATCTCTGCTGTTTTAATAGATCTGGTCTTTAGCCTTAGGATGGTTTACATCATTTCACTTGAGGCGAGCCTCCCTTTCAGCTTCTTCAGGAGAATTTTTAACAAAATAATTTTAGTCTTCAAAGCTTTTTACAAATATTAATTCTCATAACACCCATTTAAGGAGACAAGCAGTATGTCCATTTTACGGAAAGGGAAACTGAAAGCAGGTTAAAAGTAACTAGCTCAAAGTTATGGAGGAAACCACTATCAGAGCTAAGATTGTAACTTGGGAGTTCTTGGCTCTTAGTCCTATGTTAACCACTAGACAAGCATCTCTCGTCCTAGAAAACTCAGTGAGCCCCCCCCCCCCTTTGAGTAGACCAATATCACAGCTGTTTCAGTCTTCTAAAAATTGCAGATATTGGCCCATGCTCTCCACTGTAACATGAGTACATATTACTCCATATCCTGGAGCATTGAAGCATGCTCAGAAGACATATGCATATATAAAAAACAACCCAAACATAACAAACACCTATGGGCAAGGTAGTCCTTACATCTTCTGCACTTCCCCCACCACCAACCATCACCCAACAGAAGGTGTGCTTCTTTGAACTCAATAACATTTGTGAGGACCTCAAGGTCCAACATGGTACCAAGACAATAATTTTCCACAGACCTTGCACTCTGTTACATGTGTGCTCTAAGGAAAAACCAGGAAAAATCCTGAGTCATTTCAGGTTTGCCGGAGATGAATTTGTGTAAGCAACTTCCAGCATAATGCTGGAATTTCCTATCTAGAGAGTATCACGTTACTCAGAAGGCTGAGGAAATTGTATTCTGAAAGCTTCAGGTTACTTAAGACAGTTTTTCTTCCATTTAGACAGGGGAGCATTTAGGCAGATTGACTGAGAATTGCAGTACACCAATACAGAAGTTTCTTTTACAAGCTCGATGGTCAAATGATACAGTTTTGGTAACTCGTAACAGCTTATTCTAAGGAAGCCAAAAATATATTTAGCCCTTGTATCAGAAAAAGAAACTGACAAACAAACTTACCACAGCTTATCCAAGTTAGTATAGTAAAAGAAAGTGAAAGGGTCTTTTCTTCAGCGTAAACTTACATTTTGTCCTTATTTGAGACTGGTTAGGATAAGTAATGAATTCTACACCTGGCATTGTTGTTGTAGCCACGTTGGTCCCAGGATATGAGAAAGACAAGGTGGGTGAGGTAATATCTTTTATTGGACCAACTTCTGTTGGTGGAAGGTATAAACTTTTGAGCTACACAGAGCTCTTCTTCAGTCACTCTGCTTCCTTCCCCAGAACTGAAGAAGAGCTCTGTGTAGCTCAAAAGCTTGTACCTTCCTCCAACAAAAGTTGGTCCAATAAACGATATTATCTCACCTACCTTGTCTCTAAAAAAAAAAAAAAAAAAAAAAAGTCTCAAATCCTGAAGGTTTAAGACTCTAGTTCAGCAAAGTACGTAAGCAATTAAGTAACTTTAAAAATGGGAGTAGTCCTAATGATGTACTTAAATTTATACATGTGCTTAAGTCGCTTGCTAAATTGGGGCCTAACCAACTACATGGATTCGTAACTGTTCCCAAAGATGGGGTACTATTTATTTAGTTATTTTTGAAGAATCCTTGCTCTTAATATGTTTATAGTATATGTAAGATAAATGTTATCAGCAAGGTGTACTCAAGAATATTAGTGAAAAGTATAGTGAGTTGGGGCACTGTGGCACAAGATAATGATATTTGCCCCAGAAAGCTAGTTTTCATTCACTGCCACAAACTAAAAGAGAAATTCACAAAGAATGGAACTGGAGGCTAATTCTAGTCTAGTCTGCGTAATGTAGACCCTGTGAACCAGAGATAGAGGAATTTGTAAGATTAGAAAGAAATTTGTGAAACCAAGGAATAATTCATTAGATGTCACTGCCTTACACCAACATATGTAACAATCAAATTAGTTCAGTTAGTTTAAACATTATAGCAATAAAGGCACAAACAAATGTTATGCGCTTGAGTCTCAGAAAGCTCAACCCTGAGGTTTGTGTATATTTTTGCACAGGAATATTCCAGCTTATTTTGGGCAACAAGTAAAATACCCCATTTGTGCACATTCACAGACAGTGTGTCTGTCTGTCACATGACCAATTTAGAAAACAAGTACCGTATCTGAAGTAGCACATGAAGTTTAAATATGCTCATGGATCTCAGACCTTGACCTTCTCATAATAAAACCTATCTTTTGTCCTAATATATGTCTTGTACCTTGTAATTTTTTCTCTTTAATCCTGATGTATCTGTTTGAACACAAAACTTGTAAGGCTTTGTGTTTAGAAAAGTATCTTTTTTTTCAGATTATTAAACAGTAAATATCCATAATCTTCATCGAAAGTCTCACTTAAATCCCTGAATGATTGGTAGTTTTAGAGTGATCCTCTGATTCTAATTTACTGTTGGACCTGCACTGAAGGCTCATATATAATGTATCTGTTTTGCTTCTTTTTGTCCAAGTTCTTTTTTCTTGATTTAGCTTCCCCACCCTCTCCCCCAACTGATCTTTGTGTAACCAAGAACTCCCACATTTAACGATTAAGATATCATTTAGCCACTTGGACTGATTAATACCACACACAAACAAAGTGCTGAGTGACCTGGAGTGTGGCTTGGTAACATTTTCTGCTTTGATTATTTATGTACTCTAGAGTACATACAGTAGATTATGTGTGTGCGTGTTAAATACTTGCTTAAATCTACTTCTGCCTGTGATAACATTTAAAGTTAACTAGACTACAGTGTTTAGTATATCAGCCATATTTTTATATTTATTTATAACTATCTAGGCACTTATATGGACTTGATAATCGCATTATTATTAATTTGTATTACAGCACTGCCTAGAAGTCACAACCAATTTAACATCTTATTGTGTGAGGCACTCTATAAATGTGCAATGAGAGTCAGCTTCCCGAAGAGCTTACAATCTAAATGACAAGACAGACAAAAGATGGGGGGAAAAAAGCATTATCCTCACTGTGCAGACAAAGAACAGAAACAGAGGTTAAAGTAATTTTCCCAAGATTACACAGGCAGTTTGTGCAAAGCTAGGAATTGAACCCACATCTTCCACGTTCCAGACTACTGCCTTATTTACAAGGCCACTATTCCACTTCTTTGTAGTTTACAATCAGAATGTCAGTAACTAAAGTGTCCCTACTGATTTAATGGATGGGAAACACAGTTGGATCTGCAAAATGCTTGACAGATTTAGGTATGGTCAGGAATAGCTCTGTGTAGCTCAAAAACTTGTCTCTCTCACCAACAGAAATTGGTTCATTAAAAAATATCTCACCCACCTTGTCACTCTTACTACAGACAGAGATTTCCTTGATATGCACTCTAAAATAACTCATATTCTACATTAAAACACGCAAAGGTAAATATCACCATCAAGTGTTCAATTTTTATGTCAGGGATTCACAGGTGTAACAGCCACTCACCAGTAACTAATATATGTTAGAATAATAGATGCAACAATAGAAAATGGAAGAACTCTGCCATGTCAGATCCCTACTGGCCTGGGATGCCACATTGCCCCCACACGCCGGGGTGGAAAGGGAGGCTGACACAGGAGATAGTAGAGCCCCTCTGCCAACTTTCCATCAGCAAAGAGTTCCCCTGCACAGCAGACTTCTCCACTGGTCTGGCTTTAAGTCCATTTTATGTCATTTATGCAGCACAAAGTGGATTTAGTTGACCAGAGAATCTGGGCTTTTCAGAATATTTCTATTTTAGCATTATAAGCCACAATCCTGCACTTTCCAGCAAAAATGTTCAAACCAACTTGAAGTCCTATATAAAAGGAGGCTGGTGCCCTCAACCCTGTGTTAAATGGACAGCAGATCACAATTCATATAATTTGGCACATTTCTGCACAATTGATAACATTCTGCACAGCTGAGTGTCTATTCATGAGAAGCTCAGAAATGAGCTGGTATAGAGAACTAACTACACCAGGGGGATAGTCTTGCCAAGTTAATACAGAGATCATTAAAAGAGCAGGATGAAGACACACACTCTATTGCTGCTACTCTGGGCTTGGTCTATTGATTTTTTTTAAAAGGAATTCTTTTGTCACTGCTGTCAATCACCAGACACCACAAATACAAACATTCAGTATGATTTTCAAAAAGTAGTACCCAAATATACTGTTGATGAATGTACACCAGAGGCGCAGCACTGTCTAGTGCACTGATCACAAGAAATCCTGAATTCTAAACTTGGTTCTGCCACTGGTTTGCCTTGTAGCCTTAGGTGAGTTTTTCCACATCTATAAAACGTGGAAAACTACTCTACATAACAGGGATATTTTGAGGAACTAGTTACTGTTCACACAGCCTTTTGGAGATGCAAAGTGCTATAAATACTAAATATTATATTATTATTTTGTGTATTTCTCTCATTAGCACTTCGTAGAGTAGATATCATGTTGTTTCAACTCAACTTAAATAGTTCTTGACAATATTTTCCTCCCAGGAAAAAAAGAAGCCCTTTTAATGCATGTCAGCTTCTGCTGCTCTAACCTGCAAATGCAAGTTTCATTGGCTTATGCCAACTTTCCTTTCTAATAGTAAATAGACAAAATTTTAGCTGTAAATTCAGAACAAAAAATTGGTTCCTACACCAGTTTTCAAATAACCTGGGTTAAATGCTTATAAGATTAATGTGTCAATCACTAGGGCCAAGGAATGGTTTGTGTGACAGTCCTTTTACAAGAGAAACTCTAATATTGCTATGAGTAAGTGATCTCTTCCACACTCCCATTTCTTACTCTCCAGCCCAATCATAGATCTTAACCAGAATTTATTTGAATGAATTTTAACAAGTGAGAAGCCTTATGTAAAATGGTATGCAAACCCCTATAAAGAGAATGGCATCATTTTGGTGTCTGCATAGTAATAGCAGAAGATGCCACATGAGAAACTCTACAACTAGTTATGTTTAGAAATGTTTCTTGAGATGACCTCATTCTTCAGATTAAAAGCATTAACTAATCATTACTGAATATAGCATTTCTCTGATTCATGTACCATGGTCATTAAGAGGAAACTGGGGAATGCAAGTTTTATCAGTAAGTCCATCCATTGTGTATTAAAAGCTTGCTGTATGTTTAATGTTGAGTTACTTTTTAAGATTACCTCACATGCCCTCTCCTATTCCTAGAAGTTTCTTTAACTACTAAAAATTGAATATTGTGAAGAGGAAGTGATTGATTGATTTTTAAATAGTACTACAAGTAGTATGTATTATTTAATATGAATAATTCAAACTTTTCACAAACTGGCACATGGGTTCGCTGCACAATTGATGGATAAAAATTTAATAAAGAGTCCTACCAATTTACTATTTGTGCTTTTCTTGCTAACCCAGACACAATAAGAGAAAAGTAGAAAATCACAGAAGGGATTGAAGTCTACCAATGATACCTGACCCTACAATTGAGGAAATTAATTGTGAGACATACAGCTCACCTAATCCTAGTGGATAACTCTTGCTCGGGGGAAAATATCTTTAAAAAAAATTATTTAGACAAAATTACAACATTAACATACTACATCATATATTACTTATTCAGGATCAGGTTAACAGTCAAAGAACCTGGCTAAAGATTCTGGCTTGCTGGCTGGGGAGGACTTCTCCTCCTCCGAGGACACTAAAAAATGGTAACCAAATTTCTAAAATATCTGGCCTCTTCTGGGCACTTCTCTTGCATACTTAATGCAAAAGCTTTTCCATTACAAGGACAGTTCATATTGTACTGTTATCACAATTCTATAGGAGCAATGACATTTTTTCCTCAACAACATGCAATACAAAATTACACTGCTAAGCACAAGTGATGTGTGGCAGGGGCATATGGGGTCATGGACTGAGCATGCTCAGTTACGCCGCTGAAGCCAGCTGTCCTAACTCTGCCCCCCTCCCCCCAAAATATCAGCAGGCACAGTTCCTCTCTCTGCTGCTAAAAATAAAAAATATGTTAATTTGTTATTCTGTTAGAAGTATAGATCCTTTACTGGAACAGGAAAATACATTTCTGACTGTGTATTTTATAATCAGCGTAACTTTCTGGGCACATGGGCAAGGATCGCCAGTAACATATCTAATCCCATTTATATCCCAAGATATTGGTGCCCAAATTCTTATTCCATTTTCTTCTTGATTCAAAATGTATCAGTCACTTTCATGTAATTTAGTTCTTTTAAATGCCTCACCTGGTAGACTTTATATTAACTAGGAGCTGAAGGCTTGCATAATTTTTTGTTGTTTTTTTATATGCCTGTAAAAAAACGCAGATAGAAAATGAATGATATATTATGCAATTTATGTATACTTGGCATCTGGATAGTGTCACACATGAACAGTTTCTTTTCATACATCAGTATATTCTCTGAACTCACCAGGAGAGAAAAAAAAGAGGCAAATTGTTAAAACCAACTGCTCTTACTGACACACTTACCTTTCTGCTTTGGCACTTAAACAACCACTACAGCAGAAAGGAGGCATCACCTATGGCCTGATTGTTTCATGACAGTAAACGATAATAGGAAAAACTAGATCTGCCATAACACAGTAGTCAGGGTATTAGATAATGCCAGAGAAGTCCCATTGATAATCAACAATGTTAGAAAGCTGAGATCATGTTACACAGATCTGTAGAAGTAACAAATAGCTTTTAAAACAAGACTGAAATTTAAACAGAGATGACTCAAACCAAAGACTCCTGAACTTTAGGACATTCAGATCCAAAATTCATGGCTCACCCAGCATTATTTTTAAGCGTGATACAGCAACAATTATTAATATATGTTAAATTATTATTATTTACGTAAGGTTTTAGCATTCTAAGTAAAGCAAAATTGGTGCCGTTGCTGCTGGACCAAAAGGGCTCTGTGAACCTCTGGGTCTATGCAGCTGAAGAGGCTCAAGGGGAAGCAAGAAGAATGTGGCTGTCCAAGCCTGCGTTCTTTTCCATATAGAATTATGTGCCAGAGTTCTGTCTTATGATATGCCTCTGGTCAGTTAAAACCGATCTGAAGTTACTCTTTTCTCTCTCCCTCCCCACTCCTCCATTTTATTTGTTGTTTGATTGGTTGGTTTTTGTTTTTAAATAGGCTAAAGGTTACATTTTCAAAAGTGATGTGGGTATTTAGGATCCTAAGAATGAATTTTTCAGAAGTGCCTAAGACTGAGGAACCTAAGTCACTTTTTCAAAAGTGACTGAGGTACTTAATTTCAATGGGAATTAGGCACCTAAACACCTTTGAGGACCTGGGGTTTGGAGCCTATGACACTTTTGAAAATGTGACTTAGGTACTTTTAAACATTGTACTCTAAAGCTCATTGAAAGTCACTCTTGAAACTTTTACATTCATATATTAAGGTTAAACAATTTGATTTATGTTTACTATTAAAGCAGACTGAGAAAAGAACAATCTGGAATATTTAGTCCACATTTCTGGTTCCACAATGCGTCATTCATAGAACTATTATATAAATGACAACAAAAAATACAAAATCTCCAGTTATCTGTATTCCCACCATTTTAAATTTAAGGGAAAAAGAAATGAGAATGGTCGATTATATTAAAAATCTTAAACCCAAGAATTTTGTCAACTAAATTTTTTCACCAGAACTAATAGCATAATCTTCTAAATCAGATGTTCCAAAGTTTTATAGTCTAATTGCAGGATATGTCCTAGTCTTTGCCACTACAAAGAATATTTTATTAGAAAAATTCCTGACTGTTTTTTTCCATTTCTAAATGACAGAAGGATCAGAGGTTTCACTTTGTGATTTACGCTTTGTAATTAGATTCCGAGAATCAGTATATAATGCAACAAAACCTTTATTGCACTATAAATCAAAATGAGAGCTGGGTAGGAGTTAGATGGTTTGATTTAGTTGCCAATTTTGACATTTGGCTGTATATCTGTGCACCTAGATATTAAAATAGTAGGTGAAATAGAACATTAAAAATAAAATTAAACTAGAGATCTTCATACAAGGGGGTAGGAAGAATGAGTTAGAATGCATGTGAAAGTGGACACATACGACTTGGTTTTATTTTTAATGTAGAAAGCGTGAATTTCAAGCCCTATGGTTATGGTCCAGTTGTTAAATTATATTTTTACCTTCTGCACAAGTGTTTTGCATAGCACCAAACAGCAACACTTTAAATAAGAGAGCAACAAGTACAGTTTTTACTGCTTATCTTTTGTTAAACAAAAGGGAATTAGGAATTTATGCTATTCAGATTTAGCATATGAAAGAGAGAAAACAGGCTTTTGCATATTAGTCTTACCAGTATTGCTCAATCTACTAAAGATGCACATCATTCCCATCTTTAAAAATGATCATTAGAGCAATCATAAGTGACAATTTTCATAAAGGTTTGAAAATATTACTATTCAGTAACTCATATCTTTAAGCAATATCAATGAATGTATTTAGAGAACTTCTGCAAAAATAAATATCCTCTTCCTGTTTAACATTTAATTTTTAAATATTCAACAACTGAAGTCAGAATTGATCCAAATATTGAGTAGCAAGAAAATTTACTGATAGATTGAAATCAGCTTTCATTACTAGTGCAACATTGCAGGATCCTTCTGATCATGTTTTATAACTGTACAATGGAGAACTTCATTGCATAGACTATACAGTAAACTGTTTTGTAACTTAGTAGTTCACTCAGCACATTTGTAAGTTCATGGCTTTACTACTGCTCAGTGCAGAGAATTATACCTTACATTTAACCTTACTTATGCCACTTATGCCTACATTTGTATTTGATATTCACTGTAAGGACCTGAAAAATGATTACTGCTTAACATGGATGGCAATTCAGCTTAATAGGGAAGCCTTCAAATCACACAAGAGCAAAGAAACAGGACCATTCTGACATTAAAAACATAAGAACGGCCATACTGGGTCAGACCAAAGGTCCATCTAGCCCAGTATCCTGTCGTCCGATAGTGGCCAATGCCAGGTGCCCCAGAGGGAATGAACAGAACAGGTAATCACCAAGTGATCCATCCCCTGTTGCCCATTCCCAGCTTCTGGCAAACAGAGGTTAGGAACACCATCTCTGCCCATCCTAGCTAATAGCCATTGATGGACACATCCTCCATGAACTTATCTAGTTCTTTTTTGAACCCTGTTATAGTCTTGGCCTTCACAACATCCTCTGGCAAGGAGTTCCACAGGTTGACGGTGCGTGGTGTGAAAAATGCACATTAAAACATAGAAGGAACCTGTCTCAAGAATATTAACAAAAAGTCTCTATTTTCTGTGCTACATGAGAAAACATATGAACTACTTTACCATAGTCTTATTCTGGTTTTAGTTTGCCTCTTTTACATCAGCAACACATGGTGAACCACCATACCAAATCTTTCCATTGCCACAGCTGCTGGCACTGGGCAGGTGAAGCAAACTCAGTCCCTATTCCATACTAAATGTAACAATAAATAATACTTTGCATTTTCATAACACCCTCCATAAGAAGATCCCAAAGCTCTTGAACATTAAGTGAAGGTATTCTCTCAATAGTCTTGAGAGGAAATAAGTATTATCCTCATTTTCCAGCTGGGAGAACCAAGGCACAGGAGGGATAACTCATTTGTCCGAGGTCACATAGGAAATCTGTGACATATGCATCCGATGAAGTGAGCTGTAGCTCACGAAAGCTTAAGCTCTAATAAATTTGTTAGTCTCTAAGGTGCCACAAGTATTCCTTTTCTTTTTGCGAATACAGACTAACACGGCTGCTAATCTGAAATAGTCAGGAATATAACCGGACTTCACACTGCTAGACTTCAAACTGACCTTCAAGGGTAGTTTTGAGGTTAAGTGCCTCCTCCCTATTCTTTGGGCCTATTCAGGAACTTGATGGTCTCAGCAAACTGCATTGTTAGTATTAAAATAAAGTCTGCGGTTATAATTGTCAATCAATTGATTTAATAGGGAGAAAAGGGAATCCATCTAGGTAACTCTGTTAAGAAGATTCTAGTGTAGTAATGAAAATATTTCAGAACATCACATTACAATGTACCTACATGAGCTGTCCAAAATCAAAGCAAATTTAATCCAATATACAGTAAATCACTGTATTACTCTATGTACTCATGAGAGAACAAAGTAAAGTACAGTCACACACGGAATTCAGTGAACATCTTTCAGACGCGTAGGCAGGAAATAATGGGATGTGTCAAACAGAAGCCCATCAAGCCGATAAAGGATTACATTTTGCTTTGTCTACTGCCACATGTATCAGTGCTCACAGAGCCTTGTTTTAATGACTCAGGACTGACTGGTCTGATTTAGATATCAAGCAACTACAGAACTTTTGAAAAACAAAGATAACAGGAGGAAATGATTCTGACTACACTGCCTTATTTACAAATATTTTCTTTCTTATTTCAGAGTTCCTTTTGCAGTTTACAAACATCAACATTTACGGTCAGTGACAAGCACTCACTGTACTGCTGATAATAGTACTTAGGGTTTATATCATTCTTTATATTTTCAAAGTACCATACAAACAACAGCTAGTCACAATATACAATTTACATTTATAATGGAAAGGATTAAAATGCAATGTTTATCAATATTTACAAATATTTCTTGATTTTTTTGAGTTCTGTGTCAAATTCTTGAGGGTTTGCTGCCATAGATCATCTGCAGTCCTCAACTGGAACCTGTTTGGGGTCCTGTAACAGAGTGGCTTCCCCTTTAATGGCTGGAAGGCTTGGGACTAGCAACTCCTGATTACTAAAGAGGCACACCTGGGTTGGGTCAGGTAATTCCCTGGGTGGCTGCAGTGAAGAGGGAAGCGCAGGAAGCTGTGGCAAAGTCTGCGGAGAGTGAGGTAAGGCTCCTGCAGGGAAGACCATGAGACCAGAGTCATTGCCCCAGACAGGGAGGCCTGGAAGCAGAGGCACCAACTTTCTAATTGTGCTGTGGGGGGTGCTTGGCCCCGGGCTCTGCCCCATGCCCTGCTCCTACTTCTTCCCCAAAGCCCCATCCCTACCCTGCTGCTTCTCTCCACTCCACCCCACCCTGTTTCTTCCCTCCCCCGCTCTGCCTCTTCCCGCCCCTGCTCCCGAGTACCCTGCCCTTGCTCCTGCCCCTCCCCCCCCCAGTGCCTCCTGCATGCTGCGGAACAGCTGATTGCGATGGGTGGGAGGTGCTGGGATGGGGAGGCGCTGACCGGTGGGGCCACTGGCAGGCGGGAGGCGTTAGGAAGGAGCTGGAGGAGCTGATCAGGGGGACTGCCGGTGGGTGCTCAGCATCCACTGTTTTTTTTCCTGCGGGTCTCCAGCCCCTGGAGCACCCACGGAGTCAGCGCCTATGCCTGAAAGTGACCCTGATCAGGCAGGCAAAGGACTATAGAGGCCCAAAGCAGGAAGACCTGCGAGGAGGAAAAGAAACTTTGTGCTGTGTGGACAAATGGACTTTCTTTGGGATACTGAGTTTTATCTGAAGTTTATTTTATATTTATAAAACCAGTCTCCAAGTTGAAGTATTTTTACCAAGAAATTAAATGTTTTATTTGAACAGTCCAAGAGGGGAAACTGAGACAGGCTGTCTGTCGCATGTAACCAGAGACCTCAATAGGCCATGAAGGTAGTGCACAGTAGTTAGCCCGCACCAGTTACAGGACCTTTATAAGCATTATTTAAATAAAACAAATTCAGTCAACTGCATCAAAAAGAGATTAAGATTAGAATCTGGTGGATTTTACTACAGAATACAAAATAATAGTTATGGGAAAACCATGGTGTATTTCTTGTAAAAATTGCCACAGATTGGGGCGTGGGTGATCAGGCCTACTGGCCTGAGCCAGAGTCAGGAGCTAAGCAGGGGAGCAAGGCTGGAGTGGATTGGAGCTCAGCAAGAACAGAGTTAGAGCAAGGCTGGGAATAGGGTTAGAGCAAGGCTGGGAACAAGGCAGGTGCAGGACTGGAACAAAGTTGGAAACAAGGCAGGCACAAGAGCAATTGCAGCTACGGGAGTAAGCATTAAGCAGCCCTCCCTGCTGCGGCTGCTAGCTTTAAGAGCAGGCCTGCTGGTTCCTTTGAGCTAATCAAGCACAACAGCTAATCAGGCAGCTCTGTTGCCACTCACCTGTGTTCATGAGTTTGCCTGAAAACTGAGCAAGATAGTCCCAGGTTCAGCTGAAGACCTTCATTCCTGATAATGTGTGCCTCATGCATGCTACCTCTAAATGTACAAATAGACATTATTATAGAGCTTTTGTGTTGAATTAAACAGTTGAATTAAAATAGTAAGTCATTTATAACTTCCTAAATTCCACTGAACTTGACATTCATGTCTTTGGAGCCTCATTAAATATTGGAAGAAAACACAAAAAATAGCATAGGTCAAACCCTGTAAAAGGAGGAAATCAGTTGCTTTAACTTCAAGTACTTCAGTGTAATAGGTATGAACTTTTTCTTCAAACAGCTTTATAGTAGTATTAAGAATCTTTTCTGTAGACTTTTGCCCAAAAATAATCCTGCTGTACTGATATAAAAAGATGGAGCTCAATTAATAATGAACTTTTCTCAGAGCAAAGAGCAAAGATACTGGAAGTCTGGTGGGTTTAATCACTGGATTTCAATACATAACAGAAGTTTAATACATAGAATAGACTGGGTCAAATATTTTCCATAAAAACTGTTTTTTTCAATGTAAAATCTTTTTTTCAACTACAATTATTTTTGGTAAAATGCATTTGCTTTCTACTTAAAATTTCAGAATTTTGTCTGAAAATTAAAAATGCTGAAAACCTGAATGTAAATGCTTACTGGCTGAAAATGAAATAGTTGCTTTTTTTCTTTTTTGTTCAGTCAAACAAACATTTTACCAACAGCTCTACTATACAGTCTCACTTTTCTAAAAACCGTGATTTCTACTACCTCAATAATAAAACTTCAACCATTTCAATGTATGATATGAAATGATTTCTCACCGTGTTGAACACTGATTAATTATATTCAGCATGATTCTTTTCCTGCATTTAGCAACCACACTGAAACAGTTTTATTTTTAGCAGAATCACTCTAAAGCATTCCTCTATACCCTATTGGCATCCTGGGCAACTTGTAGTGATGATCCTGTCATCTCAGCATTGTATATTTACAAGATGAGGTCTTTATGGTTTTGAAAATAGTTTACCATAATGCAATTTAGTTTATTTATCTTATATGTTTTGCAGGATTTTGTAAGTTCTCTCAACTTAAGAAAAAGCTAATTGCACTGTCCTGTGATATTACGTGTCATATTGAAAAACAAATTTTCTGAATTGCAGAAATTTATCTTCTGTCCTCATTAATTGATTGCCATTGCTTTTTTAACAGCTTCTACCATGTTCTCTACAACTACACACTATACCTCCAGCCTGAATATAAAGGACAATGAGCCCCTATGCGCCCCAATTGTAGAAATCAAGCTGAAATATGGCAGAGTAGTATGCACAATGGTGAGTTGCAACTACATGACAGAGTACCACCTCCAGGTAGCTACTGGCAGTCCCTCTAGGCTGGGGCAGGCAAACTTTTTGATCTGAGGGCCACATCTAGGTATGGAAATTGTATGGTGGGCCATGAGTGCTCACGAAATTGGAGATTGGGGTGTGGGGGGGTGAGGGCTCCAGCTGGGGGTGCAGTCTCTGGGGTGGGGCCAGAAATTAGGAGTTCAGGGTGCAGGAGGAGGCTCCGGGCTGGAGCAGAAGGTTGGGGTGCAGGCTCTGGGTGGGGCTGGGGATGAGAGGTTGGGGTTGCAGGAGGGTGCTTCTGAGCTGGGTTGGAGTATGGGAGGGGGATCAGGGCTGCAGGCTCCAGGTGGCACTTACCTCAAACAGCTCCCGGAAACGGCGGCATGTCCCTTCTCCAGCTCCTACGCGGAGGCGCGGCCAGGCAGCTCTGCACACTGCCCCATCCGCAGACACTGCCCCTGCAGCTCCTATTGGCCACAGTTTGGAGGCAGCGCTTGGGGTGGGGCAGCATGCGGAGCCCCCTGGCTGCCCCATGTGTAGAAGGTGGAGGGGGAATATGCTGCTGCTTCCAGAAGCCGTGCGGTGCAGGGCAAGCCCCTGACTCCACTCCCCAGCTGGAGCGCCGGAGCAGAGAAAGCCCTAGACCCTGCTCCACAACAGGAGCTCGATGGCCAGATTAAAACGTTTGAAGGGCTGGATGCGGCCCCCTGGGCTGTAGTTTGCCCATCTCTGCTCTATGCCAAAACATGCTTTTATAGCTAAATATAAATGGGGAGTATGTGCAGATGGAAGGGTGAGTGTCAGTGAGAAACTTCTTAACAGAGATGTTCTCCCATCAAACTATTGTACATGATGCTGGGAAGCACTATAGAAGTTTATGATGCTGCTTTTCAGTCTCTACCACCTTCAGAAAGAAAGGTACTATGCCTGGGGAGGCAATGACAGCTTGTCTCATAAGTGAGTTCTGTGTCCTAAACTGGTGATTGGAAAAGATCACACAGTAAGTCTGTGTCAGAACTAAGAATTAGCCTCCCGAATATAGATGCCCTGACTCCCAGTCCAGTACTTAAAATACTGCACCGTATGTCCTATCAGTAAGGCACCAGATCCTGCAATGTGCCAAGAAGCTCTTTGAAGAATCAGATACTTAATGATCTTACTTTTCACTGGAACTGCTACTTCCTCTAGCAGAGAATATTTGGTCATTGACTGTACATTTTTTTTTATGGTGTGCAAATCTACAAGGCCTCAAAATTCAGGAAGTAAATAACTTAAAACTAGGAAGATCTGCAAAGAACAACAAGATGTTCATCAGGTTAAAACTTTCGCACCTATGAATTTTGGGTGAAGTGAATAGATTTTTTTCCACAATAAGAGGGAGTACAGGGTAAATTTTGCAAAGTCTGGAATGTGTCTGAAATCCGTTACCTTTTAGGGATTGACTGAGCCAAAATTCACAATGGCTTCTGACACATGGAGCTCTTAAAGTTTCTTGGGCTATACAGCAATGAAGGCTTCACCTAATTTTGAGGGAGAAATCTCCCTTATCCTGTGGCTGAAGAATACAAATTAAATCACCCTCTTTCTAATGGTATAGACTCTGACTGCTCATCTTAATTCACTTATATGGTAGTTGGACTCTTGGGAAAGAGTGGAACTTCACTGAGCATATTCAAGGAATCCCGTGATGTTCTAACATGTAGGAAGTGGTGGGGCCAACTTTGCTTTACGGAAAGGAAAAAATTAAACATCTATAGCTTGCCCAAATGATGACTAAGGCAGGCATACTAAGCATCTACAAATAGCTGAGGAATGTAAACAGCCCAGAGACAGAAATAAAGATTTAAAGTTTAATTGGACAAATTATTGACAATACACTGTAAGAAACAATGTTGACTTAAGACTTGATAGATCTTTTCTTCTTACAATTCTGTGAATCAGTCTTCTGTATCAAATTCCATACGAGTTAAATTTGCTTACATCCCTGAAGAGGGCAGATCCACTGGGAAGTTTTTTCAAAATTCATCACTCAGACTTCTTTTTCTCTTAATAAACTTGGGCTTTTTGACCAAACTCTAATCTAATACAACTATCTAACCTTGTAATCTGACAAGATATAAACAGAGACAAAGCAGGTGAGATAATATCTTTTATTGGACCAACTTCTGTTGGGGAGAGAGACAAGCTTTTGAGATACATAGAGCTCTCCTTCAGGTCTGGGAGAGGTACTAGGGATATGTCTACACTGCAATAAAAAACCCGTGGCTGGCCATGCCAGCTGACTCGGGCTCACGGGACTCGGGCTAAGGGGCTGTTTACTTGCGGCGCGGTCAGGCTTCTGCTGGAGCCCGGGCTCTAGGACCCTGCAAAGTAGGAGGATCCCAGAGCTGGGCTGCAGCCTGTGCCCAAAAGTCTACATCACAATTAAACAGTCCCTTAGCCCGAGCCCCACAAGCCGCACTCAGCTGGCATGGACCCCTGCAGGTTTTTAGTTGCAGTGTAGACATACACTTAGGGATCATTCAAGGTGAAGTGTCCTGTTAACACTCCGGTAGTCATAGGACAAAAAGGCGGGAAGAGAGGGAGTGGCTACAGATTGTTGTAATAAGTCATAAATCTAGTGTCTTTATTAAAACCATGATTTTTAGTGTCTAGCAAAGTTATCAATTTAAGCTCCCAGGCTCATCTGTTAAAAGTGTTGACCCACAGGGGATGTGGTGTTTTTCTCTTATTTTCATGTGTCACTTCATTTGAGAATGTAGTGATTGTCTGGTTTCACCCACATAGTTGTTGTTGTGGCATTAGTGCATTGGATGAGGTAGACCATGTGTTGTGATAGGCATGTGTAGGACCCAGGGATCTTGAAAAGTGTGTTGTTGGGGGTGTGGATCATTGTAACCACCAAAATAGGTCTGCAGGTTTTGCATCTGTTGTTCTGGCAGGATCTGGTGCTGCTTTGAGTTGGTCTGTGTCTGGTCTGTGGGGAGCTTGCTTCTGATGATGAGCTTGGAGAGGCTGGGAGATTGTTTCAAGGCCAAAAGAAGGGGTTCAAGATTTCTTTCAGGATGGATTGTAGTTGCTTGATGATACCCTGTATTAGTTGCAGTGTGGGGTGGTAGGTGACAACAAGGTGTGCAGAGTGTTTAAAAAAAACAAAAAAAAAACAAAAAACTTTCACCAATATAAATTGTAATCGATTCACCTCCACACTTTTGATCTCATGCCAAAATGCTTTAGAATAAAACTGGACAAAACCCATGAGGATTTTATTTATTTATTTTTAAAGAAAAATAAGAATCTAAACAACCCAGTGCAAACTGCTAAGTAGTTTAGGGTCAAGACTAACCTACTAAAAACTCATTATAATCTGCTAAATTTGAAACTGAATTCTAAATATGCACTTTAAAATAAATCTACTACTTTGAATTGAATTAACACAACTGAAAACACACACACAACTGCCAGAGAGGTTGACATCATTGATGCTACTGTTGAATTAACGTGTAAGTAAACAAAATGAGACTGGATCATTTTAGCTCAATTGGAAGCATGGACAAAAATCACCAATGCTTGTCAACTGAAGCAAGACAAAGAAACTAGGAAGGAAAGAAAACTTTTAGAAATATAAAGATGGTGTTATGAACGCTGGAGAAGTAAAAAATAAGTAGCTGGAATTTTATGGTTATAACTGATTCAAAATGTTTATTTTTAACTGTGTAACATTTTAGTACAAATATTTGCTAAACAAAAACAAAACAAATGACATCAAAAAGAGGAAATTTTCAGTTTATGTTAATAAGAGTGGAAGAAAGATGACAGACAAACGTCATCCTTGAATCTGTAGTTGGACATTTTCTTGGTCTTTTGCGGGGTGGAGGCAAGGTGCTGTTTTTTTTGCTACTTTATGATTTTTCTAATTTCTTTTAATTTTGTTTCTTCTTTCCTTCAGAGCTAGGTCTGCCTTCTGACATTGCATGAGCCAGGCAATCTGACCATGCACAACAACCCTGGACTGATAAATTCTAATAAATAAAAGGGGGTAGTCATGTTTTTGCAATTTTGTTACTATGTAAAATGTGATTTTAACATAGGAAGCTTTTTTAAAATATACCAGGTAGATTCTTATGATAACAGAACTATAACAAAAATAGAAAAAAGTTACAATAAAAAAACCTAAAATATGAATTAAAGATCAACTACTGAGAAAATATTTGTTAGAGAAGCTAAACAAATGTTTGACAAGCAGCTCTTGAGTGAAATTAAACTTCTTATAACATGTAGTATATATATACACACACACACCTGAAAAGCCATTGTCAGGAAAGTAGCTGTAGGGTAGAACTGCTACACCCATCTTAACTTAAAGTTCACAAGAGGTAAACCCTTTACAAGCTCTGTATAGGAGTCTCTGTGAACTGAATGGTGGAAGAGCATCCAGGCACCCATTTAGGTGATGTGGGGCCATTTGTTATATTAACAAAAACCAAACCCATCCCCCAATCCATACACTCATGATCACTATACACCTTCTGTAGATCAGATTACTCATGCTCTTATCACAAGTTGTCTGTGCAGCTGACCAGACTGGGAGTTAATGCCAACAAGGATAAAGATGCAAACCAAGGTACATCTGCGGCATTAGTTATCCCTTTTTTGGGAATGAGTAAACGTGAAGAAAGCCAGAATTTGGCCTATGGGCACACTGGAGTTGCATTTATATCCTGCTAAAAATTCTAGTACAATATTAACACACTGAGCAAAATAAGATTTTCCCCCTCATTGATTCTATTGCACAAGCAAATAGTGTAAACTTATTAAATCATATAGCAGTCCTAACACATTAAGGACCCTAACTCTTAGAAGGAAATCCTGACTCTATTGAAATCAAAGGAATAACTTTTATTCAATCCAGCGAGGCCAGAATTTCACACTAAGGTGTGTGAGGTCTACACTTAAAACACTGCACCAGTACAGCAGCGTCACTGTAGTGCTTCAGTGAAGATGCTACTATGCCAACAGGAAAGCTTCTCCTGTCGGTGTAGTTAATCCATCTCCACAAGAGGTGGTAGCTATGTCGATGGGCGAAACCCTCCCATTGACATAGTGCTGTCTATACAGGGGGTTAGGTCAGTATAACAGGAATGTGAATTTCATACTTGTGAGTGACGTAGTTTACGTGTGTAAGTTTACAGCATAGACCTGGTCTTAATCTTTTTTCCAGCTGTGGTGGGTTTTGTACCTCGTCAACCCCTTTGGTTCGTGGGGGGAGGGGAAGGGGTAACCCCGCCTCTCTGCATCTATATCAGTTCTACTACCCCTCTGGTAGTCAGTACCTAATGGCCAGAGTCCCTCTCAATTCTCTTCCCCTAGTGGGATAGCTTGGCCAAGCGGCCGGAGTCCATATACTATCTCCTTTGGTGTAAGAGAGGGATCAAGTGACTATGTCGTTGCAAAAAGGGGAGGGGGGCTAGTGACCCCTGGTGGTGGAGCCTGGGCCCACCCGCCTTCACCAGGCTCCGATCCAGGGCCCTGTCAGTGGCGGGAATGGATCCGCCACTGGGTCAGCAGGGAATCCTACTGAAACATGCTGACCTCACAGTGGTGGGAGATACCACTCCCTTACCTTCCCTGGGTCACCTCCCACCAGTCTTCCAGTCACCATAGTCCCTGTGGCATCTGGGTCCTCAACATCCGACATTCCCTGGGGTTCCAATAGCTGTGAGTCTCTGGTCCTGGTTTCTGGCTCCTCAGCTCTCCCCAGTAAGGGTTGTACTGCTCCTGGACTGGAGCCTCCACTGAGCATCCTTCCTCCTCGGCTGCCAGCCCTGACTGAGTAGCTCTGCAGGCTTTTATACCTGACTTCTGGTTGGAGCATGCCCAACAGAGCCTTAGGGGCGTGGCTTTCTCTGCTAAGAGGGAAGGGTTAACCCTCTCAGTCCTAGTGCAGGGCCGGTCCGCACCGTCACACCAGCCAAGGAGATTTTTTTTTTAAAAAATCATGCTTCCAGAATGCTTGAGTAAACACTTCAGTGCTTTTCAAAAGTGTTAGTAGAGGAACAAGGACTGCCCTATAGACACTAAACTCTCCTTAAAACACATCCTGAGGCTCCTCACATAGGTAACATATTCAAAGCTCAAATGCATGTCTTTGTGGGTCACATCATTCAAAATGAGAAAGTATAGATACAGAGAAATGAAACCTTAATCCCTGTTTAAGGAGGATGCATTTGTGAAAAACATATTCAGAATATTTATATTTCAATAAAGAATTATGATTCTATACAGAAGTGCAAACAACATGATTAACGAACTATGTCCCGATGAAGTGAGCTGTAGCTCATGAAACCTTATGCTCAAATAAATTTGTTAGTCTCTAAGGTGCCACAAGTACTCCTTTTCTTTTTGCGAATACAGACTAACACGGCTGCTACTCTGAAACTTGGAAAGGCTTGTAAATTGTACTTCTAGATTTAATGTTACAGGTGTTCTTAATCCTAACTCAGGGCATCTACATAGTTCACATCTATATCTACTACAAGAATGAATCCAATTTTATTTTATTTACAATGAAAACTGAACCTTTGTCAATTTCTTCACCAATCATAACAGCTAATCATTGTAGTTTGCCTGGGCATTTAAAGAAAATATGAATAATATGGAATACACCATATATTCAAAACAATGCTTCATTGTTTTATCCAGAAAACCTTGTTCAGGTAAACAAATAAAGTCATCAGACTATCATCTGAATAAGTCTTTACAAGTTCAGGCCCTTATGTATATCAAGACCAAACTTGTTTTTATCATGCACAAACAGCATATTTAAACTTCTTAAAGTATAAGAAGATAATTTTGGTCTCAGAAATTCTATTCCCATTGTAATATTATAGTTTTGTTAAGGACTTAACAGAGAGGAAAAAGTCAGTCAAATAGCAAATACCCATAAAAATATTTTGCTTTTACTTAGCAACTTTTTAAATAAAGCAGACTAATATAGAAAAATTAATAAAAGGAAATACTATATTGCATATTTTCTGTCAACTTCTGGATTAGATTTTTTTTTTCAAAAAAAAATTGTAATAAAGGCACAAGGTAAATGATCCTAATGGATTAAATTTTAGCAGTATACTGCACATCAGGCCAGATTTTAAGAAGTATTTAGATGCTTAAAGGTGCAGGTATTGCCTACTGATATTTTCAAAAGCACATAGGTGTCTAACTCCCATCAAGGTGCTTAAGTGCTTTTGAAAATCCTACTAGGTGCCTATCTGGCTCAGAAAAAAAAAATTAGACTGCTGAACTAGTTACACTTCCAGGAACACAAGCATTAAAAAGATTGTGGTTCTGTTACCAACTCCATCCAGGATCCACTAAAGGAGTGGTTTCAGAGTAGCAGCCATGTTAGTCTGTATTTGCAAAAAAGAAAAGTAGTACTTGTGGCACCTTAGAGACTAACAAATTTATTTGAGCATAAGCTTTCGTGAGCTACAGCTCACAGTGTCTTAAGATAAGTGAAGAAAGGAAGTTCCCTTCAGAGCAGGGATCTCTAAATTTTATGAGACAAGGGCTATATTAGATTTTTGAAGGGACTTCGCGGGCCGAAGCAACTGTGAAAGAAATTAAATATATGCAAAATATATGCAAAATCGTTAAAAAAAACAAAACTACTCTACTGTGTGAGTGTTGCATTAAATTCTAAATCAAGTATAAAAGTTAATTGATGCAGGTACTGTGAAATCACACAAAATATTTGCCAATACATTAAAAATCATTTCACTTTTTTTTTTATTTTATTTCTAAAAACTCACACATTTGTATCATATAAATACACTGGCTCCCAGAGACACTCACCCCTCTGCACAGCTCAGCTGCGCTGCCGCCTCGCGTGAGCTGCTGCCGGTGGCCCCTCCCCCTGCCTGCTCCACATGCCTACTCAGCTGTTCACTTCTCCCCTGTTGGTTGGAGGGCCGGACAAATGGAAGTCCCAGGCCAGATCCGGCCTGTAGTTTGGAGACCCCTGCTTTAGAGGGATAAAGCCACAGGTGGAGAGAAATCCAAAGAGTGATCTTATTTGCTCATGCAAGGTAAAATTAAAACAACGGTAGCTGAGGGTGATCATCACCTCATAAGAGGCAATCAGAACTTTGCAGTATTGTTCCCATTGTGAATGATGGCTAACACTATTGTACACTGTTATAGAATTGTAGCCTTCACTTACCAGATCAAGTGAAAGAACAGGTCTTATTACCAAGTAACAATTCATTTAGAAGTTAATGAGACAGGAGAAAATATAGAGGAAAGTTAATAAGAGCAAAAGATAGTTATTTTACTCTGTAATAACTTTGGGCCTGCAAACCCTCATGCATGTGAGACGTTTTCATCCCCACTGAATGTAATGGGACTTCCCAAGGCTTTATAGGATCAGGCCAGAATTATTAAACATTCAAATGATTGTATCAGTTGCTCTAATTAATTTACACAAAATGAAAAAGCAAAAGTTCTCGTAGAGACCTAAAAACAAAAGGTTCAACTGCAGGTATTCTTTCCTGGTTAAAGCAGAACTGAAATGTATTGTTGTCTAATACCTAGAGAACAGTCAGTCAAATCAAACATTGTTTTTTTAAATATACAGACTTGTATGATCTTGTAGTCTCAATTGCACTCTAGGTCCACTGCACCTTAGATTTATGGATAAAGGTGAATAAATTAGCTTGGTATTGAACTCAATTAACACCCTGGACTTGTTGGGGGAGTTCTCCATCAACCTTCACAGTACCTACACACACACACACACACACACACACACACACACAGAGTTAGTCTGCATTTCTGTTGTTAAATGCAATAGGTATACTCCTAATATCTTATGCAAAACAGGTCTCCATCACTTGTAAGCAACGATATATTTGAAAAACTGTATTGGAGCATTTCCAAACATTTGTTTGGGATTTTACTCGCCCACCTGCACCCCCCCACACACACTGTAGCTAAGGAAATGAGATTCAGTTATATAACCAAATGAGTCAGCAGCTGTAAGTAGATATTTTTTCAGCTGTCGAGATTACACACTACAATAATGAAGGAATGATAGAAGCAATCAGAACATGAATTTTTCTTCTTTTCACAAGATAAAAGCCACTGAAAGCTACCAAATAAATTGGAAAATTGCTGCCAGTGGGAGATAATATTCTGAGCAGCTTTAACTTACTATAGTACAAAATGAGACCCACGGGAAAACAAAATACATTAAAATGCTTATGAAAAATGGAAGGTATACTGTACTTTAGAATTCCCTAGTTTAGTTTTTAAGGTATTTTGTACTGACCTTTAAGATTCACAGTTATTATTCATTAATGTCTTGTTATACAATAGCTGGACTAAAAAGACTGTTCCTTAATAGTTTGCCATGTTTATTGCTTCTGAACATTATAATTAACAATAACAGTGCATAGCACTTATATAGAACTTTTCATTCATAGATTTCACTTTAGAAGTGTTTGTCAGCCTTATTATCCCCACTTTACAGATCAGGAAACTGAGACACAGAGGTTAAGTGGCATGTCCAAGATCACATAGTAAATCTATGGCACACAATGTAATAGAACCCAGGTCTCCTTGCTATACGCCCACTGGATCATGCAATGTCACACATTCACATGAAACCTAAAACATCTCTAGTAGACCAGATTAAAGTGATTGTTCCAGTCCCACCATCTGTTGCAGATAGGTTTATACAGTAATCATTGCCTAGTAATGCTAATATTGACACAACATACTGCTAACAGCCCTACTTTTATTTTTCTTTCTATATAGTTCTCCTATAATAGAATTTATTCAGCACTGATTTCTCTGCTAAGATGCATTGACTGTGAAAAACCCATCAAGATAATGTTTCCTAAAGAAGAACTAGAGAACATTGCAGCCAGACATTTTTCAGTAACACGGACAAGATTCAGGCCAAGAAAGACCGATAAAATATATTGACCTTAAATCTCCCTTTGCCTAGGGCTAATGGTGCTGAGTCATCTCTTGTCTATCACAGCAAAACATCAACTACTTTATGTTGCATTTCCTGGAAGATCAAGAACGCAGTTCATTAAAGAAAAAGGCCTCATCTGAAGCAGCTTGAGCCATCAAAAGTTTCTGGCCAGAATGGATCTTTTGGTTTATACCAGGGGTCAGCAACCTATGGCATGCGTGCCAAGGACGGCACGTGAGCCAATTTTTAATGGCATGCTGCTGCCTGCCAGGTCCCAGCTGCCAGCCCCACTCAGCCCGCTGCCGAACCATGGCCGGGACCCCGGCAGTCAGCAGCATGCCATTAAAAATCCTGCCCGCCCCAGCCCGCTCTTTTCCATCCCCCGCGGGGACAGGGTGAAGAAGTTTCGTCCTGCCGGCTGCTGCTGCAGGGCAGGCAAGATCCCCCCTCCCCCGCCTCTTCCCCAGAGTGCTGGGTTCCTGCCCCTCCTCCTCTCCCTCCCTGCTGCCGATCAGCTGATGGCCCTTGCGAGGAAGGGGAGAAGCGGAGCTGTAGCGCCCGTTCTGCTCCGGGGAGGAGGCAGAGAAGAGGTGGGGATGGGGCCTTGGGGAAGGGGGGTGGAATCAGGGCATATCCCCCCAGCTCCCCGCCATGAGCCACTCTGGACAGGGAGCTGGGAGCACCCCCACGACCCCAGCCCTCTGTCCTGACCCCTGAATCCCCCACGACCCCAGCCCTCTGCCCTGACTCCTGCACCCCCCACACATACCAAGCCCCCCACACCTCATGCCCTGCACTCCTGCACCCCCCTCACATACCCCCAGTCCTCTGCCCTGAATCCTGCACCCCTCCACACCCTGACTCTTGCACCCTCCACATTCCCACCCCTACCCTGAGCACCAAACGGGAGCTCCTGCACACACACTCCCACATTCCCACCTGCACCCCTTGCACCAAATGAGAGCTGCCAGGTAAGCACTCCATAGTCAAACCTCCTGCCCCAACCCTGAGCCCCCTCCCTCATTCTAGCTCTTGGCCAGGCCCTACACCCCAACCCCCAGCCTACTCCTTCACCCCCAGTCCTGTGCTCAGTGCACTCCCACCCTAGTGCAGAGAGAGAGGAAGAGAATGGGCTAGAACCAGGGAGAAGGTAGGTACCCACTCTATGTGGGCAGGGCCAGGATCCCAGATCAGCAGCTGGCTGAGTGGCAGTGTGCTGAGCTGCTCAGCCCGCTGCCGGTCTGGGGTTCTGGCTGCTTGCCCCTTGCCAGCCGGGCTCCCGGCCACAGGCCCCGCTCAGCCTGCAGCCGGCCTAGGTGAACGGAACCCCAGGCTGGCAGTGGGCTGAGCAGGCCAGTGGCATAAGATCAGCATTTTAATTTAATTTTAAATGAAGCTTCTTAAACATTTTGAAAACCTTGTTTACTTTACATATGACAATAGTTTAGTTACATAATATATAGACTTACAGAGAGAGACCTTCTAAAAAATGTAAAAATGTATTAGTGGCACCGGAAACCTTAAATAAAAGTGAATAAATGAAAACTTGGCACACCACTTCTGAAAGGTTGCCGACCCCAGTTTATATAGTACATGAAAGAGAGCCTATTCAGGCATTCCTCATCCATAACATGGGATCTCCAGCTCAAGATTCCTCCTTGAGCTCATCTTTCACGTGGGGAAAGAAGTGACCTCTCAAACTGGCAGGTCTCAGATCATTTAGAAAAGAAATACCATCTTAATTAAATAAATTGCATCCAGAAACCAAACAGGCAGCTAGTACAGATCAGAGAACACGGATTTCATGTGCTGAAGATGAGAAAATCCACTTAATTCTTGCTGCTGTACTCATTATCTTTAGTTTCCAAACTGATTTAAAAGTACAGCCCAAAGTAGAGCATATACAGTAATCTAATCCTGAGGTGCCAACAATGGCTAGGATTTTCAAAGAGGCCAAAGGGAGTCAGGCACCTAAATCCCAATGAATTTTAATTGGACTGGGGGCATTTAACTCCCTGAGGTCCTCTTCAATATCTCAATCAGCATGGACGACAGTAGCAGAGGTCACATCTGAAAGAAATGGTCACAGCTTCCTTCCCAGAGAGGTATACGGAAGATTTTTATCCATCTCCATGAGATTTATCTGTCAAAGTAACCAGAGCAGTCTCTGTGGCATGACCAGGTCTGTACCCACATTCAAAAGGGACAAAGAGATCTGAGGCAGCTAGATACTTGGAACTGTCTTGCAAAAACCTTCTCAATAATTTTAGATGTTCTGTTTTAGCGTTGGGATTTAGAGACACAGATTTACAAAGAATGGTTTATACTTCCAAATAATATTAATAAATACATATTTTCTATTAGAACTGGTTGAAATCTTTCCATTATAGAAAAGATTAAATAAAATGGTGAAAAAACTATTTTTTTTTTAACTCCATTAAATTTTGTACAGGATTTTGAACCAAGTTTACTTTGTATGCATACAGCACTTCTCATCTGTATGTCTCTAAGAACTTTATGAAGGAAAATCTTTGTCCATTGTGCTTCATAATTCCTTCTGTGTTGGCATAAATTTTTTTTAGCATTTAATTTTTCAAATCCATAATGACACAGACTTCCTATTTAAACTGGTTATTTTATCATAACTCTAACCAGCTAACTATACACAGGATGAGAGATTGAAAAATCTTCTTAACAAATGTTCTAATACCAAATACTAAAATGTGGCATTACCACTGAGATGAAGAACAACCAGGATGATTAGCAATCTTGTATTTAGTTATAAATAAACTATCACAGAGAACTTCTTAAGATAAAGACATGGGGGGAGAGTGAGACTGATTCAGCCATATAAACTTATTTCCATGTCACACTTGAAATCCTATTTTTGATTTTTCCATAAAGTATCCTCTCATTCACCTTTCTATTAAAATCAGTGGCATAGATTCTGATTTCAACTTAAACACCACAACCATAAATTTAATGAGAGTTACAAACACATCAAGAAGAGATGATAACCTTTGTCTTTTGTTGTGGCTGTTGCCAATCAATTTTAAGAAAGATAAGCAAGATATTTTCTTCAGCCCCGTCACTCAATTCTGTTGCTGTCATGTGCTTATTCTATACTTTTTCAACTGTGCAATATTAAGACAAATATATGAGCTTTAAATTTCAAGTAGAAAGTGCCATACTTTTTTATTTGTATGTTCTTTTGAATTAGGCTGTCTCAATTATGCTCATCTATCTGAAAACCTCTGCTAATTTGCATTTCCTGCAGTTATAGTGGAAAGGGCAGAACTGATAAATTGTCACTACTTGGGCCAGCAAACTATAGTTCTGCTTTCTTAAGTCAGTCAGTGTAAATATTATTGATGCTCTCCCATTGGAAAACGTTTGCATGGCTGAAATCCTAAACATGCTCGACATTACTGTTGACAAAGGATTCACAAGACCAGTGATATAGGAAATTAAATGAACATTGGAACAAAGCTTCAAATGAGTGTTTGACATTTTTTTATCAGTGTATTCTTTAGGTGGATAGTTACTTTGGCTGTTTGTCATAAACATGTTATTTAAAAAATGATTTTGTTTTCTTGTTTGATTTCCAAATGCATTACAATTTTTTAAAAACCTTTGCTTTTCCCTGTTATATGGTAATCTTATATTGATACTAATAATATCAGTTACTGTATTGTGTCATTGTACCATAAAGCCATAAAAAACTCCAGAGGTGAAAGAACAGTGATATATCTATGCACCATATTACTTAGGTCCCTTCTCTCTGGGCTGAGGTTTAAAAGAGCCTAGATAAAACTGCAATCATCATTGGAAAAACTCATGGACTTGCAAAACATACATACTGCCATTAATTTACTACAGACATTCAGGTAATGGGAGCCTTTCTAATGACTTCAATAGACATTTGATCAAGTCAGACATTTAAAAAATTTCCAGCACTTATTTGGAGGAAGACGACCCATTTCTTGATGCATTGTCTATTTTATCCTCCGACGGAGTAGTTTTGGATATGTGTTTTAATAACAAGAGGTTAATATGTGAGTTTGGGGATACATATGAGCTTGCGAATACCCTCAATTGGGTAAGTGAAGTGGCTATTCAGTATATTGCTATTTACAGAGACAGGCTTTTATTTGTCTGTCATTTTAAATTCTATCTGTATGACCCATTACATCAAACTACAAAATAAAATTACCTAAATGACAATGTATGAACACCCTTTGTATGTTGCACAGTATTCGTTTTTTATACACACAGATCTAATATCTGTCCTTGTCCTAAATGACGAATAAATCAGCTACCAAAATCCAATTTTGTTTTTTTCTTGTTTCAGTTTTCCTATGAAAATGTAAACCAGTCTCTCATTCCGCAGGTTTGTACCATCAAGATAATAGCCTCACATGCAATCCACTTTTTACATAAGTAATTTCATGGTTGTCAATAGCAGCTGGCTAATTTTTACTTTCAAGTGCTTTTGATTTTTCCATGTAGAAAGCAAACATGTCAGGTCTGGTTCTGCAATGACAATAATTTAAATTGAATTTCAAACTTAAAATTGACGGTTGCCATTACAGCAAACATCACCCAGAAAAACAATCCATTTATAGAATTACTATGCTGCGTTGTCATATAGCTACGCTCACTAGAAAGATGAAAAATATTGCAGTGCCGAAAACACCACATGTATACAAGTTTAGTGTATTAGAAGACCCATAGAATATGCCAAATATTAAAAGAGTAAATGCATTAAGAACCCACTCTCATCACACTGTATACAGTCTCAGTAGCTCACGAACTACCTGTGCTTGATCTAGAGTCACTTGTGGAGGCTCCACAAATAGTTGTTTGTATATTTTATTTAGAAACTTTATATTCTCTGGCTTTTTCATATTTTGTTAATATCCTGTTAATAACTATTAATATCCTGATATAAGTTCTGTTAAACTCTCTGAAGAATCCTTAGAAATTCCTGTTATACTGCCTAATAATATTAATACTTAGCTCCTAAACACATACAGTTCATTTGTAGATCTCAGAGCACTTTACAAAGGAAGATAAAGATCTTTATCCCCATTTTACAGATGGGGAAAACTGAGATGTGTAATACAAAATGTTAGTGGCAAAGCTACGAAAAGAACTGAGGTCTCTTGACTCCCAGTCTAGTCCCCTACCCAGTGGACCATATTATCTCCCCATATGTATATAACATCCCTCTGGCTTGCCTACTGTTTGCCTTTTTTTTATACTAATTGGTTACTTATTTGTTTTACATAATTCTTTTCCCTAAGTTTTCAATAAAATTAACTGCATTCATTTTAAATGTATTTAAACAAGATAATTTTGCAATATTTAATTGCTTTCTAAAGAGGGTGATAAAATGCAAAACAGGAATTTAAAGGTAATGTAAAAGTTCTTTTCATTCCTCACTACAGTGTTCTGGGAACTTCTGCATTTTTTGTATGCGTGGAAATAACAAGCTGTTCACATAAGTGACTTTTTATCAACTTATGTTGATAAAATATACTGCGATAATTGATATACTTGATATATACTGTGATAATGGATATTATAACACACCTTATGCCAAATTTCAACTCATGGCCTCTGTACATACACACAATCACTTGTGTAAGAAAAATTAATGAATAATTATTTGCATATTTTCAAAAAACGTTTACAAAATGCCATCTCTCTGCATAAATTCAATCATTCTGTATATAGTGGAGGATGAGTTATGGGCCCTAAGTTAATGACCATGTACACTCTATTTTTGACTTCCTTTCTGCCATTTGAGAGTTGCAAGGTCGTCTTGACTCAAACATAAAAGTGCACTGCAAAGCCCATCATGACATAGGATGAAATCATGGTTTCATTGAATCAATGGGAGTTTTGCCATTGACTTCAATGGAGCCAGAATGTCACCCGTAGTCTCTGCTTCATTTGAACCGTTATACATTCAGCATCTAATTATATATTTAAAAATATTTTATTTATCCTAGTGATATTCCCTCAAAAAGGACAAAGTATATCTCTTGTCATTTGAGAAATATACATATCTCTTGTATAAATCAGTGTATTATAGTTATTTTACTCATAAAGACAATGTAACAAGCCTCTCAAACCCTCCCTACATTTTATACTTATTGATATTACAAAATAACGTTGCTCCTAAAATTGCAAAGCACTCAACTTCATTAAACTGGATATGTGTATTAATGCCTTCTATTTTCATTTGCTGTAGTGACCATTTCACTTACCACTGCCTCATGTAGTAAAACATGGTATCTTTTGTTTTTTATTCTGATGGGCAGAAACTATCATATGACCATAATTGTGCAGTAATGTTTTGGGCGGTTGGGATGAAGCAGGCATTAGATTACAGTTCACATTCAGATGTACTCTGCTATTAACAAAAAAGTGAGATCAGTCAGAGGAATGCAGACTATATATTCTGTTTGAGCTTGTCTACACTACCCGCCAGATCGGCGGGCAGTGATCAATCCAGCAGGGGTCAATTTATTGTGTCTCATATAGATGTGATAAATCGACTGCTGAGTGCTCTCCCGTCAACTCTGCCAGAACGAGGAGTGCAAGCAAAGTCGACGGAAGAGCGTCAGCTGTTGACTTATGGGAGTGAAGACACCACGGTAAGTAGATCTAAGTACATCAACTTCAGCTACACTATTCACGTAGCTGAAGTTGCGTATTTAGATCGACCCTGTGTGGTAGTGTAGAAGTCACAAAAATATTAGGATAATATTTAAAATCTGAAGATATTGAATTAAATGTACAGTATCAAACTATAATTGTTTTATATTTATGTATTACATTCTATTTATTACATTCCAAATATAGTTTCCACTTCTTATATTGGATTCAAACATGCAGTTTGCTTCACAAATGTAATACAATTCCAATTCTAATATAGGGGAGCCCAGGTTACCCCTTTCAACCCAAGCAATTAGCCAGTGGTGTTTCTCTTCCTCATATACAGATCCATTAAAAAATACCAATCCCCTTGTGTGACGCATGCCCAGAAAGGGTTAAGCATCCTGCAGGATAAATGACTCAAATTCAATCTTAAAAACATACGGGGAAATAATGTTTGCAGTGGTGGATTTAGAGTTAGTGGGCCCTGTGTGCAGCTTCATTTTTGCCCACCCCGCGGGACCCAGCCAAGAAAAATAATATTCTCTCTGATCTCTCCCCTGTTTTTCATTCTTTTTTTTCTTCATCCTCCTCCTATAAGTAATGGGAAGAAAATGAAAATAAAGTGAGGTATCTTGATTGGGGCAGGGAGTTGGGGTGTATGATAAATGAAGGGGGGGTAGCTCCCTGTTATGGACACCCAGCCAGCCAGTAGCTATAAAATCCCTCTTAGTAGCTGTTCTCTAATTGCTCTACTTGTAAAGGGTTAAAAGTCTCACTGCTATGCATAGGTAAAAGGAGGTAAGTGGGCACCTGGCCAAAAGAGCCAATGGGAAGGCTAGAACTTTTTAAAATTGAAAAAAGACTCCTCTTTTGTCTGTCTGTTGTTGTTCTCCCTGGGAGAGGTGGACAGGGAAGCTGCTATGCTGTAAGAAGCTTGGGCCAGGTATGAAAAAATCATCAGTATTATATCTAGAAACTACTCATTTAAAACCCCAGATATGCAAGTAGATCAGGAAATGTCCAGGAAGACATGATTAGCTTTATCCCTTTTATTTCATTATGGCTTGTGGATTCCTCTGTGCTCACCCCAGGTGCTTTTGTTTTGTTTGTAACCTTTAAGATGGACCTTAAGAAAGCTATTCTTGGTGCTTAATCCTTGTAGTTGCTCTTTTAAAATCTAGCAGTAGCCTGAGTTCCCAGATGTATTTTCTTTCTTTTTGTTATTAATAAAATTTACCTTGTTTAAAAGAACAGAATTTGATTTTTGTGCCTTAAGAGGTTTGTGCACGTTTAATTAGCTGGTGGCAACAGCTGATTTCCCTTTTTTTTTCCCCCCCTCAGCTCTTTTCCAGAGGGGGAGTGAAAGGGCTTGAGGATACCACACAGGAAAGAATTCCCAAGTGCACCTTCCTGGGCACTCAAAGGGGTTCTGCACTTGGGTGGTGGAAGCATCTACCAATCCCAGGTCAGAAAAAAGCTGTAACCTTGGGAGTTTAACACAAGCCTGGAGTGGTCAGTATTAATTTTTAGAATCCTTGCAGGCCTTCATCTTCTGCACTTGAAGTGCCAGAGTGGGGAATTAGCCTTGACAGGGTGTAGGAGGGGATGAGGGGATCAGGCTGTGGGAGGGAGTTTGTGTGCTGGGTGCGGGCTCTCGGCTGGAGCAGGGCTCTGGGAGGGAGTTTGGGTGCTGGGTGAAGGCTCTGGGCTGGGACTGGGGATTGGGGTGCAGAAGGTGGTGAGGGGTGTGGGCTCTGGGCTGGGGCAGGGAGGTTGGGTGCAGCAGGGGTGAGGGGTTGGGCTCGGAGGAAGTTGGGGTGCGGGCTCTGGGCTGGGGTAGGGGTGGCACGCTATGCCTGCCTCTTGGGCTGCCAGTGTTTGAATAGCATGTGCACAGCCCAGGCTCCTCAGTTCCTTGTCTTCAACAGAGTGCGTTACGAATTCCGAAGTAGAGGGGAGGAGGGCAGGTAGTGGAGCACCCACTGGGACACTCATCTCAAAGGACATCAGTTACTGCACAGGCTGAGTAACCTCCTCTTCTTCTTCTTTGAGAGATGTCCCTGTGGGTGCTCCACTTCAGGTGACTGAAAAGCAGTATCCCTTAGGGTGGTTGGGACTTCGGATGAGGCAAGAAGGCTGTTGACAAGACAGTTCTACCCAATCTGGTGTCAGACGCTGCAGTGTGGATGAGAGTGTAGTGATTGGCGAAGGAAAGGTTCGATGCTCAGGTAGCTGCTTTTCATATGTCAGACACTGGGACATTATGGAGAAAGGCCATGGAAGTGCAGACTGCTCTGGTAGAGTGTGTCCTAATTGATGTAGGAGGATGTATTTGCCTGAGTTGGTAACAAAGGCGTATGCAGTCAGCAATCCATTTGGAAAGTCTCTGTGTGGAGCTAACATTTCACTGTGAGCGCTGAGTAGTAGAGACAAAAAGTCTGGGGGTTTTCTAAACGGTTTTGTTCTATCCAGGTAAAAGGATAATGCTCTGTGCACATCAAGAGCGTGCACTGTTGTTTCAAGGCATTAGCGTGAGGTTTTGGATAAGATAACGGGCAGTTCCAGAACAAACAGGAACTTGCTGGAACCAATTAAGGCAGGCAGGCTAATTAGGGCCCCTGGAGCCAATTAAGAAGAAACTGCTAGAATCAATTAGGACAGGCTAATCAGGGCATCCGAGTTTAAAAAGGACCTCACTTCAATTTGTGGCAGGCATATGAGGAGCTGGGAGCAAGAGGCGCTAGGAGCTGAGAGCGAGAAGGCGTACTACTGAAGGATTGAGGAGTACAAGCATTATCAGACACCAGGAGAAAGGTCCTGTGGTGAGGATAAAGAAGGTGTTGGGAGGAGGCCATGGGGAAGTAGCCCAGGGAGTTTTAGCTGTCGCGCAGCTGTTCCAGGAGGCACTCTAGACAGCTGCAGTCCACAGAGCCCTGGGCTAGAACCCGGAGTCGAGGATGGGCCTGGGTTCCCTCCAAACCTCCCAACTCCTGATCAGACACAGGAGGAATTGACCTGGACTGTGGGTTCCACCAGAGGGGAAGGTCTCTGGGCCATTCCCCTACCCACATGGTGGGTCAGCATAGACTGCGAGGATTGTTCTCCTTCCGTTTCCCCATGCTGGCCGGTGATGAGGTTATCTGAGTAAAACAGCAGATTTGAGCCACGAAAGTGGCCAAACTGAGGGCTGCCGTGAATTTCTGAAGTGAGCAAATCTGCCAATGAGTGCAGTACCCACCAAGGTAGAGGAGGAACTTTGTCACAATAGGTTCATTGAAGTGAAAAGAAGAGTATCTTAGGTAAGAACTTTGGATGCGTGCGGAGTGTGACCTTATCACAGAAGAATGTGGTATACAGAGGGTCTGCCATTGGCGCCCCCATTTCTCCTACTCGTCTGGCAGACGTGATTGCTATGAGGAAGGCAGTCTTCATGGATCGGTGGAGAAGAGAGCAGGTAGCCATCGGTTCAAAGGGTTTATCAATCAGGGCTTTGAGGACTAGGTGTAAATCCCAAGGTACAGCAGGTGGTTTCATGTCTGGGTATAAAGTATGGATACCCTTCAGGAACCTTTTGGTGATTGGATGGGCAAAGACCGTAATGTTGTCAATCTTATGGTGGAAGGCAGTGATTGCCGTGAGGTGGAACTACATTGATGACATCTTCATCATCTGGACCTATGGAAAAGAAGCCCTTGAGGAATTCCACCATGCTTTCAACAATTTCCATCCCACCATCAACCTCAGCCTGGACCAGTCCACACAAGAGATCCACTTCCTGGACACTACGATGCTAATAAGCGATGGTCAAATAAACACCACTGTATACCGGAAACCTACTGAGCGCTATACTTACCTACATGCCTCCAGCTTTCATCCAGACCACACCACACGATCCTTTGTCTATAGCCAAGCTCTAGGATACAACCACATTTGCTCCAACCCCTCAGACAGAGACAAACACCTACAAGATCTCTATCAATCATTCTTACAATTACAATACCCACCTGCTGAAGTGAAAAGCCAGAAGAGTACCCAGAAGTACCCTACTACAGAACAGGCCAAACAAAGAAAATAACAGAACGCCATTAGCCATCACCTTCAGCCCCCAACTAAAACCTCTCCAACGCATCATCCAGGATCTACAACCTATCCTGAAGGACGACCCATCACTCTCACAGATCTTGGGAGACAGGCCAGTCCTTGCTTACAGACAGCCCCCCAACCTGAAGCAAATACTCACCAGCCACCACATAACAAAAACACTAAACCAGGAACCTATCCTTGCAAAAAGCCCGTTGCCAACTGTGTCCACATATCTATTCAGGGGACACCATCATAGGGCCTAATCACATCAGCCACACTATCAGAGGCTCGTTCACCTGCACATCTACCAATGTGATATATGCCATCATGTGCCAGCAATGCCCCTCTGCCATGTACATTGGCCAAACTGGACAGTCTCTACGTAAAAGAATAAATGGACACAAATCAGACATCAAGAATTACAACATTCAAAAACCAGTCAGAGAACACTTCAATCTCTTTGGTCACTCGATTACAGACCTAAAAGTGGCAATTCTTCAACAAAAATCTTCAAAAAAAGACTCCAACAAGAGACTGCTGAATTGGAATTAATTTGCAAACTGGATGCAATTAACTTAGGCTTGAATAAAGGCTGGGAGTGGATGTATCATTACCCAAAGTAAAACTATTACCCTTTGTTTATTTCCCCTCCTACTGTTCTTGTAAAGTGCTGGAAATGGCCCACCTTGATCATCACTACAAAAGGTCCCCCCCCTTCCACCTGCTCTCCTGTTGGTAATAGCTCACCTTTCCTGATCACTCTTGTTACAGTCTGTATGGTAACACCCATAGTTTCATGTTCTCTGTGTATATAAAATCTCCCCACTATATTTTCCACTGTATGCATCCGATGAAGTGAGCTGTAGCTCAGGAAAGCTTATGCTCTAATAAATTTGTTAGTCTCTAAGGTGCCACAACTACTCCTTTTCTTTTTACAGATACAGACTAACACGGCTGCTACTCTGAAATCCGGGGAGAGTATTGAGAGGAAAACATCTGGTCATTGTATTCCTCTTCCTCGTCCTCTTCCTCCCACACTTCATTTGAGGGGCTTGAAGTTGTAGGGGATACTGAAGGTAGGGTGCTAAAGGTCTCGGTGATAGACTGGTGACGAGAAGAGGAGACTCAGGGGCATGGGACACCCTTAATTCCTCTGACTGTAAAAACTGAGGTGGAGCTGAATGAGGAGGAGTTGGTGCCGGTGTAGCTGATGGACGCAGAGTCTGCTGGGGCATCGGCTGATGCACCGAATGGTGTCCCGAGGGTGCAAGCTGGCTCCATGGAGTAGGTGCCCCTGGGACAGGCACTTCAATAGAGGCTGGAGACCTCAGGGGGCTTGGTGCCAAGAGCAGCATCTACAAAAGCGGTGCCGCAAGATCAAAGGATGGTGCCACAGCCGCTGCTTGTATTGCCGGCACCGTAGCAGCTCCTGCCATCATACTGACAGAGGTGGCCGAGGGAGAGCTGAAAGAGGCAGGCAACTGAAAGCCCTGAGCCTTGGCACTGTGGAGATGAAGCCGACTCACAGTCAATGCCTGAGGTGCCTGCTGTGTGAAAGGTGCTGAGCCGCAGAGCAGGAATTACCGGTTTTAACTCCCCCCCGCCCCCGAGCAACAGCTCCTGGCGGGGGAGGAAGCTGGCCATTTTTTTGCTTTTGCTTTGCCTCTGGAGGGCGTCACAGAGGTTTGCTGGCCAGGGTCAGACGCAGGTCTGAGAGAGTTTTCCAGGAGCAGCATTTTAAGCCTGAGCTCCCTGTCCTTGTGGGTCCGCGCTTTCAATTTGGTACTGTGGACGCATTTTTGGGGTACATGAGACTCCCCCAAACAGCGTAGGCACTGTGAATGCCCGTCCAAGATGGGGATGGCATCTTTAGAGGAGGCGCATCTCTGGAAGCCTGGGGAAGCCAGGCATGTCCGTAACCATGGAGGCTTCCCTCCCCCCCCCCCACAAAATAAATGTTACAGTTAATGTAACTTATCTCAATAGTAACTCTAATGACTAAAAACTACCTAACTAAACTGAGAAACAAACTAACCTGCTAATCTCAAAGCGCACGGCTGAACTCCGTCTCTAGCCGGGGACAGTAGAGAAGGAACTGAGGAGCCCGGGCTGTGCACGCGCTATTCAAATACCGACAGCTCGAGAGGCAGGCACAGCCCATCGGGTACTGCTGTAGAAATTCTAATCAAAGGCACTGGGATGCACCTTGACCTGAAGTGGAGCACTCACAGGGACATCTCTCCAAGAAGAACAGGCAATTGCCTTATGTTAATTCCTGTAGCTAAGTACCGGTTATGGACCTACTTCAAAGTCGCCCTGATTACCTATTGTAAGCCAAGGACCCTGAATGAAGGGAGGCTGTCCTGCCTACCAACTTCAATGAGGTTTCACCCAACTTCTGGCATAACACCACAGATTTTCTCAGTATCATGATATCAAAGTTCTATGGAAATAGGAGTATCAAAAAAGCACACATATTAAAGACATCTTTATGATGAAATTCTGATTTTGGCCAAACCTTTCATCAGCTCCCCTTCTACTGTCATTAGTGCACAGAGATAGCCGCAAAAGGCATATGTGAATGTTGGCTGGTTTTAACCAGCAGGCATTAGGCTTGTAACAAAAGTTCTTTGCTGCTTCTAAGGTCATGTTTTTCCATTACATTTGTTAAAACATGACTAAAACAATAGAGTGGCAAAAGAATAGTCGGTGGCTTTACAATGTTTGAGAAGCTCCTTTTGGTTCCTTTCTAGGACTCCAAAAATACATGGTTTTGCTCTTGGGATGTATCATAAATATGCCTATTTTCAGTACAGGAACTGCAATACTATGCATATTTCACCAGAGAAACTATTCACATTATAAAAGTTGTTTTCTCTGAACCAGCAACTATTTTCCACAAAAATGTGTTATTTTATTATCCCCCAGAGAGAGTCCTGTGAATATCCAATTTGTATGCCAAGAAATGCACACTCACAATAACCAACGCAACTTCAAAGCAGAAGGGAAAGGCGTGCACGGTAACTGAAATTTGTTATTTTTGTCCATTCATACAGCTTTATTTTTTTTATTGCTTTGATTGCATCTTTATACATACAAACATATTGTTCACATTTTGCATACATGCTTCTGTGACCATTTCGTATTTTCCTCCTCTGCTACAATAGTCAGACTAACTCTGCTTTTTATTCAAGGTCATAAATAGCAAATGGGCAACATATTGTCTCCTTTGGTTCTTGTCTTCAAATACCGATCCTAGTAATCACTCCCTGATCTTTCAAATATTTTATAAAATACGAGGAATGAGAGCATGGTAAATCCACTTGTAAGTTGTCATCAATTTTTGGAGAAAAACAACAACTCCAAAACTAAGCTTTTGTTTCTGGTGAGGTTGTACTGTTCACTCTGAATTCTGAAGCACTCCAACTCCTAGAGTCCCAAAGATCATTTGATTTGAAACAATCCAGAATTCATAGCATGCAGTACATTTGCACTCTACTGAGAGCAGCCAGCTGGCAACAAACTAGAGAGCCTAGCAAGTAACTCAGATTCAGCTGATCCCTGTATCCTCTTTTAATGGTGGAGCTCACCGGTGGGCAGCAGTTGCTCTACCCACCTGCGCACTTAAGCTATAGTTTCTGTCAGAGTGTGCCTCATTTTGCCACTATATGCAGGACTGTTGCCCTACCTGACTGCCTATATGCCTACCCACAATGCCATGTCTACTTTGAGTTTACAGTAGGTCTCCATTCAGGTAAAGAGCTGTGAAATACACAGTTGTTTCAGCTGCAGATTGATTATTATCACTCCCAATAAAAAGAGTTATTCAGGAGCATTTATATAAAGTACAATACTTGTCAGCACCACTTTTCCTACTAGTGCATTGTTATTTACATTAGTACTTTCCTTTTTATACAACATCACTGTTCACTGATCTGTTCATGAAAAGTCTGACTATTTAAAAAAAACTTCAAACAGCAATGTTCATACATAATATCATGCAAAAAAGTGTAGTGATTATATATTTATGGATGTAATTCACAAAGTATTGAAGTGAACAGGCTGAAACAACTTCTGTTTCACTGGAAAATTATACTTAATTCATAGACAATTTTTAATTGTACCTACTGCATAGACTCAATCAGTCAAAAATTTCAGATGTTTAACATCTGTGACATTCTATTCTATAAAGATGTATACAGCAGCTGCAGACAAAGCTTAACTGCTATATATTCATTATGCTTAATCTTGTGCTCTACTATTGTACTGGCTTAACACTACAACCCTTTTTCATCCTTTTTTGTTGTTGTATGCTCTGATCATAATTAGGCATAGCATCTGAGACATGTACTACACATAACTGCTTACAGGAATATGATAATGGTTTCAGTATTATTTTGCTAACATACCACCATACATTCTGTCTAACCAGCTTAATACTCTATAGAAAGCTTTTTACATATTTTACAGGTTTCATAGTCATCAGAGGGACTTAAGGTAAAAGTAAAAAAAACAAAAATTAATTGATAATGTTGTGAACATGCTGATACAAATGAATGTAACACATGCAAACATTATTATAACATAAATTATAAAGATTAGTTACCCCAGCATAATGGCTATTGCATTTATTTTCCTAAACATTTATTAATCTGCTGAAGATATAATTACACTGTAGCATAATTCCCTAAATTTTCTTTTTTGCAGAGAGTTGGACACCGTGACCAGAAAGTACTAGGCATAAATGGTCCTGCGTGCTGGAAAGCTTCTATGGTAGGAGTAAGTATTCATAGTTATGGAATGTCAGATTGTAATAAACAAATTCCCCCAAAGCTGGTATTTCCCCCAGCTTCATTTTTCTCTTTAGTCAGAACAGAAGTTTAGACAAGGATTGACAAAGCTACAATAGTACCAGGGGAACAAAAACACCACCCCCTCCCCACCAAATTACAATTAAAACACTTTAGATGGTAATCATTTCTATCATTTCAAGCATTATAATGCTGCTCAAATATCAGTGTCAAAAAGTGAATCAGTAGTATTATGTTCACCGAAAGATTCCAGGAGTTACCCCAGTTAAAGAGTAAAATGCAACTCTTTATCAATGCATCAAATCAACAATGCTATTGAATGCAGCAAGTTCCATTATAGACACATTGTTATTAGCTTCTAAAACTAACAGCCTCAGTTTTCAGAAGTGACTACTGATTTGGGTCCCTTAATTATTATTAATGTAAAAATATTTACCAACAATGTGGAAAAAAATGTTTGGCCTAGTCTCATTGTGAAATATAGAATGTGAAAATCATTCTCATCATTTAATTGCCACACCGTCAGCAGAACAAACAATATTTTTAAAGGTGATATGAGACTGGTATTCTGTCTGTCAAACAACTCAACCCTTAATATAAACAAACTTTATGGAGCACATTATAAGTGATCTGCAAAGCATTTGTAAACTTTTTTTTAAAAATAGCTTAAAGATCCCAAATCAAACTAAGACTAAAATCAATAATAATGAAAAAACAAATGCTGCCATCTGATACATGCATTCTGCTCTCCTTGGGGCTAAATTTCACATTCTTTATTCAAATTTCCCATTGAAGTCAAAGAACATTTTGACTGAGTAAGGAATGCCTTTATTTGGGTCAGAGACAGATCTCATCTTATAGGAAACTTACCAGAAATGAAGAAATCTGAATACAGTTGATTATTAAGGAAATCACTTTTGTAATCTTTAAAAACAGAAAAGGCCACTTAAGGATCATAACGGTCATGGTGAACTTGCTAAATATACTAAATATACTCCCTCTATGTTCATGTTTAATTTGAATGAGAAAAATAAAAGAGAAAGGACATTTGCCTTCAAGACTGTTTCTTCATTACATGTAGTTTGTGCTGGTATGTTCAGCCTATGCTATGTACATATGTGCTGCTATATTGAATAAACATAGATAATAAAGGAAATGTTAGTCCTCCATACTCCAGTAAGATACTATTCAGAAACAGACTGAAATCATACAAGAGTAAAAAGCGAAGAGACATGGGGACATAGCCAGCATTGTATAAATTCTTTCAATACAGTGCTCCTGGGTTTTATTTATTTAGGAATAAAGAGAATAATGTAACATAGCCCTGAGAGAAATAACACATGCCACTACTCCAAATAATACCAGAGTCAAGCATCTGTCTGTCCTAAAACAATCATACGATGGATTAATAATGGATTAAGGACAGTCACTTTATAATAAAATCTGAATCCAGATGGGGCACTGACCTCCAGTATGATAAGGGAATTATTACGAAGTCATGCATAATTCAAGCATATTGCATATACCCTACTGGCCAATGCTAACAGTATCTCTAACATTAGCAGGTAACAGAAGTGAATTTAATAGAACAAAAAAGGCAGAAACAATATATATTTTAATTATCTCAACTCTGATAAGCAGAGATAAAAGTAATCCCCTTTAAGCTTTTAAGTCTGGCTTGCCATACCTTAGCAATCAAATACTAACTTTATTATTAGGTTTAATTAGGTCAAATACGTTTTAAATTATATTGACTTAAATATGTAATATGCATTCTCAATGAGCACTAAAAGCAATCAAAATTAAAGAACTCCAATAGGATGCATGTAAATTACATATAAACCTGGATAACTTTCTGTTCATATTTCATAATGGGACATATTTTATTAACATTCAAATATAAAATAAAACTTCTAAACAGATCCATAGATATGAAGTCTTCTCTAGTTCAGAACCTGCTAAAACACTACTTTCTTTTTAAGGTTATTATCAGCAATGATAACTATTATATGTTACCCAAAGAACAAACAAGTAACTTCTCTAATGCACAATAACTACCTTTCATAGGGAATTTTACTATGATTTTGACATTATGAAGTACAATAAAATTCATGCTATTAGTATCCATTCACTATAACCATACACAACTTCAAAGACAGCTTTATGGCAATACTCATGATGTATATGAGGGAAAATTTTCAGAAGAATTTTGCTCCCATTTAGGCGTGAGGATAAGTAGCCAGATTTGCAAAAGAGCTCAGCATATTGGATCCTGACCTATTCTGAAAATCTGGTGTCAAATGTGGAGCTGGTCTGTAACACTCGCTGTGGGAGCCAAGCATAGTGCTACAAGCACTTTCCAAAAATATCAGTTTTCCCATTTTACAGAGGACATAAGTGAGGCATAGAGAGGTTATGTGGCTTGCCTGCGGTCACCCAGTAGGCCAGTAACTGACCTAGGAAAAACAACCCATGTCTCCAGAATCTCATTTCAGTGCTCTATCCATGAGGCCACAGTACTCTGAAGAGAAACATTGCACTGTGAATTTAAGAATGCACAATATTCAGTGTGCATTGTTTTTGATACATAGTCATTGCATCATCCATCACTGTAGTATGGGAGCTTATCAGGAAGTTAAGGATAACTAACTAATAAATTGCTTTGCTGATAGATTCCATGCAGGTTTACAGCACAAGCTAGGTCCAACAAGATTCAAATGCTCAAAAGCACCTTGATATAGCAATAGTGGACAGAAATGTGGACAGGAACAGGACACCAGAAGACTAGTAAGAGACACTTTAGGGCATACTTATAGAATAGAGGCACAAATAACTGCACAAACAAAAAACATTTAGGACAGATGGAAGAATCATGAGGACAGGCCCTTACTATAATGGATGAAATTGATCCATTCCAAGCCTAGGATCATAAGACTATTATAGCCACTTAGCCCTGATGATCCATTCCAAATGGTGAATTAAAATGCTTTCCATTTTCTTTCTTATTCTTATAGGACAAAAAGGGGAGAAGCAAATGATAAACTGAGACAAACTGGGCTGTTTGGATTTAATGAGCTCTCTGATTTTGTTAATTGTATTTCACATACAGCTTGAAATATTCCTTCATCCCTCCAGAAATACCTACTAGTCAAAGGTAGCAGCAATATCCATGAGTTACAGCAGATCGTGGTTACTATTGCTAGCAGTGAAGGGCAGAATACTCATTGCTCTTTTTTAGGCTGAAAAGGGTCAATATCAGTGTTATCCAACATCCATCGGCATGCTGCTCTTGTATCTTTATAGCAAAAGAGTAAATTTCAAGAGACTTTTAAATTACTGAGGGCTTGTATACACTACCACACAGGGTCAATTTAAGATACACAACTTCAGCTACATGAATAGCGTAGCTGAAGTCGACGTACTTAGGTCTACTTACAGCGGTGTCTTCACTGTGGTAAGTCGACAGCTGATACTCTCCCATTGACTCTGCTTGTGCTTCTCTGGTGGAGTACCGGAGTCGATGGGAGAGCGTTCAGCGGTCGATTTATCGCGTCTAAACTAGTAAAATTGACCCCCGCTGGATCGATCACTGCCCGTCAATCCAGTGGGTAATGTAGACAATCCCTCAGAAGCCAAAGATCCTTAAATATCAGGCACATTGTACCATCTGTCACCATAACAAGACGCCCAACTACCATTCACAGTTCCCCCTTTTACAATAGTAATTGGGCTCACATTCCCTAGCTTCATCTGTTCCACACTCAGATCATTAGATTACAGTTCCCACCACTGTCTGGCTTAGTACTGTACAGCCAAACTGAAGCGTGCAACACTGTCTGAGATTGTACTCACAAAGACTGTTCTTCCCAGCGAGACTATTGAAAAAGTAGCCCTGCGCCCATATGTGTATGTGATGAAGTTTGAGAAGTCGTTTGCTGATCTTATTTGTGAGTGACAAAGGTGACTGAATTTAGATGGGTAGATTCACACATCTAGCAAAAGAATGGGTTTGGGGGAGGAATATTCAGGATACAGTAGGGGTGGTGGATTGAAAGCTGGGGTGAATGCCAACAGCAATAGTGGACAGAAATGTGGAAAGAAACAGGACACCAGAGGACTGCTGAGAGACACTATATGCCACAGATAGCATGAAGAGGCATAATAACTGCACAAACAGAAATACAGAATGCAGAGGATTGAGGAGAGGCACCACCTAATGGTCTGAACACAGAATGGAAATAGAGAACTCCTAAATTTTCAACCTAGCTCCACCACTGGCTCATTATATGACCTTGGAAGATTGAGTTAGCTCTCTGCTTCAGTTCCCTCATTCATAAAAAGAATTCTCTCTCTCAGGTTTTTATGAGCCAGTTTAGTTAGATAATGTTTATAAAATACTTAGAATATGTAAATCATTATGTAAACCTTATTATTATACAATCAATTAAATGAGCAGAGCTATGCCTATGTACAGGTATGGTTCCAGGATCCATGCACAAACAAGTTAAGGCCTTCCTGTACACAGTTGTGATTTGTTGAGATAGAAGCAGGTTGGATAATTCCCACATTTCTTCATATGCAGATATCTGAGTGTAATAGCCTTATACATGTATGTATCCACTCACAGAATTTTGTTGTTACAGCCTGCTGGCCACATGTATCACAGGTATATCTAACTACATGACATCAGGGGCTAATACTCCTAAAGCTGGCAATAAAATGTGCCATGAGTGCCCGCCTGCATGAGTTACTACTCCAGGTTACCAATCCATGGAGCACGCCTATCCTAATCCACTCCATCAAGCAAGTACAAAAGGTGTTTAAAAAACAACAACAATATGATTTGGCCACAATCCTCCTTGTGACAAATCAGCAGAGTTTCAAGCAATGCTTCCTGTGAGAATGAAAGGAAGCTCTGCCTTCATGACTGATTATTCAGTGGGAGACAGGTGGTCTGGCACTGGTAAGAGGCATTAAAAAATTAAAAACCTATTTTTATAAAGGGATACTGCTAGTGGACTGATAAAGATGTAAGCTGGCAAGAGACCCAGCCATCTGCAGCACAGATTCTGCTATCCACTTTATGGAACAGGAGTGACTCTAGGCTTTTAAGAAGTTTTACACCCCTATTTAGATACGTTTTTTTCCTGGATAGATTTAGACTTAGGAAATAGCATCATCTAGTTTGGAGACTGAGAGAAAAAACAAGATAACTTCAGTGTAAGGAGTAAAAATGCTTGGAAAATAGAGGTGGATCAGTGAGAACAGCTGAACATAAACCTAGCCAGCCTATCAGTTATTGCAACCTGTAGCTTATGGAACTTGGGTATAACAACAGCTAAGTGTTCAGCAGGCAGAACCTCATGTAAATTGCTCCATAATTCTGTGTAGCGGGAATAGTGCTGCACAGGAAAGTTTAATATGTTTAATTATTAAATGCACATCCAGTTAATAAGCAAGATAATGAATCATATTACAGAATGCGAGATTTACTTTCTGTAGAACTGTAAAAATAATAGATAATTACAACATTTAGAATCTAAACTAATAATAGGCATTACTTGTATTCAGTTTCTATATCCCTAGTCCTGGGGTGTAACTGTTCTATTACCCTGGCAGTGGGTGATCTCACTGCGGCCATATCCATCTGATATATGGCATATCACCACACTGGCATAATATAATATACTTGGCATACAACAGGCAGCTAGTCACTTACTATTTATTTGCATTGGGTTAGTGCTCAGAGGCTACAACCTGGATTTGGGCCCCACTGTGGTAAGGAAACACAAAAATGATCATTGCTTTGAAGCGTTTATAATATAAACAAAAATAGAAATAGATTTATTAGAGTAATAGATATCAAGTCAGCCTCTAAAGCAACGTATTTACAGTCAGGTTTTCACTGAAGTTGCGGGGACAGAATTAACAATTGTGTACGGATCAGTTGTAAAATGTAATCGCAGAACATAAAAAAACTACTATTTCATAACAGCATAAATCCTATTAGGCTATTAGCAATTGAAATTAACTGTTCCCCCTATCATAGCTTCTTACCAATGTGTCTTTATCATTAATTTTGGCAACACACTGACCCTTTAGACTAGTAACTAACCAGTACAGAAATTAAATAATTTGTAGTATGTTGCTACCATAGCAACCATCAACTGCAAATACATGTATTAAATAGTTACAAAATTATATATTTTTAGATTTACAAAACATTGTCCTTTGCCTACAGTATCAAATATATTTCTACCTAAAATATATATTTTAGTTTACCAGTTAATATGATTTTTGTACTGAAAAACAAGTAAAACAAATTGAAAACAAGTAACTATGACTATCAAGGAAGATGTTTTTATACGTTAATTTATTTGAAGTAAAATTGTAATGACGCCAAACTATTGAGGAGGGAGCTGGGATATGTAGTGGGGTAGAAGGACAATTTAAACTGAACCTCTATTCAAATTATGTTTTTCCTTGGTTTAGAATGCAGGTTTGCCATTAGAAGAATTTTATACATTGCCATTATAAACCAATATTAGCACAATATATTAGCAAAATAATAAATAACAACCTATTCATAAAATTTTAAATCACAAAGGAGTATAAGAAAATGTGCATCTTGTGAGACAATTGCCCAAAATTATTTCCTGTGTCACATTCTTCGATAACTCCATAGAATTTGTTCACTTTTTTCCATATTAAGTAGTAGTTGCCACTGTGATGTAGTATCCCACCAGACATTCCTTCATTACACCCTCTGTTCAACCCATGAAAGGCCCGGGCTGTACCACTATCTAACACCAAAGGATAATCTGCAGGGACAACATAAATGCTTCTTTGCAGTATCTCGAGAACTTGAGGGCAGCTAATTACTTTCTTACCTAAAGGACTGGAAGTGGCTCCTATTTGACTGGCAGGACAAGTCATTAGAAAGTGCATAGGAATCTTTCCCAATTTGTTGCGAGCATGAAAAGCTAACAATACAGGACCCTGTTCTAGACCCTTATGTGACAACCATAGACCAAACCCTTACCCAAGCCTAAAAGTGGGGTTTCAGGCTTGAGATTGCCTATCAGCCCAAAAAGAAAAGGAGTACTTGTGGCACCTTAGAGACTAACAAATTTATTAGAGCATAAGCTTTCGTGAGCTACAGCTCACTTCATCGGATGCATCCGATGAAGTGAGCTGTAGCTCACGAAAGCTTATGCTCTAATAAATTTGTTAGTCTCTAAGGTGCCACAAGTACTCCTTTTCTTTTTGCGAATACAGACTAACACGGCTGCTACTCTGAAACCTATCAGCCCAGTTTACCATAGATTACTGCCATGACTGGAACAGCTGGAATCAACAGGACTCATGTTTGATTCTGAAACACAACTCTCAGAGCCAGAACCAAACAAACCTTGAGACAAATTATAACTGATGAAGGCAAGTGGTCAATAGCTGAGTAGATAGCTGTAGCTCACGAAAGCTTATGCTCTAATAAATTTGTTAGTCTCTAAGGTGCCACAAGTACTCCTTTTCTTTTTACCCTGGTTTAGTGAAGGACAGTGCAGAGAGAAGAATTTAAAGGGTCATTGGACAGCAAATACGTTTTTAAATCTTGTTTTAATGTACCATAATGGCATTTAACCACAGCAATGAATTGAGGTAGTAGAGGAATGGGGTGACAAGCTTAATGCTATGCCAAGTAAAAAGAAAAAAAAAGTAGATGACTGGAGACCCTGTCCCTTCTCCAAGACAGATTTGGGATCACTGTCCACTATATCCTCATGGGACAGTCACTAGCTGACATGCAAATGTTCTATGATAGACTCATACTGAGGTGATTACATCTTTGTCACACAGCAGCCCTGCAAGAAAAATTACCTCTAACTGTACTGAATTCTTGCAAAAGTGACACTTCCTCTCTACCCCTGCAAAAGTAGAAATAGATTTAGCAATGCAGTCTGCAATTCTCTACAGGATGTCCTTTGGCCATCTGCAGTACAGGTCATAAATCACAAGCAAGTAAACGTAAGAAAAAGTCACCCTATGTTACTCCCCACTGATATCAACCTTGATGATATGTTAGGAGGTAGTGTGAATTTACTAATTCCTTAGGAAATGTTTTCTGTCCATGATTTCTGCAAGGTATCTTTCCCATATAGATTGGATAAACAATTTGCAGTCTATTATTTGTGAACTAAACAATAATTCTGTTGGCTATATGGAGTGTGCGATTGATCACGAACAAGGTGCCAGGCTCAAGGATTCTGCAAAGGAATGCAGGTGTGCTATGCTGAGCTACTTTGATACCAGACTTGAATCTTGCAGGTATGTACAATATAATTACTCTAAACCTTAGTAGGTGGATTTAATTAGTTTCAGTTAGAAAAGGAACAGAAAACTAGGGTCTGTGACAGTGAGGTCCTCTATGGAAAACTAGAACAGCCAGTCTTGGAGAGAAAATTCAGGCTGAAGTTTATGTTTCATGGTTATTTTTTAAGTTAGCAATAAAGCCTAACTGGACAAAAGGGGTTTTGTCTCTCTGTGGTGTATGTATCCTTTGTTCTGGGGAGGGTGGGAACTTCACCTACTTTAAGTTACCTGGAATTTTACTGCTCCCTGGCTGGATAACAGAAGCTCGCTTTTTTTTTTTTAAATTTTTTTTTATTTTTTTTTTTTAAATATCAGAGAATAAATAGACACCAAATAGCAAGAAACAAAAAAATCTCGTTTGTGCAGCAATATTCTTGTTGATATATAAATATGGCTACTGATGCAAAGCCACTCACCAAAGCTCAGTGTGAACAAAATGTCTTTGCATGAATGTCTGCAAATAGCAAACAACAAGGGTGTATGAATATTATTCAACTGAACATCAATCAGAACTTGAAAAGATTCACAAATACTGATCTGCAGTCTTAGGCCAGCCTTGTTACAGAGACTTGTTTTAAAATCCTTTCATAAACATGAAAGACTATTCCCAAAAGGGGAGAGTTTCAGCTGTCTCCAAAAACACACTTTTTTATTTAAAAAGGCAATGACATTAATAGTGGGCTAATTAATGGTGACTGAGGAATGAGGGTACACAACAGGTTAAAATGGCACTGAAGGAACACAGATTTTCTCCACAACTGCACACTGAAAAGTTCTGAACAAAACAGTCAATGGTAGTGCCAATCTTGAGCCAGCAAACAGGGTCCCAGAATATCTTCTTTAGGCATAAAATTCTTGTTTAAGAGCAGCTAACTCCCTCACAACTGCAGAAACGAGGAAGCAATGAATGAGAAATTGGTCAAGAGCGGCTCCAGCGTGAGACGGATGTCACTATGGTGAACCAGCAATGCCACTGATTACCAAGATGAGTTAGCAAAATAGCATATTTTTATACAGTCCTACAACCTACGTGAAAGAAGGCTGGTTTGCGGGAAAAAGTACGATGATCTTTTTTCAGTGTATAAACATCCAACAACTCCTGGGGGGCTTCACTGCTTCCAATCCCTCATTCTTCTTTCCTATCTTCTTTTCTCCAGGCTCTTAACTCCCAGCCACTTGAATAACAATTAATAATACTTTGTATTTCTATGGAGTTTTTCATAGGAGAATCTCAGAGCTCTCTATTCATAATGGCTGTTCATATCACTTGTCTGAGATACAGAATTGTCCTCATTTTTCAGATAGAGAAAACTATATCACAAAGAGGTTAAGTGACCATAGTCATTGGCAGGACTGGGAACAGAAACAAAGGGCATGTCTACACTGGCAGAGTTACAGCGCCGGGAGTTACAGTGCTGCTCAGAGAGTGCTAAAGGGAAACTGCTGTTGTGTGTTCACACAGTCAGCGTCCTGCGCAATAATATGTTCACACCTGTGGCAGTTGCAGTGGTATTCAGAGCGTTGCACTCTGTGGAGCTATCCCACAAATCATTTCTTCCTCTTCTGCTGCTAAGAGTTGTGGGAAGATGGAGGAGGGTCATGGGTCATCCTGGGTCTTGACCAAATGTCCCGTGATGCATTCCTTTGCATCGCAGCAATCCCTGTGCTTCCGTCCACATTTGGTGCCATCTTTCAGTGGTTTGTGTACTGCGTGCTGATAGACTGGTGCCGAGAAGGGGAGACTCAGGAGCATGGGACACCCTTAATTTCTCTGGCTGTAAAAACTGGAGGTGGAGCTGATTAACCAGGAGTCGGTGCTGGTGTAGCTGGTGGAGGCAGAGTCTGCTGGGGAATCTGCTGATGCACCAAAGGGTGTCCCTGGGGTGCAGGATGGCTCAGCAGAGCTGGTGCCCCTGAGGTAGGCACTGTCAAGGAGGCTAGAGACCACAGGAGGCTCAGTGCCGAGAATGTTGGCTGCAAAAGTGATGCCACATGATCAAAGGGTGGTACCGTAATCTCAGCACCATAGGAGCTCTCGGCAGCGCAGTGATCGAGGTGGCCAAGGGAGAGCTAAAAGAGATGGGCAACTGAAAGCCCTGAGCCTCAGTACCATGTATGGGGGCAGCTGACTCACAGTCGGTGCCTGGGGTGCCTGCCAAGTGAAAGGTACTGAGCCGCGAAGCAGCAGTTACTGGAGACACGAGAGCCAGTTTTAACTTCTTCCCCGAGGAACGGCTCCTAAGGAAGGAGGAAGCTGGCTGTTTTTTTGGTTTGGCTTTGCATCTGAAGGGTGTTACAGAGGTCTGCTGTCCAGCGTCAGACGCAGGTCTGAGAGAGTTTCCCAGGAGCAGCATTCTAAGTCTGAGTTCCCTGTCCTTGCGGGTCCGTGCTTTCAGTTTGGAAGAGTGGATGCATTTTTGGGGTACATGAGACTCCCCCAAACAGCGTACACACTGTGAATGCCTGTCCGAGATGGGAATGGCCTCATTACAGGAGGCACATTTCTTGAAGTCTGGAGAACCAGGCATGTCTGTAACCCCAGAAGTGGGGTGGGTTTTTTTGTTTGTTTGTTTTTTGTTTTTTAAAGAAATAAATGTAACAGTTAATGTATCTTAACTAAATAGTAACTCTAATGACTAAAAACTATCTAACTAAACTGAGAAACAAACTAACTAACTAATCTCAAAAAGCACTGCTGAACTCCGTCTCTAGCCGGGGACGGTAGAGAAGGAACTGAGGAACCCGGGCTGTGCACATGCTATTAGAACACTGACAGCTCAAGAGGCATGCACAGCCCATAGGAGTACTGCTGTAGAAATCTCCGATCGACGGCGCCGGGATACACCTTGACCTGAAGTGAAGCATCCACAGGGACATCTCTCGAAGAAGAATATTTGTTGCTATGCTCGGGAGTGCAGTGTTTTTAATGCTAGGAGGTGATTGTGATTGGTGCAGACAATGCAATATGAAGGTTAAAGATAATTGTCTGCTGCTTTGCAGGACTCTGTTTGCTTTCAATTAATAGAATAAAGATTACTTTCAAACCAACACAATTCTTCTTTAAAAAAACAACAACCGGAGGAGGGAGTCAAACAAACAAACAAAAAAAAAAACATCAGCAGTGATGGGATGGAGGAAGGGAAGGCTCCAGGAGGAGGTGGGGTCCCGGGATGACGGAAGATTTGTGTATGTCCAGGGATCATATCCCACCTTCTCCTTTGCAGTACAATGCAGCGAGTACTGTACTTCAGCAGGGCCAAACTGCAGAGGGATGGGTGTTGAGTGCAGTGGGTGGGAGTCCACAGTGCTGAACTGTGATGGGGGAGGACTGGAATGCCACAGGTATAGACTGGAGCCAGGAGGTTCATATGAGTGTGTTGGTGGTGTCTGGGGAGCATGGGAAAGAGTTTTGCAACAGTGGCTGCAGGGGAGGGTGGGCGTGAAGCTGCTCGGTTTGCAGATCTAGTATCGCCTGGAGCATGTCTGGCACTTCATAACATTTAAGAGCTGCTTCGTGGCTTCATTCTGGCATGCTGCATTCTCCTTTCGGTCCCTCTTCTCGCTGTCCCACCACTCCTTCAATTCCTGTTCCTCAGCGGTGGAGTGCATCATAACATCACGCAGAAAGTCCTCCTTAGTTCTTATTGGAAGCTTTCTAATTCTGCACAGCTGTTCAACTGCCGATAAAGAAGAGGGAGGTTGGGCTTCCACAGTCATCTCTGTGAAGTTTAAATGCAACATTTTACAGAAGCAGTATTGTTTGCAACACAGAGAACACTGATTAAGTGATTTAAAACACAGCCAGTACTCTCACACCTGTCACTAACTGGCTGACCCCAAGCAAACACACATGAGCCACAAGACCCCCAAAATGGTGAGTAGCCACAGGGGCAGGGTAAATCACTCTTCCTGGACCCTGCTGTACATGAGGCACATGGCTTTTGGGGAGAGCCAGCACTGTAGGGGTGGCCTGATAATCATTCCTGTCCCCACACTTTCCACAGGATATAATCATTATGGAAGATATCTTGCTGCTGAGGGTGAGCAGAAAATCAAGGGAGGGTCTTCTCCAAGACTGCAGCTTCTGCCCTGGCCCCATGCAGCTCACCTGTAGCAAGAAACAAAGGAGCTCTGCCAAAGAACCTGCAGCAGCAGATTGCCCAGTATCTCCATGAGAATTTCCTCAAGATCTCTGAGGCAGATTCCCATGAAGTGAAGGAGTCAATCAACAGCCTTTTCTGACACTCAGACTAGGCATGCGGTGGGAGACAAGCCTGCTTTCTGTTACTCTCCTGCCCACAACAACTCGCTTCAGCAATTCCCAAAATCAAATCCACTTACCAAGGGTCTCCACTTCTGTTTACTCTTTGCCAAGATACAACTGCTGTTACTGGCTAGCCTTCTCCGGGGTAGAAAAGAGCTCCTGGCTGCATGCCTCTGTGACCTCCAAGTCATGCCTCTGGGTCCCCCTTCCATTCCAAATCCTCATCCAAGATTTCCTCCTCCTGGCTCGGTCCACTCTTGACTGTCACGCAAGCCACCAAAGTATCCACAGTGGTCTTTGCAGTGGAGGTGGGGTCATTGCTGAGTATCATGTCCAGCTCTTTGTAGAACCAGCAGCTCGTGGGCACAGCACCGGAGCGGCGGTTTGCCTCCAGGGCCTTGTGGTAGGTGTTCTGCAGCTCCTTCACTTTGACCCTGAACTGCAGTGTGTCCCAGTTGTGGTCCCTTTCTGTCACACATAGTGAAATCTATCCAGAGGTATCATAATTCCTATGGCTGGAGTGCAGCTGGGACTGGACAGCCTCCTCTCCCCAAATGCTGATTAGGTCCAGCAGCTCAGCATTGCTCCAAGTGGGGGATCACCTGGTGCATGGAGCAGGCATGGCTACCTGGAAAGATGTGAGAGCACTGAGCAAACAGGAAGGGGACTTTTAAAATTCCAAAGGAATTTACGGGGTGGGGATGATGGTTGGTCACCTGAGGGTAGGGCAGCAGAGTTCAAACTGATGACCAGAGAGGCAAGAACAGGCATTGTGGGACTCCTCCCAGAGGCCAATCGCAGTGCTGTAATCGACCCCAGAGTCTACACTGGCACCACAGTGCTGTAGCCCCGCCGCAGAAAGCTCTATGCCTCTCGTTGGAGTGGTTTTTTTAAAGCACTGCAACTGTGCAGTTTCTGCGAACTAAGTGGCTTGGCAGTGTGTACTCCTCAGGATTTACAGCGTAGAAAGCGGCTTTACAGCGCAGAAACTTGCCAGTGTAGACAGGGCCTTAATCTCTTAACTCCAAGCACTGGGCCACATTCCCATCCTTTGCACATAAGCAAAACAATCCTGTCATTGGGCATTACACCTTCACACGCCCGAGGTGTGGTCTTATTTAACAGTGTTACAACACCTTTTCAGTAACATTTAATTTACAAAGGCCATTCTGGAAACACATACTGTACAAAAAAAAAAAGAGAACATTACTTTTGTTCTACATGCAAAGCACCTGTTAGTAGAAGGTATTCTGGGAATTATATCAATTACTTTACATTCACATAAATACCGTTTCTTCAATGGCATACAATATTGTTAAAGATCTAGTGTAAAACTATTGTCAAGATGAAAGTTATGGTAAGTCAAAGTTCCTGAAGCTAGTCAGATAACTGGCAAAAAGAAACATCAACTTTTAATTCACAGCTAGTATCCAAGGGGAAAAAATGCCCTCTCTTTTCAAAACTTTACCTTGGTATATACAGCTAAGTGCAAATGGTTCATTCCCCAACTACCCTTAATTAGCCCATCTCTAGCATCAGTGCCTTTTGAAATAAAATGTTAGAACCAGCTAAAATTCTCCCCCACTGGGAAAACTGGTTTATACTCATGAAAGAATTAAAAAAAAAAAAAGTGTTCACATTTTTCACAGCCACTTATTCAGTGACATTTAGAGAGTCTACAATACTTGATGAGAAAGCAATTTCATTATACTGTAAAGAAAGCTTTAACTCAAAGCTAACAAAAATCTTAGAAACTTTCAGAATGTCTCATTTAACACTTTGAGAAAGCCATTTACAAACCTATGCACTCCTGAAAACTTATCCAACAAGGTATCCCATTAAGGGGTTGAAAAAAGGCATCTCTACAAATAATTTTCAAGTCTACAGATGTGGAAAGCCTGCATCCTGCTGATAACACTGAAAAGCATTTTCATTTGCCAGTAAGACCAAAAACTGCATGGTTATGTCATGTTCAACAAAGCAGGTAACTATCTTTTGTAGTTTGAGAATAAGAAACTGTACTTGACCACAGTTTATTATGAAATACATGACATGGTATGTCATGACATGACAAAGTCCATTGACTTGAGTTGGAATTAAGGATACTCTCAGCCTCACAGGAGGCACTGGGCACCCTGCTGGATCAGGCCAATGATTATGAATTATGGAGACAAAAGTTATACGAAAGAGCTAGGGTTGGGGATGCTTTACTAGTTTTTGTATTTGGATGAATTAAATAAATTGTTTAATGCTCATGAACATGAGGAAAAAGAGCAACAGTCAGATTAGGCCCTTCAAATGGATTTTCACATATAATTCTTCAAATCTTCTTCAGTCTTGATCTAAGTGACATCTATAATACTGGACCAAAAACCAAAGGTGAGTCTAAACAAATCTGAAACAGTCTAGAAGGAATCTACATTGTAACTCAGACTTTCTTTAGGTCCCTTCAATGTATATATTACACTAACAGACTCTACAGCAAGAATTCACAATTACTTTTATAACAAGGACCACAATTTAGCAGAGGTTGTCTCACAGACCAACTACCTAACCATTTACAGTTACATGGACCACCTCCCCTCCAATTCATATTTATATACTATGCCTGTGGCAATGATAGCAATTGTTTACATGGGAAAGAAATATTAAGAAAATGTGTGAAGGTATTTTTGAATAGGATTTGGCAACTAGAAATGAAAAAGAGCTAGTGCCATCTGATCAGCCAGCATTCTGCAAATGACCAGTGATCCATGGACCACAGCTGGATAGCTACTCCTCTAGTCTCTCTCTAGATTTAAACTCCTTTGGCAAATTCAGAGGTGATGTATTGTGTACATTAGATCACCAAGCACTAAGGCCTTGCCCAAACACAGAAACTGTACTACTTTAACTACAGTTAAACCCCTCTAGTGAGCACACAGCTATAATGGTATAAAAATGCTTATATATTGGTATAGTTTATTCCCATACAACAAAGAGAATAAACTAGAGTGTCCTAAACACTTTTATAGTGGTATAACTACAACCCCACTGTAAATTGAACAAGTTTTTATTTCAGTAAAAGACACTCCCCACATCTGAAATTCACCATTACAAAATGTGTGTAGACCAGGCCAAGGGCCATCTTACGGTAAGCTAAAGTGGTTGAAGACTTGGAATTTCCATTTTGAAATTTCGTTTCATCCTGAATCAGAACAAAAAGTCAAAAATTTGAAATTTCCCACAAAAATGGAACTTCTGAAAAATTTTATTTCAGAAATATCAAAATGACCTTATCAAAGTGCTTTGTTTTGACAAGGTCAGAGTGCTTCATTTTGAATATATTATTACTATACCAAAAAAGCACTGCAATAATTTCTCATAGAAAACGTTGATGAAAGTGATGCATGTCTATGAAATGAATCAGCATTTTCCAATGGAAACCCATTGGCTGGAAAATGTTCAACAAGCTCTACAGTAATTTAGTGCCTTGCATAATGACAGGTTTCAGAGTAGCAGCCGTGTTAGTCTGTATTCGCAAAAAGAAAAGGAGTACTTGTGGCACCTTAGAGACTAATAAATTTAATTGAGCATAAGGTTTCGTGGGCTACAGCTCACTTCATCGGATGCTCAATTAAATTTGTTAGTCTCTAAGGTGCCACAAGTATTCCTTTTCTTTTTACAATAATTTAGACACTGTTAGAAATACTTACACCTACACTGTTTATGTCTAAGGGAGTATAAGGAGGATGGAGGCGTATTTTAAATTACACTGTCTTACAGAACTTTGGGTGCAAGGTACACTTAAACTCTCCTGTACTCAGACAGCCTTGGAACAAATTGTAGCCACTCTATGGAAGACTAAGTTAGGGAAAGGAGTTCTAAGTTATACATCCTTGTTGAATTTGACCCATAGCGTTCTTCTAACAAAATTCTGTAAAAATCCTAAATTACATTTAAAAGGTGATAATTATCAGTGTGTTCGCTTTTAAACATAATTGTTCTTTCAAACATAAATGATAATTATATATAACAGTGAGCAAGTCTGAAGATTTTTCTTTTTGAAGATGGTCCTTATGTGTAGATCCAAAATCAGCACCAGATGAAAACCTCTAAGGACAATTTATCCCAAAAGAGCCACACATACTTATCTTCTAAAGATGACTTAAGTGAGGTCTATTTATAAGCCAATAACTCCTAAATGTGCTCCTGATCTACTGTGTTTCAAATGCTAGAGCTCTTAAATGGTCATTTTTAGCATAATACATCATATTCAATTTCTACTGTCTGAAAAAGCACTTAACTAAATGTCCATTTCAGTAGTGCAAGTTACTCTTGAGTATAAGTAAAATAACTCATATCCAGTAACTTTCCCTGACGCAAAGCCAATACAGAGCCACCTGGTGACACATGTTTATATAAATATACCTGCTACTTTACAAGTGTCAGTGAAAAATCTCTGGAAACAAGATCACTTTGAGAATTTGGGACAGTATCTAAATGATTTTGGTAGCATTGAAGACACTCACAATGCTGACTTGATTAAGATGGCCAAATACTTGTAGACGGTGATATTTATAACCATGTGTGACCAAGACAGTTTCAAGTGTTTTACATCTTTACAATGACACAGCAGCCCAAGAACTGAACATTTCTCTTAATGGACATCGCTTGAAATACAGATCCCCAAACAGTCTACCTCAGAGTAACCCTAGATATAATATTTCTCACATATCTTAGCCACCTGAGGAAAACTCTGGCTAAAATAAAAAGAAAAGGAGTACTTGTGGCACCTTAGAGACTAACGAATTTATTTGAGCATAAGTTTTCATGAGCTACAGCTAACACGGCTGTTACTCTGAAACCTGTGGCTAAAATGAGGTCATGTAATAACCTTCTAAGCAAATTGGCTGGCACATCATGGGGAGAATGAAGCACTCATGAAATTTGATTCATCTGACATAGGATATTTTGCGTGCTGTATTTATATAATGGAATAACCCATTTTAGAATAATAATTTGAATTATTTTCTTGTACCCTGATATTGCAGGAGAAATACAAATATGATTCAGATAAATGTATTTTCAGTTAGACCCATTCTATGCCTGAAAACAACAGAAAGGCACAATGAAAAAACCCTCTGGTTAGCTGTAGTTCTGGCTAAAGTGAGAACTACTGAATAAACAGAATTTATATACATCTGGGGTGTGAGTCTATGAGAGTGCCTCTTAGTCAGATACTCATAAGGAACAAATACACATTTCTGACAGTGAGAAATTGGATAAAAAGTTGTATAGCCCTCACCTGCCACTGAATATTAGCAGTAAAGAGGCACCACCAACTTGAAAGCTAATCCATAATTTAGAAAAATGAAAGTAAAGTTGTTTCAGGTACCACACCTGGTCTTGAAAAATCCTGCCATGTTATGTGGTGGTACAACCCAAATTTTCTATTTTTTAAAATGACTTTCTCCTCACCATACAGTGTGAAATATCTGCAGCAAAAGGAGAAACTGACTAAATGAGTACAGGAGAAAACAGTGAAAATGATTAAACACAAAACAAACACACTGAGAAGGAAAAAAATCTCCCTCTAATTCAGTTGCAGAAATATTAAATGTTATTTTCAGAGAGAAGTGTGATTTTTAATCTGATAATGTCTCTTAAAGTGTAAGAATCTCCTCATGTTAGAATTATAACCTTTGCATGAAAAATAACAGGCATTTCAATTTACTCTGTACTTGTCCTCACTAAAATCCTGATCCAACAGTCATTGAAGTCAAAGGGAATCTTTCAGCTCCTGAAGCTAAATAGTGTTTTAAAGTAAGCAGACACCAATCAGTGCAGTAAAATCATCATTTATATAAAGATGAAATCAGTGTTACCAAATAAGGCTACTGGATATCTCAAATTTATTTACAGAAACAATTTTGGGGTTGGGGTTTTTGGGGGTAGCCCTAGGAAGGAGACAGGAAGAACAGAGGAGAATCAGCCAATTAGAAACAGTTTATCTGAACAAAAAAACTGTATACATTTAAAAACTGCATCCTTTATATAAAAGCTGGCTTCTAGATGTCAGAAATATTCCACAGAACAATCACAATACTGGTCTTCACTAACGATGCACTTAGCTCTCACTATTGCACTAATACAAGGTTATACACTTTGAAAGTATTAACATAATATATCATTTGATATAATTGAAATAAAATCAATGTAATACAATGATGCAATGGAATAAATTCACATCTGGTTTAGCGTTTTGGCTTCACACTGAGTTTTTGTCTTGATAGTTATCTAGCGACTGGGGATCCATTACTTTCTAACAACAGTCTATTCTACTGACATTATTATCCTCCAATTATTACACTATAGGATCAGGACATTTTCACTCTAGTTGGCAGTGATATATGTTAAATTTAAGTAGTATGCAAAACTACAGTTATTTCAGGCCATGAATGAACAGACTGCAGCTGAAATGTACCTTTGTTTCAGAAAACAACAGGATATCTGCATTTTAGTCCAAGACAAAAAAAAAAAACACTGAAGAAATTACTCACTCTTGCATCAAGGCTGCAGATACTGATTGCATCTTCATCTTGGGTACTCTGTTTCCGTTTCGTCTGTAAAATAAAATGGAAAGAAAAGCTTAGACATTAGTAAAGATTTCAAGTTGCCAGCAAGAAGATCTTGAAACAGATAAGTAAGCATGTAATAGATACCACAAAATAATACTTTAATCATTTGTTCTTTCTTTATGCATATTAATAGTTCAAGAGGATAACAGCTATATGTGACTATTAGTTCTATATTCACTTGTTTGTGCACTGTTTTCTTATTGGCATATTCTATCTAGCTACTATATATTAGGGTCTGCTTCCTCTTTCTATCCTCCCACTTCCTCATATCACCTCACAGTAATCCAAATTATAAACCCCAATTTTAGGCATAATTCAGAGATAGTATAATAATTAGCTGCATGAATCAAACTTGCCATGGGTATTTGTTTATAAAAGGATACAGGATCTTCAACTTCCATGTAGGCACCCACCAGACACCTATTTTAACCTGACAGAGGGGGATGGTAGCTCTGTCAGAGCTGCATACCCTCTCTAGTAGTCATTTTAACACAAAACATCTTAATAAGAAGTTAGTGAGAACTTTTTGACTGAAATTTATTGCTCAGATACTAAGCAGTCATTTAAAGACAGGTGCACTCTACTATTATGTTTAAATAAAACTTTCCTACTTTCTAGAAATAAATTAAAATATTGGGAAATATTTTTAAAAAATTAATAGAACAAAGCTTATTTTTATAGCTAATTTTTCATGCAATTCACTCTGGACCATACAAGGCCTGTCCACCACATAAGCCATTAAAATGGTGCTTAAGTGGGACCTTAAGAGATATGTAAGTCTAGAGTGGGATCTCTGCATAAGGGGTTAGTTTCATCCTTTGTGAAACATCAGACAAGGCTTTGGGGTGGTTTTATTATTATTATTAAGAAGAAGAGTATCTGTACAAAAAGGTCAAGCCTAGTAGTTTCAAAGGGCTCTTGAATATTTCTTTTGCACAATGTTTCAATTTAAATGTGACTCTAAATCATTTTTCAGAGAGTATAAAACTGAGCCAGTGTGCACTCTGTCATCTTTATTAATTACTTAGATTGATCCAAGCCACTATTTTACACCAGCACAGCAAATTGTAAGTCATTTTCAAATGACTCATGTCAATTTTTTTGCACTGTTTCCTGGGAAATAATGGCATACAAAAATCTATAGACTTGGAGGTATCAAAAACATCAAGACTCATTTCAGAAAGTATCAGGGGGTAGTCATGTTAGTCTTTAAGGTGCCGCCGGACTCCACATTGTTTTTGTGAATACAGACTAAGGGTATGTCTACACTACGAATTAGGTCGAATTTACGGAAGTCAGTTTTATAGAAAGCGTTTTTATACAGTCGAGTGCATATGTCCCCACACAAATGCTCTAAGTGCATGTAGTTGGCGGACTGTGTCCACACTACCGAGGCAACCGTCGACTTCCGGACCTTTGCATTGTGGGTAGCTATCCCACAGTTCCCGCAGTCTCCACCGCCCATTTGAATTCTGGGTAGAAATCCCAGTGCCTGATGGGGCTAAAACATTGTCGCGGGTGGTTCTGGGTACATGTCGTCAGGCCCCCATTCCCTCCCTCCATAAAAGCAAGGGCAGACAATCATTTTGCCTTTTTTCTTGAGTTACCTGTGCAGATGCCATACCACGGCAAGCATGGAGCCCGCTCAGCTAACCATTACCATATGTCTCCTGGGTGCTGGCGGACGTGATACTACATTGCTACACAGCAGCAGTTTATTGCCTTTTGGAGTATGACTGGTAGCTGTCGTCGACGTAGTCCTGGGTGCTCTTTTAACCGGGTGCCTGGACAAACATGGGAGTGACTCAGCCAGATCATTTCCCTTTTTTGTCTCATGGCAATTGAGTCCTACTGGCAGTGCACTGTCTTTTAATCTGCAGCTAGCAGAAGACGATGGCCAGCAGTCATACTGCGCCGTCTTCTGCCGAGCACCCAGGAGGTGACGATGGCTAGTGGTCATACTGCACAGTCTGCTGCCAGCAAGATGTATAAAGATAGATGAAGTGGCTCAAAACACGAAATAGACCAGATTTGTTTTGTATTCATTTTCTCCTCCCTCCCTCCCTCCCTCTGTGAAATCAACGGCCTGCTAAACCCAGTTTTGAGTTCTATCCTTGAGGTTTTGAGTTCTATCCTTGAGGCGGCCATTCAATTTCTCGCAAAGCCACCCCCTTTGTTGATTTTAATTCACTGTAAGCCAACCCTGTAAGCCATGTCGTCAGTCACCCCTCCCTCCGTCAGGGCAACAGCAGACAATCGTTCTGCGCCTTTTTTCTGTGCAGATGCCATAACACGGCAAGCATGGAGCCCGCTTAGATCACTGTGGCAATTAGGAGCACATTAAACACCACAAGCATTATCCAACAGTATATGCAGCACCAGAACCTGGCAAAGCGAAACCGGGCGAGTAGGCAACATCAGCGCGGTGACGAGAGTGATGAGGACATGGACACAGACATGGACACAGACTTCTCTCAAAGCATGTGCCCTGGCAATGGGCATCATGGTGCTAATGGGGCAGGCTCATGCGGTGGAACGCCGATTCTGGGACCAGGAAACAAGCACAGACTGGTGGGACCGCATAGTGTTGCGGGTCTGGGACGATTCCCAGTGGCTGCAAAACTTTCGCATGCGTAAGGGCACTTTCATGGATCTTTGTGACTTGCTTTCCCCTGCCCTGAAGCGCAAGAATACCAAGATGAGAGCAGCCCTCACAGTTGAAAAGCAAGCGGCAATAGCCCTGTGGAAGCTTGCAACGCCAGACAGCTACCGATCAGTCGGGAATCAATTTGGAGTGGGCAAATCTACTGGGGGGGCTGCTGTGATGCAAGTAGCCAATGCAATCAAAGATCTGCTGATATCAAGGGTAGTGACCCTGGGAAATGCGCAGGTCATAGTGGATGGCTTTGCTGCAATGGGATTCCCTAACTGTGGTGAGGCTATCGACGGAACCCATATCCCTATCTTGACACCGGAGCACCAAGCAAGCAAGTACATAAACTGCAAGGGGTACTTTTCAATAGTGCTGCAAGCACTGGTGGATCATAAGGGATGTTTCACCAACATCAATGTGGGATGGCCGGGAAAGGTACATGACGCTTGCATCTTCAGGAACTCTGGTCTGTTTCAAAAGCTGCAGGAAGGGACTTTCTTCCCAGACCAGAAAATAACCGTTGGGGATGTTGAAATGCCTATAGTTATCCTTGGGGAACTAGCCTACCCCTTAATGCCATGGCTCATGAAGCCATACATAGGCAGCCTGGAAAGTAGTCAGGAGCTGTTCAACTACAGGCTGAGCAAGTGCAGAATGGTGGTAGAATATGCATTTCGACGTTTAAAAGCATGCTGGTACAGTTTACTGGCTCGGTTAGACCTCAGCGAAACCAATATTCCCACTGTTATTACTGCTTGCTGTGCGCTCCACAATATCTGTGAGAGTAAGGGGGAGACGTTTATGGCAGGGTGGGAGGTTGAGACAAATCGCCTGGCTGCTGGTTACACACAGCCAGACACCAGGGCAGTTAGAAGAGCACAGGAGGGTGTGGTGCGCATTAGAGAAGCTTTGAAAACCAGTTTCATGACTGGCCAGGCTACGGTGTGAAAGTTCTGTTTGTTTCTCCTTGATGAAACCCCCGCCCCTTGGTTCACTCTACTTCCCTGTAAGCTAACCACTCTCCCCACCTCCCTTCGATCACCGCTTGCAGAGGCAATAAAGTCATTGTTGCTTCACATTCATGCATTCTTTATTAATTCATCACACAAATAGGGGGATAATTACCAAGGTAGCCCAGAAGGGGTGGTGGAGGAGGGAAGGACAAGGCCACACAGCACTTTAAAAGTTTAAAACTTATTGAATGCCAGCCTTCTGTTACTTGGGCAATCCTCTGGGGTGGAGTGGCTGGGTGGCCGGAGGCCCCCTGCACCACGTTCTTGGGCATCTGGGTGAGGAGGCTATGGAACTTGGGGAGGAGGGTGGTTGGTTACACAGGGGCTGTAGCGGTGGTCTGTGCTCCTGCTGCCTTTTCTGCAGCTCAACCATATGCTGGAGCATATTAGTTTGATCCTCCAGCAGCCTCAGCATTGAATCCTGCCTCCTCTCAGCACGCTGCCGCCACCTTTGAGCTTCAGCCCTCTCTTCAGACCGCCACTTACTCTCTTTAGCCCGCCACCTCTCCTCCCGGTCATTTTGTGCTTTCCTGCACTCTGACATTGTCTGCCTCCATGCATTCGTCTGTGCTCTGTCAGTGTGGGAGGACAGCATGAGCTCAGAGAACATTTCATCGTGAGTGCGGTTTTTTGCCTTCTAATCTTCGCTAGCCTCTGGGAAGGAGAAAATCCTGTGATCCTTGAAACACATGCAGCTGGTGAAGAAAAAAAAAAGGGACAGTGGTATTTGAAAAGACACATTTTATAGAACAATGGGTACACTCTTTCATGGTAAACCTTGCTGTTAACATTACATACATAGCACATGTGCTTTCGTTACAAGGTCGCATTTTGCCTCCCCCTACCGTGTGGCTAACAGCGGGGAACATTTCTGTTCAGCCATAGGCAAACAGCCCAGCAGGAACAGGCACCTCTGAATGTCCCCTTAAGAAAAGCACCCTATTTCAACCAGGTGACCATGAATGATATCACTCTCCTGAGGATAATACAGAGAGATAAAGAACGGATGTTGTTTGAACGCCAGCAAACATACACTGCAATGCTTTTTTCTACAATGATTCCCGAGTATGTGCTACTAGCCTGGAGTGGTAAAGTGTCCTACCATGGTGGATGGAATAAGGCTCCCCTCCCCAGAAATCTTTTGCAAAGGCTTTCGGAGTATAATCCAGGAGAGCCATGAATGCCAGGGCAAATTAATCATTAAACATGCTGGCTTTTAAACCTTGTACAGTATTTTAAAATGTACACTCACCAGAAGTCTCCGCCTGGTGGGTCCGGGAGGCAGCCTTTGGTGGGTTCGGGGGCTACTGGTTCCAGGTCCAGGGTGAGAAACAGTTCCTGGCTGTCGGGAAAGCCAGTTTCTCCGCTTGGTCACTGTGAGCTATCTACAACCTCATCATCATCGTCTTCCTCGTCCCCAAAACCTGCTTCCGTGTTGCCTCCATTTCCATTGAAGGAGTCAAACAACATGGCTGGGGTAGTGGTGGCTGAACCCCCTAAAATGGTATGCAGCTCATCTTTGAAGCGGCATGTTTGGGGCTCTGACCCGGAGCGGCCGTTCGCCTCTCTGGTTTTCTGATAGGCTTGCCTCAGCTCCTTAAGTTTCAAGCGGCACTGCTTTGGGTCCCTGTTATGGCCTCTGTCCTTCATGCCCTGGGAGATTTTCACAAATGTTTTGGCATTTCAAAAACTGGAATGTAGTTCTGATAGCACGGATTCCTCTCCCCATACAGCGATTAGATCCCGTACCTCCCGTTCGGGCTATGCTGGAGCTCTTTTAAAATTCTGGGACTCCATTATGGTCACCTCTGCTGATGAGCTCAGCATGGTCACCTCTGATGATGAGCTCTGCATGGTCACCTGCAGCTTGCCACACTGGCCAAACAGGAAATTGAAATTCCAAAGTTCGCGGGCCTTTTCCTGTCTACCTGGTCAGTGCATCTGAGTTGAGAGTGCTGTCCAGAGCGGTCACAATGGAGCACTCTGGGATAGTTCCCGGAGGCCAATACCATCTAATTGCATCCACAGTACCCCAAATTCGACCCAGCAAAACCGATTTCAGCGCTAATCCCCGTGTCGGGGGTGGAGTAAGGAAATCAATTTTAAGAGCCCTTTAAGTCGAAAAACAGGGCTTCATCATGTGGACGTGTACAGAGTTAAATCCATTTCATGCTGCTAAATTCGTCCTCAACGCCTAATGTAGACCAGGGCTAACAGATTTATTTGGGCATAAGCTTTCATGAGTAAAAAACCCACTTCTTCAGATATATGGCTTATGCCCAAATAAATCTGTTAGTTTTTAAGGTGCCACCAGACTCCTTGTTATGATTTCAGAAGGGTGTTTCAAAGAAGAATTGAACTCCTGACCAAAAGAAGTGCTTCAGCCACCACAACCTAATGGGAATGTTCTGTTCTCTTACTACTATCATGCTTCAGCAAAGCAGAAGCCAAAACCTACCAGCCCAAATCCAACAGTTTCACTTCAAGCATAGTTACTGTTGCCCAGAATCAAATTACTCTGCGCAGAAGCAAATATTCTTGTAGTGTATTTGTTTGCCTGATTGGGTCCTTATGTAATTTTCAAATGCCCTGTGCTTATTTCATTTCTGAATGTGATCAGTTTCACAAGGTTGCTATTACTTTCCACTTACAAGTCTTCCCTAATGATGGTTGAGACTGTGTTTGATTTTTCCTTTTATGAATTGTTAGAACACTATGCAGTCCATGAAACACACACAAAATCCCTGCATATTACTATAGTTTAATTAATTATGCCACATATACGCTAATAGTTGTACTACTGGTAAAGACAATGGGTAAAATTTTCAAAAATGCCTAAGTCATTTTGAAAATGAGTTTAGGCTCCTAAGTCACAAGGGCTCTTTATATTATATTGTTATATTAAAAATATTTTACTTCTAAACAAACCATGCGAGAAACACTTACACATTGTGTATTGCATGCAGTTTGACAAGACAATATGAATGTTTTATATTAAAACTACTTAAAATACAGAAATAAAAGTTTATTGTGTTAGCGTGTGCACACACAGTTGACATTAGGTCTTTCCAATATATAAATTTCAATAAACAAATGCTATCTCCAAATAGCCAATATGGCAAAGTTTGAAAAACAAGTGAATTTATACCACAAGAATTATATTAAAATATATTTGGCTTTTTGGTGAATAGGTCAGTGATCCCATTCTGTCACATGTTCACTTTTTTGTTTTGTGACATGACAGATAGGCTTCTGATGTTTTCACACAAGTTCATCACAAGAGAATTCTCTATGCCCAGTGAAAAACAAATAGTATGAAAAAACATTTAACAGAGCTCTGCATTTTCTATTGCACCAAACTGATTTAGGAAACAAGAGAAGTCAGTGCATTTGATCCTTATTTATCCAGCTGTGTTGTCTTCCTTGTCAAACAGAGATAAGTGTTTGAGATAACAGAAGACTTATTTCCCAGTCAGTGAATTCTATGTGTGGTAAAGAAAGTGAGCAAAAACATATAGATGATACATTGGGCCCTGGTTTTATGGCAAGGCCCAAATTTAAGTAAAATTCAGGATTGTTTTACTTCTCACTGAAGTATCTGAATATTACACATCTTTAAAGAAAGCCCCTCAAAGCAATGACAGTCTATATTCTTATAGGTCTGCACACTCTTACAGCAACATATAGAAATAATTATAATTCACCTGTACGGCTTAATAGTGGTAAAACAATAAGGTAGCTTGACCCCTGTAGTCAATATCGCTAATTCCTACCTTACAGTCAGAGATAAAGCAATAAAAGAACAGCTGCTTTGGAAAAGATACAAGATGACGCGAGACAAAAAACAAAGCTGAAAAATGCAGTGTAGCTGTAGCAGTGTCAGTCCCAGGATATTAGAGAGAAAAGGTGTGTGAGGTAATATCTTTTATTGGACCTTCTGTTGGTGAGAGAAACAAGCTTTCAAGCTTACTCTGTGCTCTTCTTCAGGTCCTGGAAAGGTACTCCCAGCATCAACTGCAAAATGCAAGGTGGAATAGATTATTTAACATAAGTTGTTAGCATATATTGTAACCACTGAAGGTAGAGTGGCCCACTAACACCTCTGCATAGGACAAAAAGAGGGGGTTAGTGATTTACAGATTGTTGAATTAAACTATCAATCCAATGTTTAACCGCCTCTTTTTGTCCTGTGACTCTACCTTGAATGGTCCCTTACAATATGTGCCAACTACTTATGCTACACAATCTGTTCCATCTTGCCTTTTACTGTGACGCTCAGAGTTCCTTTCCCAAACCTGAAGAAGAGCTCTGTGTATGCTCAAAAACTGGTTTCTCTCACCAACAGAAGTTGGTCCAATAAAAGATATAACCTCACACACCCTGTTGTTTGTCAAAAGCTGAAGAAGTCAGCCTTGTAGTTACCTCCACATTTTAATAACTGTAGATGACCGTCAGTACTCATAAAACTGAGGAACTGGTGCCAATGACTACACCTGGAAATAGTATGGACAAGTGTTGCATAAATGTATATGTGTTAATATTAAGGCACCTCACTTCTGACTTGTGACATCTCCGCTTTTTCAAATTGTGGGCCTCTCTGTGCAGACTGTAAATCATGCAGAATCATGTCAAAGCTGGCACTGTTTTTTGTGACCTGGACAACAGATTCTAGACTGAGCAACTGTTTTTGTGATCTGTGATTTTAAGTGCATGCAATATTGCCAGTCCCAAGCATTCGAAAATCATGAGTTGAACCCCATAAAATTATGAGATTGGCTTAAAAATCATGATTTTTTTAAAAAAAATATAATAAATGTTGGGTGCTATTTATTTACCTTTTGGATTTTCAGCCCCCACTATATACTTGGTGAACATTTTCATGCTTTTCTCCACAACCATGAAACTTTTTTTAATCAAAAATTGATATTGTCACACAATCACTTGACTCACGGAGCTTGGGCTTGCAGAAAAACATCAATTATCACGAGACTCACAAGAGTTGACAACACTGTTAATGTCTTGTACTTTAACTATTCCACCTCACTATCCTAATTTTGATCTTTTCTGATCTTCCCTTTACAAGAGAAAAAGGAGTAACATGACTCCTCATTTAAAATGACTTGATGTCAGCATACTCTTCCCTACAATTTGGTGGCATCATTAAACTAGGTGCACAAATAGAGTTTATGCAAACTAAAAGGATAGAAAGCAGGAGGAGGGGGAAATGGCATATTTAGAAGGTATATTTTGAAATCTTGGAGGAAAAAAATTATAGCAGCTTCCAAGTTCAAATAGCAGACTTTGACTCCCTCAGGGAACAGATGGCCAGGATCCCCTGGGGGACTAACATGAAAGGGAAGGGAGTCCAGGAGAGCTGGCTGTATTTCAAGGAATCCCTGTTGAGGTTACAGGGACAAACCATCCCGATGAGTCGAAAGAATAGTAAATATGGCAGGCGACCAGCTTGGCTTAATGGTGAAATCCTAGCGGATCTTAAACATAAAAAAGAAGCTTACAAGAAGTGGAAGGTTGGACATATGACCAGGGAAGAGTATAAAAATATTGCTCGGGCATGTAGGAAAGATATCAGGAGGGCCAAATCGTACCTGGAGCTGCAGCTAGCAAGAGATGTCAAGAGTAACAAGAAGGGTTTCTTCAGGTATGTTGGCAACAAGAAGAAAGCCAAGGAAAGTGTGGGCCCCTTACTGAATGAGGGAGGCAAGCTAGTGACAGAGGATGTGGAAAAAGCTAATGTACTCAATGCTTTTTTTGCCTCTGTTTTCACTAACAAGGTCAGCTCCCAGACTGCTGTGCTGGGCATCACAAAATGGGGAAGAGATGGCCAGCCCTCTGTAGAGATAGAGGTGGTTAGGGACTATTTAGAAAAGCTGGACGTGCACAAGTCCATGGGGCCGGACGAATTGCATCCGAGAGTGCTGAGGGAATTGGCGGCTGTGATTGCAGAGCCCTTGGCCATTATCTTTGAAAACTCGTGGCGAACGGGGGAAGTCCCGGATGACTGGAAAAAGGCTAATGTAGTGCCCATCTTTAAAAAAGGGAAGAAGGAGGATCCTGGGAACTACAGGCCGGTCAGCCTCACCTCAGTCCCTGGAAAAATCATGGAGCAGGTCCTCAAAGAATCAATCCTGAAGCACTTAGAGGAGAGGAAAGTGATCAGGAACAGTCAGCATGGATTCACCAAGGGAAGGTCATGCTGACTAATCTAATCGCCTTTTATGATGAGATTACTGGTTCTGTGGATGAAGGGAAAGCAGTGGATGTATTGTTCCTTGACTTTAGCAAAGCTTTTGACACGGTCTCCCACAGCATTCTTGTCAGCAAGTTAAGGAAGTATGGGCCGGATGAATGCACTATAAGGTGGGTAGAAAGCTGGCTAGATTGTCGGGCTCAACGGGTAGTGATCAATGGCTCCATGTCTAGTTGGCAGCCGGTGTCAAGTGGAGTGCCCCAGGGGTCGGTCCTGGGGCCCGTTTTGTTCAATATCTTCATAAATGATCTGGAGGATGGTGTGGATTGCACTCTCAGCAAATTTGCGGATGATACTAAACTGGGAGGAGTGGTAGATACGCTGGAGGGGAGGGATAGGATACAGAAGGACCTAGACAAATTGGAAGATTGGGCCAAAAGAAATCTAATGAGGTTCAATAAGGATAAGTGCAGGGTCCTGCACTTAGGATGGAAGAATCCAATGCACCGCTACAGACTAGGGACCGAATGGCTCGGCAGCAGTTCTGCGGAAAAGGACCTAGGGGTGACAGTGGACGAGAAGCTGGATATGAGTCAGCAGTGTGCCCTTGTTGCCAAGAAGGCCAATGGCATTTTGGGATGTATAAGTAGGGGCATAGCGAGCAGATCGAGGGACGTGATCGTTCCCCTCTATTCGACACTGGTGAGGCCTCATCTGGAGTACTGTGTCCAGTTTTGGGCCCCACACTACAAGAAGGATGTGGATAAATTGGAAAGAGTACAGCGAAGGGCAACAAAAATGATTAGGGGTCTAGAGCACATGACTTACGAGGAGAGGCTGAGGGAGCTGGGATTGTTTAGTCTGCAGAAGAGAAGAATGAGGGGGGATTTGATAGCTGCTTTCAACTACCTGAAAGGGGGTTTCAAAGAGGATGGCTCTAGACTGTTCTCAATGGTAGCAGATGACAGAACGAGGAGTAATGGTCTCAAGTTGCAATGGGGGAGGTTTAGATTGGATATTAGGAAAAACTTTTTCACTAAGAGGGTGGTGAAACACTGGAATGCGTTACCTAGGAAGGTGGTAGAATCTCCTTCCTTAGAGGTTTTTAAGGTCAGGCTTGACAAAGCCCTGGCTAGGATGATTTAACTGGGACTTGGTCCTGCTTTGAGCAGGGGGTTGGACTAGATGACCTTCTGGGGTCCCTTCCAACCCTGATATTCTATGATTCTATGATTCTATGATCCCACAGAAAATCACCCCACGGGTTCTCACACTGTTTTGGTAGATAGCGTCTCCCTCATGGACTCCTCCCCTCTCATTCATGAGTGCATGAACCACCTTTACTATCATTTGCAATCATAATGACATCCCTGTGGCTACTACAGCAATTGTTGACATGAAAAAAGTAATACTTTTAACTTCTTTTAATATGTGCTTTAGCAGATGAGAGCAAGGACCACCAGCAAGTATTTTAAGAACCACAGTTAATGATACTCATTCCACAAATGAGCATCAGTGGCCAATACAGTAAGTTTCACTAACTTTGGGAGTATTACAGAGCATGTACTTTCACAAGAAATAACCATTTTTCAGGAAAAATTACTAACAGTAACAGTAGAAACAACAGGTTTCAGAGTAGCAGCCATGTTAGTCTGTATTCGCAAAAAGAAAAGGAGTACCCGTGGCACCTTAGAGACTAACAAATTTATTAGAGCATAAGCTTTCGTGAGCTACAGCTCACTTCATCGGATGCATTTGGTGGAAAAAGCAGAGGAGAGATTTATATACACACACACACAGAGAACATGAAACAATGGGTTTATCATACACACTGTAAGGAGAGTGATCACTTAAGATAAGCCATCACCAGCAGCAGGGGGGGGAAAGGAGGAAAACCTTTCATGGTGACAAGCAAGGTAGGCTAATTCAAGCAGTTAACAAGAATATCAGAGGAACAGTGGGGGGGGTGGGGGTGGGAGGGAGAAATACCATGGGGAAATAGTTTTACTTTGTGTAATGACTCATCCATTCCCAGTCTCTATTCAAGCCTAAGTTAATTGTATCCAGTTTGCAAATTAATTCCAATTCAGCAGTCTCTCGTTGAAGTCTGTTTTTGAAGCTTTTTTGTTGAAGTATAGCCACTCTTAGGTCTGTGATCGAGTGACCAGAGAGATTGAAGTGTTCTCCAACTGGTTTTTGAATGTTATAATTCTTGACGTCTGATTTGTGTCCATTCATTCTTTTACGTAGAGACTGTCCAGTTTGGCCAATGTACATGGCAGAGGGGCATTGCTGGCACATGATGGCATATATCACATTGGTAGATGCGCAGGTGAACGAGCCTCTGATAGTGTGGCTGATGTGATTAGGCCCTATGATGGTATCCCCTGAATAGATATGTGGACAGAGTTGGCAACGGGCTTTGTTGCAAGGATAGGTTCCTGGGTTAGTGGTTCTGTTGTGTGGTTGCTGATGAGTATTTGCTTCAGATTGGAGGGCTGTCTGTAAGCAAGGACTGGTCTGTCTCCCAAGATCTGTGAGAGTGATGGGTCGTCCTTCAGGATAGGTTGTAGATCCTTGATGATGCGTTGGAGAGGTTTTAGTTGGGGGCTGAAGGTGATGGCTAGTGGCGTTCTGTTGTTTACTTTGTTGGGCCTGTCCTGTAGTAGGTGACTTCTGGGTACTCTTCTGGCTCTGTCAATCTGTTTCTTCACTTCAGCAGGTGGGTATTGTAGTTGTAGGAATGCATGATAGAGATCTTGTAGGTTTTTGTCTCTGTCTGAGGGGTTGGAGCAAATGCGGTTATATCGTAGCGCTTGGCTGTAGACAATGGATCGAGTGGTATGATCTGGATGAAAGCTAGAGGCATGTAGGTAGGAATAGCGGTCAGTAGGTTTCCGATATAGGGTGGTGTTTATGTGACCATCGCTTATTAGCACCGTAGTGTCCAGGAAGTGAATCTCTTGTGTGGACTGGTCCAGGCTGAGGTTGATGGTGGGATGGAAATTGTTGAAATCATGGTGGAATTCCTCAAGAGCTTCTTTTCCATGGGTCCAGATGATGAAGATGTCATCAATGTAGCGCAAATAGAGTAGGGGCATTAGGGGACGAGAGCTGAGGAAGCGTTGTTCTAAGTCAGCCATAAAAATGTTGGCATACTGTGGGGCCATGCGGGTACCCATCGCAGTGCCGCTGATTTGAAGGTATACATTGTCACCAAATGTGAAATAGTTATGTGTCAGGACAAAGTCACAAAGTTCAGCCACCAGGGAAACAACTTGTCTTCTACACCCTCCTCTCCCACAGTTGTTAAGCACAGTGTTCTTCTTTTTTCACCTATTACTAACACAACCAACATATTTATTAAGGCCAGTGCATGGCTTGTGAGATCCAGTAAGATCATTTGCCAAGGTGGTATTTTCTCTTTGATGAAAGAGAAGAGAGAATATCATAAAAGTCAAATATTTTACTGGACGTGATGTTAATATTTAAGCAGAGCTGCTGACATGCATAATATATCATTACTAAACCTAAATACATCTATGAATTGCCTAATCATATTAATATGCAATTATGCTATCTCTGAATCTCTTCCAGGGAATTAAAAAAAAGAAAAAGAAAAAGCCCAGAATCTCATCCTCAAAATTAGCCAAGATTTTTTATAAAAGTGAGAGAAAAAAGTAGAGGACTATTTTAAAACTATAACAGTTGCATTTTAGCATTTTTTAATTTAGAAGCCGAACCAGATTGTGAATTCTCTTATGAAGACACAATGGAAATGCTCAATTGAAACACATTCTCCCCTTTTACAGTGTACATAATTGAATACCTCTTGCTGTTATGATCCAGGGCAAAACATTATCAGCAACAAGTTAAGGACAGAATGGAATGCCAGAGGAACTCTGGTCTAGACAGCCAAACAGCAGATGTATAAATTGGAGGCAACACTCAGTACATTTTACTTTACAGAATAAACTAATCCACATTATTAAATTAGGACAAGCATGATGAATTAATGATGAAAGACACATAATAAAAAGTCAGTGATAGAGCACTACAGAATGTACTTTGTTCACATGGTAATGTTTCATAAGGTACTAATAAATGAACTGTAGACTATTCTGTATACCCCATAAAAACTCGACACATGTAATTGCCCAAATCCTTTCCGTTTACTCCAACAGGTTTAAGTACCATTGTATTTGGGTGTGCTTTGCTTCTTCAGTCTCTGCTTTGCAAGCAAGAACTGTGGAAGTATTCTTCTTTTAGGCCAGGTCTACATACAAAATTTGTATTGCTTTACTATTCCAATATAGTTAAAGCAGTACAACCCTCCTAGAATGGACACAATTATATGTGTATGAAGGCACTTGTATCAGGAGAGCTTATTCCGTGAGGGCATGGAGAATAAACTATGCTGGTATAAGGCATCTTTACACTGGTATAACTGCACCCATACCATATGGTATAACTGCATCCATAATGGTTGCATCATGTACCATCAGTAAGAAAAGCAAAAATAAAAAACCACAACCCATGGCCGCAACTGACATAATTATACCAGTAAAAAAACTGTGCGTAGACCAGGCCTCAGTATGTAAACCTTAAAAATCCAAAATATTCCAAAAGAATCAACATTCTAACATAACACAAAGTTGGCTACTCTATCACTTCAAAGGAAAAGAATGCAGCTGAGGTCTATACAGTACCCAGGGAGGCTACATCCTTCTTTTTAAAAGAAGAAATCACAGAAAGATAGGAAGTACCTTGTGTATTTTAAAAGAGCATATGCTTCAAATTCTAGAAGCAATGAAGCATTATTCCCCTTTTTAAAATAAATATTTAGAATTTTGGTGAATTATTACATATTTATAAATCATATAAGGTTAATCATTCAACTTGGAAACAACAATTCAACTCTGAAGCTATAATAAATATTCTCTGCAATTACACAGAAATAAGGCAAAGGATAAACCTAACAACATTAACACTGAAGGACAGTAACAAATGACAGCACATAAAACAAGATGATAGCTCCTTTGCTTAAGAATTCATTAAATGAATCTTACTCATGATTACGTGGCCACGGATTAACAAACAACGTGACATTTCCAGCTGCAGCAAAGTTCTACCTAAAGCTAATTAAGAAAATTAAATAAGAAACACAAGCAAATTAGCAAGGCTGAAGGATTAGAATGAATTTGAAAAAAGAAAAGGAGTACTTGTGGCACCTTAGAGACTAACAAATTTATTAGAGCATAAGTTTTCGTGAGTTACAGCTCACTTCATTGGATGCATACAGTGGAAAATATAGTGGGGAGATTTTATATACACAGAGAACATGAAACAATGGATGTTACCATACAGACTGTAACTTCTGTAGTGATAATCAAGGTGGGCCATTTCCAGCACTTTACAAGAACAGTAGGAGGGGAAATAAACAAGGGGAAATAGTCTGCTACCCAAGATCCATAAACCTGGAAATTCTGGATGCCCATCATCTCAGGCATTGGCAACCTAACTGCAGGATTGTCTGGCTATGTGGACTCTCTCCTCAGGCCCTACGCTACCAGCACTCCCAGCTATCTTCGAGACACCACTGATTTCCTGAGGAAACTACAATCCATCTTCCTGAAAACACCATCCTAGCCACTATGGATATAGGAGCCCTCTACACCAACATTCCACACAAAGATGGACTACAAGCCGTCAGGAACAGTATACCCGATAACGTCATGGCAAACCCGGTGGCTGAACTTTGTGACTTTGTCCTCACCCATAACTATTTCACATTTGTGGACAATGTATACCTTCAAATCAGCAGCATGCTATGGGTACCCGCATGGCCCCACAGTATGCCAACATTTTTATGGCTGATTTAGAACAACGCTTCCTCAGCTCTCGTCCCCTAATGCCCCTGCTCTACTTGTGCTACACTGAGGACATCTTCATCATCTGGACCCATGGTAAAGAAGCCGTTGAGGAATTCCACCATGCTTTCAACAATTTCCATCCCACCATCAACCTCAGCCTGGACCAGTCCACACAAGAGATCCACCTCCTGGACACTACTGTGCTAATAAGCGATGGTCACATAAACACCACCCTATACCGGAAACCATCTGAGTACTATACTTACCTACATGCCTCCAGCTTTCATCCAGACTACACCACACGATCCTTTGTCTACGGCCAAGCTTTATGATACAACCACATTTGCTCTAACTCCTCAGACAGAGACAAATACCTACAAGATCTCTATCAACCGTTCTTACAACTACAATACCCACCTGCTGAAGTGAAGAAACAGATTGACAGAGCCAGAAGAGTACCCAGAAGTTACCTACTACAGGACAGGCCCAAGAAAGAAAATAACAGAATGCCACTAGCCATCACCTTCAGCCCCCAACTAAAACCTCTCCAATGCATCATCAAGGATCTACAACTTATCCTGAAGGACGACCCATCACTCTCACAGATCTTAGGAGACAGGCCAGTCCTTGCTTACAGACAGCCCCCCAATCTGAAGCAAATACTCACCAGCAATCACATAACAAAAACACTAACCCAGGAACCTATCCTTGCAACAAAGCCCGTTGCCAGCTCTGTCCATATATCTATTCAGGGGACACTATCATAGGGCCTAATCACATCAGCCACACTATCAGAGGCTCGTTCACCTGCGCATCTACCAATGTGATATATGCCATCATGTGCCAGCAATGCCCCTCTGCCATGTACATTGGCCAAACTGGACAGTGTCTATGTAAAAGAATAAATGGACACAAATCAGACATCAAGAATTATAACATTCAAAAAACCAGTCGGAGAACACTTCAGTCTCTTTGGTCACTCGATTACAGACCTAAAAGTGGCAATTCTTCAACAAAAAAACTTCAGAAACAGACTCCAAGGAGAGACTGCTGAATTGAAATTAATTTGCACACTGGATGCAATTAACTTAGGCTTGCATAGAGACTGGGAGTGGATGTATCATTACACAAAGTAAAACTATTTCCCCTTGTTTATTTCCCCTCCTACTGTTCTTGTAATGTGCTGGAAATGGCCCACCTTGATTATCACTACAAAAGGTTTCCCCCTCTCTCCCCTGCTCTCCTGCTGGTAATAGCTCACCTTTCCCGATCACTCTTGTTACAGTCTGTATAGTAACACCCATAGTTTCATGTTCTCTGTGTATATAAAATCTCCCCACTATATTTTCAACTGTATGCATCCAATGAAGTGAGCTGTGGCTTATGAAAGCTTATGCTCAAATAAATTTGTTAGTCTTTAAGGTGCCACAAGTACTGCTTTTCTTTTTATGGATACAGACTAACATGGCTGCTACTCTGAAACCAATGAATTTGAAGACAGGACAAACCGTTGTAGCTGCAGAGTTATCCAAGAGCAACTATATTTAGGCTTTTGGCCATTATTTTAGAAAGAGCATGTGTGATTGACCCTTGAATCATCTGCCAAAATGTGTTCAATATGATTCATTCTCCATTCCACCCTCCTTAGTTCTGCCTAACCCTCACTGCTACAGAAAATTCTTGGGTTTAGTGCCTGCTTCCATTCTCACATACACAGCCACTTCTTGAGTCCCTATTCAAATGTTTAAAGAGTGTTTTTAGTAAAACCCTTTTCAGTCTGAGTTGAACAATTATAAACAGATTACAGCAGATAGAAACCAGCAGATTAAAGTTGTAGCAGACAGTCACAGAGCCTTAAAAATGTGACTGCCCTTCATGGTTTTTATATTCCTAAAAATGATTGTCAAATTTGACAATTTTATTAATTATTTTCATTATATGTATGCATTCATTACTATTTTTTCTGGTGTCAATTATTTTTAATCTGGACAAGGATGTTTATTCTTTGATGTCTTTTTGTTAAAAAGTATAGAGGGAACAAATAACTGATTACCTCCATGCTGGATTTGTATCTATCTTTTTATTTCTCTTTTGGAACATGAAGCACAGTTTATCATTCACAAATAAAATGTATTTCTTCCAAATACTACTAGGAACCATTTCTGTTTCCCCCTCCCACCCCGTATATTAATGAAGTACCATATTTTCAAACACCGGCCTCCATCTCTTCAGGCACAAAACTCTGTGGGTAAAATTGTCAAAAGCACTTAAGTGACTTACAAGACTAAATATCACCGAAAGTCACCCAAATGCTTTTTGAAATTTTATCCTGGGCTTGCAAAAACTGAGGCTTCCCCACTCCAAAAATAACGAGAATGAAAACCTGGCCTTAAAAGCGTAAGTAACAGTAAAGCCGTCAGCAACTGTATGTTTTCTGATTAACATGTTTCTAGAAATACATTCAAAATACCACAAATGAATTAATAGCCCTCGAGTAAAAAATGACTTCATTGATTCTAAAAGTATATTTGTATGATTATGCATTAGCTGATTTTCACTGCCATACAGTATTACAGACACACTGTGCAACCAAATGTCTAATTCTATGAATTTAAAATCCAAATGTTGAATACAGTCAAGCTGTATAATAACAAAATCCTGAGCTTCCTAAGGTAATTTAAGTAGTAAGTAATCCGTGTCCCTACCACACTAAAATATTGATTATGTGCATTGCTTGAATAACAAACACACAAAGAAAAATTCTAGTTGTATCATATCACATTATGTATTAGGTTATCCTCTTATCTTAAATCATGTAGTATTATATAAATCCAAGGTAACATGATATGACAACTAAAGCAAATATGCTGATAAGGGTAGGATAACACTAGAATGGAAAGACTGAATTTTTATACCATGCACAGAGAGCATGCCCAGTTCCGATTAATATTACCTAGAATTCAGCATGTTCTGTAACACTGACATATTACAATGAAAATAAGTAACAGGAGTTATAGATTCCTACGGATAGGAAAGGGAGTGTGACAGACAGATCACAAGCCCAGACAACAGAATGTGCTGTATAAACAAGCATGGATCATTCCATCAGCATGCCAAGAAAGGGACACTCATGGGACGTGATTGAAGATTTGAACACAAACACGTCATGGAATGGATAAGTTAAGGTCCTTATGGAAACTCAAGATTGCCTGCATTGCACATGTATAATACTTTTGATTACAAGTTAGGATACTAAATCTTTACCACACATTATCCGTATATACACATGTACTCCATATAAGCCATCTGGACAAGTTAATATTACTATAAGGACCTTACATTCTGAGATTGTATCAACTTTCTTCTGGATTAAACCCCAAGAAGAAACCCCAATATGGTTCCAAAGATCTATGAGAAACAGACTCAGAAATTAACTTATAAAATACATGAAACTGTAGCTCACGAAAGCTTATGCTCAAATAAATTTGTTAGTCTCTAAGGTGCCATAAGTACTCCTTTTCTTTTTATGAAAATTAGTGTTTCCCACTGAGATAAATCAATACTATTTAGGATCTTCTCTCCATATTGGGGAAATATCCAAAATCTGAATACCCCTGAAATTTGCGGTATTTAAAATCTGGATCTGACTTTTCTGACTTGAGCCTATCTCTACTTTAAATTCTAAGAAACTAAGAAAGACAGTATTATAGTCAATATCCTGTCCTTGTCCAATATGGGGATTATTTGTTTGAAAAATCTGTGAGATAATGAGAGAGTAATCCCCATTCATTTTAAATGTCTTTGATTTAGTTGGTTAGTGTCATAACTGAAACATTATTTAATCACAGTATTTTCTATTTAATCATAAGTTTTCCAGAACAGCATAATGCATCCATGGTCAAGTAGCATCTATCTCACTACAGATTTGTTCTTTATTATTTGTAGTCTAATCATTAAATTAAAAACAGGTCTGGAACAGTTTTGATTTATACCGTCACTGGGAAATGGTTTGGACGTTTTTAAGTCCTTGATGCCTCCTCTTTCATCTGTGCCTCAATTGCAGATATTAGCAATGGGGGTGTGTGTATCTGCACATGTGAGTGAACATTCATGCCTGTCCCATTGTGACTTCTCTGCACACAAAAATGTGTGCACCAGCTACTCATATATACACAGTGTACACATTTCAAGTGTATACCTCTAGACTTAAGGACATTTTTTTCTCTTTGTGCCCAATGGACAATTAAAATAATAAATTTTTAAACCAAGCCAAAGCACTAGTTCTCAGTTAATACTGTTTCCATGATAAGTGTCAACCTTTAGCTGTTTTCACTGGACTGTTGGTTAAAAGAATCTGTTTTCCCCCCTATACTCTTGCCAACCTCAAAAATAGCCAAAGGGAAAAATTTCTTTCCACAAAAACAAACAAACAACAGAACAACAATAGAAATCCCAACAGGTAGAAATCTCCCCTACCTTTGGCCAATGACTGTTTTGGAGAGCTATGACTGTGTTTTAGAACACGTGCTGTTAGCAATTTTAAGTATATAGCAGGTGCTACTAAGTGCCCCTCTTTCACACCATGTGAGTCAACATCACTGGCAGGTTAAAAGCCGAATGCTTCCTGGTCTCAATATATCAGGATAGAATTGTTCTTCTCAGTAATTATCTCACAGGAGATGAGAGAGTAAGATATCTAATTATATAAAAAAGCAATGATTTAATTACAGGAATTAGAGTAATGAGACATTGTTAGAGGAAGCATAGATTGGCATCCTCTCTTCATCACCAGGTTTATTTTATCGATACCGGAGATTTATATACTACCACCTGGGAGAGGAAATACAAGATGTATGAAAATAACTAGATAAAAAATATCCTGTGATGGGGAAGGAAGCGGCTGCCAGTAACAAATCTACTTTAGCCACTTTTGTTCCAGAATACAAGAGTGTCTCACATAGAATAGCACCAAAATAACTACGTTTTAGAAAACCAGTCTGCTCCTATTGCTATAGCATGCCCTTCACATAAATCAGGATTTATCCCTACTAGGTCAAAAAAGGGACTGCAACACTTCTCCCCTTCTTTATTTTAAATCACTTGAAAAACTGAAAGTCCTAGAAGACTGCTGCTGGACTACTCTCCAGCATTGTTATTGGGGAAAAAAGATCTGTGTAAGAAACTGGGTTTTGCATCATATTCTAAAATGTGATTATATTTTGCCAAACAAAAGTATGTCAAGATGCGCTATATTATAGTGGGCTGTGAATATACTGTTCTGTGACTTCTGTTTTTTAATTAACAGACATCTCAATCATAGTGCACATTATTGTATAGTCAAACAGTCATGTTTGCAACATGAAGAAACAGAATCTTCCACATGAAAACAGTTCAAAATTACTCAGGGAGCTAAAATCAAATTAACCTATAATACTGTTTTTGGAAAGCTCAATAGATGAACAACTGTGAACTCTCAGTTTTAAAGCTCACAACAGAACAATAACACATATTGTATAAGCTGCATGTCTTTGATAAGAATATCTGGAAAGATGTAAAGTACTATTAAATTCACTTTTTTGCTCAGCAAAAAATATATATCTATATAAAAAGTTAATTGCACAGCTGATCAGTGACCATATTATAAGAAATGAAAAATGGAACCTCCCCATTACTTTTAAAGTATTTGGAGACATCCCATTTGTTGGGTCTTTTACTGGCTCAAGTTTTAAGTTTAACAAAACATCCAAAGCTTGACATACAAGCTTGAGAAGGAATAGTCAGTCAGCAACTGATTCAGAAGCCTAACCTAGTGGTAGTAGTAGCCCTGCAACCTACTGTGTACAAGAGTATACATGATATGGTGGTGGAAGTAAACTAGTGCCAAAGGTGAACAGAAACAGAAGGAGCAAAGCAACACAGGCTGCAGAGAGAAGTAAAAAAGCAACAAAGATTGCAGGATCTCATCAACATGCCATTCTTCAATGCCCCTGAAAACTTCAGTTTTGACAAACCTTCAGAATGGATAGACTGGAAACACCATTTTTGCAAGATTTCACATTGCAACCAAACTCCACAGGGAAACTAGAGACATCCAGATATGCTCTTGAATTTATGCTATGGGGAAACAAGCAGAACATATCTTTAAATTCTTTGACTTTACTGAAGACAGTCATGAGGATGACTATGAAATGGTTCTGATTATGTTCGATACATACTTTATACTTCAGTGAAATGTTGTTTATGAAAGATAAAGTTTTCACCAGAGAATTCAGGAACTAAGAAAAAAGTTGAATCTTTTATAAGGCCCCAGCCTTGTCGCTCAGAGGAGAGGGATTGGGGGAAGGGATCCCCCTCCACTAACTGGCAGAAGTGAAGCAGCCTGGCCCCAGAGTGGCCCGGGGAATTAGTGGGGGGCCAGGAGCAGCCCACTCTGCTTCCCTCACCCCGGCCCCAGCCATGTCGCTCAGCGAGGGGGATTGGGGAAAGGATGCCCCCCGCACTTACCAGCAGAAGGAAGTGGAGCGCCGCGGCTGGGAGCTGGCAGAGTGGAGCGGGCTGGGACCAGGCTCCTCCACTTCCGGTGAGTGCAGGGAGGTTGGGGAAAGGACGCCCCATGTACTCACCAGCGGTGGGAAGTGGAGTGATGCAGCCCCAGGACGGGGAGCATCCTTTCCCCAACCTCCCCACACTCACCAGTGGCGGGAAGCAGATAGGGTCGCACTGTGTGCATAGGGGTTGGAGCAGTGAGGGGACAGGGAGCAGGGGGGTTGGGTAGGGATGGGGTGGGTCTCTGGAGGGGGTGGTCAGGGAACAAGGAACAGAGGGGGCCAAAGCAAGTTCGATATAACGCAGTCTCACCTATAATGCGGTGAGATTTTTTGTCTCCCGAGGACCACATTATATTGCGGTAGAGGTGTATATAGAAATAATATATTTGAAAGACATAATTTGTTGCAGTGTTATCAAGAAACTGGAGTGTACTTTTGCTCCTTTGGGTATTCCAGAACTAGTGACAGACAATGGACCACAATTTACTGCATGAGAATTTAACTCATTTTGAACAAAATATGATTTTGACCATATTATTAGCAGCCCACATTACCCACAAGCTGGGGCTGGCTAAGAGAGCAGTACAGAAGCCAAAAAAATCCTACAGCAGGAAGATCCATTCCTTGTTCTTTTGAGGTCCCAGAAATTGGGCTCCAGACCAAGACCAAATGCCTACACCCCAATTTTACAGCCCCACTGCCTGATCCAACAGACACAGGCCAGCCATAGGTGTTTAACTGCAAGTGTAGACACGCCTAAAGATTCCAAACTGACCATAGAATTATAGAATATTAGGATTGGAAGAGACCTCAGGAGATCAACTAAATCTTCCCAGCCAGGGCTTTGTCAAGCCACGCCATAAAAACCTCTAAGGATGGAGATTCCACCACCTCCCTAGTGCTTCCATTCCAATGCTTCACCACCCTCCTAGTGAAATAATGGTTTCCTAATATCCAACCTAGACCTCCCTCACTGCAACTTGACACCATTGCTTCTTGTTCTGTCATCTGCCACCACTGAGAACAGCTGAACTCCATCATCTTTGGAACCCCCCTTCAGGGATTTGAAGGTTGCTATCAAATCCCCCCTCACTCTTCTCTTCTGTAGACTAAATAACCCGAGTTCCCTCAGCCTCTCCTCATAAGTCATGTTCCCCAGCCCCCTAATCATTTTCGTTGCCCTCCACTGGACTCTCTCCAATTTGTCCACATCCCTTCTGTAGTGGGGGGACCAAAACTGGACACAATACTCCAGGTGTGCCCTCACCAGTGCTGAATAGAGAGCAATAATCACTTCCCTCGATCTGCTGGCAATGCTCCTATTAATACAGCCCAATATGCCGTTGGCCTTCTTGGCAACAAGGGCACACTGCTGACTCATATCCAGCTTCTCGTCCACTGTAATCCCCAGGTCCTTTGCTGCAGAACTGCCACTTAGCCTGTCGTTCCCCAGCCTGTAAAGTGCATGGGATTCTTCCCTCCTAAGTGCAGGACTCTGCACTTGTCCTTGTTGAACCTCATCAGATTTCTTTTGGCCCAATTCGTCTAGGTCACTCTGGACCCTATCCCTACCCTCAAGCGTATCTACCTCTCACCCTAGCTTAGAATTATCTGCAAACTTGCTGAAGGTACAATCCATCCCATCATCCAGATCATTAATAAAGATGTTGAACAAAACTGGCCCCAGGACCGACACCTGAGGCACTCCACTTGATACTCGCTGCCAACTAGACATCGAGCCATTGATCACCACCCATTGAGCCTGACAATCTAGCCAGCTTTCTATCCACCTTATAGTCCATTCATCCAATCCATACTTCTTTAACTTGCTGGCAAGAATACTGTGGGAGACTATATCAAAAGCTTTGCTAAAGTCACAATATATCACATCCACCGCTTTCCCTGTATTCACAGAGCCAGTTATCTCATCATAGAAGGCAATCAGGTTGGTTAGGCATGACTTGCCCTTGGCGAATCCAGGTTGACTTTCCTGATCACCTTCCTCTCCTCCAAGTGCTTCAAGACCACAGCCAGTTGTTATAACTAATCGACAGCTAGATGACCAAATTGTGACATATTCAGGTCATGCAATTAGAAAACCAGTATGATTCAGAAACCCTTAGACTGATCCATAGTGAACTTCAAGACAGCGTAAATTTTGTAAATGGTAGAAATGTAGAACTTAAAGGGGGAGATGTAATGGAACGCTAAACTGTATTATACTGTTCAGCCACTAGGTATAGCTGTGCATAACAAACCTTACTTAAGCTAACCTCAGTCATACCTGGAAGAACATTAAAGGATCTTATGGAAGACATTTCTGGTGTATCTCTCTGAGAAAAAAGCTCTTTAGTCAGCCTGACTTTCTAGTAGCAGCCTTGCAACTTACCACCTACAAGGTGTAGGTGATAGAGAGAGATATCTAGAACAGAACGGGATGCTTGAAAGAGGCTTCCATTCCCAAGTCTATGAGGTGCATTCTGAATGAAATTCACTTCACCTGCATAAAGTCGGGTGAGGGTGGAACCCTGTACATCTGTACTCCACTTATATAGGGTCAAATAGCAGTTGAACCTGCCAGTTGTGCTGGTCACGGTGCTGAATCCATCTGCATAAACTTGCATCCATGGCCCATCCCCAGCCCTCCAGTAATATGGGTTTCCACACCAAACTGACATAAATTAACATGAAAACTAGTTATTTGCCATTCTTCTTTACAGGCTGCCAGTAGCTGCTCGGCCAGCTGATCACCAGAACAGCCCCTAAGCACCGCTAAAGTCATGAGAAAGGCTGACCCTCTGCACCACAAATTAATTTCACCCTCTAAGGAGTGAGAGGTGGGTAGAACTGCTGAAACATATTGCTACAATACTTTGCTTCTGCAGGAGGCAGCAGAGCAGAGCAAAAATCCAGGTTTTCATTTGACATTTCAAATAAATGGATATGCTCTTTTCCAGACTTTTCAAAACAGCCTAACACTCCTTCAAAAAAATCCAGTGTGGCCCAAAAATTATTTTGACGCATAAAACACTTCTTTAGCAAGACACAGGTACATACACACTGGAATATACTAAAGATATAAGCAAAATAACTTGTTCATTCTTAAATGTTTCCGTGAAATGTACATAAAGGTATGTACTTCAAGAAACTATTGAAATGTGTTCAGTACCATTCTGGCTCTAGAGGGATTATAAATACATTAATTTCAGATAGTCATTAGAAGTCTCACGGATGATATAGCTCCAAAATAAAGTAAAATCATCATTAAGTTAGAAACCTATAAGTTTATATTTTGGGTAGGTTGGTCTCCTCAGTATAACAATGAGCTATACTGACCCAAACTACCGAGGTGTTTTATACATGTGGTTCTCAATTAACCAAAAAAATGTTTTGGATCCAATTTAAGCTGGGTATAAAATTACCTGACCAAAAGATTAATCTTCTTCTATTATAAGGTTAGCTGAATAATTACTAATTTAACATTTCCTGCCACAGATGGTAGGATATAACATCACAAAGCAGACTTTAGAAATTAACCACAACAGGCAGCAGTGGTGTCTTATTACTCAGCTTAATGCCAGCTTGCTTTGTGGTATTAGAACTAGACTAAGGGGTCGTGTAAGAATAGCAGTTTTCCATCTTATCATATTACTTCTGTACTGGTATTCAAGATTCTATGATGAAATCAAAGTTACAGATACCAAAAGGAATTTTATATTATCTGATACAATACAAAGCTCTTAATAGCAGATCTTTATCTGTGTGAGGGGAGGAGGGGGATGAACAGACCATGTCACACTAATCCTATGAGCCTACCTTCCTACAATGGCTAACAAAAAGCCTATGATTTTCCCTTTGGATGACCACCTCCCTCCATTCCAAGGTTTCTCGTTGATAACTGAATAAAATCTAACAAATAGCGTTCTTTTAAAATGAGAAAAAATAACATGCCCCCCACTTCAAGTGAATCCAAATACAAGTGAGTCTCAGAACAGTCTTCTTTGAAGCCTGCATGGACAGGACCCATCTCTTTATTCCTCCTCTTTTGCATTTTAGCGGTACTTTCATGGTTATACCAGTGAAAATCCTGAGATTTTGAAGGCAGTCCTGAGGGCACGGGAAACCCCACAGGATCCTGAAGTAGATTTGCTCACAGCACAATGTCTCTTTGTAGGTTGAATGATGCAAAATACATGCCCACAAGTCCTTAATTTTATAGGCTAATACCAGATTCTAATACAGAATGAAGAAAAGCATAAAAACAATTTACCCAATCTTCTAACCTGTAATATATCAGTTGTTTATGTAATATTGGTGCAAATAATTTGCTTAAGCTCTAAACAGAACCAAAACCCTTTAAAAATTTGTAATACATTAGCTTCTGTGTATGTTTCTACTGCCCTCTACTATTTGGAATATGCAAGACCTGATCAAGTCTCTGACACGGCAGTTCTGTTCCCTGATGCAGGACCTGAAAATTTAATTTAAGTCCTACTCCTATTGATAACTAATGGAGTCTCCCCCCTATGGTCCAAGAATAGACGCCAAGTATTTTTAACAGAGATTTGCAAGTTCTATTACTATCCCATATGCATGCAGTTAGCTGACCACCATGGTGTCCGTATATTGGTATGTACGTAGCCAAGAACTGTTAGAGGATTCAGCTAAAAGCTACACAAGGTTTTATATCAACTACTAGAAACATACATTTGGCTGTGTTTTGATTTTATTGAAAATCTAATGGATGCTATTACAGGCCCTTATGAAAACGGGGTCCAAATCTCTTAGTAATTCTAAGATGGCTACCTAAAATCACAACCTTGCCAGGAAAACAGCAGCAGGAGAGAGAGCAAAGAGAGCATCCTCTGCCATCCAACTTTGAACATGAAAAGTGAGATTTATTCTTTTGTCTTTGTAATGTGAGATGGATTTGAGATTTTGCCATCAAAGTAACAAAGTGAACAATGAAAATCTCATTCGCTGTATGTAACTAACAGGAAATAGGCGTGCACATATGGGATGCTGGAAGGACAAGAAGCAGCAAAGCTTTGTTGGAGGACTGGTATTGATTCCCTTTTTATTTAACCTTCTTCCGTCCCTTTTTGGGAAGGCAAGGGAGAGTACAAATTAGAGTCTAACTGAGAGCTAAATATGTTTAAATCCATTTTATGGTTTGCTATAGACTCCTCAAGCCAAATTCAGAGATAATTAGGGCCTCTAGACACTTCTGCAACACAAACAATGCTTAAGAGTTAACAACTGAGAATACACACACTCTAAGGAATTCTAAATTGGTCTTATACACCGAGGAGAGAGAAACTGTAAATTAAAGTAGTCCCAAACATACTTAAATTTATATCTTTTGGTACTCTTTTCCCAGATAAGACCTTCTTTTCAAGCACTATTTGGATCAGATCAATTCTTTGGGTGCTGAGCTCCCAAGTAATTCAACCAGTGAATGTGCAAATAATTGTTCCATAGCCCTGGATTCCACTGTCTCAGGAAATCTGACCTAGAAGAGGTTGTAGATTCTAGTCCTGTCTATTCAGGGAGAAGGAATTTATTATAGAGCCATGTTAGCGGGGCTCCTGGGGAAGCCAGAGGGCCCTGCACCCCAACTTGGCAGGCAGACATGACTCTCAGCCAGCCAGTAAAACAGAAGATTTATTAGTCAACAAGAACGCAGCGTAGAACAGAGCTTGCTATTACAGACATCAGTGACTTTCAGCCAAGTCCATCTTGGGAACCCTGGGCCTCATGCCCTGGATTCCCCCTCTTCCAGTCCCCCCATGCAGACTGCCAGCCTTCAGCCACCCGACCTCCGACCTCCGACAACCCTCTTAATGCCCCTCCTCCTTCTCTTTATCTCGCTTCCCCGACCACAGGTGTCATCTGGTTGCACCCCCCTCCTGGGTCTCAGGTTACATATGTGCAAATAGTTGGACAGCCTCACCTGCCCTGAGGGTCTCAGAAAAAATCACACACCTAATTCCCACCACCAAAGTATTGGTGCAGTACACTGGGAAATTAAGGTACACACAGTATTAGTATAGGGCAGTAAGACTCATATGCAGCATAACAAGATGAATAAAACCCCACTTTGTCACATCCTAGCTCTATCTCAAACAGGAAAAGTATTCAGTAGTCTTGACCAGTGCTCTTCCTGTATCTACAAACTACGTCAAGTTATGTTTGAGCCCTTGATGATACCATAAACACCTTTTGCTCTATCTGGGTATCCGTGAACTTTACTGGCTGCTTTTAACCATTTATTTGAAGTTCGAGCCTGGTTCATTCAGCTAGGTAACATGGAGCAAGTCACACATGGTATTTCACATGTGACCCTTATTGGCCAAGCTTATCCCATCTGATTAAGGGGATCAGCTGATGCCATTTCTACTTGGTTCCTGAGTAAGAGGGGCTGCAGTTTAGCTGTACTCTGGCTCAGCTGCAAAAGTGATGAAACAAAAAAAATCTCTTAAGTAATGAGTATGTGAGTGTGAGTATGTGAAACTATGCCACTAGCTTTCTCAGTAAGAGGGATCTATCTGAGTTATTTCATTATATAACAACTTTTACACATGGGGTTGTTGTTTTTTTTTGACTGATTCAAGAGAACCTTTTCAAGCATTGAGAATCCCCTGCAGGATTCTCATCACTAGAGAGATTGCACATGTTGCTGTACTTGCTCATCATACTAGCAGAATTTATATCAGAATTAAATAATTTCTCTAAACTAGGCGTGTATGTGAGATTCAACTAGACTTATATTTTAGTCAGCTGCAGTCATCCATTATTGGTAGAGCCCTACCAGATTCATGGTCCATTTTGGTCAATTTCATGGTCATAAGATTTAAAAAAATCATAAATTTCATGAGTTCAGCTATTTAAAACTGAAATTTCACAGCGTTGTAATTGTAAGGGTCCTGACCCAAAACAGAGTGGGGGGGGGGGAAAAACCAGATTTCATGATGCTTCATGGCCATGAATTTAGTAGTACCCTAATTATTGGTCTAGAATTTTGCTTTGTTTCTGCTATCTTGATATTCTGCATTCAACATGGCTGTGCTGATATATTTAAAACCACAGACAGTTCCTGTAGTTAGTCTTTGATTTAACTACTTCATGTAACTTTTGTCAAAGAGGTATGTGCAAGCTATAACATTGCTACACTGAAGATACAGGTTATAACTTCCAGAAAAACAATTTAGCTTTCTCTGTAGTGACTCACTGCAATGTCTATTCTGAATTAAATTTTCTTTTATTTCCCCCCTTGTTACAGCCAAGTTTTTCAAGGAAGGCACACAAAATTGTTCATGTAACTGCAGATACCCAATGCAATGCACAGACTGAGTAGTTATATGCATAGGGGGACCAGATAGCAACTGTGAACAAACAGGACAAGGGGTGAGGGGGAGAGGTAATAGGCATCTATATAAGAAAAAGTCCCAAAAAATGGGACTGTCCCTATAAAAACGGGACATCTGGTCACCCTATTTATGCATCCACATATGCATGACAGACAACCACAATCATACAACACTGTATACAGCATTATTAAGTGTTATATTTATTTATTTTCACAGAACTCCTAGCTATTTAATAAAATATGAAGGTTTTTACCTTTCCATGTGTATTTTGTTAAATCAGCAACAGTGAATGCACATAGGAGACATGATGAGTTATTTTACAAGACTCTGGCAATGTGTAATCACATAAGTGAAAAACCCCCAGCTCTTGTCTCCTACTAATAAATTTAAGGCAGGCCCTGAAAAATGGTAAATTCAGTCAAAAAAACCCATGTAATACTTCCAAAAGCTCAACTGTGGATTTATTCCTATGAGTTAAAGTTTCAGAAAAGCATTGTAAGTAACATTTACTGCTAACAAAACATAGGATCCTAACTGAATAGGCATCACTTCAATATTGTTAATATTTGTAGGAGAAGCCCAATCCAAACATTTCATTATCATGTAGTGTAGTTGCTTAATTATTTCTATGTTGGACCTGAAAGAGCCTTCTGAACAATTATGTAGGCTAACTGACTCATCCTGCTTCATACTATCGACCTGATTCTGCCACCAATATACCTGGACTAGTACTGTGGCTACTTCACAGAGTTCGGTGCTTGGCAACATGAGTAAGCTTGGCAGAAACAAGCCCTAAACTTCCACTATCTTCCTTGAATGTGACAGATTTTAGCATTTTTTTTGCTGTACATTTATAATAAACAAAGAACAAACATGTTCCCATCTAATGTAATAGTCACATTGTAAAATACTAATGACAGGTTTCAGAGTAGCAGCCGTGTTAGTCTGTATTTGCAAAAAGAGAAGGAGTACTTGTGGCACCTTAGAGACTAACAAATTTATTAGAGCATTCCGATGAAGTGAGCTGTAGCTCACGAAAGCTTATGCTCTAATAAATTTGTTAGTCTCTAAGGTGCCACAAGTACTCCTTTTCTTTTTATAAAATACTAGCTGCAGTATTGCAGTTCAGCCAGCACAAATACAGACAGTGAACCCAACAGAAGGTAATTCATGTGTTCTCTATACTGCATATATATGGTAAAACACAGAGGATAAATTAAACCCATGAAGGATACATTGACAAGACCTGACAAATGATAAAGAATACCACATGCTTCAACTTTTATATAAATATTGAATGTGCAAATATCCTACCAGGAATTAAATCAGCTTTAATAAAAGCAAAACATGTAAGTAATTTGAAGATAGCCTCATTTAATAAGAAGTTCTCTAGTCATCCAAATGGAGAGATCGTATTAGAGGTTCTGGAATTAGACCAATAAATTAAAAGTTAAACTTTACCCACTTCAGACTTGATCAGGCAACTCTTACTCATGATAAGTAGCATTTAACCAAGTAGTCATATTGAAATCAATAGAAATAGTCACATGGTTAAAAGCTATCTAATGCAAGTAAGTGTAACCACTGCTCCATATGTATTATGTACCTTCCTCTGTGCTCAATCTGGAAAGTATGAATCTGTTACAACTCCCCACTTCAGAATCTAACTCTTTACTCAGTTCAGTCCCCACTGCTTGACAAAATGGTGGTCCTCACATAAGGGTTGCAGAAGCAGGCCCTTCAGTATTTTTTTTAATCACATCTTCTCTCATTTTACAGCAGAACTACAAAAAATAAATAAAATTAAAAATCCTCTTTCTATAGGCAGTATTATAGCATGTTACATATTTATGTTTTTAAGTACATCCTTCCTTTACATAAATAAATACACTCGCTAAACAACCCCTGGGTTGCATGTCTATCTGACTTCAAATCCTGCCATGCATTTAAGTAAACAAAAATCTGTGAAATTTTTGTGCACAAAAGACTGACACACACACACACACACAGTAAAGTAGCATAGCCCCCGACATACCTGATGATGCACAAAAAAGCAACACCACACCATGAGGTACTTTGTAATTGTACTGTACTCAGATTTCAAGAGGTTTCTTAATCCTCAGTATAATAGAGTGGTCCCTTTTTCTCCTCTCCACTTTTCTGCAGGACCTCCTCAACATGCAGCCACAATGCATGACAGGAAGCAACAGCAAGCTATATATTACAAGTCTCAGAAATTGAGAGATGCACACTAGCCCTACAACCTATATCTTGTGGGTTTTTTGTTGGTTTGGGTTTTTTTTTTTGTAAGTCATTCATCTTTGAATAATACTTTGCAGTTAATATATGTAAACAGGTAGAGTAGCTATTTAAGAAAAAGTGCTACCAAGTGTGAACAAAACTGTTTTGCTGCTATAATCAATGTGATTAAGATAATCACTAGTAAATTTTACTAGAATGGGCAAGACTATTGTGGCTATGAGGTTCCCTAGTTATAGGAGAAAATGCACACTACATGTGGAAGAGCGATGATTGTAGACTTTTGACAATGATATTGTGCTTTTTCTTTTGTCTTCCAAAATGTCTTGATTAGTGCCAAATGTACATGCTTCGGTCAAGAAAACAAAGCAGACTGTAGCTATTTATTGGGGGGCTTTTAAAATATATGTATTTCGTTGTAAACCTTGATTAACAAAGGTTTTGAAAGGTCCTCATAAAAGAGTAAGGGTAGTTAACTGGGAACGCCTAAGCCAGCAGAAATTGAGCAATAATAGTGGGTAAAGATCCTGAGAGTATAGAAGCGCTGATGAAGTGAGGCCTCAAAATAAGATTTTGAAAAGGGCCCAAGTTCTGTAGGAAAGAAACTGTGCAGGAACTTCACATGAGCTTACTTTTAGCCATTTTGAACTCACTAGTTCTACAGAACTGAAGCTAGCAGCTTCATTCCTGCTGATCTTAGTTGACCCACAGGAATGGAACTTTGGTCAGTTCCTTTGGGAACTAGACAACCTTCACTTGACTGGAATTTGGAAAATAGTGATTGCACTGTATTAAGAAAACATTGTGTTATGCTACTGCTGCTTTTAATGTATCAGATAACACACCCAGGCTACCTCAGTGACACAGAATTGCATACTGAATAGCAGTCTTGAAATTTCAGACTTGTGACCCTCATCCAGCAAGATCTCTATGTGCACGTTCACCCCTCCCCCACATTGAGATCAATAGAAGCTCTGCTTTTGAAGGACTCATGAGATTAGGTCCCAGTCTAATGATCAGGTCAGCAGACTATCTCCTTGAGAGTTTTTCCATCTGGATGCTAACAAATTTCTTCTCAGGTGGGAAGAAAGACTGTTTAAAAAACAATTCTCATCAATAAATCTCCAGGCTATCCCAGCTCATATACTATTATTTTATAAAATATTCTAATATTTGCATAAAATTAAAACGCATTGTCCCTCATTAACATTTAGAACATTGTCTCATTGTCTATCATTTAAAATCATATATTCTTTAAGCGTACAACAGATAAATCCCCTGAGGACTTTTTTTGCCAAGTTATCAAAACACAGTCCCTAATTTTGCTCAGTATCATTTGTATATGTATTTCTGTGTGCTTTCTTTAGGTCACACAACCGATTAAATGCACATATGCAATGGACATCTGCATGTAATTTATGTGAACAAATTTGGATCCACAATCCACTGATCCTGCTGTTTTAATGCCTCATCAAAAGGGAGGGAAAAGATCATATCTTCTGGAAAAACACATTTAATGTGAAATATTTTCTTGTTTTATATTCAAAGGCTAACTCAAAATCAAAAACATGAAGCTATCAGAAGTGAGTCAATGAACCCGTCTATAGCAGCTGAGGATTTGGATCATTATATTTTTAAGATTTTTATATTCTGATGAATATGACTTATGTAATTTGGAGTTGTTCTAAAGCATAGTAACATTAATATCCCAACTCTACAAATGTCTAAAATAAGGAGAACAGTGTGAGAACTTGGTTATGGCTAAACATAATTAAATTTGCAGGAGTCAGATACATTGAATGTGGCTGAGCAAAAGTTAAAAGTGTTTTTAAAAGGTAGGCTCTTTGAACCGTACTGTTTCTACTGATCATTTGATGAACAATAGGGAAATCATTTGACAAACAATATTTTGTTATCTCTGAGAAACATCTTCTTTTACAATAAATTACTTTTAACAATTGATATATTGCTTATTTCCCATGGCCCCCCCATCTTCACTCCACTGATTTTAATTTCTTCTTATTTGTTTAGAACATCAAATACAGGCTTGTTTTTCAGAGCTTTATATACTTCTAACAGACAGAAATGTCAAAAAGAATGTGAGTTGGCCAGAAAGCTCAGGACTATTAAACTTTATTTCACATTTTAAGAAGACAAAAACTGACACATATGGGTAAGAGCACTTCAGTTAACTGTAAGACCTTGATCTTTTATCAGCTTAAATGATGGGCTTCTGCTGAATGCACAGGAAGGAGACAGGCTGTGAAACTGCTAAATTGATATCAATCAGCAAAGAAGTCATTTGAAAATGAGAATCACCGCTTCATTTTCCTTTTGATGTACAGATGGATAAAAAATTGAAAGGTTAAAAAAATGCCATAGGAAGTTTTCTGACACTTAGGCCAAGACTTTTAAAAATGACTAGTGATTTTAGTCACTTCAGTTCTGGAGTATCCAATTTGAAACATCTCAAAGGGGCCTTATTTCCAGGGAGTGATGTTCAGTACTTTATGAAAAATCAGGTCCCCTTGAGGTGTCTCAAATTGGCCATCTAGAAATCGAGACACCCAAAATCACTGATCACTTTTGCACAGCCTGACCTTAATTTTAAGAAAAATGTTTTTGAACAGACCTATATATATGAAGGCTAAAAATAGGAAACACAACATCATCTGCAAAATGGATTGTCAAGAATAATTATTTACAGGAGCATGAACTATTGTAGCATTTTGCACACTAAAATGCAAGTTACTAACTGCAAAATTTCTTCCCCCCCCCATTACCTTCTAAAAAACTTTTGACATTGTTAACAAGAATTCCCTCAACAGAAATCTTTAGGAACATGCAAATATTTCAAAATTTTAAGTAAATCCTCCATGTGAACTTCATCTCAACAATTTTTTATCTTTGGGGTATAGTTTCATACATTATTGAACCAAAAGAAATACCAGTAGATTAAATTGCTTCTAGCACACAAATGAACTCTTGTGCTTGCTACACATCCCCTCAAGAATGATGCCTGATGTGTAGTCTCAGCCAAATCACAGTTACCCTGTTTGTTATTTGAACCAATGAACTGGTGCAAGAAGAACTCTGTTCTGTGAAGTGAAGTTCTACACTAGATCAGTGAACTGTAGATTTGTTCCCACTGAATAGTTCTGGCTAAAGATCAAACATCTTAAGGGTCTAATGTTGCAAAATGAAAGATTATAATAAGAGGTCTAGATGCGTGCACAAATCAGATTAACGCAGACAAAAGCAACCAAGATAGGCAGACTCCAGAAACAGGACAGAACGAGACTTCCCTGACTGCAGTAGTATGGCAAAGTAACCTTAAAACACTATTAAATTTAATGTATTCTTCTTATTTTAAATTCTTATAATCATTACCAGCTTTTCCTTACAACAGATAGGCTGAAGTAACTAAGTAAAATCAACAGAGAAGTTAATTTTAAAATATTTCTGTGATCCTCAAAAGAACAAACCTTTTTAAAGTCTTATGAATTTTAGAGGAGTTAAATTGCAAGAAAGCTGAAGTAGGCAGGGACTATAAAATTATTTCCTGGTAACACTCAGATTTCCTTATACCACTTCCTGGCGACCACAACATGTAAACACTTAACCTTGCGATATCTGTGCTCCTTTATGTATTGATATACTACAAAAAAGATGAATATACGTATACTACAAGGCCAAACAGTAAATCTGAAATTTTGCTGCATATACAGCCAGCAGAAAATTAAAATGAGAACATGTAATTTAGACAGTTGAATAACCTAGTTATGCTATGGATTGTGGTTTTGTAGTATTGTTATTATCGCATTATTATCTGAATTATATGCCAGTTCTTAAATATTTCATATGAAGTTCCAATACATGTCTTATGAAATTCAGTGTTACATTTCCAAAAAGTATTGAAAGAGTTATTCTGGATTTTTTAGCAATATAATTTTTTACATTACATGGAACAAATCCTGCCTGAAAAAACAAACAAACAAAACACATTTATAATTTCCAATGCAATTCTGTCATAGACTGATAGTATATGTCCCAGTGTTTGTACACTGAAATTTTGTAGGATAAGCTATTGAAGCCAAAAATGCATTTGTAGAACGTAGTTAAAGTCTCGATTTTTCTTTAAGACACCTGATGCATAATGATGTGTACACTGACAAATTAGCTACAGCAGCACATAAGTACATGCACATGCATATCAAAAGTTGAGAGGTCCCAATCCATCGGAAAATAGATTCCAAGACATTTGACTCAGCTCAAGGTAACTGCACAGCAGTGAAAAATACTTCTAAAAAAGAATGCATGGCTGTGTAATTGCAAGTAAAGCTTTTCACCACTACCCCCTTTCAAACAGTGAGGTTGTCCTTGGCCCAACCCACTCACTGAACACTGCAGAAGAGTAAAAGAAAGGAGGCTTCAGAAAGATATATTAAACTATTATATCTTCAGTGCAAATGAAAAGTGTTGGATTAACAGTGCTGGATACTGTGAGCTCTTCTACAAAGTCTCTCAGCCTGACATGGACCGATCATCTCTAGGGATAAAAGGGTAGTTCAGCCTCCACAGCCATACAATCTTCAGCAACTGTGATTGGCAGATTCAACAAAAAGGCCAATGTGTGTCTCTTCCAATGGTGGTTTTTGTTATACAGACATTTGTCCATTGGGAATTGGGTTGAAATGACCCAATTGTTTCACATAGGTACTTTTAAAACAGACTGCCTCCATTCATTAGTTTCTGAATCAATACAGGCTGACAACACAGAACAAACTGCTATTTACCTACTCTACAAAAGTCAATATAAGTCACCGCTCTCACATGTTTTCTGCAGCTACTCAGCAAATGGCTCACTATCTGTCAACCTGACATCTCTGCATGTCATCAATGTCAATGAGCTCCAACAGCATCCACTTGACATTCAAGTTAGTCATTTTCCATGGGGACATCTTCCATATGTACTGCAGCAATGAAGGAAAATATGGCTTGAACTCCCACATTTATACAAATGTGTACACGTATCAAAGAAGAGGGGAACAAAAGAACAGAATCAAATTTCAAGGAGCTAACACCACAAAAGTTTGAACTCAAGAAATCACAAATAGATAAAATCAAGATACACAAACTTATGAAGATTGCTGTCTCATCACCTGTGGAGCTAGAATTGCTGATGAGTGGAATACAGCACTAGAACATTAGTTTTCTTTTTATAAAACTAGTTAACACCAGCATTCCATGACAAATTCTCAGAAACATCCTGCCCAAATAGCAGGCAAAAGTAGTTAATACACCACTGTCATGTTTAGTTGTGTGTTAGGGCTTGGCTACACTTGCAAGTTAGAGCACATTAAATCAGCCCCAGGTGCCCTAACTCCTGAGGTGTCCACACTGGCAAGGCACTTAGAGCGCCTGGACTCTGCAGCTGGAGCGCTCCTAGTAATCCATCTCCATGAGAAGCATAAAGCTTGCTGTGACCTGGCTAAAACACCCGGGTGTCAGTGTGAATGATGTGTTGTATTACTGCGCTGTGACTGGCCTCTGGAAATGTCCCATAATCCCCTGAAGTCAAGTGGCCCCTCTAGTCATTGTTTTGAACTTGACTGCAGGCATGCGGATATCCCCTTTCAAAGCTCCGTTTCTGACAGCCTGCATGCTTATCTGCTGTGGGACAAAACAAACCATTACTGTTGAATGCTGCTGCGGCAGGTGTGTGTGTGTGAGAGAGAGGGCGGAGGGGGTCTGCTGCTGTCTGAACTTACAAGACAGCATGCTGACACACTCTCTGCCCCCCAGAACACACTCTCTCCCCTCACATACACACAACACACTCCCTGTCACACTCCACCACCACTCCCATTTGAAAAGCACGCTGCAGTCACTTGCACACTGGGATAGCTACCAAAATGCACTGCTCTCTGTGGCGTTGCAAGAGCTGCTAATGTGGCTACGCCACTGCGCTTGCAGCTGACAGTGTAAACACACACAGCAGCGCTTTCCCTGCTGCGGTCTCCGAAGGCTGGTTTAACTTCCAGTGCTCTACATCTGCAAACGTAGCCAAGCCCTTAGAGAGAGACAGTGATCAAAATCCCTCTGAAGGATTGGGCAAGATACTAAATTTCTGTGTCTTAGTTTCCTCACTTGTAAAAAGAGGATAATACTTCCACAGACACACAGGTGTGGTGTCTGTAAAGTGCTTTGGTTGCTTGCTATATCTCTATTTTAGGCAGTCTACTGTCAGCTTGTGTACATCTGGTGCTACTCAGACTTTCCCAAACTGCAGAAGAGTGAGACTAAAGACACTCTATCCCAGTGGTTCTCAAAGCTGGTCTGCCGCTTGTTCAGGGAAAGCCCTTGGCAGGCTGGGCCAGTTTGTTTACCTACCACGTCCACAGGTTCGGCTGATCATGGTTCCCACCGGCCACAGTTCGCCGTTCCAGGCCAATGGGGGCTGCGGGAAGGGCAGCCAGCACATCCCTCGGCCTGTGCCACTTCCCCCAGACCCCATTGGCCTGGAGCGGTGAACCGCAGCCAGTGGGAGCCGCAATCAGCCGAACCTGTGGATGTGACAGGTAAACAAACTGGCCCGGCCTGCTAGGGGCTTTCCCTGAACAAGAGGCAGACCGGCTTTGAGAACCATTACTCTAGCCTGTTCCACTGGAGCTATTCAGAATCCTGCAGCAAAGTGCAGAAACTGAAAAGAATCATGTCTGTTTCAGGTTTCAGAGTAGCAACCGTGTTAGTCTGTATCTGCAAAATAATCAAAAAACAAAAACAAAAAACCAGGAGTATTTGTGGCACCTTAGAGACTAACAAATTTATTAGAGTGTAAGCTTTCGTGGTCTACAGCCCACTTCATTGGATGCATTGAATAGAACATATAGGAAGTATATATATATACATACATACATATACACACACACACATATATACAGAGAAGGTGGAATTTGCCATACAAACTGTAAGAGGCTAATTAATTGAGATGAGCTATTATCAGCAGGAGAAAAAAAACTTTTGTAGTGTTAATCAAAATGGCCCATTTAGACAGTTGACAAGAAGGTGTGAGGATACTTAACATGTGGAAATAGATTCAATATGTGTAATGACCCAGCCACTCCCAGTCTCTATTCAAACCCAAGTTAATGGCCTCTAGTTTGCATATCAATTCAAGCTCAGCAGTTTTTCATTGGAGTCGTTTTTGAAGCTTTTCTGTTGCAGAATTGCCACCCTTAAGTCTTTTACTGAGTGGCCAGAGAGGTTGAAGTGTTCTCCTACTGGTTTTCGAATGTTATGATTCCTGATGTCAGATTTGTGTCCATTTATTCTTTTGCGTAGGGACTGTCCAGTTTGGCCAATGTACATGGGAGAGGGGCATTGCTGGCACATGATGGCATATATCACATTGGTAGATGCGCAGGTCAACGAGCCCCTGATGGTGTGGCTAATGTGATTAGGTCCTATGATGGTGGCACTTGAATAAATATGTGGACAGAGTTGGCATCGGGCTTTGATGCAAGGATAGGTTCCTGGGTTAGTGTTTTTGTTGTGCGGTTGCTGGAGAGTATTTGCTTCAGGTTGGGGGGTTATCTGTAAGCAAGGATTCGTCTGTCTCCCAAAATCTGTGAGAGCGAGGGATCATTTTTCAGGATAGTCTGATGATGCACTGGAGAGGTTTTAGAAGGCGGCTGAAGGTGACTGCTAGTGGTATTCTGTTATTTTCTTTGTTGGGCCTGTCCTGTAGTTGATGACTTCTGGGTACTCTTCTGGCTCTGTCAATTAGTTCTTTCTCTTCAGCAGATGGGTATTATATTTTTAAGAATGCTTGATAGAGATCTTATGGGTGTTTGTCTCTGTCTGAGGGGTTGGAGCAAATGCAATTGTATCGTAGAGCTTGGCTGTAGACAATGGATCGTGTGGTGTCTCCTGGATGGAAGCTAGAGGCACGTAGGGAAGTATAGCGGTCAGTAGGTTTCTGGTATAGGGTAGTGTTTATGTGACCATCGCTTATTAGCACAGTAGTGTCCAGGAAATGGACCGCTTGTGTGGATTGGTCTAGGCTGAGGTTGATGGTGGGATGGAAATTGTTGAAATCATGATGGAATTCCTGAAGGGCTTCTTTTCCATGGGTCCAGATGATGAAGATGTCATCAATGTAGCACAAATAGAGTAGGGGTGTTAGGAAACGAGAGCTAAGCACTGATCTAAGTCAGCCATAAAAATGTTGGCATACTGTGGGGCCACACGGGTACCCATAGCAGTGCTGCTGACTTGAAGGTATATATTGTCTCCAAATGTGAAATAGTTGTGGTTGAGGACAAAGTCACTTTTTAAATTTAAAAGGTCAGCCACCAGGTTTGCTATGACATTATCGGGGATACTGCTCCTGAGGGCTTGTAGTCCTTCTTTGTGTGGAATGTTGGTGTAGAGGGCTTCTACATCGATAGTGGCCAAGATAGTGTTTTCTGAAAGATCACTGATGGATTGTAGTTTCCTCAGGAAATCAGTGGTGTCTCAAAGATAGCTCGGAGTGCTGGTAGCATAGGTCCAGAGGAGAGAGTCTACATAGCCAGGCAATCCTGCTGTTAGGGTGCCAATGCCTGAGATGATGGGGCGTCCACGATTTCCAGGTTTATGGATCTTGGGTAGCAAACAGAATACCCCTGGTCGGGGTTCTAGGCATGTGTCTGCACAGATCTGCTCCTGTGCTTTTTCAAGGAGTTTCTTGAGCAGATGGTGTCATTTCTTTTGGTAATCCTCAGTGGTATCAGACGATAATGGCCTGTAGAATGTGGAGTTAGAGAGCTGCCTAGCAGCCTCTTGTTCATATTCAAACTTATTCATGATGATGACAGCACCTCCTTTATCAGCCTTTTTGATTATGATGTCAGAGTTGTTCCCGAGGTTGTTGATGGCGTTGTGTTCAGCACGGCTGAGGTTATGGGGCAAGTGATACTGCTTTTCAACAATTTCAGCCTGTGCACATTGACAGAAGCAATCTATGTAGAAGTCCAGTCTGTTGTTTCGACCTTCAGGAGGAGCCCATGCAGAATCCTTCTTTTTGTAGTGTTGGTAGGAAGGATTCTGTGGGTTAGTATGTTGTTCAGAGGTGTGTTGGAAATATTCTTTGAGTCAGAGACGTCAAAAGTAAGATTCTAGGTCACAACAGAACTGTATCATGTTCGTGGGCCTGGAGGGACAAAAGGAGAGGCCCCAAGACAGGACAGACTCTTCTGCCAGGCTAAGAGTATAACTGGAATGATTAACAATTTTCTTGGGTGGGTTAAGAGAGTTATTGTGGGTTATTGTTGTGGCTCCTTGTGACATGTAGCAGTTTAGATAGTTTAGTGTCCTTTTTCCTTTGTAGAGAAGCAAAGAAAGCGGATACAGAAATGATACATGTATATAAATAGGATAATAGCATTCAGTAAATCATAACCATCCAATGATATCTCATATGAGCCATCTTGCATATATCTCAGTTATGTCATATTCATATCATAAGCATATATTCATAAATCATATGGAATGACATCATAATTAGGTTCATACAGTGCCTAACACAATGAGGCACAAGCCTCTAGATGCTACCACAATACAAATGAATAAATATTATTATTAATAATAAATAATAATAATAATGATTTTGCTGTTAAATCTTTTAAGGGGAACAGTTAACTGGATTTAGGCAGGAGCTCACATTTTCATGCTGTGTGTTCCCTAATCCACAGAAGAATATTTTCCTCATTGTGCTTTCTTGGGATGAGAGTTAAGCCCATCTAAAACATGGTATATTCTCATACTGGGATGTCTGAGAATGGGCCCCGATTCAAGGATGTCTTATGCTTAGGATGAATAAGAGGCATGAAACAAAGCATCAGCAAACTCCACAAAACACTTTCAGCCACTGAAATTCTCAGGGAAAGACTACATTTTATCTGCCCTCCCCTGTCAGCTTTACGAGCACCTGCTGAGAGTTCCTTTGGACTTTCTTTTCTGTTCTGGTCCTTACAACATTATGCCGAGCATTCTGTCACTGTAAGATCTGTCTTCCTAAATATGGAACCTGTGGAACTTCCCACTGAGAGGCAGTGGAGATAACACACAGGCATTTGCAACACAGAAACGCTTCTGAAGTTTTCTGCAAATGGTGCACTTGCAGCCTTTTAAAAGTATATTATCTATGCTCAATAAAGTTTTCCCCCAATTCATTTTGATTAAAAATTCACTATGTAGTCATAGCGTTAAACAGGAGCCACCAAGTCTGAAACTGGCCTGACAGAGGAAGAAACAATTGAACTAGAGAATGGAAGAGGCAGTTGGAGAAGGAAAGAGACAAACTTTGGAAGTGCCTAAATTGTGATTGGCCAGTGACATCAATAGATTGGGTGGGTCCTATTTATAATGGTTGCACTGGCAACCGAGTCATCAAACTTTTTCAATTATTTGGTAAGAAAGGCAAGGTGGGTGTTAATATTGCATCTTTGAACAGGCTCCAGTAACACCAGTGTTCCTCTGACACATCCCTGACTACCAGTTCTTCTAATACATAATTATCAGTCTAAAAATAGCTTAGTAACAATGTGTTATAACCTAAACCATTAGATAGTTTAAATTTGCAAACCAAGAAGAATCAAGTTCAACTTTTAAATGACCCGTATTTGAGTCATTTCATTAGTTTTAACCATTACAATGCAAGTTCCTGAACAAAGTCACAGGGGTGGCATTAGTCGTGACAATGTCTTCCCACACAATGTTCTCAAAGAGTAGCCACCAGAGGGAAAAAACCAAACACACACCAAGAAATGGACAGAGTTCAGTTTGAATTAAACTGAAGAGAGGTCAAGTTCATCTGCTATTGAACAAAGAAAATAGCAGTAATAACAGTGGGAGCACTAGGTAACACCCTATCTATAATTAAAGACAGGAAATCTGTTATATAACAGAACATAGCACTTAAATTGGGAGGGTGTCTAGCTCTATCTGCTGTATCACATGTTGCTTCAAAAAGTTAGTATCCTTTGTATGTGCAAAACAGAGGGGGTGACAGGTTTATAGCACATACAGAACATTTTTACTATAAATAACAAGCCACACCCAAGACAAAAGTAAACCTAATTACAAAGCATTTTAAAAGCTTTTAAAAAGGTTCATGAGATAGTTACATGCAATTTCTGTGAAAGAAAAAACTGCACACCCAAAATAGATAATGCAACATACCAAGACAACCTTTTTAAAGGGATAGAAGACAATGCTTTTTTCTTTATTAACAGAACTAAAAGAAAAACATTACATCAAGTAACTGAGTATCAATAAACAAGAGGTTATCCCTCTGTTTTCATATGAAGTTTATATTCATATTTGTATAACAGTAGCTCTATGGACCCCAATTATATCAGGACTCCATTATGCTAGGCACTGTACACACATAACAAAAGATAATTCTGGCTCTGAGGTGCTTACAGTCTAAAAGGCCTTTTATACGTATAAAAGAACTCAGATGTAATTAATGAACATCTGTAATTAGATCAACATGATTTGATGGGGAAGAGTCAACATAGTTTTTGTAAAGGGAAATCATGCCTCACTAATCTCCTAGAATTTTTTGAGGGGGTCACCAACCATGTGGGCAAGGGTGAGCCAATAGTTATAGTGTACTTAAATTTTCAGAAAGCCTTAGACAAAGTCCATCACCAAAGGCTCTTAACCAAAGTAAGCTAGCATGGGATAAGAGGGAAGGTCCTCTTATGGATCAGTAACTGGTTAAAAGACAGGAAACAAAGGGTAGAAATAAATGGTCAGTTTTCAAAATGGGGAGAGGTAAACAGTGGTGTACCCCAGGGGTTTTTACTGGGACTAGTCCTATTCATCATATTCATAAATGATCTGGAAAAAGGAGTAAACAGTGAGATAGCAAAATTTGCAGATGCTACTCAAGAGAGTTAAGTGCAAAGCAGATTGTAAAGAGTTAGAAAGAGATCTCATAAAACTGGGTGACTGGGCAACAAAATGGCAGATGAAATTCGATGTTGGTAATGCACATTGGAAAACATAATCCCACCTATACATATAAAATGTTGGGGTCTAAATTAGCTGTTACCACTCAAGAAAAAGATGTAGGAGTCATTCTGGATAGTTCTCTGAAAACATCCACTCAGTATGCAGCGGCAGTCAAAAAGGGAATAGAATGTTAGGAATCGTTAAGAAAGGGATAGATAGTAAGACAGAAAATATCATGTTGCCTCTATATAAATCCCTGGTACGCTCACATCTTGAATACTGTGTGCAGATGTGGTCGCCCCATCTCAAAAAAGATATACTGGAATTGGAAAAAGTTCAGAAAAGGGCAACAAAAATTATTAGGGCTATGAAACGGCTTCCATATGAGGAGAGATTAATAAGACTGGGCCTTTTCAGCTTGGAAAAAAGATGACAAAGGGGAGTTATGATAAAGGTTTATAAAATCATAACTGGTGTGGAGAAAGTAAATAAGGAAGTGTTATTTATTTCTTCTGGTAATACAAGAACTAGGGGTCACCCAATGAAATTAACAGGCACCAGGTCTAAAACAAACAAAAGAAAGTATTTCTTCACACAACACACAGTCAACCTCTGGAATTCTTCACCCAGAGGATGTTGTGAAGGCCAAGAATATAATCTGGTTCAAAAAAGAACTGGATAAATTCATGGAGGATAGGCTTGCTTATCAATGGTTATTAGGCAGGATAGGCAGAGATGCAAAACCATGCTCTGAAGTGTCCCTAGCCAGGGACGGCGAGTTATATGGGCCTGTGGTGCCCGTGCTCCAATATTCAGGTCCCAGGGCCCACGCTCCACCAACATTTGGGGCTGGGTCTCTCCCCCAGCCCTGCCTGCTGCCCCCACGTGCCCCCCCCCGGAGCATCCCTGCCTGTGCCCTAGGCAGCATGCTGTTGCCCTGCCGCTCCGAACTGCACTCCCTCGCCAGCTGCTGGCTACAACAAAGGGAGCGGCGACAGCGGTGGCTGATGAGCCTGCGGAGGGAAGAGGGGATGGGACTTGGACCCATTCTGGTCACCACCAAAAATTATACAAACCTGCTGCCCCATCCCTAGCCTCTGTTTGCCAGAAACTGGGAATGGATGACAGGGGATGAATCACTTGATGATTATCTGTTCTGTTCATTCCCTCTGAAACACCTGGTCTTAGCCTGGTATCGGAAGACAAGATACTGGGCTAGATGGACCATTGGTCTGACCCAGTATGGCCGGTTTTATGTTCTTAACCTGGAAACAATACTTTTACTGGGCTATGGAGTAAATTTGTGTGCTTAATTCTTAGATGCATTAAGATGCCGTTTAAAAAACCCTCCATAAACAAACATTGCCATGCAGCATTCTCTAATAATAACAGACACCTCAAGACTGTAGAACTCTTTAGTTATCAGTAACAATTACAATCAATTTTATGTGCCATTTTGGCTATTAGATGCATAATAAACTACTGTAAGACAAAAGGTTTAAAGATTATTCTTTATCTCAATAGACCAAAGCATTCACAAAGATTTTATGAAAGGAAAAAGGATCTCACTGGCTGATTAATCATAGACTTGAACAATAAATGTGTTTGCAAACAAACAATGTTCTGCTCAGACTTAAAACAATGTCCTGGCTGGAAGTAATTATTCATATTATACTTTGTTGGGTACAGTGGGATTATCATGGTAACTAAAATGCGTTGAATCAACACAACAGTTTAGAATTATGCATTATTAATTTCAACATTGTCTGTAATTTGTCATGGTGAATGCTTTTTTTTCCAGTTCAGTGTATATATTAAAAAGTACAGCTAATCTAATGTGTGTTTTGGAACTGTAGTTGGAATTGACTTTGCTATCCAGTTACGCAAATGCCACACAATGAATTTCTGATAGCATCTCCTTTCGTTTGCCAACATAAACCTTGCTGTTTCAGTAGAAATTAGTGTAGTGAGTAATCAACAATAAGTCTATTAGATTGTTCAACAACAAAAACCAACAACAAATAAAAAAATTAAAACTCATTCCATAGATTAAGAAGGCAGACATCAAGACCAGTACTTTTCTAAATAAAAACTCGTGTCTAGTTTATCTATGTACTGCAATCACAGCTCTAATCACAAGGTCTGTAAACAGTTTGTTGTGCAAGGTGTTGTGAATTATACCTGATAGGTCACGCGCAGTTCGAGTCTAGGCTGAGGCACACGAACAAAGTCCACAACTGCAGAGTTCCCAAAGATATTACGTTTATTATGCTCGAGCATGGTGCCCCCCTCCTAGTCAGAAGGGGATCCCGAATGCAGGTTATACAAAGATTATATATTTTTTTAGCAAAGCGTGTTGCCCTTGTGCATTGGAAACCTTGGACAATAGACAAACCCTTTCCTTATCTACCACCTATCCCTGCTAAGTACATTCCCCGTGCTAAACTATTACTTCAACTACACAACATGGTCCTAAAGCAATGCATCAGTAACCTTTTTTATCAGGATGGGAGGCCCACATCACAAGGCCAGGAGGCAGGGAGTTAGGAACAGACAAACAACAGAAACCGGGAGTTGAGACAGGCTGGAAACAAGGGGGAGGGTTTTCACAGGAATGCAGTATCTAAGGAACACTCCTCCTGGTGCAAGATGTGCTTGCTTTTAGACAATGGTGGGCCCCGAACCAAAATGGAGTCACATATACTAACTTTTCCTTAACAGTCCCCCCTTTTCTTTTGTACATCAGTAAGCTATATCGGGGCTGAGTAACCGCAATGCAGGATTAGTGATTGCCAACAGCACATACTACAACACTGTAGGCATATAAAAAATAACACAAAAGCAATAACAACCAAAAGAATTAAATACAAAATACGCCGTCCCCAAGCACTCACATCCAGTAGCCATGAGGTTAGCCAGTTCCAGACCTCCTGGAATCCAGCGCTGGTATTGTCGAGGCTGACGTGGTGGAATAGGGCTGTCTGCTGCATGAGGATGTGGATGTCAGTTTCCACCCTGTGGTGCTGATTTACAAATACACAACAGAGCACAAACCCCGCCCTGGTTTGCAAGGATATAGTCCAGTGCTAGGCGGTTTTGCAATGTAGTTTGGGATAACTGAGTTACTTCAATTTGAAGGGCAGATAAGGCGTCTGCAGTAGCATTTGCCATTAATTCCAAAGCAGCTGAAATGTTAACTATAGCTTTTTCTAGCTCGCTTACTCCTAACCATGGCAGAAACCAACGCACAAAGGAGTGAAAGCCTGTGGGCCATTGTGAAAGAGGGTTCAAAGGAATACTTTGGCAGTTTCTCCATACTAGATTGCAGATCTCATCCTGGGTCAGGGTCTGGTGTACTGTCACGGCGGGTACTATAGCCCCTAAGGTACATGTACCATACCATCCTGCCGGGAGAACCTTATAGGCTGTGTGATTTCATAACCAATACCAGCCAGACCCCTCAGGGACAGGCACCGGGGCCCCGGAGTAGGTGGAGGGGCCTGTCGCACCAGAGTTGATCTGGGTGGTATCCTTGCACCCCACAAAATTCCCCACAAAAACTCTATTTTCCATGCCCTTACGTCGTGACATAAAGCATAATTATCCTGGGCAACCATATCAATAGACCATCTTTGGATCGTAACATTCCAGTTAAATGTAGTGTTTGCCCATAGCTTAGCTTGAAGTGTTCGATTAAGAGAGATAGGTACCCCGACCAACGGGACCCCCTGACCCAAATATGTGGGGGGAAAAGAATACAAATCCAACACTGCGTTCGATTCACACCCTGTTTTATAGCACGGGTTAAATTCAAGAAGCTATTGCCCTCCCATCCTTGTACTGGACTTGGGAATAGGGAGCAGACCCCCCAGACAAACCATACCAATGTCGGCATCCTCCTCTGTATCATAAAAAAACACCACCACCAATGCAAGTCCACTAAACAGTAATACAAGAAGTCCTGGTGGGTTGTAAAGGTCCCAATAGGTGGAAAACTCAGTCCATGGTTGGTAGTGGCGTTCATTCGTGAAGTGGCTCGTCCGATGGCTTGTCAGGGTCAGGTGGGGGTCCCAGCACCAACTTAACGTAGCTATGATGGATCCAGCAACTTTTAAAGCAGAATAAGTACAGAACCTGGTATGGCCCCTCCCACCAGGGTTTCAAGGGGTCGGTGCAGGGCATCTTTTTTACCATTACCCAGTCCCCTGGGTTAAAAGAATGAACCTGTAACCCTAAGGGTGTGGTTTGAAACAACTGAGCTTCAGAGTGGTTGTCAGTCAGCTCCTTTTGCAGTCTGGCAACATATCTGGCCAAAGTTTCATCTCCATCCAAGAGGCTAGCATGTGCAGGAACATAAGTTCCCGGGACTAAAACTGGTCTTCCAAACACCACCTCAAACGGGGACACGTCTAGGGGCATGCGTGGGGTTCGTCTTATGTGCCATAAGAATATAGGCAAGGCATCTGGCCTCTTAAGTCCGGTCTCCTTACAGAACTTCGCTACCATTGTCTTTATTGTTCGGTTCATGCGTTCCACCTGACCTGCAGACTGGGGGTGGTACGGAGTATGTAATTGTCGGATAATCCCCAAGCACTGGTACAATTCCTCCAAAATCTTTGCAGTAAAATGTGAGCCCCAATCTGAATCGATGACTTCAGGAACACCAAACCTGGGTACAATGTCTTTCATTAAAAACTTTACTACAGATCTTGTGTCTGCCTTTCTGGTTGGTATTGCTTCAGGCCATCGGGAAAGTTGATCCACTATGACAAGGAGGTGGTGAAACCCTGAGCTTTTAGGCATTTCTGCATAGTCCATCTGCAAGCGTTGAAATGGGAAAGTTGCCCAGGGTCTCCACCCCTTCGAGTCGGCATCGAGCCGAGTCTTAGCAGAGAAGGCCAGGCAAGTAGGGCAGGAGCCGAGAGCCCGCTTCACCACCAGATAAACATGGGGCGCCGCCCAAGATTTTAGTATAGCAGCCGCTGTGCCCTGGATATCTGCGTGATGCCAGGAATGAAAATAATAAGCAGCTGGGAGTAGATAATGCGGGAGAATAGGTTTGTTCCCAATTCGCCAAAACTTATCGGGGCCCTCAGATCCCTCCCAGCATTTCCAGTCTCGAAGCTCCTCCGAGGATACATCAGCATACAACAGCATCCAGTCAGCAGGCGGGAAGGGCGTATCCAGGGGGAGGGAAGCCAAAACCAGGAGGGGCTGTAAAGCTGTAGCCTTCGCGGCTGAGTCAGCTAATGCGTTGCCCTCCGATACAAAAGTGTTAGGCTGCCTATGCGCATAACAGTGAACCACCGTCACCTGGAGAGGGGCCTGAATGGCATCCAAAAGGGCAGAAATTAGAGGGCCATTAGTGATTTTTGTGCCTGAGGAGGTTAAAAATCCTCGTTTTTCCAGAGGTGGCCCGTAGCATGACAAACACCAAAAGCATACTTAGAATCTGTGTAAATAGTAACAGTCCTTCCCGAAGACAACAAACAAGCCCTGGTAAGCACGTATAACTCTGCACCCTGGGTGCTGAAGGAAGGTGGTAGGGAGGCAGCCTCGATAACGTCTGCCTGAGAGGTAACCGAATAGCCCGAGAGCAGGTGGCCATCTAAATAGTACGAGGACCCATCGGTGAAAAGGAGCAAATCGGGCTTAGTTAACGGGGAGTCAGCTAAATCTGGGCAAGGCTTACCATCCTGTGCGACGACATCCATACATACATGGTGAGGGGTACCGTCCTCCAGGAGGGGTAGCATCGTGGCTGGATTGAGGACGTTGCAGCGGCGTAAAGTAACGTTGTCAGCAGCCACCAGGATTAGTTCATATTTATGAGCCCGCTGTGGAGACAATGCCTGTGTAGAATGTTGTTTTAAGAGAACCTGAACTTCGTGAGGGACCCAGACAGTCAGAGGGTGCCCAAAACAATAGGTCGTGACCGTTCAACCATGACGACAGCAGCAGCAGCAGCAATGGATCGTACACAGGAGACAGAGCCCCGAATGACAGGGTCCAGCTGCACTGAGTAACAGGCTATGGGTTCGCAAAAAGAAAAGGAGTACTTGTGGCACCTTAGAGACTAACAAATTTATTAGAGCATAAGCTTTCGTGAGCTGGTGAGCTGTAGCTCACGAAAGCTTATGCTCTAATAAATTTGTTAGTCTCTAAGGTGCCACAAGTACTCCTTTTCTTTTTGCGAATACAGACTAACACGGCTGCTACTCTGAAGGCTATGGGTTGTGGGCGATCCCCCATGTATTGCAAAAGGACGCCGCTGGCCACCTCCTAGTGTTCGTGAGTGAAAAGAGAAAATGGTTTACCATAATCCGGGAATCCCAAGGGGGGCGCAGAGATCAGAGCCTTCTTGGTGGATTCAAAAGTGGCTTCCATTTCCGGGGTCCAGGAGACAGGATCGGGGGTCGATGTTGTGGTGGCCTGGACTAGGGATTTGACCAGTACCACAAAGGCCACTATCCAGGGTCAACAGAACCCCACAGCCCCCAGGAAAGCCAATAACTTGCTTTTTTGTAACCGGGCACAGGCAATCCCGAATTGCCTGCACCCCGTCAGGAGAGAGCAAACGCTCTCCGGGCCGAATCACAAAGCCTAAATAAATTACCTGATCTTCGCACAGCTGCAATTTGGATGGAGATGCACGATGACCCTTATTGACTAGGGCAGTAAGCAAAACAACAGAGTCAATTAAACATGCATTATAATCAGAGCAGCAATTAACAAATCATCCACATATCGAACTAGGACAGACAAACTAGGCAAGACAATATCTTTTAAATCCTCAGTGAGAATCCGGGAAAAAATAGTGGGGGATCCTGAAAACCCTTGGGGAAGACGCGTCCATGTTAGCTGCTGGCCCTTCCAGGTGAACGCGAACAAATATTGAGAATTGGGGTGCAAAGGGATACTGAAAAATGCCGCACACAAATCTACGACAGTAAAACAAGTGGCCGACTGAGGAATCAGTGTTAGAATGGTGATCAGATCAGGGACAACTGGATGGGTGGCTATAACATAACCATTTATAACCCGTAAATCCTGAACAAACTGATAGACTGGACGCCTGTCCAGTCCTGGTTTAGGCTTCCTTACAGGAAGAAAGGGCGAACCGCAGGGGACTAGAACCCCCTGAGTCAAATAGCTGTCAATAAGAAGTGAAATGCCCTCTTCCGTCTCCCTCGGCAAGGGGTATTGTTTTACAGAGGGAGGCGGTCCATCCCTTGTTTCCAGACTAACTGGAACGGATGATTTAAGAAGGCCTACATCGGTAGAAGTCGTGCTCCACAAACTGTGTGGAACACTGGACAATTCAGAGGGGACATCAGGAACAGGGGTAACCGATGCTATAAGAGAAGCAACAGCCGAGTCCGGGACGGACATCCTGAGCCCCTTGGGGGCGCAATACATGTGTGCCCCCAGTTTGCTCAGCATATCCCGCCCGGGAAGGTTCGCGGGGCCCTCTGGCATTACAACAAATCTATGTGACAACTTTAAAGAACCAAGCTTAACAGGGACAGGGTAGGATAGGGGAGCAGGGCACGGATTGCCCTCTATATCCTGCACCCAAACTTTGGTATCGGAAAGAGAGCCCTGAACAAAAAAGTTAAAGTGGAGAGGGTGGCACCGGTATCTACTAAAAAAGACACAAGCTGTTTCCCAATTTTTAGATAAATTTGCGACTATAACCCCAAATCCCATTCCAACTCTCCCAAGGTTCCCAAAATCTCCGCCTCTAGTCACTGGGGGTCAACATGATCCTGGGGAGCGTTAGTTAGGGGGAAAGGAAGAATAAGTCTCCACCTGACTTTTCCAAGTAGCCCCTCGGGGGACCAGGGGGCACTCTCTTTTCCAATGTCCCGGTTGTTTGCAGTAGTTGCAGTTCCCATTCCTTCCCCCGTTCCATGCTCCTCCCCGACCCGTTCCTCACCCACGACCCCTCCCTCCTGAACCGTCCCGACCTTGCCTGGGCTGGTTGCCAAAGGGTACCTGCAATGCTGCTGCCAGCATACTAACCCCTTCCTTCTTCTGTTTACGCTTTTCTTTTGCCTTTTCCTCATCTCTACTATTGAACACAAAAGTGGCCAGGCACACTACTTCATGTAAGGGCTTTCCTGGCCAATCAGGAACATGTTTAGAGAAATACTTTTTTATATCTGATGTTGCTTGATCGACATAAAAGGAAACCATCATAGGACTGTTTTCCTCCGCCTCAGGGTTTATACCGCCCCCATATATGTGAACCAATCGGGATCAGTCAGGGGCCAAGAAGTCCAGGTATTATCCTCCCCTGCCCAGCTATATCCTCCCCTCCCTAGCCGATCGGTATCCAGAATGGAATATTTCTCGTCAGGGGTGAAAAGTGTGTCCAGCATTACCTGAACATCTCCCCATGTAGGACTGAACGCAGTAAATACAGACCGAATGGTTTGCAGAACCTTCTCTGGATTGTCACACAGGTGGGGCATCTGCTGTTGCCATATTACTAAATCGCCTGGGCCAAAGGGGGGGGGGGTGAACATGGGGGAAGACTATCTGTTCACCGCTGTCTGTACCATGGCTAACAAGGTGTTGTTGAACGAGGGGAGTTTGCAGAGCAACCAGCGGGTCAATAGTGGGCCTGTATGGGTTGGGGGGTGGCAAGCAAGCCGAGGGTAAGCCGGAGGAGGGGCAGAAGCAGACCCTAGCACAGAGCGGGGCTGGAGACCCCTGAGATAAATAAGAAAACAAGGAGGAAAGAGGACGTCCTTTCGCACATGCATAAGCCCAGTTGTTCCATACATACCAATAATCCATCTGAGCTGGAGCTTTGTCCTCCAGCCTTTTCCTAAGTGCTGTTAATTTTTCCCCAGCAAAGGACCCATCCGGTGGCCATTTGAAAGGTGTTTGAGTTGTTAGTGCTGGCCACTCAACCTTGCACAAGGTTACACTTTCTTTTTACCTAACCCATGGGTACCAGAAATATTCCTCCAATTCTCGAGAATTTCAGCCAAAGGGGTCCCCTTACTTACACTCTGCCCAGAACCCATAATGGGCTACCGAAAAGGACACCAAATGTGCCACCTTATTGCCTAAGTAAAGGCTCACACTCCCGCTCCTTGGAATTCTCAAAGGTGAACTCATCCTGTACTGGCTGGAGGTGTCTGAGAGGAGAAGTGCGGTCTCTAGGCTCAGGGCGAGCCTAGAGTCCCTTCGTGGTCGCCAAGAACTGTTGCAAATTATACCTGATGGGTCACGCACAGTTCGAGTCTAGGCCGAGGCACACGAACAAAGTCCACAACTGCAGAGTTCCCAAAGATATTACGTTTATTACGCTTGAGCATGGTGCCCCCCTGCTAGTCAGAAGGGGATCCCAAATGCAGGTTATACAAAGATTATATACTTTTTAGCAAAACGTGTTGCTCTCATGCATTGGAAACTTAGCCAATAGACAAACCCTTTCCTTATCTACCACCTATCCCTGCTAAGTACATTCCCCGTGCTAAACTATTACTTCAACTACACAACATGGTCCTAAAGCAATGCATCAGTAACCTTTTTTATCAGGATGGGAGAAACATCACAAGGCCAGGAGGCAGGAAGTTAGGAACAGACAAAGAATAGAAACCGGGAGTCGAGACAGGCTGTAAACAAGGGGGAGGGTTTTCACAGGAATGCACTATATAAGGAACACTCCTCCTGGTGCACGATGTGCTTGCTTTTAGACAATGGTGGGCCCCAAACCAAAATGGAGTCACATATACTAACTTTTCCTTAACAAAGGCAGATTTGTAACCATCATCTCTATTACAGTTACCTTGTAAACACATGCAGGCAGTGACCCATTTGTTCTGCCCAAAGGGAAATTCAGGTTATCAGAAATAAGGAAGAGAACAGAAGTACTTCTGGCAGTACTCCTTTTCTTTTTGCAGATATAGACTAAAACGGCTGCTACTCTGAAGAAAGAGAACATTGTTCTCCTTCCCAAACAGCCTAGCGCTCTTTAAAATGTTTCCTCAGTTGCATTTAACAGTTACGTGATGCACCTAATTAGCACAGGTGGGTGATAGAGGGCAAAAGAGTTTGTTTGGCTTCTTCCATCACGAGAGCAAAGGACCATGTGCATTCTGTCTGCTAGCAAAAATGAAAAACAATCCTCCAGGTCCCACTGAACTGTCTCTTTCAATAATCACTGATGAAGCTTCTCCAAACTACATAATACTTTGGGGAAACTCCATCTCTGTGCTGGGCCCTAAGTGCAGAGCTTGTCTCCCCAGGAGTGCTTAAATGTCAGTGCAGCAGGTCTTATTTTATGCCTGCACTGTAAAAAAAAAAAAAAAAAAAAAAGTGTGTTCATAACTCAAGTTAGCTAACCAGGATTAAAATAGAAACAAAGAACCAGCAACTCATCTTTTAACTTGAGTTAGCAGCTCAAGTTAAAGCTTATAGGGGAGCTGTTAATTATTAATTATTCCACTATAGTTATGTTGGTCAATTTCCCTGTGTAGACAAATCCTAAAGGATCCCCTGCTAAGGCCCCTAGAAAGACAGGACCCTAGAAAGACAGTGTAACCCATACACCTCCTGGGTGTGGTGTTCTGTCCCATCTAGTGGCACCGAGACCACTTAGAGAGAGATTAATGAGTCTGCTCTACAGCCTTAACTAAGGGCTATGTGGCTTTTAGCTCATGTAGTAGAGGTTCATGCATTTAGCTCCATAAAAACATAAGAAAGGCCATACTGGGTCAGACCAAAGGTCCATCTATCCCAGTATCCTGTCTTCTCGCAGTAATCAATGCCAGATGCCCCAGAGGGAATGAACAGGTAATCGTCAAGTGATCCATCCCCTGTCACTCATTCCCAGCTTCTGGCAAACAGAAGCTAGGGATATCGTCCCTGCCCATCCTGGCTAATTGCCATTAATGGATCTATCTTCCATGAATTTATTTAGTTCTTTTTTGAACCTTGTTTATAGTCTTGGCCTTCACAACATCCTCTGGCAAAGAGTTCCACAGTTTGACTGTGCGTTGTGTGAAGAAATACTTCCTTTTGTTTGTTTTAAACCTGCTCCCTGTTAATTTCATTGGGTGCCCCCAAGTTCTTGTGCTATGAGGAGGAGTAAATAACACTTCCTTGTTTACTTTCTCCACACCAGTCATGATTTTATAGACCTCTAGCATATCCCCCCTTAATCGTCTTTTTTCCAAGCTGAAAAGTCCCAGTCTTATTAATCTCTCCTCATATGAAAGCCGTTCCATACCCCTAATAATTTTTGTTGCTCTTTTCTGAACCTTTTCCAATTCCAGTATATCTTTTTTGAGATGGGGCAACCACATCTGTACGTAGCATTCAAGATGCGGATATACCAGAGGTAATATGATATTTTCCTGTCTTATTACCTATCCCTTTCTTAATGACTTCCAACATTCTATTCGCTTTTTTGACTGCCGGTACACATTAAGTGGATGTTTTCAGAGAACTATCCACAATGACCCCAAGATCTTTTTCTTGAGTAGTAACAGCTAATTTAGACCCCATCATTTTATATGTATAGTTACGATTATGTTTTCCAATGTGCATTACTTTGCATTTATCAACATTGAATTTCATCTGCCATTTTGTTGCCCAGTCACCCAGTTTTATGAGATCCTTTTGTAGCTCTTTGCTGTCTGCCATTGACTTATCTATTTTGACTAGTTTTGTATCATCTGCAAATTTTGCCACCTTATTGTTTACCCCTTTTTCCAGATCATTTACGAATATGTTGAATAGGACTGGTCTCAGTACAGACCCCTGGGGACAGCACTATTTACCTCTCTCCATTCTGAAAACTGACCATTTATTCCTACCCTTTGTTTCCTATCTTTTAGGCAGTTACCAATCCATGAGAGGACCTTCCCTCTTATCCCATGACAGCTTACTTTGGTTAAGAGCCTTTGATGAGGGATCTTGTCAAAGGCTTTCTGAAAATCTAAGTATACTATATCCACTGGATATAGTTTCAGAGGTCCCAGGTTCAATCCTGCCTGCCACAGACTAGGGTCTGTGGTGGCTCGTCCAGGATTTCAACTGGGAATTCTCTGAAGCTCGGGATGCACTTCCTCAGCTAGGGGAAGTATGTATTGCAGTACTGGTTGATCACAGGATGACTATGAGCCGCCAATGTGATATGGCCATGAAAAAAGCTAATGCGGTCTTGGGATGCATCAGGTGAAGTATTTCCAGTAGAGATAAGGAGGTATTAGTACCATTATACAAGGCACTGGTGAGACCTCATCTGGAATACTGTGTGCAGTTCTGGTCTCCCATCCTTAAGAAGGATGAAATCGAACTTGAACAGATACAGAGAAGGGCTACTAGGATGATCCGAGGAATGGAAAACTTGTCTTATGAAAGGAGACTCAAGGAACTTGGCTTGTTTAGCTTAATCAAAAAAAAGGCTGAGGGGAGATATGATTGCTCTTTATAAATATATCAGAAGGATAAATACCATGGAGGGAGAGAAATTATTTAAGCTCAGTACCAATGTGGACACAAGAACAAATGGGTATAAACTGGCCATCAGGAAGTTTAGACTTGAAATTAGACAAAGGTTTCTAACCATCAGAGGAGTGAAGTTCTGGAACAGCCTTCCAAGGCAAGCAGTGGGGGGCAAAAGACCTATCTGGCTTCAAGATTAAGCTTGATAAATTTTTGGAGGAGATGGTATGATGGGATAATATGATTTTGGCAATTAATTGATCTTTGACTATTCATGGTAAATAGGCCCAATGGCTTGTGATGGGATGGGATCTGAGTTACTACAGAGAATTCTTTCCTGGTGAATCTTGCCCACATGCTCAGGGTTCAGCTGATCGCTATATTTGGGGTTGGGAAGGAATTTTCCTCCAGGGCAGATTGGAAGAGGTCCTGGGGCGTTTTCACCTTCCTCTGCAGCATGAGGCAGGGCTCACTTGCTGGAGGATTCTCTGCACCTTGAGGTCTTTAAACCATGATTTGAGGACTTCAATAGCTCAGACATAGGTGAGAGGTTTATTGCAGGAGGGGATGGGTGAGATTCTGTGGGCTGCGTTGAGCAGGAGGTCAAACTAGATGATCAAAATGGTCCCTTCTGACCTTAAAGTCTGTGAGTCTATGTAAACCACACACCTCTTGGGTGTGGTGCTCTATCCCAGTTAGTGGCACCAAGACCACTTATATGGGTATGTCGACTAATCGATCCCTGAGCGCTCTCCCGTCGACTCCTGTACTCCAGTACCTCGAGAGGCACAAGTGGAGTTGATGGGGGAGCAGCAGCAGTCGACTCACCGCAGTGGAGACACCCGGTAAGTCAATCTAAGTACATCGACTTCAGCTACATTATTCACGTAGCTGAAGTTGCGTAAATTAGATCGATCCCCCCCAGCCCCCAGTGTAGACCAGGGCTTAGAGAGAGATTAATGAGTCTGCTCTACAGCCTTAACTAAGAGCCATATGGCTTTTGGCTCATGAACTAAGCTCCAGAGGTCCCAGGTTCAATCCCACCGGCTGACAACCAGGGTCTGTCGGTGTTACAACAGCATACTAAAACCATGCACACAAAATACACATAAATACAAAAAAGAGTAACGGAAAGATTTTTCAAGCATTTTAGTTTATACTGTACTTTATAACAAAAAGTCTTGTTGATGTTTGCCATATTCCAATACTCTTCCTTGTAACAGTGGAATAACAGGGCATTGTAGCACTATCAAATTGGAATCTCCAGCATATAATTTTACTTCAATTTATCTCAAGTGAGACCAGTCTGACATCACTTGAATTATGCCCATATTAATAGTCTTATTCTTGTTGTTTAGCCAAAGAGATAAAAACCAATAGATAAATGCATTGAATGCAATCAAGTGTTAAATTGCTATAGGAATCTTGGAGCATAGGAGGTAGGTGGCTGCTTTTTTGCTAAAAAGTTCTTTTATGTAACTAACCTGCCAGTCAGCTAAGAAAAACTTTTCTTTCTTTCTTACTAACTTTTACCCTGCTTAGATTTGTTTCATTATAGGAATAATTGAAGTCAGCCAACTTGCACAAAATACATGTATGCTTTTTGTAAATATGTCTGGAACTTGAATTTATCCCATTCGGCATGCAAGCTACCTTTCCCCCCCACAGACTTGAAATCAGGCTAGCAGAGAAACTGCTTATGCATCAAAAACTTACCTTAGTATGTTTAGCACATTTTTATGTCAGCATCTAATAAATTATACCAGCTTTGCTCACAGGTGGCAGCATCTGCAGCTTGGTTAGCTAAATACTTTTGTAAAACTAAAAAGGAAATGGAACAAAGAGGAGGAAATAAAGAGAAACTGTGCTGCAGTAAATTATCTACAATCTTCAGGCAAGTGCACACCAAACACATGCCTCTAAAAATATTTCAAGCAGAAATGTTGGCTTAGATTTCACTATACATTTTTTTATTTAATTTTAGCAGTGAGGTTTTTCAGCTAATTTGGGTGAGTAGGGAAAGGAAGAGAGAAAACCAACATAATGTAATATTCCAGATGTTTGTTTCAAAAATGCAGAAGATTGTATTCATTTTTTGTTGAACAGAATAGACATACCTTTCGCAGTGATAAGCAGGGGTGACATGATGGTCCTTTCCAATCATTCCCACAAACCCACCATTCCTCACTGACCAGGACATTTTTTTTCCTTGGTCTTCTAGTAACTTCTCCATATCAAATCCATTTGTTACAAATCTAGTTGAGCTCCCCATCTTGGACATTCAAATTGCTGTGAGGGATTCAACTGCTGACTCAGTGTGCTTTGAGCCTTCAGAGTCTGAACCAAGTCCAGGCACTGCTTTTGGCTTGGGTTCTTTAAGCACACTCTTGAACTGCAGATCCTCTGTCTAGGACCCCCTGCCAAGAGCTAAGACCTCACAGTCCAATTGCCCAACCCCTGGAACTAGAGCTGACCCCTGTACTCCTCTCCCCACTCCCACCATTGTACCTGGTCTGGAAAGTACATGACAAAAACAGCCCATATCAGCAAGGATGAAATCCACTACAGGTATTCAAAAAAATACATCAACTTCAGAACAACAGCTTCATACTATCAACCAAAATGGATAAGTTGTTCAGAAAGATTCACGAAATCATCACAATGTCTAAAAAAACCAGTACAACCAAAAAACCAATATAAATGACTACATTATTCAAATAATCATCCAGAGTCTAGTCTACAGTCTATACTCTCCATTTTAAATCAGTTGTGGACCCCCCTCACAGCTTCCCCCACCATTTCCTCATCCCTTTGGTCTCTGCTGCTTCTGTCTACCCCTACTTTTTCCTCCTCTCCCTCCAGGTCCACACTTCCACTTCCCTCTAATATTTTTTTGACTTTCACCAAAATAAATAGGGTTCAGCCCACGGATGCCTAGAACATTCCCTGAAGTTTTGGAACTGATTGGGTGCAGTGTTCTAAAGTTATTGCATTACAGGATAGACAGAAATGCCATCAGGTTCAGTGCAAAGCACCAGCTACTTTTAGCCACTTACACACACAGCATCACTAAGTTTAGTAGTACTGTATGACTGTTTTAGTCACGGGACTTCCCATTAAGAAACAAAAATATGAAGATTTGTTGGTCTCTATATACACGGCTCAAATTGATTGCTATCAGCATAGGGGGGGAAAAAAGTTTCCCCTGATAAAATAAATTAATGTAAAGTGAAGAGGAGTTTCCCTTGGTAAATGGTTAACATCCGGGCCCTCCTTATCTCACTTTGAGGTTTGTAAAAAGAAAAGGAGTACTTGTGGCACCTTAGAGACTAACAAATTTATTAGAGCATAAGCTTTCGTGAGCTACAGCTCACTTCATAGCTTATGCTCAAATAAATTTGTTAGTCTCTAAGGTGCCACAAGTACTCCTTTTCTTTTTGCGAATACAGATTAACACGGCTGCTACTCTGAAACCTGTCATTATTTGAGGTTTGTGTTGGTGTATGCCAATTGATGCTTTAAAAACAGACCCATTTTTCTCAACACTAGATAGAGACATTTTAAACTATCAAACTGACTGTCAAATGAAGATTGGAAAGTAAGCACAATGTTTTCATTTCATGCCTTTGCCACTTTTGGTTGTTCTCATGGCTTTGGGGCTGTTGAAATAATCTTGTATGCTATTTCTAGATGACATGCTACCTAAGTTTTCAACAAATCATCAGCAGTGAACAAATTTCAAGAACTCCTTAGAGATCTGTTTGTCATGCCCAAGTGTGACAGCACCAAACTCACTGTTCTGTCATCAACATTAATTGAACTCTTCTTTTTATCCCGTTAGAATTGTACTCCTGTTTGAAAAGATATCAACATTTCTTTTTATTATTCACCATCTGTATCAAAACCTTAGTGACCTGAAGTCAGCTCACTACGTTTTTCAGAACACACTTTTTCCATTCATCAAAGCAAAGCTAATGCCGAAGAGTTGCAAATGCTGAATGAAACTTGGCTCTCTAGTCCAGTGCTCACTTGTCTGTGCATTTCAGTGTCCAGACAAGTCAGGTGGACTATTGATGCAGGTTCTTCCTTGACCCTTTAAGGTATTTGGTACAAACTTTCCCAAGGAATTAATATTTGGTTCTGTAACTGCAATCTTGTATAAGTTTTGTGGAAAATGACCACTACAAATGCTTGAGGTTTCTTGCTGCCAGTACTAAAACATCCTTGAAATGTCTAAATATCATAGATGACAATTTTCTAACTCAAAAAGTGTTGCATCCAACATAGAGCAATTCCATATTAGACCTCATCTTGACAGATAAAGAAGAACTGATCACAGAACTAAAAACTAGTGGTAGCTTAGGTACAAGTGATCATTACTTGATCACATTTGTTATGTGCAAACAGAATAAAATTCAGTTCAGTAATGTATATACTAGGTTCCTTTAAAGGGTCAATTTCACAAAGCTGACAATTGTGAATTAAATCAGCAGTGAGGGAAAATTTTAACAGAAAATATGTGAATGCTAATTGGAACTTGTTTAAAAACACTGGATGCTCAGAAATATCCCCAAAGCCACAATCCCACAAATCAAGAAAGAAGGCCTTCTTGGTTAAAAAACCAACCTGGCCTAGAGGGGGCAGTAAAGGTATATTTTTTATATATTTTACACAGTTACACACAGATATAGATATATAACAAATGGAAGAAATGGGAAGTTGTTAGTAATGAATATAAATCAAAAGTTAGGAATTGTATAAAATTGATAAAGGAAGCAAAAGGACAGAATAAGAAATCTATGGCCAGCAGAGTTAAGGACAATAAGGAGTTTTTTAAAGAATATTAGGGAGAAAAAGAATCCTAACAATAATATAGGTCCATTAGTAGATGGAGGTGGTAGAATCATCAACAAAAATACCAAAAAGACAGAAGTAGAATCATAGAAATGTAGAGGTTTGAAGAGACCTGAAGAGGATATCAAGTCCAGCCTGCTGCACTGAGGCAGGACCAAATCAACTTAAACCATCCCATCCAATCTGTTCTTAAAAACCTCCAGTGATGCCTATTCCAGAGCTTAACTATCCTTACAATTAGAAAGTTTTTCCTAATATCCAAGCTAAATCTCCCTTGCTGCAGATTAAACCCATTACTTCTTATCCCTCCTTCAATGAACATGGAGAACAATTGATCACCATTTTCTTTGTAATAGTCCTTAACGTAAATAAAAACTTACCATGTCTCTTCTCAATCCTCTTTTGTCAAGAGTAAAAATGCCCAGTTTTTTTAACCTTTCCTCATAGGTCAAATTTTCTAAACCTTTTAACATTTTTCAGAGTAGCAGCCGTGTTAGTCTGTATTCGCAAAAAGAAAAGGAGTGCTTGTGGCACCTTAGAGACTAACAAATTTATTTGAGCATAAGCTTTCGTGAGCTACAGCACCGAATGCATCCGATGAAGTTAGCTGTAGCTCATAAAAGCTTATGCTCAAATAAATTTGTTAGTCTCTACGGTGCCACAAGTACTCCTTTTCTTTTACATTTTTGTTGCTCTTCTCTGGACTCTCTCCAATTTGTGCTCATCTTTCCTAAAGTGTGGTGCACAGAACTGGACACAGTACTCCAGCTGAGGCCTCACCAGTGCTGAGTGGAGTGGGACAATTACCTTCCACGTCTTACATACAACACTCTTGTTAATACATCCCAGAATGATATTAGCATTTTTTGCAAGTGCATCACATTGTTGACTCATTCATTTGTGATCCACTATAACCCCCCGATTCTTTTCAGAACTATTAACCCCAAGCTTGTTGTTCCCCATTTTGTAGTTATGCATTTGATTTTTCTTTCCTATGTAAAGTATGTGGCCCTTGTCTTTACTGAGTTTCATCTTAATGATTTCAGACCACTTCTCTAATTTATCAAGGTCATTTTAAATTCTAATTCTGTCCTCCAAAGCACTTGCAACTCTTCCCATCTTGCTATCATCTGCAAATTTTATAAGCATACTCTCCACTCCATTATCCAAGTAATTAATGAAAATATTGAGTAGTAACAGACCCATGACTGACCGCTGCAGGACCCTACTACATACACCTTCCCAGTTTGACAATGAACCATTGATAACTACTCTGAGTATGGTCTTTCAACCAGTTGTACACCCACTTACAGTAATTTCATCTAAACCACATTTTCCTAGCTTGTTTAAGAGAATGTTCGGAGGGTATTACTAAAATCAACATACATCACATCTACTGCTTCTGGGACCTCACCCATTGTCCATGAAATTCTTGAAGATAATTGCTAATGGTTCCAAGATTGCTTCAGATAGTTCCTTAAATACCCTAGGATGAATTTCATCAGGCCCTGCTGACTTGAGTACATCCAACTTCCATCAATATTCTTTACCCTGTTATTTCCCTAATTTGGCTTGCATTTTTCCCCGTGTTGTTAATATCGTGCCACCCCACCCACCTCCACCCCACTGTGCTGGACACAGGTGCTGATAGATGCCCCACAGTAGCGTGCTTGCACATATTCTTCTCTGGGTCAGGCATTTGCCCCCTTTTCTCATGTGGGTCTGGAAACTCCTGATACAAAACCCAGTTACATGCAGAGAGGTGTTCAAAGCATTTATATAAAACAATATTAGGCAGAAGAATGGGGACAGCCCAATGGGCCAAAATGGAAATGGATGGGAAAAAAATGGTTACCCACCTTTGTAACTGTTGTTCTTCAAGATGTGTTGCTCATATCCATTCCAATTAGGCGTGTGCATGGCCGTCAGAAAGTCTCCCCTAGTGGCATCCATCGGGTCAGCTGTGGAGCCCCCTGGAGTGGTGCCTTCATGGCACTCAATATATACCCCAGCCAACCCAGTATCCCCTCAGTTCCTTCTTGCCAGCTACTCCAACAGAGGAGAAGGGGGGCACGTTTGGAATGCATATGAGGAACACATCTCAAAAAACAACAGTTACAAAGGTGAGTAACTGTTTTTTCTTCTTAGAGTGCTTGCTCATGTCAATTCCAACTAGGCAACTCCCAAGCCTTACCTAGGCGGTGGCGTTGAAGTGAAGTAATGTTAACTGCAGTACCACGCGTCGTCCCTGGCATGCCGGGCTTAGTGCACTCGATGTAGAAGGCAAGGGTCCTGTGGACATCCAGGGAATGCAGCTGCTGCTCCCGTGCACCAGCGTGAGGTTTAGGATAAAAAACAGGCAGGAAAATATCCTGTCTGGTGTGAAAAGCTGACATCACCTTGGGGAGAAAGGCCGGGTGAGGCCTGAGCTGCATCTTATCCATGGAAGACTGTGTAAGGCAGTTCCAAGGTAAGAGCTTTAGCTCAGAGACGCGTCTCACCGATGTAATGGCAACAAGGAAAGCCATCTTCCAGGAGAGATACAGGAGGAAGCATGTGGCCATCGGTTCGAACGGGGGCCCCTGAGCCTGGAAAGGACCAGGTCCAAGCCCTTAAGAAAGCAAGCAACCATCGGGTTGGTGAAGACAGAGCAGCAAGACATGCCCGGGTGGAAAGCCGAGATAGCAGCAAGATGAACCTTCATGGAGGACGTCGCCAGGCCTTGCTGCTTCAGGTGTAGAAGGTACTCTAAAATAAGGGGCACCGACACGCAGAGGGGGGATGTGATGGCGCTGGTTACACCAACACAAGAACTGTTTCCACTTCGCCAGATACGTGGCTCGAGTGGAGGGCTTCCTGCTGCCCAGCAGTACTTGTTGTATGGGGTCCAAACACAGAAGCTCCGTAGCCATGCAGCATCCATGCTGTGAGGTGGAGAGACCACAGGTCAGGATGACAGAGGCAACCATGGTCCTGGGTGAGCAGGTCGGGAAGAAGAGGCAATGGGACTGGAACGTTCACTGACAGCTCCAACAGCGTGGTGTACCAATGCTGCCAGGACCACGCCAGAACTACCAGAATCACACTCGCCCTGTTTCTGCAGATCTTGAGCAGGACCTTGTGCACAAGAGGGAACAGAGGGAAGGCGTAAAGCAGGTGAGCCAACCAGGGAAGCAGGAATGTGTCCGTGAGAGCTCGGGCAGTAACCTTGGAAGAAGCAGAACGCTAGGCACTTCCTGTTGCCGCAGGTGGCAAAAAGGTCGACCTGGGCAAACCCCCACCTTTGGAAGATGGGGTGGACAACATCCAGCCGGCTGGACCCCTCATGAGAGTGGAAGGACCTGCTGAGGCGATCCACCAGCGTGTTCTGGATCCCAGGAAGGAAGGACGCCACCAGGTGAATGGAGCAGGCTATACAGAACTCCCAAAGTGAATGGCTTCCTGGCAGGGGAGGGGGGAGGAGTGGGCCCCCCTTGATTGTTGATGTAGAACACGGCCATGGTGTTGTCCATGAGAACCGCCACAGAACAGCCCCGCAAGTGCTCCTAGAAGGTTTGACAAGCAAGCTGCACCATCATCATCTCCTGGACATTGATATTGAGGGAGAACATGGACTGAGACCACAGGCCCTAGGTCCAAAGGTTTCCGAGATGAGTGCCCCACCCCAGGGCTGACGTATCCGTGACCAGGGACAAGGAAGGGGACCCTTTCACACACCACCCTGGGATCTAGCCACCAGCGGGGGGAGGCAAGGACCCACTCTGGAACGGAGACCACCAAGTTCAGTCTGTGGTTATTTCCATGGAAATGGGACAAACGATTCAAAAAAAGGGTAGGATCCTGGGGGAAGTCTGGTACGCTGTCCTCGGGTGTCCCTTCAAGAGGCCTGCTTGGAGCCCATTGATGGCTTTTGGGGTGCTGGCCTTGTCCAGACTGGGGGTTGGAGGGCTTCCTCCTGCTATTACATCGCCACCATCTGTAAAAATCCTGCCTCAGCTGAGAAAGATAGGAGCGCTGCTGTGACTGCTGAGGTTTGAAGTGCTTCCACTGGTTTGCCAGAGTGTGCATACTGTGGCAAATTGCCGGCACTACTATGATGGGTCTCACGCTTTCTCTTCTTGGCGGGGTTCAGGGAACCATTTCTTGCCCCTGAACTGGGGTATTAACTGCCTCACTAGTGTCTTAGAGGAGGGAAGTGGAGAGGGAGGGACCTGGGCCCGCCCTCTACTCTGGGTCCCAGCCCAGGGGCCCTAGGGATAGCGGTAAACCACTAGAACTAGCAGTTCCTTCCCCTGGGCTACTTCCCTCTCCCGCCCTTCAGCTTGTGGGGCTTCCTGCCCTCCCGCTGCACAAACCAGGTGTCCCTTTACATAAGATCTTGGTCTTCTTAGCCCACGGCAGCACTTCTCCAAACTCTCCTCTGCTTCCCTCCAAACTGCTCTCTGCTCTAACACCAATCCACTCTGCTTCAACTCCTCCTCTTGTCTAATTGAAACAGGGGGGTTTTATCATGTGACTGACTTCAGGTGCTCAAATTAATTTATAGCAAACTTTCTACTCTCTACAGGGAATAAGGCTCCCTTCTAAAACTCTCCTGCTGCCCTCTGGCCATGCTGTATCACAATACCCAGGGATTTCATGGTCGTCCTCGAGCTTTAAGGCTATGCAGCCTAGAGTCGGTCTGTTCTGAGAACAGATCACCCCTGTCAAAGGGTAGGTCCTGCAGCATTTGCTGAACCTCCGGGGGCAGGCCAGAGGCGTGCCTCATGGCAATCCTGGAAGACAACATGAGTGCAGCCGAGTCTTCAGCATCCAGCGAGGCATGCAAAGAGGTCCGTGCCACTGTTTTGTCCTCTTCAATCAGGGCCCCAAACTCCTCTCTGGACTCAAGAGGCACAAGCTCCTTGAACTTCAGCATGGAATTCCAGAAGTTAAAATTGTAATGACTCAGGTGCGCCTGCTGATTGGTAATCTGGAGCTGAAGCCCCCCACATGGAGTAAACTTTGCAGCCAAACAAGTTGAGGCACTTGGCGTCTTTCTACTTGGACGCAGGGGCCAGCTGACCATGCCGCTCCTTCTTGTTCACAGCCACCACCATGAGCAAGCAGGGCTGCGGGTGAGTGAACCAGTAATCATTCCCCTTCGAGGGGTCAAAGTATTTGTACTCCACCCCCTTAGCTGCAGGGGTATGGAGGCTGGGGTCTGCCAGATGGTTTTGGCATTAGTCTGGATGGTCCTGATGAGGGGAAGGGTCACCCTGGATGGGCCTTCCGGGGCCAGAAGTCCACCACCGGATCCTCTGGTTCCACTACCTCCTCTGCCTGAAGGTTCGTATTACGTGCAACCCTCTGCAGGCAGTCCTGGTGGGCACAGATGTCAATCGGCAGTGACCCGGAGATCGAGCTGCTGCCACAGCCTTGTCAGGGGAGAAGAGAGAGGAGGCCACAGGGGGAAGAGGGTCAACTTGCCCCCCTGGGTTGCGGGGGCTCGATGTCCTGCATCACCAACCGAAGAGTACAGCTTAGAGACTGGGGTCGGAGGGGGTACCGAAGTGGGAAGAGTGCGTACAAGAGCTAGTCGGAGAGTCCAGAGGTACTGGACTTACGGATGCCCCCGTAGGGCCAGAGTCCACGGTGCCAGGGTTATGGACTTTGTTCCTGGGCGCTCCCCTCCGGGATGCTCCCCTTTGGCTGGCTCCAGGGAAGAGGGTCTCTGTGCAGGAGAGGTACCCTTTTCTTGCTTCTGGTGCCACTTCTGACCAGGATAATGGGAGGGGTGCTGAGCTGATGTCACCGGTTGCAGTGCCGGAGAGCAGAACTGGTGCGGGTCTCGGTCAGAGTCCAACCACGGTGCCACCTCCACTACTGCCACTGGGGCAGTGCGCACTGAAGCGCTCGGTGCCAGATCCTGGCATGCCGAAGGAGGGTGGGGGCTAAGTGCCACCTCCATAAGGAGCTGCTTCAAGTGAAAGTCCCACTCCTTTTTAGTCCAAGGATGCAGATCCTGCACTTTTCATCTTCATCAGCCTCCCCCAGACACTTCAGGCAAGAGTCATGGAGTCACCTGTTGGCATGGGCTTAGAGCAGGACCTGCAGGGCTTGAACCCCAGGGATTTGGGCATGGAGCCTGGAGAAGAAGAATTGGGGTGGAGGGGAAACCTCCCAACCTGACTAGCACTATCTAAAAACCAAAAACAAGAACTACAAACCAAACTAAGAATAACTATCTATAGAGCTAAGGAAATGTGGAGATCATGCGAGCAAGACGCCACAGTTCCAACGACCATCACAGGTGCTAAGAAGGAACTGATGGGGCACTGGGTTGGCTGGGTATATATTGAGTGCCATGAAAGTGCCACTCCAGGGGGCTCCACAGCCAACCCGATGGATGTTGCTAGGGGAAAAACTTTCCGACAGCAATGCACCCGGCTCGCACACACCTAATTGGAATCGATATGAGCAAACACCTGAAGAAGAATTTAAGGGAATTCAACAACAGTGAAACAGGAGCACATTCAGATGTGCCAAAAACCATCACTCCCCACCCAAGGCCTCTAATCCCACTAGTGCTGCACATAAAACTGAGATGCTAGCTTCGTGGGTTGCATTGCTCAGTTTGGGCCTCCAGCCTATTGGAATTAGGGTTACCATCTTTGAAATGCAAAAAAACCACAGCAACCCCTGCCCCCGCCATCACAAGGCAAGCTGGCCCCAAACCCAAACCCCAGGCAACTCTGCAACTGCCCCCTTCAACAGCCATTAACAGTATCTAGAGAGAGTACTCATATACATAAAATTTATACCATCATTGACCACAAATGGGCATTTGATTTAAGAGCTTTATCATTTATTACTTGTTAGCCAGTCTCAAATGTAGTTTCATTTAGCCAGTTGTCATTGAATGTGCTGTTTCTGATTCAAACTTTATTGCGGGGGTGTAGTAGGATCACTCACACCATCGCCCTGATCTTCCATTATTTAATATGCCTCACACACCTCCTCACTCTTGCATGACTCATACCCTCTCTCACACACACAGGCGTGGTGCACTTGTGTGTTGGTGGGCAGACAGCTGCTGTATTTTCAACAGTTTTGATCTGTTATAGCTTAAACTGCAGAAGTCGGAACACTGCAGCGTCTTTAGCTGGACACAGACACTTTTAATATTAGATATCCCAGTGTATTGTGATAATAATGGAAATCTTTAGACCCACGTAAAAAAATCCAGCAGATTAAATTATTTTTCTGACAACTGGCAAATCCATTAAAAAAAACAAACAAACAGCGAGACTGGTCAAATACGGGGCAGGTGGTAAGCCTAGGTGGAATGCTGCTCCTTGGTTACCCAGCCTTCACATTCCCTCAGGACACCTGGGAGTTTAAGTCCAAAAGTGCTGACAAGTCAAAGTCTGGTAGTGTCTGTCACAACTCCTATTCCCCTGGCTTATGCACACCCACTCCCAAAGCAACACAGTCCTTCTTCCTTCCACACAGCACCCTCTGCCCCCCCCTCCCCTGACGCTACCGCCAAGATGGCACTTGCCCTCAAGCTCCTCCAATCTGCCATGGAATCCTCTGTCATCTTGCCCTTTCAAGCTGTTGATCCTCCAGGACCTGACTGCCCTTAGGTGCCATCTGCTGGCTTATTACAATATTAATTGTGTTGAGTATCTGGCCACCATTGATCTTTTTAGTGAAGACTAAAGCAAAGTAGGCCTTAGACAACTCAGCCTTCTTTATGTCATCACGTATTAGCTACCCTTCCCCACTAAATAGAGGACCTATACTTACCTTCATCTTTCTCTTGCTCCGAGTTTATTTAAAGAACTTCTTATTGACTTTTATGTTCCTTGCTAGGCATAACTCATTTTGTGCTTTAGCCTTTCTGATTTTGTCCCTACATACTTGTGCTATACTTTTGAATTTCTCCTTAGCAAATTGTCCAGGATTCCATTTTTTGTAGGATTCCTTTTTGAATTTCACGTGATTGAAGAGCTCCTGATGGAGCCATATGGGCCTCTTATGAGTCTTTCTGTCTTTCCTTCACATCAAGATAGTTGGCAGTTGGGCCTTTAATTTTGTCTCCTTGAGAAATTACCAGCTCTCATGAACTTCTTTATTCCTTACATTTTCTTCCCCTGGGACATTACCTACCATTTCTCTGAGATTGTTGGTCTGCTTTTCTGAAGTCTATTGTCCTTATTCCGCTGCTCTCACTTCCTCCTTTCCTTAGGATCATTAAATCTATCATTTCACAATCATTTCCAGCAAAATTCCTGAGTAGTCAATAAATATTACTGGTTTGTATTTGGGAAAAAGCACACGATGTAGTCATAGAGAATGATGATAATGCAATACTTTCCATTCCAAAAGTATCTTGGGAGGATGTTGAACATTGTCCCAAGATGACTGATCATAGCACCTGGTCTGTGCGGGATCTGCAACATCTGTGACAGCAGATGGCCGACTCCACATCCACTAAGGCTTTCCATGATTCAAGAATTTCATATCAACCAGAATTCGTAAGTTGTTCATAGACAGATTCCCCAAATTGTTACAGTCCCAAATTTATGAATAAGTTTTATTTTATTTGGTAGAAATAGTTCCACATTTTTACTTGTGTGGGGAAGTTTTATTTAAGAGAATAACATTCCTCTGCAACATTTGTAACCCCAATATTGCAGCATCCTGTTAATATGTCAGAGCCAAATTATGAAAATACAAAATTGGCTACAAACAAGAGTGAAACTGACTAGTCTATGTACAGCGTCCAAATTTAATATAATGCAAAAGTAAACAGACAGTATAAATGATGGAAAACGAGGAAGACTTTTACCAAATTATTTTAGTTTTAATTATTTTATATATATATAATTATATAAAGATAAAATACACACCTTAATCTGCCAGTATCCAATCCCTACTTATAAAACATTTAAACACATACACGTCCTTCAGTGCTTTGCTGAATAGGGATAAAATATGTGCTTAAATACTTTGTTGAACTGGGATCTAAATTCATAAAATACTGTATGTAACAGACAGATCTTTCTACCCAACCTTCCATTAAGCTACTATAAATACACACACACACAAGTCTGTCCAGGATCATCACCATAACCACAACAAATCTGTATCTTTTTTGAATTTAATCAAATCACTTTAAAGCATTTGTAGGCAAAACAATTAAATTGCATCCTTTGGAGAAAGTGACATGCTGCAAATCTGTGAGAGCTACTGCAGACATTAATACACAGTTTCTGCTGCCTCAGAAAATATTAACCTTTGAGTTTACTTTACAGGATCCTTTTTGGCTGGATTATTATGTGGGACTACTGGTGCTTAAAGAAAAAAGAACCCAGGCCGGTTTTCCAACCAAAAGTCAAGGGAAGATAAAAAGAGTGTGACCTCCTCTCAGAGAGCGATGCAATCTTAGATATAACTCATAAAGGAATAGATGAAAGGATCAATAAACTCTAGTAATACATGGTTTGCAGGAAAAAGAGCAGAGAATTGTATGACTTGTATTTATCTTCCTAAATATTTATTGTTTTCCCCCATTTTACAAAGGAGAAACTGAGACTTGGAAGTTAAGTGACTCACTCAGGCCAATCACCGACAGAACAACAACAGAATTTAGGATCTCCTGGCTCCCAACCTTGTGCATAATCCATTAGACCATGTGTTTTTTGTTATCGTTGTCCAACCGTACTTATGTGAAATTCACATGTGCAAATTTTCAATAAAAACCTGGCTTCAGGTGGCTTTTTTTTTTTTTTTGTAAATTCCCATGTAGTGAAAAATGCAATTAAAAATAAATGTGGTTGCTTCAATTTCACCAAAATTTTTGACACATGAAAATAGCCAAATTTCACAAGAAAATCCCATTAATATGAATACGTCACTCAGCTCTCATTGCCATAAACACCTGACCACTGACACTGCAATTTGCACAAATGAAAGTTGTATTTGCGGATGTCTTTAATGGCTTGCAAACTTAAAAGCTCCTCTCTATAATTACTTTACCATCAATCTAATACCAACTCCTCACATTTTTGAATTACAAAGTGAATTGTGGTGGGGGTTAGCAGCACTATATGAGGGGGAGAACAAACAATAAATAAAAACCCAAACTTACCCCTCTGAAATTCCAGCCTTTCGTGGAAGGAAACAGGGAAAAGTTGTTCTGATGTTGCCGTTTAGGCCTGCAAGATGAGACAAGGATAGCATTTACTGGTTGCATTTTTAGCCTAGGACTCTCCAGATCAATACTGGGCGAGAGAGGGAGTGGGAGGGAAATAGCAACCTAAGTGCTAAACAGACACCTTAGATTTCTTACTGTTTTGTTTGAACTGGATATATTCCTGACAAATTTCTCTTTTCATTTTAGGCATATTTCGGAAAACAACCTGTTTTCATATGGTTTGAAAGCCAAAATAAAGAGGCAGCCTTACAAATCTAATGAGACATGTGGAATTGATTTTCAGCACTGACCACCCATAGCTTCCAGTGGCTTCAACACTACTAAAAAATCAGGCCAGCTGTGCCTTCTTCAGACCACGTCTAAAATTATACCAGGAAGAAGATAAAGGCAACTTAACAAAGTTTTGCCATCAGTTGACATACAAATCCAAAATGCATTTAAACCAGGCAACATTTACAGTTTCAGTTTATTCTGAAACTCCTCTCCTACAATACATTACAATTACATATATGCAGTTCTCTCTGTAAAGTCATCATCACAACCACCACTTTATACTTATATAGTGCCTTTTATCAGCAAATCTCAAATCATTTTACAAAGTTGGACAAATATTATCGAGATTTTACCAATGAGGAAACTAAAACAAAAGTTAAGTCAGCTGCTGAAGTGTAGCAAATCAACAAATGGCTAGAAAACTAAATCCACGTGTTACTCACATCATTAAGAATACTGCTAGCTGCCATTTACATTTATAATTTTAAAAGTACACTCCAAGATAGATCCTGCTGTCTGGATCACTCAGTGCATTTTGGCTCTGCCTATAATATAAACAAACAACAGTGACAGGGCACTTGTTTCAAATATTGTTGACTTGTGTAGGGTGGGTATGACCTAATCATGTTGTGATTGACTTTTAACCTGGCTACACATGATCACCACAGGGCTTCCAACCACATCACAAATGTTAACTACTGTAACTGGGTCAGGGGACCACCAGATTCTAAACATATCTGACAGTTACATTTTTACATTTACAGTTAGGTTTTGGGGAGGCAGATTGTTTGTTTTGGGATTATTTTGGAAACCACCACCTTTCAATCATGAAGAACAGATTATTCGAATAAATAACCACTTACCTACAGGAAAGTAAAGAATCTGAATTATTTATTCCATTTATTAAAGCTCTCTCCAAACTTAAAGACAGTACACATATTATAAAAAAAAGCACATGAACAAACTCCAGGTATAAAGTTTTGTCCCCTAAGAATCAATAACTCCTCCCAATCTACCCAGATATTCTCTCCTGCCCAATTTACTCTGACCCTAATGAATATATCCTGCAGGGAAAGCCTGACGGAATACATTGATATTGCAGTATGCCCTCAAAGTCAACAAATCCAGATTCTGCTGGACCAAGATAAAAGGATTTCTCTTTCTAGATGTCTAATTAGCCATCAAGACCTTTTATACAAAGGGGGCGGGGGGGAACAAGCAACAAGAAAACAAAAAAACTCAAAATCAGCACAGTAGAAGGCTGCACATTAAAACTGCCATCCATCCAAGAGAGGAAGGTTGTTCTTGTAGTCAAGGAACTGAACTGAGACTTGAAAGATTTAGGAACAATTCCTGGCTCTGGCACAGAGTTCCTTTATGACCCTAGGTAAGTCAATCTCTCTGTGCATTAACTTCCTCTCTCTCTCTAAAGTGGGATAATATTCCTTTCTTGTCTGTCCTGTCTAGAATGTGAGACACAAGCTGGGTGAGGTAATATCTTCTATTGGATCAACTTCTGTTGGAGAGAGAGAGACAAGCTTTCCAAACACACAGAGCAATTCTTCAGGTCTGGGAAAGATACTCCCAGAATTATGGCAAAATGCAAGGTGATCTGGCAAAACCTGCAGACATTATCTCCATGGCTACAATGATCAACATACCCATCCCCCAACACACCTTTCAAAATCCATGGGTCCTATAAAATGCCTATCACAACATGTCATGTACATCACCCAATGCACTAAGTGGCCCAGTAACAACTATTTGGGCATGGGCGGTGGGTGAACCTCCACTTTGGGGAGGCTAGCCCACCGGACCTGCCCCTTCTGCCTGAGGCCCCACCCCCCACATGCCAGAGCCCTGAAACCCATCCCCCATAACAGGAAGAGCCCTGAAGCACCCCCTCATGACTAGAGGAGCCCCGGCTAACCCACCCCAGCCCCCGCAGGCCAGCCCCCTCAGCCCCAGCACCTAACCAGGCCACTCCCCCCGCACTGGGCTAGGCTGGCCCAAGCACTCGGCCAGGCTGCTTCCCTCCACAACCCCTGAACACTGGGCTGGGCCGAGCCACTCCCACCCAAGCACGGGGGCAAGTGGCTGCCCCCCATTCCCCCAACTGAGTACTGAGCCACTACCCCCCCACACACCCAAGCGCAGGGCTGAGCCATTCCCTGCCAGAGGGCCTGGAAGAACCGGTGCCCGCCACCCTATCCCCCACTGCGAGCCAGCAGCTCCAGTGCCCAGCTGAGATGCCTCACTCCCCTCCCACCACTTGCTTGCAGCATTCCTCCTCACTCCACCGCCCCTGAGGAGAAGCGACGCAGCTCAGGGATCAGGGGGAGTGTAGGTAGGCAGCAGAAGCAGCAGCAGGCGGTTGGTGGGGGGGCCCCGGGAAAGTGGCAGGGCTACCATGGCCCAGGTATCCCTCGGGGACAGCTGTGCCCCTGCCCATGTATTTGGGTGAAACCAGACAATCACTACACTCTCGAATGAACTCACACAGGAAAATGATAAAAGACAAAAACACCCTATCATCTATGGGTGAATGCTTTTCACAAAGCTATCACTCTATATTTGAGTGATATAATCCTCTTCCTCAAAGGAAGCCTGCATAACACTTTCAACAGACAAGCCTGGGAGCTTAAATTTATTACTCTGCTGGACACTAAAAATCATGGTCTAAACAGACACTCCGAATTTATGGCTTATTACAACATTAACCCCCTCTTTTTGTCCTATAACTGCAGAGGTGTTAAGGGGGCACTCTACCTTGAATGGTCCCTTATAATACGTGTTAACTGCTTATGCTAAACAATCTGTTCCTCTTTGCCTTTTGCTGTAACCTTGGGAGTACCTTTCCCCAGACCTGAAGAAGAGCTCTGTGTAAGCTTGAAAGCTTGTATCTTTCACAAACACAAACTGGTCCAATATAAGGTATTACCTCACGCACTTTATCTCCCCAATATCCTGGGACTGACAGAGCTACAACAACACTTCTCACTGTCTAGAATGTGAACTGACTCTTACCATGAGTATTTACAGCATACATGGAACCCTGATCTCAGTACATCACCCAGGCTTCTTGTTGCTACCATAATACAAATAATAAATAATAATGATCGTCCCATCTTTTGTTCAGTTCCCTCTTCAAATTTTGACATTTAATTTTGATATTTAATTTCCCAGTTGTGAACTCTGTCAGCCCAGAGAGTTCCAGAACTTCAAGTACACAGATAGAGTCAATACAGCTCACAAGGTTATACACACCGTGAAATCTAGAATCAAAGTCCTGGCTCTGAAAAAGCCCTTTTGCCATATCTTTTCCATAGTGGCCGTTAAGGTGAAATTTTCAACTCAAGAGCCTCAGCTGGATTGCGACTGACACATCACATCACACAAGGAGAGAGGCCTGTGATCATCAATAACTACTTTAAAAAGTTAGTTATTTGTCCAGAAAGTGTTTCACATTCTTCTCTAGGAAATGGCATACACAGCTGATCCCACAGTAGGAATCCAGGGTGGGATTTTGAAAACTACCAATGGACTTTCAACGGGACTTGTGCTCCTAAATCACTTAGACACTTCTCAAAATTCCACCCTTACTTCATATTACTACACTTTTCTTCAACATTTTAATGCTACTATCCCATACGTTTTCCCTTTTCTCTTGCCTTGCTTATCACAAAGCACAGACCATTCGTTCTATTTTAATTCAGTATGTGGAAAACAAAAGACACTTCATCTTAAGCAAGTATGGCATGATTTATATAGTTAAGACAATAATTACAAGGAAAAAGAAAAACTTAACAATAAGAACAAGTCATTTATATCCATCCCTGCAATCATCACTGTAACAAGAGCTTGAAACTCTGCAACGAGTGATATAAATTTGACATGCCTAATCATCTACTAGGGACTCTGAACTGAAGACCATCCATTAGTGCAATTCTGATGACTCAATTTATCACTGTCAAACTGTTATCGGACTGTAACTTTCAACTAAGTTGAAAGTATCCAACACCATATGGACAACAGCCAGAAAAGTTTTTATAGAACAGACTTGATACTTAATTGGTTTTGCCAATTTTCACCCCTCCCCACTTCTGCACCCTTACTGGCTTACAAATCAGCACATTAGTTTGTTTTGGTTAGAATGAGCCACTCTAATATACGTTCATAATGGAATCCCTGTTCCTTTCTTTCTCCACAATCATGCTGTTATCAGAGAGCCCTAATAGAACAGCTCACTGAAAGAAAACAGTTTTACCAAAAGGAGCTTTAAATTAAAGTAATGAAACATGTCAAGACACGGTTTGTTCTTCTGACACCGAAGTAATTACTAATTTTTTTATGGTCTGGTAAACACTGAGGGTGTAACAACATTCCCTACAAACTGTTTTTCCTCCAATTTGTGCTCTTATAAGCAGCAGAAATCAAATGGAGGTAATTACACTGAAAGCCTACAGTTATCAGTTTAAGATCAAGCTTCCTTAACCAACTCCCTCCAGGACTGACCCTTCCACTGTTATAGAACTGACTTTCCCATTTTCTGTTCCATTTATAGTATATAATACCAGATTAATCAGCATTATGTGGCTTATTATTTCAAAAGGCTGACTGTTCTATATATAGAAACCACTTTCAGTGATGCAGAAAGTAGCCAAACTCTACTTATAGTAGAGATAAGACCAAATCAAACCCCAGATCATAACTCTGGGGAGGTAAGAGAAGGAAGAGGTATCAAAATCCAAGATTAAATTTGAGTTTCACAAGTGGTTGTTTTGTTATAATGAGCCAAACTAAACCTGAATTACAAAATGTCTAAAATTTAAAACTGAAATCAAATTTTTCAGCTTTAGCCTATTCCTAAATTATAGTGAAGCAGAATGCACATCCCAGATTGTTTCAATCCATCTCCAGTCAGAAAATGCAATTCTCAAGAGCAAAGTCCTGTTTGCAGCCTTCAAACTGGGCCATTAGTGTCTTGGAGTCACTTCAATTCTGCAATTCCTCTATCCATGTCATAATTTTAGCTGGAGTTTGCCTAAACAAATACTGCAGAGTGCAAGAGAGTTTTAAAATCCATCTAATTAAAGTATAATGATCTGGTCTATATTCCCCAGGATAGGTCTATCAACGCCATTCACTCATGAGACCAAAAGAAAGACCTACATTAAAAGGCACGTACAGTGGAAAATATATGATTTAAAAAGAGATAGAGATTGAATGAAGCTGAAACAGATATTATAGAAAGGGTTTTCCAGGTGGCAAGAACAAGAGAGGGGAAGGTTCCTGCATTATATGTGATGAAACTGACACCCTACGAACATCTAAAATAGATTATGGAATGTGACAAAGGGGAAGAATACTTCAGACAGGAACTCTGCCCCAACGTTTCTTACAACAGAAATTCCCTCCAGGTTATAAAACTTAGAATACAAAGTATTTGCTGGAAATGGAATTTTAAAAAGTACTTTTGGTATTCATTTAAAAAACTGCTTCTAAAGCAAAATATCCTTTAAGTGCAATTTTCTAAACTATACTTTTCTTTTAAATGTTTGTATGACTAACTCAGGAAAGAAAACCTAAGCATAATATAATTAGAAATTACATCCTTGTGTGCATTTGCAATTGTGATTTTGAAATCCATGAAAGAATTTTTGTTCTCTTCAGTGCACTCTTTTGCACTCAAAGGATGGACAGTCACATTTTGCTCCAACAACACCTACAAACACAATTTATTTCCAGCAGGGTTTTCACAAGCCTAACAGAGCAGAATATGGCCCATAAAATTTAGGTCTCTGTCCTACAGACCTGAATTCCCTCAACTCCCATAAGAGTTAGTGTGAGTTGTGGGTACTCAGCACTTCATAAGAGTCCACTCAGTATAGCAAGATTCTTAAAAAGAAACAAAATTATTCACTGAGAGTGAGTGAAGGATTTTTAGCAGCATATGCTGACGTACCAAATATGAATATAACATTTTTAGACTGCAGTGTCAGAAAACATTAAGCAGGAAATTAAATAAGAAAACAGCCTCTAAGAATGTGGATCTATGCAAATGAAAAGCTGAATCCGATGAAGTGAGCTGTAGCTCACGAAAGCTTCTGCTCAAATAAATTTGTTAGTCTCTAAGGTGCCACAAGTCCTCCTTTTCTTTTTGCGAATACAGACTAACATGGCTGCTACTCTGGAACCAGATACAGTCAACAGTGAAACAAGTCTTACAAACATACTGTTGTCCCACGCTTTCTTCACAATATACTTATTTACATCATGACTCAATGAATAGCACTGTAAAATACCCTGACTCCAGATTACCAAAGAAACCACATCTTTTTTAATTTTTGCATTTGATTATTGCTTGTAAAAATAGAGTATTTTCAAAATGTTGTCTTCTGAAGGGAACACTTTTGAAGATCAAAAGGGAGATTTAAGTTTTTATGTAAAAATTGTCAAAGCCCCCTATTGATATACCATTTCAGTTGTTGAAGAAATATGGGCCTGATTTAAAGTTTTAAGGTATTTTTATTTTGAAGTTTTAACTACTGCAAATTAGTGTGGTAAATTACAGTTGATATAGAACAAATCTACAGAAAAGCATGTCTGTGATAAATGTATATAAGCCCCTATCCAAAACTGAAATACAGATTTCACGGCTGCTAGTCAACAGAAGTCAACAAGCCTCACTAGGTACACTGCCATAGAAGTCAAGCTTTGGTCCCAAGTGCTATCCCCGGGTATGTCTACAATATGAAATTAGTTTGAATTTATAGAAGTCAAATTTTTAGAAAGCAATTTTATACAGTCGATTGTGTGTGTCCCCACTTAAGACCATTAAGTTGGCGGAGTGCATCCACAGTACCGAGTTCTAGCGTCGACTTCCGGAGTGTTGCACTGTGAGTAGCTATCCTACAGTTCCCGCAGTCTCCGTCGCCCATTGGAATTCTGGGTTGAGATCCCAGTGCCTGATGGAGCAAAAAACATTGTCGCAGGTGGTTCTGGGTATATGTCGTCATCAGGCCCCCATTCCCTCCCTCCCTCCGTGAAAGCAATGGCAGACAATCGTTTCGCGCCTTTTTTCATGGGTTACCCGTGCAGATGCCATACCACGGCAAGCATGGAGCCCACTCAGCTCACCGTCACCATATGTCTCCTGGGTGCTGGCAGACGTGGGACTGCATTGTTACACAGCAGCCTCTCATTGCTTTGTGGCAGCAGATAGTGCAGTGCAACTGGTAGCCTTCCTAGTCGTCTCCTAGCTGCTCTGGCTGGCCTTGGTCAGGTCAGTTGGGGCACCTAGGCGGACATGAGTGCTCCTGGCAGACCTCAATAAAGTCTGTCAGGGGTGCGTGCACATAAATGGGAGTGACTCAGGTCATTCTCTTCTTTACGTTTTGTCTAATGGAGATTCAGTCCTGCCTGGAATACTGGCAGAGGGATTCCTCTCCCCGCCAGCAGCACCATCTGCTGCCAGCCTACCCCTCCCTCTCTCCGTGAAAGTGACGGTGACAATCGTTTCGTGCCGTTTTCCGTGCAGGCGCCACATGGCTGTCAGCATCGTCATCCACCCGCTGCTTCCACTACCACTCTGCTCTCCTGCTCACACCATACCACGGCAAGCATGGAGCCCATTCAGATCACCGCGGCAGTTGTGACTACTCTAAACACCAAGCGCATCATCATGCAGTATATGCAGAACCAGAACCTGCAAAGCAGGCAAGGAGGCAACAGCAGCATGATGAGGAGACTGATGAGGATATGGACACAGACTTCTCTCAAAGTACGGGCCCTGGCAATTTGGCCATCCTGTGGCAATGGGGCAGGCTCATGACGTAGAACGCTGACTCTGGGCCCAGGAAACAAGCACAGACTGGTGGGACCGCATAGTGTTGCAGGTCTGGGACGATTCCCAATGGCTGCAAAACTTTCATATGCGTACGGGCACTTTCATGGAACTTTGTGACTTGCTTTCCCCTACCCTGAAGTGCAAGAATACCAAGATGAGAGCAGCCCTCACAGTTCACAAGCGAGTGGCGATAGCCCTCTGGAAGCATGCAACACCAGACAGCTACCGGTCAATCGGGAATCAATTTGGAGTGGGCAAATCTACTGTGGGGGCTGCTGTGATGCAAGTAGCCAATGCTATCACTGAGTTGCTGCTATCAAGGGTAGTGACTCTGAGAAATGTGCAGGTCATAGGGAATGGCTTTGTTGCAATGGGAACGCATATCCCTATCTTGGGACTGGACCACCAAGGCAGCCAGTACATAAACCAAAAGAGGTACTTTTCAGTGGTGCTGCAAGCACTAGTGAATCACAAGGGACATTTCACCAACATCAACATGGGATGGCCGGGAAAGGTACATGACACTCGCATCTTCAGGAACTCTGGTCTATATGAACACCTGCAGCAAGGGACTTTCTTCCCAGACCAGAAAATAACCATTGGGGATGTTGAAATGCCTATAGTTATCCTTGGGGAACCAGCCTACCCCTTAATGCTATGGCTCATGAAGCTGTACACAGGCACCCTGGACAGTAATCAGGAGCTGTTTAACTATAGGCTGAGCAAGTGCAGAATGGTGGTAGAATGTGCATTTGGACATTTAAAAGCGCGCTGGTGCAGTGTACTGGCTCAGTTAGATCTCAGCGAAACCAATATTCCCATTGTTATTCCTGCTTGCTCTGTGCTCCACAGTATCTGTGAGAGTAAGGGGGAGATCTTTATGGCGGGGTGGGAAGCTGAGGCAAATCGCTTGGCCGCTGATTACGCACAGCCAGACACGAGGGTGGTTAGAAGAATACAGGAAGGCACGCTGCGCATCAGAGAAGCTTTGAAAACCAGTTTCATGGCTGACCAGGCTATGGTGTGATAGTTCTGTTTGTTTCTCCTTGATGAAAACCCACCCCCTTAGTTCACTCTACTTCCCTGTAAGCCAACCGCCCTTCCCTTCCCCCTTTGATCACCGCTTGCAGAGGCAATAAAGTCATTGTTGTTTCAAATTCATGCATTCTTTATTAATTTGTCACACAAATGGGGGGATAACTGCCAAGGTAGCCCAGGAAGTGTGGGGGAGGAGGGAAGCACCGGGTGGGGAGGGGGAGGAAGGGAGAATGGAAGGACAAGGCCACACTGCACTTCAAAACTTATTGAATGCCAGCTTTCTGTTGCTTGGGCAGTCCTCTGGGGTGGAGTGGTTGGGTGCCCAGAGGCCCCTCCACTGCGTTCTTGGGTGTCTGGATGAGGAGGCTATGGAACTTGGGGAGGAGGGCGGTTGGTTACACAGGGGTCACAGGAGCGGTCTATGCTCCTGCTGCCTTTCCTGCACCTCAACCATACGCTGGAGCAAATCAATTTGATCCTCCAGTAGCCTCAGCATTGCATCCTGCCTCCTCTCATCACACTGATGCCACCTCCCTCAACGCATTGTGCTGGGCTCTTTCAGTGTGGGAGGCCTGCATGAGCTCAGAGAACATTTCATCACAAATGTGTTTTTTTCGGCTTCTAATCTTTGATAGCCTCTGGGATGGAGATGATAGTGGGAGCATTGAAACATTTGCAGCTGTGGGAGGGAAAAAAGGGAGATTAGTATTTAAAAAGAGACATTTTAGAGAACAATGGGTAGACTCTTTCATGGTGAACCAAGCTGTTAACATTACATAGCATGTGTGGTTTCTTTACAAGATCGCATTTTGCCTCTTATATCGAGGGCCTGCTGGTATGGGAGAGATCTCACACGCAGGGCCAACGGGCAACAGAATTCGGCTTGCAGGCAGACATGGTAAGCCACAGTCTTTTGGCTTCTTTAACCTTCCTAACATGTGGGAATGGTTTCAAACAGCAGCACCCTCATTTCACATACCAAGCACCTGTTGGCTTAGCCCTTTAAAATGGGTTGGCCACTTAAAAGGAGGGGCTGCGGTTTTCAGGTTAACGTGAAGCACAAACCCAATTAACCTCCACACACACACACACACACACGTCTGGGATGATCGCTTCACTCCTCCACCCTCCGTGTGGGTAACAGCGCGGATGATTTCTGTTCAGTCACAGGCAAACAGCCCAGAAGGAACGACCACTTCGGAATGTCCCCTTAATTAAATTCCCCTATTTCAATCAGGTGACCATGAATGATGTCACTCTCCTGAGGATAACACAGAGAGATAAAGAATGGATGTTGCTTGAATGCCAGCAAACAATGGGACCAAACGCTGCCATGCTTTGTTATGCAATGATTCCAGACTACGTGCTGCTGGCCTGCCATGGTAAAGTGTCCTACCATGGAGGACGGAATAAGGCTGCCCTCCCCAGAAACCTTTCGCAAAGCCTTTGGGAGTACATCCAGGAGAGCTTCATGGAGATGTCCCTGCAGGATTTCTGCTCCATCCCCATACACATTAACAGACTTTTCCAGTAGCGGTACTGGCCGCGAATGCATCCCAAGTCTTCAGGGCAAATCAATCATTAAACACGCTTTCTTTTAAATCATTAAACACGCTTGCTTTTGTATTATATTTACAAAGGTACACTCACTAGAGCTGCCTTCTCCTCCTTCAAGGTCCGGGAGCCCGGGTTGGGAAGGTATTGGCTCCAAGGTAATAAACAGTTCCTGGCTGTCGGGGAGAACGGTTTCTTCACTTGCCTGGTGTGGGCTATCTTCCTCATCCCCAAAATCCTCATCTCTGTTGCGTGAGACTCTCCACTTGCAAGAGTCCACGTACAGGGGTGGGGCAATGGTAGGGGTACCCCCTAGAATTGCATGCAGCTCATCATAGAAGCAGCATATCTGGGGCTCTGACCCCGAGCGGGCATTTGCCTCTTAGGTTTTTTGGAAGGCTTGCATAAGCTCCTTAAATTTCACTCGGCACTGCTGCGGGTCTCTGTGATAGCCTCTGTCCTTCATGCCCTTGAAGATTTTTTTAAAATAGTTTGGCATTTCATCTTTTGGAACGAGTTCTGATAGCACAGATTCGTGTTCCCATACAGCGATCAGATCCAGTATCTCCTGTTTGGTCCACGCTGGAGCTCTTTTGCGATTCTCGGACTCTGTGGTCACCTCTGCTGATGAGCTCACCACACTGGCCAAACAGGAAATTAAATTCAAAAGTTCACGGGGCTTTTCCTGTCTACCTGGCCAGTGCATCTGAGTAGAGAGTGCTGTCCAGAGCAGTCACAATGGAGAATTCCGAGATAGCTCCAGGAAGCCAATACCGTTGAATTGCATCCACACTACCCCAAATTCAATCCACCAAGGTCAATTTCAGTGCTAATCCACTCATCAGGGAGGAGTACAGAAACTGGTTTTAAGAGCCCTTAAAGTTAGAAAAAATAGCTTAAAAGGTCTGGGAAAGGTACTCCTAGTGTCACAGCCCATGAAACTAGTATCTCATCTCTTAGATCAGGGGTGGGCAAACTTTTTGGCTTGAGGGCCACATTGGGGGATAGAAATTGTATGGTGGGCCACAAATGCTCACAAAATTGGGGTTGGGCTGTGGGAGGGGCAAGGACTCTGGTTGGGAGTGCGGGCTTAGGGATGGGGCTGGGGATGAGGAGTTTGGGTGTAGGAGGGCAATCAGGGCTGGAGCAAGGGTACAGAAAGGGGTGCAGGTTCTGGCTGGGGGGGGTGGGCTCTTGGGTGGGCCTGGAAATGAGAGGTTTGGGCTGCAGGAGGGTGCTCCGGGCTGGGATCTAGGGGTTTGGAGAGTGGGAGGAGGATCAGGGCTGGGGCACAAGGTTGGGGCATGGGGAGAGACTCAGGAGTGCAGGCTCCAAGCGGCGCTTACCTCAAGTGGCTCCCGGAAGCAGTGGTATGTCCCTTCTTCAGCTCCTACGTGGAGGCGCGGCCAGGCGTCTCTGCACGCTGCCCCATCCGGAGGCACCGCCCCTGCAGCTCCCATTGGAGCACATATGAGCTGGAGCAGGGCCATGCTGCGGCTTCTGGGAGCCATGTGGTGTGGCCCCCGACCCTACACCCTGGCTGGAGCGGGGGCCGAGCTGCATGGTGTGGCCACCCACCCAGCACCCCGATTGGAGCTGGGCCAAGCTGTGTTGCGGCCTGCACCCCAGTGCCCCGGCCGGAGCAGCTCCCAACCCAGTGCCCTGGCTGGAGTGCTGGAGCAGGGCAAGCCCCAGACCCCGCTCCCCAGTAGGAGCTTGCGGGACAGCTTAAAACAGCTCGTGGGCCGCAGTTTGCCCACCCCTGTTGTAGATGATCTCTTGGTCTCTGATCCGGTATGGCATTTCCCACTTTTGCAGTGCAGTTTATTAAACTTTTTTTAAAAGTTTAAAATGATCTGAGACTGTTTCAAGAGCCAGGATCCAACCTCACACCTCCAAACTCAAAATATTTTGTCCCTGATCCAAAGGTGTGTATTTTAGAGCCATCACTAGTGTTAATGCAATATTATTTTGTGAATACACTACAGTATAGCCTTAACTAAATTCTTGTTGGCAATGTATTCTTACATGCTTTTTAGAGTTGATGTTAGTATGAAATAAATATAATAGGCTGTAATGTAACTGGAAAATTTATATAAGAGATTGTAAAACACAACTTGGTAATGGTGGAGGCTAGGTAACTACATGTTTTCTGATCGTGAATTGATATTCTGAATGGAGCTTTCATGGGAGCTTTAGTTTCATCAGGTTTTACTCCACTGCATTCAGAGGTTTCTATAGTAATTGCTATGGTAACATTGATGCAAGAAATGTTCCCACAGGCGCCCAGCTGTGAACAATGGCAGATTACTGAAAACATTTTGCTGCAACTCGATTAAATTATTGAAAATATCCCTTCAAAGATAATGATGTAAATAGTCAAAAATTACTTATTTACTAGGCAACATGGTCATTCTCCTGATAAAGATCTAAATGCTCTTATTAAAGCATATTTGGTTACAGAATACTGTGACAAAGCTCCGTCCTTGCCTCTGTGAGTCCTGCTATTCCTGGCGGATTTCGCTAACCTCAGAGGCTCACTGTGACCCTCCATGTAGTCCTTCTTTCTCTAGAGACAAGGGTCACAGTCTACTGAGCCATTTTCATCATAAGTCAGCGAGGGAGGTGAGGAGAAGTTATCCTTCCTTGCATAGTCTCTGTTGTCTCCCAATCTCAGTGATTAATCAGCAGGTAAAGGTGGGGGGGGGAGCCCGGGCCCACCCTCTACTCCAGTCTCCAGCCCAGGGACCCTAATAGTATCAGCTATAGTAGCTGACCTTTTAGAAACATGACATGTACAATTCCCTGGGCTTCCCCCACAGCAGCCCTCACTTCCTCAAGCTCCACTTCACCCTTACCTCAGGGCCTCCTTCCTAATGCCTGATATGGTGTGTACTACTCAGCCTCTCCAACAGCGCAACTTCCTCCCACAGCTCCTGACATGCACACCCACCTGACTAACTGGGTGGTTTTTAACTAGGTTCAACCAATCAACCTAGCCTTCTCCCTGCCTTCTGGAACGTTGTTAAATGGCCCCAGGTGTCTTAATTGACCTAGAGCAGCTGCCATTTCACTTATCCTGGTACCAGGGATTTGTTTAGCCTGGAGCTAACATATCTATCTCCCACTATTTTTCTATAGCCATAAGGCCTTGCCCCGTCACGTATCCCCCCCTCTGCTCAACACCATAGAGTTGGGTGACTTGGGACGCCAGGCAGTATGCTCATGACAGACCATCAGCTTTGCCGTGGTGGCATCCAACCCTGTGCCGAATGCGGAACTGGAATGGTTGGAAGGATAAGAACCACCTGGTGACCCTTGCATTCTTTTCCTTATTCCGCTGCATCCACTGGAGGGGTGCATGGTCCATCACAAGAGTAAATCGCCGGCCTAAGAGGTAATAACGCAGTGTCTCCATAGCCCATTTGACAGCAAGGCATTCTCTCGTCTACTGCATATTTCTGTTCTCTTGGGAGAAGCTTTCTGCTTTGGTAGAGGATCGGGTGTTCCTCTTCTCCCACCATTTGCAACAGAACTGCCCCCAACCCCACCTCGGAACCATCTGTTTGTAAAATAAATCCCCTGTTAAAGTCCGGAGCTATGGGTACGGGGTCATTACAGAGGGCCATCCGAAGGTCTGTAAATGCCCCCTCTGCTGCGTCAGTCCACTTTACCATGTCTGGACCTCGGAGCTTGCCCTAGTGGCGAAGTGGGGAATCAAACATCGGTAGTAGCCTACCACGCCTAGAAATGCATGGACCTGCTCCTTTCGGGTCGGCCGGACAACGTCTCACATCCCTAATGACTATGCTCTGACCAGATTTGATGGTAGCCTGAAGGCTCTGAACTTCACTGATGAGCCTGCTGCAAACTGGTTTGCAAGCTCCGCATCCAATAAGATGACTCAATACCAAGAATGTTTTTGGAGCCAGGACCATCTGCATCATCAGGGTCAGTGCTGGAGTCATTGTCACAAGGCTTCTTGGCACCAACTGTGCTGATATTGGTACCAAGAGATCAATACTGGGTGAACTGTGTACCACTGTCTCAAGCCACATCATGGTTACTAAATGACGAGACTGTGCTGAGGCATCAGAGAAATGTATTTGGGTCCACAAAATGCCTTCTGACTAAGCAACCGAAAGAGATTTCACAGAGATGGTGACTTAGCCCTGCACTTACTGTAGGAATGACCTCCTTGCCCATTACTGGGTGAAGGTGGTCTTGGCTGTTCTGCTGGATTTGGTTGTTGAAAGATTTGTTCTCATTGAAAGCTCCATGAGAAAAAGGTTGAACTTGAGACAGGCCCCTCTTGCTTTCAGGGTCTTCTTGGAGAAGGAGCAAACGATTGAGCATTTATCAGGGATGTGATCCTCTCTAAGGCAATAAAAAAAGCATCTTGTAGGTCCATCACTGAGCAGATTAATCACATCACAGGACAGACAAGTTGTGAATCCGAAGGATTCTGTTTCAGCCATAACAGCTAAATCCCAGCTTGTCTCCATCTCTAACAGAGAAAGTTGTTTGTTTAAAGGCCAACAGGTAAATAAGAGAAAGAGCTACATCCACTATACTAACTAAATAATATAGACAAATTAAGAAAAATCCCTCAGTGCATACAGTAAACAGCCACTTTAGGGATTCTGTCTCACTGTCACTGGCAGTAAGAAGGAACAGAGATAGTTAGGCCCCCTATCTCCTTTATGCTCTCAGATGAGGGATATGGGGGCATGCAGAGTGAGGCAGAGTGCAAGCATAACCCCCAATGAACACTGCTGGCCAAAAGAATCTGATATAACAAGCGCAAGGCACATACACATCAAAAGAGTAATCTATGAAAACATCAATGAAGAAAAAGAAATACTGTTTCAGACCCCACGTGTGAAGCATCCTGGTTCCTGAAACAAACAAAAATCCAACAACAATTGAACAATATGGTAATTGGGCCTCGACACCATCAGGGAAGTTGGGGGCTTTCTTAAACCCGGTGTCCCCGAAAGAAGGGACAACAGATTGACAAACAGAAGAATCTGGAATGGCTAGGAGAATGTGAATTGGTTCTGTTTTTGTAATTTAAAATGGAAGTCTATTCTACTTATCTTGTAGTGAAGCACAAGATTAGAGAAGTCTAAATACTCATGTAGGCAGTTTGTTGTTTTAAAATCCCTTTTTTCTTTAATACTTTGTTCAATCTACTAAATAAAAATACTTTGTTTTAAGAAGGCTTCTGGTCAGTATCACTGGTCACAGGTCCTGAAGGGAAGAAACACAGGTGCCTGGATTCCAGTCACCCCTGCAAGATGATATGTGGTTGGTAGACACAGGGTGGTACACCTGCAGCCCAGTCTAAGAGAAATGGAATCACAAGATTCCACTTTCAGACAGATAAGGGCAAGAGGCTGAACACCTGAAGTGGGTGTACCTGAAGCATGTGAGACTAGAAGGGAGGCAGAGGTACAGATAGCCTTGTAACTAGGACAGGAGTATTATAACGGTCCTTAATAACTAGACAAGGTACATAAATATGCTATGATTACTACTTTTAAGGGAGAACAATTTCCTATATCTTTTTAAAGAAAATGAGAGAAAAACCTTTAAAAACAAGTCTATTCCTTTTTATTGGTACACATTCTTTAGAAGTTATCTGCACAACTTGGTGTGTTTATTTTTTACCATAAGGGAATATTTGTTAGAGAGAAGGCAAGGGAAAGAAAACAATATATTCTCACATTCTTAGTAAATACAGCCCTCTGCTGCCCAAAGTTGTAAAATCCCCAACATTGGTCATGTTCACCTGTCTAGTACTGTTATGTACAATTGTACTTGTTCTGCTAAATTACTTTTAATTTTAAAATCAGAATTTTAGAGCAAGGGATAACAAAAGGACTTAAGTTGCCAGGAAATTGCCAGTAGACCGGGACATTGAAAATGAAAAGAGTCTAGATGGATGGATATTACGGAGCCCATCCATTGTTGTACTTATGAGAACCTCACCAAAAATCTCTGTGTTTAATAATCATCATTTATTTTTTTAAATCAAACACTTAGACAAGATGATCATACACATATAAAAAGTCCTCCAAATATAATGCAGTGCAAAACAAAAAGAAAAAAAAGACACGTTCCATTTGAACTCTCCCTTGAAATGAAACACAGAGATAAGAATCCATTAAGGAGTAATTGTCTTCTCATGTAATTTTGATAAAAACTAACATTGGCTTGTGCCAGCACTGGTGATGGGTTACAGCTTAAAATGTAAGCAAATATAACAAATATCAAGAAGATAAAAATTAATTGGAATAAGATAATATGAAGACAATAAAAAAGAAATTATATTTAATCTGTGAATCCAACACATGGTACCCTTCAGGTATTAAATAAGGTTAACAACACAGATTGAAGCTTACATCAGAAAAGACTAGAAAAATGCATTCATTTATCAGCTATATCACTGCCAGATTTGATCATATTCTGCAGTTACAATGTTTAAATCTGTTATTCATTTTTTTTTTAATTAATTTCTCTATTTTGGAAACACCACATTGGGATATTTTCAAGTGCCAATCAGTAACGTAAACAAATTTAAATATCTAATTTTATACCAAATTACACAGAATCAGTCCTGATGAGCAAACCAGGTCTTCAGAGTTTCCTCTGATACAGTGAATTCTCTTATTGCCTCTTTTTCATTTGTGCTGGAGGCTTCACACATCTTTCCCTTCCATTATGTAAGGCCCCAATCTGAGATGGCATGTGTGAGAGGGAGGAGAGTACCAAAGCCAATCCTATGGGTTGGATAGGAGAAGAAGAGCATCCTCTGTTAGCCTGTGATAAAGGTGCACTGTTTCTAAAACTATGGTAAATAGGTTAGAAGAAACACCATACTGCAGACTGCAGTAATGAGGGTCCCCTTCTTGTCCTCCCGTCTCTCTTCCAGTTTACTATTTGTTATATCGCTGTTGCATCTTGTCTTAAATTGAATTGTAAGCTGGGATGTGGGGGCCAGGCTAGTGCATCTGCACAGCACCCAGCAGAACCAGGCCCCAGTCCTGACTGAAGCCTTTAGCTGCTACTGCAATAAAAAGAACACATGGGGTATAAACAATTTGTGTCTTGTTTAAATACATGTTTCAATTTACAGACAACAAATTCAGATAGATAAGCAAGCAGCTTAAGCATTACAGACATTACAGGCAAGAAAGTGTGATTCTTGTCTGGAAGGTGGGATTTGTAGCTTTTTGTACATGCTGCACAAATTGCCCATATTATATGCTATAAAACAACATAATGAAAATAACCATCAGAAAGGGCACTTGTTTATCACCCCCATTTATTACAGTCATCATCAGTTATAACAAATTTTTTTTAAAATTGGTTCAATCTAGTACTCTGACCTTATGCTTATCCCCCGGCATCCGTGTTAGCTGGATGTCTGCCTAATCATATGAAAACATTATGCTCCTACTGAGACAATCCCAACTTTTTTCATCACATCCAACAAGTTTCCCCTTCACTGACTTATTCCCCACTAAAAGTCACACAGAGACAAATTAGAATGTAGTGTTTTAAATATCCCTTTATTCATCCAACATGTATTTAAAAGCTTATATATCCAAATGTTTCTAATGTGCAGTTCATCCAATAAAAGGCAGAGAATGACATTAAAGCAGTGCTAACAAAGATGTACTGAAATTTAAGACAGAGGCAGCCAGACAAAGAGAAGAGAATTCAAGTTTTCTAATTAAGTGCTAGCAGCATGATTTTCAGAAGTGCTAAAGCACATACAAATCCCATTGAGATATAGATGCTCAATGCCTTTCAAATAAGGTTCTGGGTATCTAAAGCTGCCACACTGGGGGAAAAATGTGCACCTTATAATTTAATTTCTTGGACAAAAAGAGTAGTGTAATATTTACTCCATTGATCAGACCCACAGTGATAATCTAATTCAATTTTCTGGAAATAGAGAAAGCTAACTTATTTGTTTTGAATTATAAAAAACAAAATAAAAGGAAACTCAACATCGGGAATACTGCCTTGCTGTTTGTGACCAATTAAGCAAAAATGACAAAGATGGCATTTATATATATATTTTTAAACTTGACTTTTAACAAGTGTGTTTCTCAGGTTTTGTTAATGTACATCTTCCCTCTCTTTTTCTTCAGTTTAGCAGTGACCCACAACAAGACCATTTTATAGAAAATCATCAGGAATATTCCCACATTTTCAGAAACAGATCTTTTAATAAAAGGCGATATACATGTGAGAAATGTAATGAATGGATCTTTATTTCTTGGTCTCAGTTACTCAATACAGGTAAGCATTCCAAAAAATTAATATCCCACTCATATGGCAGGAATCATAATCCATTGATTTACAGATCTCTGTGGTTTTTAATATTAGGCCTATTACACTGATATCTAAGTGCAAATCTTGGAGCAAGATTATGCTTCTAGTACTCTTAAATGGAAAATTAATAGAATCTTAAGTAATTGGATCTCTTGATCCAATCCAGGATTAAATCACCCATAAAAGACGGTCACCTTTCGTAACTGTTGTTCTTCGAGATGTGTTGCTCATGTCCATTCTATTGTAGGTGTGTGTGCTTGCCACATGCACCAGTGCCCAAAGTTTTTCCCTCGGTGGTATCGATAGGGGACTGGCTCTAGTGCCCCTTTGGAGCGGCACATATATGCGCCAGTATAAGGGGCGCTGTCGGCTCCCCCCCCCCCCGTTCCTTCTTGCCTGAACTCCGACAGAGTCATGTCATGGAATGGACATGAGCAACACATCTCGAAGAACAACAGTTATGAAAGGTAACCATCTTTTCTCTGAGTGCTTGTTCATGAACATTCCATTGTAGATGACTCCCAAGCAATACCATTGGAGGCAGGTAGGAGTTCATGGACATGTCGATTGCAACACAGCTCTGCCAAACCCAGCATCATCTCTGGCTTGCTGGGTGATGACATAATGCATCGTGAACGTGTGTACTGAAGACCACGTCACAGCCCTGCAGATATCCTGGATAGGGATATGTGCAAGGAAGTCAGCCAAAGACGCCTGAGCCTCTAGTCGGGTGAGCCTTCACTATTGGTGGGGGCACAGTCTGCACCAGCTGATAACAAGTACGGATGCAGGTGGTGATCCCATTCAAAATTCTCTGAGAGGATACCGGAAGGCCCCTCATCCTGTCCACTACTGTGATAAAGAGTTGGGTCGATCTGTGGAAGGGCTTAGTGCGCTCCAGCTAGAAAACCAGGGTGCAACTGACATTTAGAGCGTGCAGCTGCCTCTCCTCATAGGTCATGTGAGGCTTTGGACAGAACACCAGGAGGAAGATATCCTGGTTGACATGGAAGCGCAACACCACCTTTGTCAGGAAAGCCGGATGGGGCTGCAGCTGGACCTTGTCCTTGTAGAATACAATAACTCCTCACTTAGCACTGTAGTTATGTTCCTGAAAAATGATACTTTCAGTGAAATGATGTTAAGCTAATCCAATTTCCCCATAAGAATTAAAGTAAATAGGGAGGTTAGGTTTCAGGGAATTTTTTTCACCAGACAAAAAGATATATAGACACACACACACACACACACACCCCCCGTATAAGTTTTAAACGAACAAATTAATACTGTACACAGCAATGATGACTGAAGTGTGGTTGAGGTGGCAAAGTCAGAGTGTGGGATATTTTCCAGGGAATGCCTTACTGCTAAATGATGAACGAGCACTGGGCTGAGCCCTCAAAGATTAACATGTTGTTAATGTAGCCTCACACTCTACAAGGCAGCACGAATGGAAGGAGGGGAGACAGCATGGCAGAGAGAGACACACCCTGTGTGTGTGTGGGTGAGAGAGAGAGATGTGCATTGCCCCTTTAAATACAGTGATCTCACTATAAGTAGATCAATAAGTTCAGACAGCAGCTGCTGCCAGCAAGCTCCCTCCGTCCTGAGCCCTGTCTTGTCCCCCCCACCCCCTTCGCTCTATGGAGATGGGGTACAGGAGCGGGGAGGGAGGGGGACACCCTGACATTAGCCCCACTCTTCCATCCCCTGCACAGCAAGCAGGAGGTGCCTGGGAGCAGCTCTAAGGCAGAGGGCAGGAGCAGCACACAGCATTGGGGTGAGGGACAGCTGAACTGCCCAGCAACTGATAGCCTGTTGGGCAGCTGCCGCACATGGAACTTAGGGGAGTGCGAAGCTGATATGGGGGCTGCCAGTCCACAGTTTCCAAGCCCCCACCAGCTAGCTCCAACGGACTGCTCTTCCTGCAAGAAGTGAACAAAGCAGGCAGCTGCCAAACGACGCTATAAGGGAGCATTGCGCAACTTTAAATGAGCATGTTCTCGAATTGATCAGCAACATAACAACGGAACAACGCTAACCAGGACGACTTTAATTGAGGAGTTCCGGTACCATATACGGGGGCTCAAAAGTGAGGGCTTTAATCTCAGAGACGTGCCTTGCCGAGGTAATAGCTACAAAGAATGTAACCTTCCACGACAAGGGAAAGGGAACAAGAAGCCATAGACTGAAAGGGTGGACCCATGAATCTGGAGAGGATCAGGTTGAGGAAACCATTGGGGAAACCAGTCCCAGACCTGCAGAAAGAGTCTTTCAAGGCCTTCCAGGAACCTGATCAACACCTCATGCAAGAACACAGATCTACCCTGGATGCAAGGATGGAAGGATGATATGGCTGCCAAGTGCACCTTGATTGAAGAGGAGGCAAGATCTTGGTGCTTTAAGTGAAACAGGTAATCCAGGATGGACTGCAGAGATGACTTCGGGTTGGGGAGATATTCCACTCCGACGCCCAGAAGAAGAAATGCTTCCACTTTGCCAGGTAAATTGCTCTTCACCCTTAGATTCAGAGAGATTATGCAAAGTGCTACACGTGGCTATGACCATGGGAATATTCTCCTCATTAAGGTCTAATTTGCCATAAAGGCAACGCAGTGCACCTTTAATCTGCCAAAGGCACATTCAGCGGTCATCTGGCACTACTCAGCCTGTTGTTGTAAATACTCCTTACTGCTGTCCAGGTGTCCCATGTAAGGTTTCATGAGCCAGGGCTGTAAGGGGTAAGCCAGGTCTCTCAGGATCACTATGGGCATTTCCACATCCCCCACTGTAATCTTGTGGTCTGGAAAGAAAGTCCCCACTTGCAACTTTCTGTACAGGCCAGCATTCCTGAAGATGCATGCATCATGCACCTTTCCAGATCACCCTGCGTTGTTGTCTGTGAAATGCCCATGGTAATTAACAAGCACCTGCAAAACCATGGAGAAGTACCCCTTCCTATTGATGTACTCTGTTGCAAGGTGGTCTGGTGCTAAAATTGGAGTGTGTGCGCCATCTGTCGCTCCTCCACAATTAGGAAAACCCATCTCTGCAAAGCCATCCACTATTTCACGCATGTTTCCCAGAGTCATGGTCCTTTGTAGCAGGATGTGATTTATTGCTCTGCACACTTGCATTAATGCAGCCCCAACCGTCGACTTCCCCATTCCTAATTGATTTGCGACTGACCGGTAGCAGTCTGAAGTTGCTAGCTTCCAGACACCGATTGCCACATGGTTCTCTACCCAGAGGGCTGCTCTCATTCTGGTGTCCTTGTGCCACAGGTCTGGGGCCAGCTCAGTACACAGTTCCAGGAAGGTGGCTTTATACATCCAGAAGTTCTTTAGCCACTGCTCTTCATCCCACACCTGCATGCCAATGCAATCCCACCATTCAATGCTAGTTTCCCTAGGCCAAAAGCGATGGTCTACCCGACGCAGCTGCTCTGTGAATGCCCAAAGCAACGTAAAGTTGCTGCTATCCATATCATGCAGAATGTTGGGCGCCTGCGAGTCTTCCTCTGTCAGTAATTTCACGATTAACTGCACTGCCATGCATGTTGTCCTCATGACACTCAACAGAGCATAGGAGTGAAATGCAGGATCCCTCCCTTCTCACTACAGATGCTGGGATGCACAGCAAAGAATGGCCGTTGAAAAAAATGGAGCGAAATGGAGGGCTGGGACACAAAGCAATGCATGTCAGGACATTTAGCACAGTCCCAAGATGTGCCGCAATCTGCTCCGCCTTTCCACAACACCTAGCAACAGAAGGTGTTGCCATGCACTGTGGGATACATACCCACAGTGCATTACTCACGCTGTCGATGGTGCCCCCAATGTGGACATGAGCTGTCGCCAGAGGGGGGTTGTGAACAAGCTTTTCAGATTTTTATTAAGTCAACTTTTGGGTGTCGATACAAGTGTAGTCGACAAAACTTGACAGCATAGACAAAGCCTTAATCTCTTTGCTTCTTGGCCTCTAGTGGGGCAAGATTTCTAGCCATAGGCAAGGAATCCACAGTACTTAGCCTGGGTTAGTCCTAAAGGATATATAGAGTTTGCTTAGCATAGAAGTTTATAGAAGCTTAAGAATGGAACTCATTTGTATGTTTATCTGTTTACCTGCTTTTACCTTGTAAATAATTCTCTTATTTCCTCTTTTTTTGTTTATAAATCTTTAGACAGTTTATTATAAGATTGACTACAAGTGTTGTGTCTTTTCTGTGAGATCTAAGGTGCAATTGACTGGTCCTTTGGGGCTGATAGTAACCTGAATATTGCTGTGCTCTTTGGTGTCAGGGACCACCTATCACAAAGGTATGCTCACCTGGGTAGCAAAATAGATCAGAGTACCTAAGTATCCAAAAGGGCTGTTTTGACTCCATGTTAAGGCTGTTACAGTGCTTGAGGAGTTTACACTTGATAATTGGTTGGTGAAATCTAAGCACAGAGCTAACAACCATTTTGGGGTTTGTGCCCTGCTTTTAACAGTCTGCCCTGAGGTTGGTACTGACACTCTTGAGCCACTGCAGGACAGCTTGAAATACCCTTTTTACATTAAAAGCCATGGGAAGGTACTTTTTGCTAGGAAACCTTCCCCTCCATGGAGGTGATGATGGGGGGTAGCCCACCTCATAAGAGGGTGATCACCGTTAAAGCTTGAAGGAACTACAAGGAGGCCAGAAACTCTGTGCTCCCATAGTACCTGTTCCCTGTGACTCCCACCCACAGTATGTCCCAGGACCCAAGGAGGTATACATTAGAATGTTAATGCAGCCTGGCACTACAGTCAGTTAATCCATTCCCAAATAATCAGTATTTAAAATCTGAAACCAAAAAGGCATAACTTTAAAGAGTCTACAATTTCAATTAATCAAATGGATCATGAGGCCACACAAGCTACAAATGGCGGCTAATTCTCTCATTTTGTACAACTCTTACTAGCATTAATTGGGACTTATGCAGATTCAACAATGTGAAATATGTCCCTCCTGGTCCAATCCTGCAAATACTTTATCACAGCACAATCACAGAACCCTCTGGCCCCAATCCTACAAGCTTGCACAAGAAAAATGCTGAATTGGAAGAGTTATCTGCACAAGGGCTAGGAAAATCATCATGTTAAAAGGGATTTAAAAAGGGAAAGCATCATGTTAAAAACCTTTTAAAAAGAAAAATTTCCTCACTTTTAATATAACCATGTTAGTTTACTTGATTAGTTTACATGTTAATTTACTAGATTTAAAAAAAAAAACTCCTTATGTTAGGTGAGCTTGGGCGGCAACAACAACAAAACTCAGACTGATTAGTTTCACTTTTTTTTCTGTTGCAAACACTGTAGAGGAATATTTGTTTTTAAAAAATAATGGCAGTTATTTCTACAGGATTTTGTGTTTTGTAAAAGTCAGGAACATTGTACATAAGTTAAATTTGCAGAATGTACTTTATAGTGTCTCCCTTTAAATCATGTTTCCAAACTGGAATATCAAGCCAAAAGAAGCAGAAACACTCATTTTCGATCTCTGGTCAGTCTTTCCCACTCACTCGCATACCATTCCTCCTTTTGTTATGGTTATAAAGTTTTAAATTAGTTTAACATGTACAGTTCTATATGAAACATTTCCAATATTAGACATTTTAAAAATCTAGAGCTTTTACTGACTAGATTTATACAGATGTTTATTAGTGTTGAACAGAAGTCACAAAAACAACTGCTGCCAAGAGTAGTAAAAGAACTCTCTGAATTAAACTCAGAAGTAACAACCAAGTCCCCATATCAGAACATTTGTGACCCTGGAGCCAAAAATTGCTGCCAGCCTTACCAATAAATCACGTCAGCCCAAATCAGCATTGACTGATACTTGTTGCCATCTGACTGAACTGCTTATATATTCAGGTTCAGTTTATCCTTATCCTATTTACATGCAGTTGAAAGGTAACAATGTACAGGGAGTTTTTCTTTATCATGCTCCAACTTTCCTCACCAGAGAGAAATATAAATCAAAATCAGTCATTTCCTCCCTAACTTTTGTTTCCATGCACTGCATTGTATAACTGTATCCAGAGAGTGTGTGTGTTTTGTTTTCCTGGCAAACACATCTACCAGCTCCTTCTGCGGTAAGGTAAGCAATTGAAACAGATTAATACTGAATCTATGCCTAAAAACTAGTACTTTGCAGTGTAGGAATGCTGGTATAGGATACCAGCAAAGCACTCCTAGTATGCTGTATCACAATAGTACTAGCAAAGCTGTGATTTGTGCTAGTATAATAAAGCCACCCACTGATGAACAAAAAACTCAGCTGGTAAAAGCTCAGAAACAATACTAGGGAATGAAGAAGAGAAAAGGAGACAGGAAACACATGATTGCAGGAGGACAGAAGCAGGGTAAGGAGACAGGAAACACACGGTTGCTGGAGGACAGAAGCAGGATAAGGAGACAGGAAACTCAAGGTTTCTGCTGATGGGTCACGGAGGGTTTTTTTTTTTTTAAAAAACGTTTTAAAACCCCCAACAGATCAGGTTTCTCTCTCTCTCTCTCTAACACACACACACACACACACACACAGTCTAAAACTACATCAGTTCCAAGTTAGTTTAGTTGGGAGAAAGATTATTATATTATGCTACACACCTTTACACTTCAGGTGACTTACAGTTCTTTCCTTCCCTAATATAGCTAGAAAGTTGGACCCTGTCCTTAAGGGGTCAAACTGTGAACGTACACATTTTATAAAACACAGCAGTGGTTGAGTCAACAAAACACAGGATTTAAGTATATTTTAAATCTGTAAGTGGAAAGGCAGAAGGCTCTTTTTTACTTTATTCTTATTAATCCCCTCTCTCATCCCATGTTCTATATGTAACAGGACAAGTGAATTGACCATTCAGTGTTCTTGAGAATGAACTTCCAAAATAAGCAACTACAGCAACATCTGAACAGGGCTTATCCAATGTCAAATTTGAGGGCACACAGTAAGCATTTGGCACATGGAACCTCTTTGTATTGACTTTTCAAGGTGGCAGTGCAAGTCTTAGCACTGAATAAGTACTTTTATTAATGGAAAATTACAATAAAAGTAACTTTTATTCAGCTAGGAAGAGGGAATCTCCATCGATTCGTACTACAAGTGAACTTTGTGTTTCTCTGAAAATAAAGCCAAAAGATGGTTAAGCTGATCTTCCTGATGCCACTTCTGATAACATCTCAAAACTGCACCTATCTCCAAGGGGAAGTCTGAGGCATTTTAGGCCACAACCTGGGTGGCAGAACTTGTTCTGTTCCCACTGCGAGAAAACCCTTGTAGATCTATGAAAATAGGAAACAGCAGGTTTCCCTGTCAGCTCCTCCAAGGAGATCAGATTGCAGAGAGGGGGAAGAATAATGAACAAAGAATAACCAGCTCACTATGGTACCTTCCTGAATTCTTTAGGTGAGGGTAGGAAGTTGTAGACCACCCCAGCAAAGGACCCCTAAGTTGAGGGGGGAAAGAATAGTGGATTATAAAATTCTATGGTTTTGTTACCATACCAGCAAATTTTGCAAGGGTCATGTGAAGTTCATTTGGAGTTTTCAGGAGTTCATGAACTTGCAATAGAGTTCAACACCGGGTGCGATCTCTGGTGAAACATGCCAATTTTAGTTCACTGCCTCTAAAAGTGGCAGTGGGTTTCACACATCCCTATTTATTAATTACTGAGTTAATACACTGAGAAACTATGACCATACTGAATACTCATTTTAAGTTATTTTTCCTTGCCAGGAGGTGGCCTTGTTGTACGGTAAATGCTGAAGGTGAGCAGTTTGTTTGCTTTTAAGAAGGAAACCCCTACAATCCCATGATTGCTGGCTGATGTCAGGTTAATTCAAAACTAAATGCTATATTCACTTATTTGCCTTCTCCAGTCTCATAGTTTAACATTCGTTTAATAACTGTGATAGGTGATTTACAATTGTGTTCCCAAAAGGAGCTTTGATGAGAATATTTATGATAGATTACTCTCTGTTTATTTCAAATTTGTCCTTGAAAACAGTCAGTATACTTATTGCTATCAGGAACTTGAGCATAATCCTTGAAACAGAATAAGAGACATTATGCTATTAAATGCATATTGAGCCAAATTAAATAACTGGAATTGCCATATGGGATCAGATCAGTGATTCATATAGTCTACTACCCTGTCTGACAGTGGCCAAAGCCTGGCACTTCAGAAGGATGTGTAAGAAGTTCAAGGCCGAAAAAGCTTGCCTATCAAGGATATTTGTTCCCAAACATGCATCCGTCAGCACTAGCAGCAGGTTTGGATAATTTTTGGTGGTGCCCAGAATGGGCCCAAGTCACGCCTCCCCTCTCCCTGCCACCTGCCTAAGGCTCTGGGAGGGAGTTTGGGTGCTGGGTGCGGGCTCTGGGATGGGACAGGGGGTTGGGGTGTAGGAGGGGGTCAGGGTGTTGGCACTTACCTCGGGTGACGCTGGCTCCTGAAACACCCATCTGGCAGAAGCTCAGCGCACGGGGTGGGGGCTGCAGAGATGTGCCAGCTGCTTCCGGGAACAGCGTGGAGCTGGCGGGCAGGAAGCCGCCTTAGTCCCGCTGAGCTGCTGGTGGCGGTGGTGGCAGCCAGGGGCCTCCAGCCCAGGCCCTTTTAAATTGCTCAAGGATGGCAGGTGGGACCAGGAGACACTCCAGGGGAGGCATGCGGGGCTGGAGGAGAGGCCCGGCCCCAAACATTGGTGGAGCCAATTCTGGGCCCAGAATATTCCTGGGCCCATACAACTCACTGCCCCTGCCTATCAGTTATGTATCTAAGTGCTTATACAGCACATGTCACCATGCTGTGCAAGTACCTCACAAAATTCAGAAGTACACATATTTTGGTCTCTCTTCACTGATAATAGCATAACCTAGACTGTGCATTTGTTATCATGGAGCAACTAAATCAAAGAAGTGGGTTTTGCATACGACTGTGAAGGCAGAGAGATTCGAGCTCCCTAGAAGTGTGGGAGGTCCACCAGCACCCAGACATGGCCCTGCCCATCCTCTCCCCTAAGATCCCACCCACGCTTGCTCCTTGTCACCCCCTCCCTCTGTCGCTCACCCTTAAGGCAGGTAAAAGGTGATAGGGCTATGGCCCCCCGACACCCCTCCCCCATGCATTCTGGTGCCCTTGCCCTGAATTCTTCTTGGAGATGTTTTCTTCGATGTTAAATGGCATACGGCCAAGACCCAATCTCTGCAAAACCCCACTAGAAACGCATCAATTTGACGATGATTCTCCATTTACAATTACATTTTGAGACCTATCAATTAGCCTACTTTTAATCTATTTGATGTGTACCATGTTAATTTTATATCTTTCTAGAGGTTTTTTGTTTTTGTTTTTTTAAATCAAAATGTCATGTGGTACCAAGTCAAATGCCTTACAGACATCTAAATATATTACATTAATACCTTTTACCTTGATCAACCAAACTTTTAATCCCATACAAACAATCAAGTTAGTTTGATAGGATCTATTTTCCATAATCCCATTCTGATTTGCATTAATTGTTATCCTCCTTTACATTAATTATGAATCAAATCACATATCAGCTTCTCTATTATACTTCCAGGGATTGATGTCAGACTGCCAGGCTTATAATTACCTGAATCATTCCATTTACCCTTTAAAAATACTGGCACAAGATTAGCTTTCTTCCAGTTGTCTGGAATGAGCACAGTGTTCCAACACTTATTAAAAAGCAACATTAATGGTCCAGCAAGTTTCTCCGTCAGCTCTTTTAAAACTCTAGGATGCAAGTTACCAAAACCTGCTGATTTTAAAATGTCTGACTTTAGTACCTGTTGTTTAGCATTCTCTTCAGATACTAGTGGAATGGAAAGAATGTTATAATAGAATAGGACTACATCATCTGTTTGTTCCCCCAAACAGAGTAAGAAATATTTATTGAACACTTTTCTGCATTATTATTGATAATTCTACCATTTCCATCTATTAATGGACCAACACCATTGTTAGGATTCTTTTTGTCCTTAATATATTTAAACTTCTTATTGTCCTTAGCTATTCTGGTCATTGAGTCTCCCGTGTCCTTTTGCTTCCCTTATCAGTTTTCTTCAATTCCTAGCTTTTGATTTATATTCATTACTATCAGCTTCCACTTTCTTTACATTGATAAGTTTCATTGGAACAAAATGGATCTAACTGGTAGAATGGTTACTGACCCACTAATCTGGATGTTATGATCACACTGGGTGTGGGAGAGATGAGGGGGTCAGGCTCTGGGTGGGAGCTCTGGGAGGGGGCAGTGGGTTGGGATGCAGGAGGGGGTGATGGCCCAGGTTACCTCGGGCAATCCCATGGAAATTTCAGAAGACAGAGGACCAAAACTTTGAATTTTGCCTGCAATTCATGGGAAACCAGTTAACACAGTAGAGGATGGGGAGAATGTGTTCTCTGCAGCCTGTGTTGCTGAGCAGATGGACCTTGCTGTTCTAAATCAAATGGAGCTTTAAAAAGGGGCTGACTTGATTCCTACGTACAGAGCATTACAATAAATCAATGATGGAGGCCATACATATATAGGCCACGTAACCAAGTGCAAATCAAACAAGAAGGGGTAGGTTTTTCCATCCATGGATGAGAGAGGACTTTTCTTTTCCAGCCACGACTGGGTATTCAGAAGCAGAAAGAAGTTCAGGCGAACAATAAGGCTGTGGGGGCAGTCTTGGCGGCAGATGTCACCAGATGAAGGTGATGTTATGGCAGTGATAAGATCTTCATATGACCAAAAGGAGATCCTCTTTTAGTGCCACTATAATCATCTCTGCTTCATATCCCTGCCTGAAGTCTGACTGATAAGGGTCCAAGATTTTGTTAGAGTCTAGGCTGATCTGGAGGAGATTTTTGGCAACTAGCTTGCTGAGGAATGGGAGGTTCAATACTGGTCAGAAGTTGAAAAGAGAAGTTGTATCAAATAAGAATTTCTTAACTATTGGACAGACAACATGTTGATACATTTCCTTCCTTAAATAAGTGTGACAAAGTTCCTCCTCTGCCTTGGAGGGTCCTGCACTTATTGGCGGATTTGCTCGCCTCAGAGATTCATGGCAGCCCTCAGTTTGGCCACTTTCGTGGCTCAAATCTGCTGGTCACTCAGCTAACCTCATCACCGGCCAGCAAAGGGAAAAGGAAGAAGAACAACCCCCGCAGTCTCTGCTGATCCACCAAGTGGATCAGGGAACAGAACAGAGACCTTCCCCTCTGGTGGAACCCATAGTCCAGGTCAACACCTCCCTGTGTCTGATCAGGAGTTGGGAGGTTTGGAGGGAACCCAGGCCCACCCTCTATTCCAGATTCCAGCCCAGGGCCCCGTGGATTGCAGCTGTCTAAAATGTCTCCTGTAACAGCTGCGTGACAGCTACAACTCCCTGAGCTACTTCCTGATAGCCTCCTCCCAACACCTTCTTTAACCTCACCACAGGACCTTCCTCCTGGTGTCTGATAACATTTGTACTCCTCAGTCCTCCAGCAGTACACCTTCCCACTCCAGCTCCTAATGCTTCTTGCTCCCAGCTCCTCACACAAACGCCTCACTGACTGAAGTGAGGTCCTTTTTAAACCAGGTGCCCTGATTAGCCTGAATTGATTCTAGCAGCTTCCCAATTGGCTCCAGGTGTCCTAATTAGCCTGCCTGCCTTAATTGGTTCTAGCAAGTTCCTGAGTGTTCTGGAATAATCCCTGTTATTTTACCCAGGAAAAAGGGACCTGCTTAATCTGGGACTAACATATCTACCTTCGACCATCCTCTTGCAGCCATCTGGCCTGACCCTGTCACATAAGGTTTTAATTATCTCAGAGGTAGCACCAGACACCCTCAACTCTTTCAGTAGACATGAATGGTGTGGATCAGTCACAGGTGGAGAATCAGCTCCCTTGTGTTGCTTCTAGGATTTCCTGTTGTATGAAAATGTTAAAAACAGATGATACAGAGTTGTCATATCCATGCCAGATGTATAGTTCCTTGTGTCTTGGGATTTTTTTTATGGAGAAAGATATGAAAGACAGTACCAAATATTTCTAAAAAACTCTCTAAAATGTTTTTCAAATAGTAGTTTTCCTGTAAAATGTGTGCAATGTACAAAATTATAATGATGTATTATAAAGGTTTTATTGGCCCTTATTTGGGGTGATCTCTGTAACTCACAAGTGCCTATGTCACTAGTGACTAATGCCATCATCTCAAACAGATGCCAATAAAACCTTTATACCACAATACACAACCTGATTTTCTCTCTGTATTCAACTCTTCACTATTTAACAATCAGTTATCACAACATTTCTGATTCAGTTTAGCCGGGGCCACATGTTCACTAACCAATTTCACTTGCTATTCAGAGCTAAACATTTTTGTAGAGAAAATGCAAGTTAAGGAAATCAAGTCAACTTAAAAATCAAGTTACACCAACCTTTTGACAGCACTTTACAAATAGTCAGTTTAACTGTTTTGTCCGTACAGGATTCCTATTTCTGCAAGCCTTTCAGAAAGCAACAGGGGAGGGGAAAATTCATTAAGAGATGCTTCTACATGCCACTATGATAAACTGAAGTGCAGTAGAATCAGTGAAGAAGACCTCCCATCAACATAGTGCGGTCTACCAGGGTTAGGTTGTATAACCGCTTTGCTCTGGGGTATAGATTTTTCACACCCCCAAGTAACGTAGTTATAGCAATATATGTAGACCTGGCCCAAGGCTTTCAGCTCTGAAGTTTCCAAATGTCAGCCAAGATGGCAGCCATCACCATACAGTCTTAGGTGACCATTTTCAAAGCAATCCTTACATTTCCATGAAAAATACCTTCTCAAGTTTTCCTCAGTTTGCCTTGTCAGCAAGATGGGAAGAAGAGATATTTTTAATGATCTGTAGCATTTGGATTTTTAAAATCCTTTTTCTGTATCTAAGCAACAGACCATTGTAACTTTTCAACATTTCTCTTAACACTTCAGACACTGCAGTGCATTTGGTCCTCTCTCCCTAATCTTTGTGAGCATTCCACTTTCTTGGTATGTCAGAGTGATGAAAAACATAATCGCCATGCCCGTGCATTTATAAACAAAATACCACTCAGGGCTGTTTAAAAGTGGTGTCAGTTTTTACCTGAAGAGAGCTTTCCATAATAAACTGAAACCAATGATAAATTTCACAAATATTTGCTTTGTCTCCCTAGGTTACTCATCTGTATAATAAGAAAACAAAAGCATATTAGTACATTATACCGTCATAATTAAAATTATAAAAATGCTACAAGAGATCTAATGCAAATGCATACGAGTTGAAATATAACTAAGGAAACAAATTCTGGTCTCAAGCACAGACTTCGAGAACAGAGTTTTATGCAGGAGTCTAGGGAAAGAAATACCTGTCCCCCAGCCTGGACAGAAGGAATAAAGCACTTGCAAAAATAGGCAGCTAATACAGTCTATGGCAGCAACAAAGGCTATAGTTCCCTATGCTGAGTTTTGGGCCCAAGGATCCATGCTGTGTGTAGACCTACTCATAAGACCACTCAGTCATCCCTGCCCACCTTCTCACACACTTTCGCCTCTTCCTCAAGCACCCAATCAAAGCACAGGAGGAGGATTGTGGAGTTTCCCAGCGCAGGCTTTCAGCAGCTTGTCTCCCCTAGCCCCCTGCCAGTGGAAACATTCTGGGTACAGAATTCAGCATTTCTGCTACATTTCAGACCAGGCATGCCGACTGGTGTGGTAACACAGGATTAGGCTCTGTGTGTCAAACAATTTTATTTCTTTCTTTGGGAACCAGTCAGGATTCACATCCAGAGTCAGTAAATGCAAGCTGTACAGAGTTTTCTAAAACAGGAGGATTAAACATATGTTTAAACTTATTTGCCTCTGGGAGCTCTTTTCCTGTTACAAAGCCCATTTTGTTCATGTGAGACCCTAAGGTCAGCAGCTGGATTGCCCTCATATTAACCATTTGAGCACAGTCTCCTTTCTTGATGTTTGCTGCAGAAAATGATACATGAGTTATCTGCTCCAGGCTCTGTGTCTGCTCTACTGGATCTTTATCCATTTCCTGATTAGCTTTCAGGATTTTAGTCCCAGTACAGCTGTTTTCATTGTAATAACTCTTACAATACAGCTACTCCTTTTATGGGCATAGAAGTGCATTGAGCAAGACATGAACAAGTTAGATGATAGGGATGTGGGCTTGGGATTTTTTTGTTTTGTTTTTAGTGTTCTTTCTAAGTAGGCATATGTCCATCTTATCTTATTAAAATATTGTCCATTTACTACAGTTATCCTAGAATTTTGTGTGCATTTTCTTTGTCTTCCCCAAATACTTCCCCGCCTTTGCAACGAAACATAACTGGAAATCAGCTAATTCAAGGACTTATTTTTTTTTTTTTAATACAAGACTCCATATAAATCAAGAAGATTGAATCTGCGAATTATGGTTTTATCATCCCTTGTGCAGACATTCTGACCACATATCCTTCAATCACTATGCATCTTTTGTGCATCTGCAGTAAAACTGCACTTAAGTAGTTTTCTTCAAAAAAAGTGAGCCATACTAACAAAAAGCTGATAAAAGCAAATTATGGAAGAAATGTCATTAGGCATGTTTATGTTTCACAGTTTCCTAATCATGGAATGCAGTTTTTTCTTCAACAGTTAGTAGCTGGTAAAGGTTGAAACATTAGTACAATGACTTCAGCTCATTTTTAATTAAATGTAACATGTCATGAATCTGTACATCCTCCTCAAATCAAGCTAAAGTTCAGTCAATTTGTCATGGCTCATCCAAAGAAATATTCAATGTGGTGTGAAGGAATTTAGCACCACTAAATTAAAAGGATCATCATTAAAAGGAAACATGTGACTAAATCCCAATGCATTGTGCTAAGTATCTACTATGCTGTCTGAGTACCACTTCTTTGCTAAGAAGCAGATTCTCATCTGTCCTTCAGTATATATCTATTATGTACTTTCAACTGTCACTCACAGGTATTTTGAACCCACATATCTTTACACTACTACTTTCATTTTTTAAAATGTAGAACCAAAAAAGTAAAACGGCACATGAAAAACTTCCTTGTGCTTTAACTATGGTCATCACAATGTTTATAAATTACTACTTGATTTTTGTTGTGCTTAAGATGTTTCCATATTTTGAAGTTAATATTAAAAACAAACAAAAAGAACCCCCTCTAAGCACTATTATTAACACCATCCTAAAGTTACAGCTAATCAATTAACTTAATTCACATGGGTATAAAACACTACCATTCTGTTTTGGTAGTTGTGCCCCAGGGACTGCTTAATGCCAACTGGCAGAGGGCATAAGGGTGTGTAGGGATTTACAGGGATCCCATGTCTGCTGTCTACATAATAATGCACCAAAGGGTAGCATGTGAGGTCTCTACAAATAGGCAGACATACTGGCCATCTTAGTCACTGTGAAATGTATGTACAGGTAATTTCTTAAATATAATATATTTATACTGGAAATTATGTTCTTAAAGACCTTGAAGTTAAAAGCAGGTCACCAGGAGGTGACCAGCCTCAGACAGACTGTGTTCAGGCAGGGGATAGGAGACACTTATCTCTCTTTGTCTGGTCAGGTGTGTATTATGCATCTCAGAAGATAAGCCCATCTGCAAGCAGAGCCAGATGCTGATTAAAAGACTGCAAGGTCAACAAGAAAAGGAGGCCACATGGAAGAACAATCAGCAGGAAGTGTCCTGTTTATGAATAACAATCAAAGGACTGTTGAGAGATATATATCTGGGATTTTAAAGAGACAGAGGGGGATCTTTCCACTGAGGAGGCAAAAGGACAGTGTGAACAGAAGATCACAGCCAAGCCTGGCTGTCATATGCTGGAAGAATTTTGGGTAAGCTTTTGTTCTATATGACATGACAATACTAGTTAAGTAAATTAAGGTTCTAGATAGCATGTTATGCTTTTAGTTTCTATGTAACCATTTGATTCCATTAATTCTATTTGCTTCTTCTCAAATGTCTGTTCTTTATTAAATAAACTTCTTCTCGCTTTTACTATAAACATATCTAAGTGCTGTGAACTGAGCAGAGTGGTTATCCTAAGGTGTAACTGGTAAGCTGCTCTGTACTATTCCTTTGAAAGTAGCAGAGCTGTGAACTGCATGAGTGTCCAGTGGAACAGGGGCTGAGAACTCCAGAGGACTGCTTGGAGTGCTCAGGGGTTGAACCATACCTATCCTTTACCTATAAACAAAAAGCAAGGCCTCTGGAAGGCTGGAAGGCAGTGCTTGTGTTGCCAGAGACTGGTGGTATTGGGGAACTGACCCATAGCAGAGACATGACATCTAATTTGTTTTCTGTAAATGACTACACAAGGAGTAGGACAACACAGCATCAGGCCCATTAAATGTATGAAGTACACTGTAAAAATCATGTGTAATCCACATATACTTTGCAGTAAATTAAGTCCCTTTACAACCAGCACTTGCTGTTCTTATGCAACAAGAGCCTCCAGTAGCCCATGATTTTGAAAAGATAGAAAATCAAGCATAAACAAGCAATTAATGTCTGGGTGGACACCCAAACAGTTTAATAGTAGGTAGAGAAAAGCTTCTTTAACTTCAACCTATACCTATAGTAACTTTCTAGTAACTAGTTTTTCACTGTTGTTGGGATTGGATTGGGTTTTCTACCAGCAATTTTGTGATTGAATTTTATACAATGGAAGCAAGGGACTTTGAACTGCTTCTAGCCTGTTACAGGGCAAAATGGTTCTCTTACTCCCATACCTCATGGTCCTGGGTAAGACTCCACATGGAGAAACAAAGGGGTTTTTTTCCCTGCATATTCCTTTCTGACTGAGCATTTTTTGCCTACTTGAAATATGCAAGTAGCACCCAAGAGCTCTGCCATATATGGATCACATTTGCTGTAGGAGGAAAGTGAACAGGAACAAGTGCTAAATGTTGAGAGGTGCAACAACAAAGCAGATGTGTTAGGGGAAATTGCAGTCCTCCTGGGGGCAGGAAGAGAATGCAGATGAACAGGGAGATGGTAGGTGAGTACCAGCCAATTACAGCTTGGAGAGAGCTGGGGAGCCGATCAGACCCCACACAGCTGTTGGCTGCAGTAAAGGGAATGAAACTGATAGACATTCTTATTGAAATATTAATGGCCTGCTAGATACTGGAGAACAAGAATGAGGATTAAAGCAAGGTGCTGAGACTAGAGAATAGCAGAGGAGGTGAGAGCAAGGGAGAGATCAGGAACTGGGAGGCTGTAGGTTTGTCTCAATGCTACTAATCACTATGGCAGGGTGAGGCTTTCCTATTTCAGCAGCTACTATCCCATACCAAGCATATTATCCAAGCCTTTACATGAAAAGAGAACTTCAGTAATATTCCATAGATAACTTTTTGGACAGGGGTGGGTAGTGGTGGCCCTGCCACTGTTTCCTCCAAGCTACATCCCAAGGTCAGATCCAGGGTCAGCAGTGCAAAGAACCAGACAGACAGTTACGTGCCTTTACAGTAAGAGCAGCAACAAGCAAGCTGTGCTCCTCTCCCCTTCACAAACTCTCTGTTTATCAAAGTGAATGTTGCCCACAGTATTTAACGCATAGTAAGAACTAGGATGAAATGATATGATATAAATCCACTGTAAATGATTTAAGTATATCCACACAGATTATTTACAAAATAGATGTAGTTAAATCCAACAGGTTTCAGAGTAGCAGCCGTGTTAGTCTGTATTCGCAAAAAGAAAAGGAGTACTTGTGGCACCTTAGACACTAACAAATTTTGTTAGTCTCTAAGGTGCCACAAGTACTCCTTTTCTTTTTGTTAAATCCAACAGAAACTGATGCAAATTGTGTTTAGATGAGCTGGGTGAAGAAGAGTTCCTATATTTGGTGCTGCTTTTTTTTCATTTGGAAACAGTTTTCTGCAAGATTGGGCCGATTGACAGGGAACTTGAGTTTACTCTGATGTTTGAATCTTCCCAACAGAAGAAAACAGACACTTAATTTTTGTAATCATAACTCCAAATTCTCAGAATGAAGCAAAAGTCACTAAAATTAAGGACCCACAAATATTTCACAACTGCAGTTTTTTCTTGTGTCTAATATTAAAATTGACAGAAGTGTTGGCATTGATGGCACAGATCTTATCTGATGTTAGTGGTATAAGGAAGCTTTGAATTTTGAAGACCAAATTATTATATTTATGAAAATCATGAACATATGCTTACTGTATTTAAAATGAGATAAGAGAGCCTCAGTCAGACCTGCCTTTCCCCATCCAATTCATTGGCTCAACCAAATGCAGTCAGAGTCTTGGCATCATTCACTGAAAAAAGCTGTTACATCAACCAGAAAACTTGTTTTTCTTGGAAGAAGTTTCCTATCAGATTGAGCCAGCAGTCAAAATTATACAACTCAATGTCTCCACCCATTTAAAAAAAAAAAAAGGAGAAGAAGAGTTATCAGATTATTAACATTTTGTATGGTGCTGTATAGAACTAGTATTGAATGGTAGATTTTCTGTGCAATATTTTACAATGACAGATCAAAATGGTTATATCAAAGTAAATGGTCCAATAGAAAATACTCCATAAAGTCCTGATCATTCAAATGAATCCTAGTACGCTAAGTAAGGAAGTTAACCACCAACAATGCAGGTTATGTTGATAGAGTTGATGTTACTTTTTGTTGGGTTATTAATCTTCCCTAAATCTAGGATATCCCTTTAGTTTGAATTACATGGACAAAAAAAGGAGAAGTAAATAAATGTCCTAGCTCTCTTCATAGCTAAACAATTAATTTATATATATTATATATAAATAATAAAATAAAAACCTCCAGCAGATAAACCACAGCAAATTTTCAATCACAGCAAATTTCCTATGCCTACACCTTTGTGTGTCGCTGATTTTCCAGAGGTTTCCTCAATATTGTTACCATCAGTTCAGCTTGACTGGTAGTAGCTCTAGAGAAAGTAGGGCACCAGGTGACCACTTATTTTGTCGGACAACAAAGTGGTTAAACTGTTGGCAACTGCATGGATACCCAGCTATGCTAGCACTCCCAACATTGTTATCACTGGCAGAGTGGAACTGATATTAGCAGTGGCAGGGAACTGTTAAAGTATCTGGTGTAGAAAAGATCATAATGAATCTCTCTGCTGGTGGATTGGAATAAAGTGTTTCCCTTACCCACCTCCTGCTTCAAGTTTTCAATTGGCTAAAAACGGAATCATGTGACCAGTTACTACTCTAAACTATTGGCTAGAAAAAGACAAGGTTGCACCTTATAAACATGTTACATCCATGAGTAGTATGTATTATAGGGTGGTTATAAGTCCGTCAACATAAGGGGGGGGGGTGTTTGTGTGTACATATATATTAGTTATAGTTATAAGCAACTACTGATCTGTTGTACTCAAAACAGTCTACAACAATTGATTAAAATAACATTACATCATTTACTAACACTCTATGAACTATAATTAGGGCCCCACCAAATTCATGGTCCATTTTGGTCAATTTTGTGGTCATAGAACTTAAAAAAAATCATCAATTTTAGAATTCCAGATATTTAAATCTGAAATTTCATGGTAATTATAATTGTAGGGATCCTGATACAAAAAGGAGCTGTATGTGGCAGGGTGCAAGGTTATTGTAAGGGGGGGTTACGGTACTGCTACCCTTACTTCTGCGCTGCTGCTGACAGAGCGCCACCTTCAGAGGTGCTTACTTCTGGAGAGCAGCAGCTGCTGGCTGGGAGCCCAGCTCTGAATGCAGAGCTGCCACCAGGAGCAGCACAGAAGGATGGCATGGTATGGTATTGACACCCTTATTTCTGCGCTGCTGCTGACAGAGCACCACCTTCAAAGCTCAGTGCCCAGCCAACAGCTGCAATTCTCCAGCCACCCAGCTCTGAAGGCAGTGCAGAAGTAAGGGTGGCAATACCACGATCCCCCTAAAATAACCTTGCGACCCCCCTGCAACTCCCTTTTGGGTCAGGACCCCCAATTTGAGAAACACTGGGCTTCCCCATGAAATCTGTTTGGAAAAGGGTAAAAGCACACAAAAGACCAGATTTCACAATCTGCGACGCATTTTACATGGCTGTGAATTTGGTAGGGCCCCATTTATAAATTTAGTCATAGTGGTTTTAGTTTGTTTGTTTTTGCGAGGGGAAGGGAGGGAGGTTTGGACAAGTCTGCACTTTACTATGGTACAGATGCAATGTACATTCACTGAACAAAACAGCCAACACAACACATAGATCAGCAAAATGATCTGTTATACCACTTGAGAAAACTTCAGAAGAGTTTAATGTGATATGGACAGAGGGGAAGGGAGGGAGGTTTGGACAAGTCTGCACTTTACTATGGTACAGATGCAATGTACATTCACTGAACAAAACAGCCAACACAACACATAGATCAGCAAAATGATCTGTTATACCACTTGAGAAAACTTCAGAAGAGTTTAATGTGATATGGACAGTCCTGACAAGCATTAGCTACATAAAATAATGTTCTTGATATTAAATATGTCTACTCAGTCTGTTCTCGGTCACTATATCACATTTCAGTAATTGATCCATCTAGTGATATTTCACTACTTTTGCTTTCGTTATCTAGGCATTATGTAAAATACATCTTTTTTAGAAAAAAAAATTATTTTCTATACTGATCCAGACTGAAATCATCAAATTATTCAGCCCGGGGGGGGGAGGAGAGGGGGGGAAACAAGGACTGATACAATACTTAAGCCCTTCATGTGTAGCATAAGTATGCCTTAGGTGGCAGATAAGATCTTCCTTGGCTCCTCTGCACTAAGGTGACTTTCACCCTAACCTGCATAATTAATACAGTTACACCGTGCATTTCATATTATACATTCCAAATACTGTTAACATCAGCACTCTGTAACAACCACACATTGCCATGCTGAAAAACAGAAGCCTCTATAACCGAGCCAAATTGAGAACTGAAACAGAACACACACATTTTTGGAATCAGACTACCTATATAAAAATCTTAAAGCCATAATGTAACATGTATCCATAATGTAATGAAACATTATACTGTTAGGACAAAGTAAAATGCAACATCTGACCATATATACTAATCCTCTGTCCCCACCCTGCCAAAAAAAACCCTCAAGAGCTAAACAAAACAAAAAACCAGCCACACACCCATATCAATTCTTCCCCTTTATCTTTAATCTCATCTCCAAGTTCCAAACAGGTTTCAGATAATAAAATAAAGAATTCAGCCACTGTGTTTTGTTCATTACATCTAAGATATTGGATATATCAATGAATCAGTCAACTTCTCAAATCAGATGTGCAAAGCAAGCAGACACACAGCAGGCAAAGGGCAACTTCTAACTGATGTTTGTTTTCTAAATTAAAAGATCACCAAACATAAAAGTTACAGTATATAACTTCAGGTTTCAGAGTAGCAGCCGTGTTAGTCTGTATTCGCAAAAAGAGGAGTACTTGTGGCACCTTAGAGACTAACAAATTTATTAGAGCATAAGCTTTCGTGAGCTACAGCTCACTTCATCGGATGCATTTGGTGGAAAAAGCAGAGGAGAGATTTATACACACACACACACACACACACACACACACACACAGAAGTTCTCCATTACTTTTCCACACATCCCTGTGGTGAATTACAAATAAATAATAGCAGATAGTTAAGATAGTTATTAACACTTGATAAGATAGGGTGAGGTAAAGGTGTACAGATTATATGGTTCTGCAAGAGAAAAGTAAAGAGCCATAAAAGAGAACACTATTTGTAGTGTCGTTGTAGCCATGTTGGTCCCAGGATATTAGATAGACAAAGTGGGTGAAGTAATATCCGTTAATGGACCAACCTGCACAGGCGCCAGCTTTCCAAAGTGCTGGGCGGGGGGGTGCCCAACACCCAGCTCTGCCCGTGCCCCAACCCTTCCCCCAAGGCCCCACCCCAGGCCCTGTCCCAACTCCATCCCTTCCCCCAAGGCCCCGCCCCGCTTCTTCCCATCCCTGATCCACGTCTTCCCACCCCCACCCCGCCTCTTCCCGCCCAGTTTCACCCACTCCCCCAAGCGCGCCATGTCCTCGCTCCCCCCCACCCCCCCGAGCCTCCTGAACACCATGAAACAGCTGATAGAGGCGGGCAGGAGGCATGGGCACAGATCTGTGAGGCCCACCAGAGGGAGGCGCTTGGGGGGGAGCTGAAATGGGGGCTGCTGGTGGGTGCTCAACAGCAAAGATTTTTCCCTGGGGGTGCTCCAGCCCCGGAACACCTATGGAATCGGCTCCTATGCCAATTTGTGTTGATGAAAGAGGTAAGATCAGGACCTGAAGAAGAGGAGTAGCTTGGTGTAGCTCCAAATCTTGTCTCTTTCACCAACGCAAGTTGGTCCAAGAAAAGATATTATCTCACCTACTTCATCTCTCTAATAAAAGAGAAAGGACATATTTAGGATGTACCCAAATACTAGGGGTATGATAAAACAAAACAAAGAAGTGACCAGAAACAATGAGCTATTAACAGCATCATTAAAATGTTTCCCCCCTGTGGGTTAAAAAAAGCTGCCACATACACACAACACAATTTGAAGTTTCATTTATGGTTTTGAGGGTTTTCCTAGAATGAGGACAGGGAAAGGAGGTGAATCCTTGCCACACCAATCCAGGCTGCTAAATGAATTTTACAGAAAATTCTCACATATTTATTTTATTGAAACAAATATTATTACTCAACACTAACTCCTTAACAAAGGTCCAGTTGGGGATACAACATGGTTTGCTATTATTTTTTGTTTCAATAGTATAATAAGTGAAACCATACTTCTCTACATACAAGATAGATGTGAGTTAGCCCTCCTGGCAGACTGGTTACATGTTCCTGGCATGAGTTTATTCTGTTTTTCTTCATGATGAATAAGCACATCAGCATATCCTAGCTAAATCAGGAGTGCAACAGTAAGATAAATGTGTGCATATAACAGGGAAGGGAAGGCAACAGAATGACTCCCGCATTGTCTTCAGTGGAGCTGGAGAAAACCCTGTATGAACAAGTGGAGAGTTCAGTCTCAATGCTCATTCAGAACTTGGCCCCTCTGGTGTAAATGCCAATAAGTGTGCTAAAAGCAATGTAAGGTGCAGTGGTGGTTTTACTGATGAAGCAACCTTGGTCATCATTAAAGTTAAAGTTAGTGCTGTTTAAATTACTGATTTGTTTTGGTTCAGTCAACACACCAAAATAAAATAAATAATAGCTTCACAATGACCCAAAATGAAAAAAATTGTTTCATTTGTAACAATATGTTTTGTTCATTTCAACTTTTTTTAAACCTTTTTTGAAAGATTTAAGTAAAATGCAATATAAAAAGACGTTTCAAACTGAAATATTGAAACATTTCATTCTGAATAAGTTAAAAAAAGAAAACATTTTCAATTTTGCTCAGATCTTCCCTTTCCTAACTGAAACAATTCTGCCAATTTGACCCAAATTTCTTACATATTTCAGTTGACCTAAATCAGCCTTGGTTAGCCAGAAAAGTTTTGTCCAAAAAATTCGTCCAACTCTAATGAAAATGTAAGCATTTGTAAACAGTTAATTGAGGTTTCCAGTTTTCTCCTATACTTACAATAAAAGTTTCTTTGGTAAGTTTTGGAAAATGTTGACTTTTTAATGGCTTCTACTGTACCAGCCCACTAGAAACTACAGTGAGACTACAGACTTGTTGCACAGAATATCTGTCACCTGTGAAGTGGCTCAGTTCTTCATTACCACCAATGCGGATGAGATTTAAAGTGTATGACAAAGTTGAAAGATTCCATATGTGCAATCTTAGCCCTATTGGAGTCAGAGGGAGTTTGGCCAATGACTTCAGTGGGGCCAGGATTTCACCTCATCTCTTCCATTACCAAACCCGTGACACCCCCAGACCTGCACTATTAAATAAAAGTAAATAAAAACCTTCCCCCCTTTTCATGTTTTATTGTTAGACACTAGAAAGAGAGGGAAACATCAAGGTACTACTTAATTATTTTTTAAATTACTTCTCTCATTGTTTATTAACCTCTTGAAAGATTAAAATTAAAGATTGTTTACTTACCAAACTTTTTTTTCCTCCACTCCTCCTCGGGCACATTGGTTTATTATTTGAGGGTTGCTCATTATGAGTGCTGGGCTACTGCCATTCATCTTTTTTCTAAAAAGCAAATAAAAATATTGAGTAATTAAAAAAAAATCAGGTGAACAGATTTATGCATTTGCAAATATATACAAGAGAAACAGAGTAGATCAAACTTTGGACAAGCATTTTAGGACCAAATTTTGCCAGCCTCACTCGAGTAATCTCCAAGTTAATCAATGGGACTACTTGCATGAATAAATTGAACAGTATTTAGCCATTGTTTTTCAGAGTTGCTAGTTCTGCAGAAGCCAACACTGATTGCCTTTTGTTTACTTCTTTGAATGTGTGCCAGCACAGTTCATGTCAGCAAGATTATGCATAGAGCTATATGTAATGTTAGTTATGTTCCCGCAGAGCAGCAGTAGGAGCTAACATATTACTTTAGGATGAGCCTCAGAAAAATTGGTGGACTGATTTACTTTTCAAATGTTTAAAAATGTAGAGGATCTTCTTCACTAAATTATATCACTTCTAAGGTCAGATTTCAGCCCCAAATTAATAAAGTGCCACTTTCAGGAACGAGGCCTGAAGTCATTCTATAAAACAGGATAAACATATTCAAGTACTGGCAGTAATAATTTCCATACTGTAACATTTCTGAAAGGTACACATGGCCTAATCTGCTCCAAGTCTGTGCTTTTCACATGCTAATTAGAAGTATAAACCAAAGCCCCCAAAATTGAGAAAGTTAATTGCATCATGAAATATGATCCACAGTAGTAATGTGAAACTTCTCTGCAAAGGTTGCTTTTGGGGTTTTTTTTGTTTGTTTTTTTAATAGTCAAACAAAATAATACCAGATATTTTCAGCCATCAGAATCATCATGTTTGTGTTCAGCAAGCTCTGGATTTCATCAGAATCAGCCTACAGATTTATCAGGCTAACAACATTTACATCAGCAGTACGACAGATCACTGTCTTCTGCAGACTAATGAATTAAAACAACCAGAATGCAAGCCACCAGAAGCTAGGAAAATTTCTGGTAAACAATGTTTTTCCTTTCTTAAATAAAAGGGTCCAGAGATTCATTACAATGGGTACTTCCGCCAGCTTGAAGCAGAACCAGAACTGACAGTCACTGGCAGTAGGGAAATGGCCCATCCCCAGATAAAACTGGAGGAAACTTCTATCTACACAGCAGCAAACAGCTCAGCCAAATCTCCTTGCCACAGAACTTTAATGAGAAAAATTTCAACCTTTATTTCAAATGTCTGACTAACAACTGGGGCACCGTAGTGTAACTACCTAATTCCCAGCTGTGTCCCATAGTTGAATTTGCCTTTTGGAGACATAGTCAACTCAGCTCCCTTTCCCCTTCCTAGATGTTTCTGGTATCCAGTGCACCTGCAGGCTTCAGGGAGTGAGCAAGGCCAAGAAAGCCAGAAGCAAATGGAAAGGTCTGTGTCTCCTGCTTCACCTGCCCGGTACTCTCTTTACTGATGTATTTTACTGGGGAGCTCTGCTGACTCTGTAGGCAGAGTGTAGTCCCCCCCACCCCCCCTCCCACACACACAAACCCAGTCTTGGTGGGGTTGCCTCAACCTCTAGACACAGACTCTTCCCCAAGAAGGCAGGAATGGAATAGCTGGCTTCAGGGGGTAAGCTGTTCCTACTTCTCCATCTCCATCTGGGGAGGAATGCCAGAAGGGTACCATACTGGATAGAAAATTGGGCCTTTGTCCCTATAGTTTGCACCAGCAGCCGCACTCCTGACTGTAGAGCAGGAGTGGGCAAACTATGGCCCAGAGGCCAGCCCTCAAGTTCCCACCAGGCAGCAGGGTCTGGGGCTTGCCCCGCTCCAGCCGGGATGCACTCCTGGAAGTAGCAGCATGTCCCCCCTCTGACTCCTACACATAGGGGAAGCCAGGGGGCTCTGCACACTGCCCCCGTCCCAAGTGCCGCCCCGCAGCTCCCATTGGCCAAGAACCAAGGAGTCGCAGAGGTGATGCCTGTGGGTGGGGCAGCGCACAGAGCCACCTGGCTGCGCCTCCATGTAGGAGTCGGAGCAGGGACATGCTGCTGCTTCTGAGAGCTGCTTGAGGTAAGTGCCCCCCAGAGCCTGAACCCCTGACCCAGACCCAGTCCTGATCCCCCTCCCACCCTCTGAACCCCTCAGTCCCAGTCTGGAGCACCCTCCTGCACCTGCAACCCCTCATCCCCAGCCCCATCCCAGAGCCTGTACCCACAGCTGGAGCCCTCACCCCAACCCCCAATTTCATGAGCATTCATGACCCCAATCACCCCAATCCCCTGCCCGGAGCCCCCTCCTGAACCCTGAACTCCTCTTTTCCAGTCCCACCCCAAAGCCCACACCCCCAGCTGGAGCCCTCACCCCAACCCCCAATTTCATGAGCATTCATGGCCCGCTATACAATTTCCATACCCAGCATGGCCCTTGGGCCAAAAAGTTTGCCCATCCCTGCTGTAGCGCTTGGCCACCTCCTCACATTCTGCCTCTTCTCTGGATCTGGTTGGAGGGCGATGGACACTGCCAGCACTGGAGAATACAGTAAGGTGCCAACACGTCCAGCTCCCTCATCTTGCTACCTCCTCAGGAGAACCCTAGTGATATCCCTGGTTAGGGCCTCCCAGGGAGATGCAGATTCTTCTGGCCTATGTGGTAGAAAGGGGTAGAATCTCCAGGGAGGCCATTTTTTGAAACCTAGTTCTGTTACTGAGAGACCCAGAAGGGGCCCTTACTGTGAATGGAAGACAATAAGACTAGCCTATTTGAAGGTAGAAAGAACAATTATTCTTCGAGATGGGTGTCCCTGTGGGTGCTCTACTTCAGGGGAATGCATGCCTCCATGCCTTTGATCAGAGAGTTTCAGCAGCAGTGCTCGTCTAAGTCATGCATGAGCTATCCCCGTCTCTCACCATTGTCGGTACCTATCCAGCGCACATAGGCTGTGGGGAATGCCTCGGTGCCATGTCCAGTTCCATCAGTACCATAGCAAAGGAGGAGGACATTTGTTTGCCTCTCAACTCTGAGTCTGTCCATTTGGGGTCAGTGGTTGTCATGGTACACGTGATACTGGAGGATCCTGGTGCCTTGTATGTAACTCAGTTGCGGTCTGGTCAGTACCGAGGGTAGGAAATGACCTGAAGACCTCTTCTTTTTTGATGGGTCTTTCAGTGGAGAAGTTGATGCTCTTTTCCTCAGAGCCTTTTTTGGAGGAATGAGCTTTCTTGTGTGGAGAAGATGACATCTCTGGAGATCTTTGTCCTGCTGGCCAGGATTGGATGCCAGGCACAGAGACTTCTTCAGAAGAATAAGTTTCAGATGCAAATCTCTGTCCTTTCAGGCTTGAGCCTTTAGGTTACTGCAGTGAGAACACTTCCGAGGTGTATGTATCTCACCTAAGCAGTGGACACATTGAGAGTGTCCATTCAGCACCAGGATCGCCCCCTGGCAGGAAAGGCAACACTTGAAGCCTGATGAACCAGGCATACTGTAACTATGGCAGTTCAACCATATAGTTGAACAGTAACTGTTCAGATGGTTGAAATAGAGTTATAAAAAGAAAAACAAATTTAAACAGAAAATAAATAGGGAAAGAAAGGGTAAGTAACCATATCTAATCTATTAAAAAGTATTCTAAGAACAAACTCTTCTAAGCTGTAAGAATAGTATCTGTTTTCACACTGCTGGGAGCTCTGTCTCAGGCCAAGGACGGTTGAGAAGGAACTGAGAGGGGTCGGGTTGCAAGTGCTAAGTAGGCGCCGACAACAGCATGAGATGGGGATAGTGCATTCACCTGAAGTGGAACTCCTACAGGGACTCTCCTTGAAGAAGAATTAATGTTTATGCCCAATTCATTGCATAATTATTCAAGATGAGCTCACCTAAATATTGGCTAAAGACAAATATACAAGTTAATTATTACTTACAGATAGCTTTGATTTGTACACACCCACCACTTGCCCAAAAAGTTGATATATTTATTCACAAGTTCTCATCTGCTCATTTTACTAGAGCTGGGCAAAATTTGGAATTTCTACCCCATAGGAAATTCCAAATTTCCCCCAAATTGGGATGAAAAGTTGAAATTTCAAATCTTTCTGCTGAATGGAAATTTAAAAAAAAAAAAATAAATAAATTTTGACATTCCCATAATCAAAAGATCTGGGGTTTTTTTTTGTTGAAATTACCCAAAACCCTTTGTTTTGAGTCATTTCAATATTCAAAGGTGTTTTCCCATTGTGATGCATTGCCTTATTGGAGTTGTAGTTTAGAAGTCTGACATACCCCATTCTCTCCTCACTGGACTACATCTCCCATAATGCTCCAAAAGTCACGTCTCCCATGATGTACAACACAGCGCTGTCAGAGGAAATGTTGTTTCAAGGTAGATATACTCCAGGGAGCCCAGCACAGAGGAGAGAAGAGCCAGAACTACAGTTCCCTTAAGGCAATCTGACACAACAGGAAAATGCAGCTTAATGCTTTGCTAAGCGAATTCTAAATGAAGTGTTTCAGAAGGGTTAAACCTAAACATTCAGATTTTGGTCAAATCAACATCTCATGAAGTTTTTCTCCTTGAAGTTACTCATTGAGCACAAAACTCTCTTAGAATTGCTTCAGCACATGTGTCTTAGACTGGGACTAAATTCTAACATACAATTATAACTTGTGCTGTTGTTCAGAGAAAATGTATATACTGTCAAAAATTACAGTATATGTTTAAGTGACCTATACAGAATTAAAGATAAAACTACTAACGCAAGATTTTGTTCTCAGATGACAAAATAGTGTTACAAGATTGAAATACAGCCATCATCATCAGAAATAATTTTCCAGTGATATATTAAAAATTCATTCATTCAAGAAGCACTATAAATAGTCCAGCAGGATAAACAGGCTACCCACAAGTGTCTTAATATCCATGTCCAACTCTTGTTTGAACTTGAACTATAAAGCACTGTGCATGCTAAAGCCTGAAGGGGAAAAAAAATAAATCTACCAACCCTTTCCTAATAATCTGGAGCTATTTGCTAAAGTCAGTCAATGAATATTAATTTAAAAGACTCAACCCAAGATGTAATCTGTTCCTCACCCTCATTTTGTGCAGTGAACCTTGACTGCTCCTGATAAAGGTACATGTACCGTAATTATATGCTATAGGCCAGTGGTTCTCAAACTATTTTTACTGGTGACTCCTTTTACATAGCAAACCTCTGAATGCAACCCCCCTCCCTTATATATAAAAAAAGTGTTTATAATTTATCTACCACCACTATATATGCTGGAGGCAAAGCGGGGTTTGTGGTGGAGGCTAACAGCTCAAGACCCCACATGTAATAACCTTGCAATCCCCTCAGGGGTCCTGACCGCCAGTTTGAGAACCCCTGCTATAGGCTATGCTAGAGATCATGCTCTGATCTGATAGAAGGAAATATTACATAGAGGAAAATAAAACCTCAGAACAAAAGCATAAGTGAACACCTTCAGACACCAACTTATGGCAGCTACGTTACTGTCACTGTCTTGCACAGATGATAGTCTCAGGAAACATCCATATTAGTGTTGAAGCGACAAAGGAAATTTGGCATTCCCCTTTTCTTCTCCCTGCTTCTTACAAGAAATGTAGTAGTGTATGGTGTAGGAATTCTAGTGGGTGGTGTATAGAAATCTGTGTTAAAAATTGTAGAACTATCATTTTAATTACTCAGGGATATCCTGAGCCTGCTTACAGACAAGGGGGTTCTACAGGAAAGCATGCAATCAGAACAGATACACAGGACCCCAGTGCAAGACTGATGATAGGGGAGTGATCAGAAGGTCTAAAAATTACATGAGAGTTGCAAACAGGTCATGATCATCAAGTTAGCCCATGTTTCGTTGCCACAGGTTGGCGAAGGTAGAAACGATGATAATCTATCTTCTGCATTCCCAGCATAGATTCCCCTATATCAAGTCTAACATTTTGGTCTTTAAAAATCCACAGGGGACCAGCATTTGACCCCTAAAACTCAGATTCTCTTTTTCCTTCACTCCTTAGTTAGGCAAAACTCCATCAGAATAAAGCCTTCATGAATAGGCCCACAGTGAATTTAGTGCAACACTAAAGACCTCTACTCACAATTAACAACTTTCCATTAAAATTACCCAACAGACCCTTGTGCTCTTCCCTCCCCTACTATCCTGCAAAATGCCTCAGTTACTGAAAATTATCTTGTGCATTTCTGTCTGACAACAGAACTGTGGAAAAATCTTTGAGGGTTTCATTGTAAACCCCAGTATCAACAGTGTCAGAGGAGTAATGAAAAAATAAAATAAACAACATAATTTACCTTTGCCACAGTGAAAAATCAGAGACGATAGGGAGAAGGTTACTAACTGCTGTTCCTTGTTCTCTCAGACAAGAGCCCTTACATACAGAAAGCCACATTAGCAACCCTTTACTAGATGTACAGCATTCTGTACTTTTCATTGAATGCAAATGGTTACAGCTCTGCTGCTTTCTGGAAAGTCTCTCATTTACACACACACACACACACACAACCAGGCAGAACAGCTTCTAACTAGCACATTGCCTTAAGCAAATAGCATGTTAAAGCATAGATTTTAAGTGTATGTAATTAAATAATTATGCTGCTTCAGCAGCAAGTGCTGCAAACAATCCCCTCTGCAAAAGTTAAACCAACAATTTTCAGATACTATGCAGCAATTGCCAGACATGTTCATACCACTAAGACACTTGGCATAACCTAATAAAAAGAAAAAGAGGTCCTTCCAACAACACACTTAAGATAAGTTAGAATCAGAATTGAAAAGAAAAAAAACGCTACATCTGTAGTGGGTAGAAAAATCCCTCAAGTAACAGGCAATGCTTGGAAATTTCACATTGCATAATCACTTCAATGCAAACCAGTAGATTGTGGACCTTTTTTCCTCATGCATTATAGTTATTCCAAATAGTTTTTGACCACAGTGCAACAAATACAGAATGCCATTATTTAGCTCCTTGAAGCTGACCAGCAATGGCAGTCATTTTGCTTTTGAAATATGTGCCTAATGCTCCAAAGAACTTGCACAAGCACTTTTTAAAAATAGGTTTCAGAGTAGCAGCCGTGTTAGTCTGTATTCGCAAAAAGAAAAGGAGTACCGGTGGCACCTTAGAGACTAACGAATTTATTAGAGCATAAGCTTTCGTGAGCTACAGCTCACTTCATCGGATGCATTTGGTGGAATGCATCCGATGAAGTGAGCTGTAGCTCACGAAAGCTTATGCTCTAATAAATTCGTTAGTCTCTAAGGTGCCACCGGTACTCCTTTTCTTTTTTTTAAAAAATACATACCTTAAATGTACTTTATCCTCTCCCCCAGGTAAGACCTCACAAGTCTCACCACATAGTTAACTCCCGTTTCATTTAGAGGAACAAATATGTTATATAGATACAAGTGTACATACAAAGGTAAACGCGGAAGGCAAGATAATCATAATGTACTGAAAATGTAAACAAGCAGATGGAAGTAGGTGGCTCAGAGGATTATATATGGCATATAGAGCCTTTCACTTCTAGGTTGTCAGCATCACTTCAGATCCATTCCAAGTTGGTGGTAACAACCTGTATGTGAAATGAGCTCATGTTCCAATCCAGCTCCTAATGAACCAGTGTCCATTTTATAAAAAATACCATGTGCTAGGCTCTATTATTGGCAATTGCATTAGAACAGTCCAGGTTTCAAAAGGGGCAGGACCCTAAAATTGTAATGGTCCTATGGCCCACATCAAGGACTATAGAACCCCATCCCACTGCTAATGGTAGTTAGGATGTTTATCACAGTGGTTCTCAATCTTTCTAAAACTATTGTACCCCTTTCAGGAGTCTGATTTGTCTTGTGTACCCCAAGTTTCACCTCACTTGGAAACTACTTGCTTACAAAATCAGACATAAAAATGCAAAAAAGTGTCACAGCACACTGTTACTGAAAAATTGCTTACTTTCTTGTTTTTACCATATAATTATAAAATAGATTAATGGAAATATGAATATTGTACTTGCATTTCAGTGTGACAGTTGAGCCTTGTCTGAAGCCGGAGCTCCTGGCGGCAGGGCTGAAGCCTGAGCCCCGCTGCTCGGAACTGAAGCATGTAACTTAGCTTTGTGGGCCCCCCTTGTGGCGTGGGGACCCAGCCAATTTCCCTGTTTGGCACCCCAAATGCTGGCCCTGAACTTGCAATCCCCCTAAATCTGTCCCGCAACCATCCTTGAGGATCACAACCTCCAGGTTGAGAAACTGATCTAAATGAGTTGAGTACCCCCTGGAAGACCTCTACATACCCCCAGGGCTCTGTGTATCCCTGGTTGAGAACCACTGAGCAGATAAGGGGGAAAAAAATGCCTGGAAACTAGACACCCTTGGAAGACCATGAATGCTACTGTTAGTCTCTGCACAAAGGAACTTAAAGCAGGAGGCAATAGGGAACAATGCAAATTTCTACCACACTGAATTCAGAACCACTAACATGGTATTCTTTAATGCAGCAGAAGAATCACTAGTTTGCAATATAGTTGTGAGTGGGCTTAATCCCTTAGTTCTGAGCACCTACTTTTTTCCCTGCAGTGACCAGAAGCCAAAAAAGAATGAATCCTACCAAATACATTACAAAACATCCTAGAATAAAATTAAAGCAAATTGATGGGGAAAATTGCAGTGCTGATGCCAAAGTTGCACCTGTTCTTAAGACTGGAGTCACCTTTCAGTTTCTAAATGCCCTTAAAGGGTCCAATCTCCTACTCACTCATTTCAATAAAAGCAGAAGCGAGCATGCTCATGCACCAGCGCAAAAAATATAAATGCATATTCTTTCCAGACTGTTGTATTTCCAAAAAAGGGGTAGCTTTATGAAAAATAGGAATTATAGAATGGCTCATACTATTGGCTCATCTAATCTGCAATCCTGTCTCCTGGCAGGAGCCATTAGTCAGTTTTGCAGTAATTTACATTGGTGAAATAGAGAGTGAAAGAGTATGACATTACTACATTGACGAACTACTACTGGCAAAGTACTGGTTTTGTTTGTTGAAAAAACAAAGCAAAGCAAAAAAATCTAAGTGATTTCAGTTGGGGGGGAGGGGAGAAGGGTAGTCCTGTCTGTAGAGAAAAGTAGCTTTAGTAGTTTATCCCATAAAAACAAACAAGTGTTTCAATACTCTCTGTCCTTCTCAGTAATCTCACCCACACACGTGAACGCAGACACGCACACACACAAAATGTTCTTTCATATCTTATTAGCCACAAAAACAAATCTAAATAATATTTCTTAAGCCCTAGTTTAAGAGGCCACAAGTTGAATTAATTGAAATCTTTTATCATGCAAGATGTATCCTCTAGTTCATACAGGAATTAATTCAGGAAAATTCTATGGTGTGTGTGTGTGTTATACTGAAAGTCAGACTAGATGATCATAGTGGCCACTTCTAACTTTATAATCTATGAATATGTGAATAAGAGTTAATACACTCAAGTACAGAACACTTTTGTTGTTGTAACTTATGAAGTTTAATAGCCATCGAAGATATTTCATTCCACTGAATTTGTTCCCATTAAGTCTTACCTGTCATTTTGTGGCAAGTGGAATGATTCAACAGGTCTGTTTTTATTTTTTCTAATGTTAGAAGTGAGGCAAAATAAATGGGCCATATAGTACCATTGATATATACTAATACTTGCCCAGTAATTTAAACTGTTGATTCTGTCTCTCCCCACCTCCAAACCACCAAAACTTAAATGGCACAATCTGGCCCTTAGTGCTGATCTGTTTCTGTCTTGATTTTGACTGAAATCTTAGAAGTTATATGGGTGTAAGAAGCTCTGCTGGTTTTGTTCATCTGGTTCAAGTTAATATGCTTGTTGATGATCTCAAGTACAAACAGTTCTACTTTCATATTAAGACACTGCCTTTGTGTCTTCTACGTCGATGCTACGCAACAAAACAGTGCTGAAAGGTTCTTTCCAAAGATTATGAGAAGTATTTCTGTTATCAATTCTAGTGACTCATACAATTAGTAACATGAGAGAGGAATTTAACTCTATCCTCATCAAAACACCAAACTTGAAAGTAAAGCATTTGAGGTGTTATTCAAAAATATTGTTCTAAGATGGTAATGGGGAGAAATCCCTGCAAATTTGCCTTGGAAAGAATACCAGAGTCACTTCTGAGGAGTATATTAAGTAAAAAGGGCTTTTGGTGGTTTCAAATAATTTTAAAAAAGGAAAAATTATGAAGGTGCAAAAAAATAAGCATCCTTCTGGAACACTAGAGAAACTTCCAAACAAAGCATAATTATGTTTTGTTCAAGTAAATTAAATGTCTTACTACAGGCAACATTTAAGTAAAACATTTTTAGAGAAGAAGTGAAGGCAGATATATACACAACGACCAGTATGCCTAATCACAAGATGGCACACATCCAAAATACTGCTGCTCCCCACGCTACATGCCCTACCTTCAAATGCCAAAATGGTTTATACTCAGCAAATACACTGCACAAGAATGAAAATGAAAACTAAGAAAAAAATGACAAAATAGACAAACACCTACATAATGCTGAGTTTCACCTGCCTTTAAAAATTAAAATGGAAATTTTCTTCTTAGCTTTAAATTATGATTCCTCTGGCCTACTTCCTTTAAAAAAGAAATCCTTAAAAAATTAGGGCTATTATCTCAAACTCCCTGTGCTAGAGCAGGGTGTTATAGGGCACATGGTTCAATATGTCTGGCCAAGTCCTTTTGCATGTTTACTTTCCTGATAGGGTGTTAAACAGAATTACCTATGAAGGGTAAAAGGAAAGTGCATGATCCTAGAATTATCTTCAATCTGTAGCCTTTGAGACCCCCAATCCTGCAGGTGCTCCACACATGGGAGATTGGGGGGGGGGGGGGGAAGAGAGAGAAACACCATACCTATGGAGAGCAGCTTCCAGCTGACATGGTAAGGGACTCAGTCAGGAGAACTTGCTCCCCGTGGTTATTACATATCTGTGATACAGATATTGATTTTGACAACATATGTTGCTTGAAGCAGAACATTTTAAACCTCATGATTATATAAAATACAGTTTATCATTATTTCTGGAGTAAAAATGTATCAAAGGAATTAAACATAATTGCTAAAATATAATAGACTATATCCAACATGCCTATTCATTAAGGACACATTGTTTTCTTACTTACAATTCCTATAATTCCTCAGGGGAGAAAACACGGAATTAAGTGTGTAAAATAAATGAAGTTGTACCATTTATTTAGCTACCACAGCAAGTTTGAACCCAATTAGGTTCCGAAGATAACACTGACACTAAAGCACCATGAGACCAAACAAACTATAGTTCCTCCAGGAATTTTCCTCCAGTGCAGACTGGAAAAGGCCCTGGAGGTTTTTCGCCTTCCTCTGTAGCATAGGGCACGGGTCACTTGAGGGATGATTCTCTGCTCCTTGAAGTCTTTAAACCACGATTTGAGGACTTCAATAGCTCAGACATAGGTGAGGTTTTTCGTAGGAGTGGATGGGTGAGATTCTGTGGCCTGCATTGTGCAGGTCAAACTAGATGATCAGAATGGTCCCTTCTGACCTTAGTATCTATGAATCTATGTTAGCTACTCAAGGAGATGTTCCACTGTTGTAGAGTGCAATTCCTTCCAATAGAGGCTCTGGCATGACAGAGAGCCACTCAAGTCCAGATTTCTCACCACCCAACTTTTCAGAGTTTGCACAACCTTCAGTGTCATAGAAGTCAACAGAATTTTTAACACACAAAAATTGTTCCATTTTAGCTATAGCAGTATAGTTAAAGCAGTACAAAGTCCAGCATGGGTGCAGTTATACCAGTATAATTATTCCTATACTGAAAGGGGAATAAGCTATACCAGAATAACTTTCAGTTTAAAAAAAAAAAATCACTCCCCTATCTGAAATAGTTATAAACAGTACAAAAACTAGGTGTACCAAGCCTTAGTTAGGTGATTAGGGAGAAGTAATAAAAAAAATTAACACATGTCCCTTTGTTTAGGCATTAAGGGCCTGATACTCAGATGTCAAGCATCTCAGCTCTTACAGCTTCATCCTGAACAGTGTTGAGCACCTGTAACTTGACCAGGACCTAATAAAAGCACCTCTGGAAATTCAAGTACATTGGTTTACATTTCCATGGTTTAAAGCACACCACTTACATGATGCTCCTGTGCACTGCTTTAACCCCACCCCCAGTTAATACACATTTTGTATAGAAAGGTTTACTTCATAATAGCGACTTTGGAGCTATGGCTACCTCAACGAATGTATACGAGATATTTGTTAGTCACAGATTATTAGAGCACATTTATGAAGTCCTTTATTTGATGACTAACATAGGACAACGTAATAATTCTATATACCATATCAGTTCAAACTTTTAGTCTTGTGCAGTAATTTAGCTTGCTTGCTACAGCTTGCATGGGAGTCAAGCTATTAAAACTCCAAAACAACATTTAAAACTTGAAGAACATGATTTCAGAAAGAAAGGGGTGGGGGGAACACCATACAGGTTCCCAGGAACTAACCTTCTTTCAATCCAGATCCTTGCTATGGATAAAAATAGCTGCAAGGAAGCAATTGCACAGCCTCACTTTCTCCAAGATAGATTCTGGTTAAAATTTAAATAAAGAGACCTAGAAAATTAAACACAAAAAGGCTAGTTTAAAATAACATTAAAGGAATGGACTTAAACCCACAAAATTCTTTGAAGTCTCCTATTAAGAGGATCCCTCTGCCAATCATCCTTATGTATTATAAGTGAAATAAATGACAATTCATATGGAATTATTGTTAGGAAGGAATGTGAGATTTAACTGAATTTAAGCTGCTTGCAATGTAGCTCAGTGCACACAGACAACTTCAAAAGGATTCTAAAGTGTATTTATTATAGTGTTTGTACTAATGGGGCAGAGGTTATCACATGTAGTACTCAAAATAATTACAAGCTTCTTGAACCTAATAGAAACTTTTAGGAACTTAAAATACAGAGAGTAAATTTCATATTATTGAATATCAAGCTGGATAAGCGGAAGACTTGGAATAAGCCCCAACAACCAGTTAAAACTTCTCATTCACACCATTTATTTATTCTTAGGTGTGTGTAGAGAGTGAGAGAAATCTGATACAAAATAACACTCACACAAATCTCAGACCTTGAAGTACCTGGGCTCAGTGGGGCAAATTAAGAAGAGAATGTGGTTCTAACACTTAACTGCGGGTCTTTAAACTCACTAAAGGTCTATCTTAAAGTTACATCAGGGATTACATGCATGAACCATATTTCAGGCAGCGCTGTGTAATATACTTGGTAAGTCTCCTTAAAAGCAACTAAGTTTTATGGAATACCAGTACCACATAGGAAAGAAACAGCTGGTTCACAGCAAATAGGTTAACATCTACATTGCTGATGAAATTGTTTAGGGTGTATGCATACACCTTATATCTTCCAAAGAAGCATACCTAAAGAGATCTGAATAAATTGACTGTGGTTGCACTAGGCATTGCTTCAAGGAAGACACATTTATAAAACTATTAGGGTCATAACAGCCTCAGAAAAGTAGATACAAAACATACTTAAAATATCTTGTTTGAAAGATTTGTAGCATATGACTGTTTTACTTTTAGTCGCTCACTAAATATACCAGTTAAAAATCAAGATGAGAATCAGAGCTTCAAAGATTAGGTGCAAACTTTCACATAGTTTAAGTATTCAGGTCCAAAACTTGGGTTTGAACCCATCTTTATGCAAAAACAAACACTGCTAAAAGCTAAATATTCCTATCTGGAAGACAAAAATTAGCTTCTAAATCCAAATTTAGGCAAAAAGTTGCTGAGCCTCTGCAGCTTTCATTCACTTCAACTCATGAATGGCAAAACAAAATACAGGAGAAACTCGGAGTAATGAACACCTCAGGAATGGAGTTTGTAACTCTAGATCCTAATTATGATCCATGCATTTTCATAGCTTACCTGCTGAAAAAGCAAGAAACTCACTACAAAACACCTCACTCCAGATTCTATGCACAAATATTACCAGACCAACTAAGAGCACAACAATGATCCCAGCGAGAAGAACTGCAAAATCAAAAATGGAACTGAGGTTTGAGGAAGTCTGTGGGGAGTGAGGCCAAAATACTACAATAAATGTGCTACTCTGGCAAGTCACAACCTCTTGTTTTATCACTGATTTTTAAAGCACAACTCCCCTTGGAAATTAATAGGGATTTCTGCTCAAGACCTGAAGTACCAAACTACATAAAACAATAAAACATTGATAAACATTTATACAGATAGCTAAGCAGTGGTGGCTGTCTTCAGGCAGATTACAAGAAACCTGAAAGTTTTCTATACATTTCCCCACACTAAGGTCTTTACTGCAGATTCTACCATGTTTGAAGCAGCTCACTGCTCCATACTTCCCCACTCCCCTCCACACTATCTAGTTTTATGATCTCTGCAATGAGTTTGTTATCCATAGCCATTAACAGTTACTACAGTTTCATGCAAGTAGACTCCTAAAAAAGCTGCAGAATTGGGGTCCTAAGTAGCTCAATTCTGTAACAAATGTTTGAAGATCAAAAAATGTTTCTACCCTTTACTGCAAAAGAGTGCATATGGCCCTATGTATAGATGAGAAAGTATCTTCATACTAATATAAAAGCATGCTTATACATGTTCACAAATTTTTAGTAGTATGGAGAAAAATAAACATACCACCTCATAAAACCAAATTATTTGGGATAAAATAGCCCCTCACACACACATTAAATTAGATCCATAGCCATTCCCACATCACAAATGTGTCCCCGTTGAAGTGCCACTGGCAGAGTAAAAATTTAGCAATATTTCACACTTACTGTGCATAGTGGTTTTCCTCTTCAAAGAGCTTCACAAACATTAAAGTTAATTCACACAACTATCTATTACAGCTTAATTAACACTAGCTCTGTTTTGAAGTCTATATATAATCTGCTGCATTTAATTTCAGAATCCTGTGTAATTACAACACCACCATGTGCGCTTTCATCTCCTTGATATGTCAATTTCACAAAACTTGAGGCACCATTGTGTAGCGACTAAGGTACAGGACTGAGAATCAGAAGTTCCCTGAGCTTGATTCTTCTTCCACTTAGATCAGCATAAAGCCCTGGTCCTACAGATACTTGAACAGAGTGACTTTGAACTCAATGGGTATGTCTACTCTGCAGCTGGGTGTGCAAACTGGCACTGGCAGGGCTCAAACTAGCATGCTGTACCTTGGGAGGCTCAAGCTAATCCAAACACAGACCTAGGGAGTTGGGTGACTAACCCAATCCTCTGCTAGCGTAGACCTTGCAGCCCTGTTACTTTCAGTGCGCTAGCACAAGTCTGTCTACGCAGGCAGGGAGGCTGGCTGCCAGCTGCAGTGCAGACATATGCAATGGGACTACTTGAGTGAGTAAAATTAGTCATGTTGTAGAGAATGAAATTTTCAAAGCAACCTAAAAGAGTGAGGCACCCTGGGAGTTGGGCACCTAACTCCCTTGAACTCTTTTGAAAATCCCAGGCTGTTTGCAGGACTGTGAAATAAGCAGTTAATGGAGTAACACATGTTCCAGAAAAATCAGGCCACCACAGTGTAATCCTGGATTTGCCACGGACTCACTCTGTAGCCTTGAGCAAGTCACTTCACCTCTCTGCCTTTCTCAGGTGTAATACAAGGATAAATGAGTTAGTGTTTGTATAATGCTTTGAAAATGTAGAGTCCTATCCGTTTCCCGCCTATTATCCTTACTTATCTTTAATAAACTTGACCCTGCCAACCCTGCCTGATATGTGAATCCTACAAAATCCGTGGCGGTTTTCCTCAAACCCCTTTGCAGTGTGCACACACGGCCGCCAGTGGTTGTACCGCTTTAGGTACAGGGGTGTAGTTAAAGCCGTACAAAGCCCCCTGTCAGTCAGCAGGCTGGGAAAGAGCTGTGGGGGGGGGGGGATGTTTGGGGAAACCCAACCTACCCTGTAGCGCAGCCTCGGCTCAGCTAGTGTGAATCCTCCCATTAACCTCTAAATGACTCAACCTTCCCTCCGTGTGATGGGACGGGAGGCGCTGCTGGAGTTCCCTCCAGGGGGCTTTCTCTGAAGCAGATGTGGCCAGTTCACCACTCGGTATGTGTTGCTGTTCGCGGCTGGTTTGGGATGGCCCGACGAGCCGCTCGCAATGTCCCCGGCAAGATCTGTCCCTTACCGCTTGGCAGGCAGCGGCAGCCCCCCCCGCCCCGCCCCGCCCCAAGCAAAGCTCCCTTCCCACGTCACGTTCCCATGGAAGTGGTCAGAGCTGAGGAGAAACCAGGCGCTGGCCCCTCACCTCGTACCTTCCCGCTGCTTCTGCGCTCCCTGCATTGGCGGCTCGGAGCTGCAGCCAGGGCAGGGATTCTCAGGCGGCGGCGGCGGCCCGAACTCCAGCTCGCAGAGCAGCGGTTGCAGCCCCTGGCAGGGGCCGCGGAGCGCTCAGGGATTGAGCGGGGGCCACTTTCCCCGGGCTCCCTCAGCCGGCCGGAGAGGAGAAGAAGAAGGAGGAGGAGGAGGCGGCGGCGACACAACGCAGGGCCCGGCCGTGCTGGGCTCCAGGAACTTGGAGCTGCAGGCGAGGCTGGGCACCCCAATTCCCCCCACGCCAGGGAAGTCCGAGAACTTCAGGCGCCAGGCGTTCGCCGGCGCAGTTCTACCCTCAGTTCAAGGACAGAGTCCCGCCCCTTGGCTCCTGTGTCCAACACTCCCCCCCCCACACACACACACCCCCGCACCCTCCCTCTACTCTTTCATTTCCTCCTGCCCTTCCTCTTTGAGAGTCCTCTCTCTCCCCCTTCTTCTCCTCACACCCTCCTCCTCCTCTGTTTCTCCCTCTCCCCTTTCTTTTTCTTCCTCCTTGTCCTCCAGTCTCTCATTCTCTCTTCCTGTCTGCTCCACCCTCTCCCTACAGAAAGAACAGGAGGACTTGTGGCACCTTAGAGACTAACACATTTATTAGAGCATAAGCTTTCGGATGCATCCGATGAAGTGGGCTGTCGCTCACGAAAGCTTCTGCTCAAATAAATGTGTTAGGCTCTAAGGTGCCACAAGTCCTCCTGTTTGTTTTCGCAGATACAGACTAACAGGGCTGCGACTCTGAAAACTCCCTACAGAGATTCCCTGAGTCGTGACGGATGAACCAACGACCAAAACCATCCATCTCCAGCTGTCCCCCGCTAAGTTCAGGGAGTTCTCTCAGCTAGAGATGTACATGATCCCTTACCGCAGCTCTGTTCCTCTCTCCTCCTCCCCGTTTCCCAAAGTTTGGATCTGAACTTCTCAATTTCAGTTGTATTCTATAATGGCCCTGAATTGCTCAACACTTATAAATACACCACCTGAGCTTGGGAAAGTAGATCAGCAATTAACTTGGCAGTTTAGGGCTCATCTCTAATCACAATCTTTCTATGATACATAGAGTGAGGTTCCTGATGTCTGTACTACAATACATCATGCCTACTTCTCCACCCCACCCCATCCCATTTTCCATGTTACCATCTAGCAAATGTTGCATATAAATGTGCATTGATATATTATTCAAAGCAGATAGAAAAAAAGACAAGCAAAATCTACAGAGAAGACAAATTACACAGTGTTGCCAACCACAAGCATCCCAAAATCAAAAGTCAGGCACCCCAAAAAATCATGAATCATTAAAGTGAATGGGACTTGAACAACATGAGCAGGATTTGGCCCTATTTGACAAATTTATCCAATCTGAAGCAAGGAGTGAAAAAAAAATTATTAACAGTTGACACTAAATGTGGCAGATTTTGGGGAAAGAAGGAATATCAAATAACAGAAAATATGCTACAACAGTCCTTCTTGCTCAGGACAAATTGTGGGAAAGTACAGATAAATAAACCAAAATTTAACAAAGATAAGTCAAGTAGATGGAAAGCTCTTGGGGGCAGAGGCTTTTTATTATGCATTTGTACAGTGCCCTGATCTATTATTGAGGTTCCTACGCACTATTGCAATACAAATAATGACATGAACAAAGAAAATAAAAATCACAAATGCAAATGCAAAATAAGAAGCCAATGCTGCACAGTATTACTGCAGAAAAAGACCTGTGTGGAAGAGCTGATGGAAAAAATGATGATTCCATAAGAGGACACGTAAAAAAGCTAATGCGAACTTGCAATATTAATCTTGGGATATCAAAAGTAAATGTATATCTATGAGAAACAAACATGCCAGAAAATATCCGCTGAAGTGAGCTGTAGCTCACGAAAGCTTATGCTGAAATAAATTTGTTAGTCTCTAAGGTGCCACAAGTACTCCTTTTCTTTTTGCGAATACAGACTAACACAGCTGCTACTCTGAAACCTGTCAAAAAGAGTCGTTCACCACAGAGTGTATCCTAGAGACAACAGAAATATTTAAAAGATATTACAGAATAATCAGTTGAGGCCTCTGGTCTACGGTTAGATTTTTTTCACTTTAAACCTAACATTTTGTGATGAGATTTAATTTCTCAGATATTTCAAAATGTGATATAGACATGAATAGCCAGGCCCAATTTTTAAAATATATGTTTTTAACCCCATGATTTATTCTTGTTTGGAATCTTAAAAATAAAGTTTGGACTCAGCTTTAAACACGTTGTGGGAAAATTCTAGTATAAGGATAAAAATGAAAACAGTCCATTTTAAAGGCAGGTAGTCCTCAAAGTACTCTAAAACATTTTCCTTTTAAACATCAGGGATAATTAAACTGGAAAAATAGCTATCAAGAAGACATATTATTCATAAAAAAATAATACTTTCGTAATTTATTTTGCCTTATTACTCATTTATTAAAACTATGGGCTAGATTTTGAGCCTTTTCTCAATGCTATGAATATGCAGGAGGAAGCCCTTATTCCCCTCTTGTTCCTGATGGTGAAGGAATTTGCTCCAGCCCTTTATAAGGTGACATAGTCCTCTCCCCCTCACACTGACTCAGTTCTGTAGGTTGGCATGTTGGAGGCAGAGCCAAAGTTCCTCCCTGCTACTCTGTAAGCCTTCCCCACCCACCTGCTTGTAGCAGGGAATAGTGACCCCATGGAGATTGTTGTTCCCTCTGCACCTGGAGCAATAATTTAGGCAGACCACACAGGAGTATGTCTCCGACTTAGGCCCCTCTGCAGCCACATTAGGGCTATCTACTTTTACTCAGCACCACATTATGGACCAATTCATAGCCCAAATATCATTAATGAAAAAGAGGAATCTTTGTGGCTGTTGCAGTAATACTATGTATGGGTATCTATATCTGGTGGGGGCATGAAATCATGACTTTTCTTTTCCATCACTGAAAAACCTCCTTCTCTGGAAGCCCCAGCAGAGTGGTGCAATATAATATATATGGGGTGTAGGCCATTGCTTCCCACGTCTCTTATCATGCAACAACAGGACACCAGTTTTGCTGCAGTCAGGACCTTCCATGTGCTCAAGGAAGTGCCAGCTTTTGATCCTATGTTACATCCTAATTGTAGAGAAGCACTTAGGTATTGAATATTACCAAGTGTGGTGAGACCCTCTGTCTAGACCGGGGTGGGCAAACTATGGCCCAGGGGCCACATCCAGCCCTTCAGACGTTTTAATCTGGCCCTCAAGCTCTCGCCGGGGAGCAGGGTCTGGGTTGCCTGCTCCAGCCAGGGAGTGGGGTTGGGGGCTTGCCCTGCTCTGCGCGTGCTATGGCTCTGCACAGCTCCCAGAAGCAGTGGCATGTCCACTGTCCAGCTCCTATGCATAGGGGCAGCCAGGGGGCTCTGCACACTGCCCCCACCCCAAGCGCTGCCTCCACAGCTCCCACTGTCAATGAGAGCTGCAGGGGCAGCGTTTGGGGCGGGGGTGGTGTGCAGAGCCCCCTGGCTGCCCCTATGCATAGGAGCCAGAGGGGGGACATGCCACTGCTTCCAGGAGCTGCTTGACGGTTCAAGATGCGGGAGGGGGCTCCAGGCTGGGACAGAGGGTTGGGGTGCAGGCTGTGGCTGGAGATGAGGGGTTGAGGGTGCGGGGGGTGTGTGCTCCGGGCTGGGACCAAGGGGTTTGGAGGGCAGGAGGGGGATGGAGATGTGGCAGGGGGTTGGAGCAGGAGAGGGAGTTAGGGGTGTTCTGGTCCCACCCCAGAGCCTGCTCCCCCAGCCCCCCCCAGCCAGAGTCCTCACCCCTCCCGTATCCTAACCCCCAATTTTGTGAGCATTCATGGCCCGTCATACAATTTCCACACCCAGATGTGGCCCTCAGGCCAAAAAGTTTGCCCACCCCTGGTCTAGACTCTAGACTGTGCTCTTGGTTTTTTGTGCATGCAAAATTCCCACTTACTTTATATGTACAACAAATAAATGTTCAGACCATCTGAGCACTGTAAATACATAGATGCAATGGGAGCTGGTCTATCTGAACTAAAGATGTTGTGCAGGTAGGTTGAATATGTTTTAGTGGTCTAACTTGTAATTATTTTGATTATTGAAAGATGATTGACTCTACCATGCATTAAAGTCTGCAGTAGACTTACATTTATGTATTTATCATTATTTGATGTTATAATATGGAGCTGAAATCAGACAAGGATAAGTTAATGTCTCTTTTAAATGAATGCCAAATATAATTAAAAGCAACATGGAACATGGAGAAAGGACAGAAAAGGGGGAAAACACAAGAAGTTTAAACTAGTAGAACAAAAAGAAGCAGAAAGGAGTACAAAGCTGTTTTAATTGGAGGTAACAATGAAAATGCCAATAAATTCCCCTTTTGAAAATCATTTAACAATGGAGAATTGATCCTGAAGAAAGAAATGCCATCCATTAGAGACTGGAATTGTGCTAACAACTGTAAGAGTAAATTACAGACATGCACTACAGCCTTTCAAAAAGGTGTGGTAGTTGTGAGCTATTCAGGCAAAATAGATCACAATAGGCATGGATTATTGTTCTGGGGACTAACTTGTGTTTCGAGAAATATTTTGTAAAATGGGACAGAGAAAGCAAATTGGTTGGTTGAGGACAATTCCAAGTCATGAACCTAACCAGAGTATAAATCCTTAGGTGTGTATGGTCCAGAAATATCAGTAATACACTTGCATTTATTTACTGTGCATACATAGCCAAAGGTGTGTGAGTGCCTAAATGAAAAAATAACTAAACATAATGAGGAAAAAAGCAAAATGGCTCCAAACAAATCCTAGAACTTCTATAAAGTCTACACTAAATTGTAGCACAGGAAACTAGTGAAGCTTGTGAAACCTTGATTTTTGCATTTTCTGACTTGTGATATGCATTGTGCATTTTCAATGTTGCGCTTCTATGCATATATATATTTGCATTTAATTTATATTAATTTAAAACTGATTATGAAATCAAATGACAAGGGTTCAACCCATTTCTTTTTAGTTTAAATATGACAAAATATAGCAATATTTAATATACTTATGTTTTAAACAAACATTTTACATGTTTTGTTAAAAGTAAAATATGCCATTCAATAAATGGGTCAGTATTCTCCAAACAAATATTCCTGCACTTGTTAGATACTAAAGGCAGTCAAAGCATGTGGCTAAAAGTTTAGAAATGCATTCCCTGCTATGCAATGTCTTTCTGATTTCACTGTAACTTTATTCCAACACCACTTTCATTAACTATGTATTTCCCAACACTTATTCTGTGAAGAGACAGTGGTTTTCTTTTTAAATAACACGTAACTCAGACCTTGGTGTGTTTGCAAATGCTATAGTAAAGGGTAGCCAGCTTCCTCCCAGCTGCTGACTCAGATCACGGTTTTATGGGAACCGCCCACAAGATCAGAGCTGATTATTAAAGAACAATGGACTAATTCTTCCCTCCCTTTCATGTTTTATCCTGAAGTTAGTGAAGTTGCTCCTGATTTGCAAGGATGTGAAAGGAGAATCAGGCCTGCTGGGCTAGATTCATCTCTGCACTAGCATAGGCATGAGCAGTTGAGGGAATGTATTCTGGGAATACCGGGAGTTGGTACAACACCATGCAGAGGCCGGAGAAGCTCTGTGGGCTGCCCTAAGTTGCATCCCTGCTTCAATGGCTCCTGTCGGATATCAGGAACTCAGAATTACCAGGATACAGTCTGCCTCAAATCCATCCTTGCTCTGTACTTATGTCTCTGCTGCCCACTTGTGCATGCCAGCCTGTCCTAGAATGCCCCCTCCTTTAGAGCGGGTGCTGCAGAGGTTGCACAGAGCCTGCTCTATGCACAGTATACCAGCCTCTTCACTGGTGATTCACTGTGGGAGGAGGGCTTGTGCCCATCTTATGGCGTATGTTTGCCCTGCAAGCTATTATAAAAAGTGTGCCTATGCTTTGAGCTGGAGGTGTAAATTCCAGCTCGAGGAAACACACCTGCACTAGCTCTCATCAAGCTAGTATGCTAAAAATAGCATAGCCATGGTGGTGCAAGCCATGGGAAAGGCTAGCTGCCCTGAGTATGTTTCTATGGTCCAGATGGGATTGTATAGGAGGGGCTAGTCCTTCCCCCTGCTCACACCATCAAGGCTACCCTCTATTCAGAGCTAACACAGGTATGTCTCCTCAAGCTGGAATTTTCATCTCCAGCTCAAAGCGTAGAAAATACCCAAAGGGACTACTGAGCACTGATTAATCAGGCCTGATGTCGCTAATCAACAATACTTACTGATGAGTTACCAACAGCTGAGAGTGTCTCCGTTATCAGTAAAGACCCAGGCATGGGAGCCAGAAATTCCTGCATTCTGGTCATACTGCTGACACTAACTCCATCTGTGTCCCTAAGCAAGCTCCTTATCTATGTCTCATTTGTAAAATGGGTATAACACTTACAGAATTTATATTCCTGGATGTGCATTTGAGGATCAAGGCCCCAGTCCTGTAAAGTGCTATAAACCTCCAAGGTTTTACAAACATATTGATTAGCACCTTATGCCACTGATGTTAGTAGGACTATTTGAGGAGTAAGGTAATACTCAACACAAGTAAGAGTGTCAGAATGTGGCCACTGTAAAGATCTTAGACCATTTTAATGACAAAGTTATATAAATCTTCAATGCTAAGATACTATATTTGTATAAAGAAAAGGAGTACTTGTGGCACCTTAGAGACTAACAAATTTATTAGAGCATAAGCTTTCGTGAGCTACAGCTCACTTCATCGGATGCATATGAAGTGAGCTGTAGCTCACGAAAGCTTATGTTCTAATAAATTTGTTAGTCTCTAAGGTGCCACAAGTACTCCTTAGTCTGTATTGCGCAATACAGACTAACACGGCTGCTACTCTGAAACCTATATTTGTATAGTATACAGTACTCCCACACTATAACAGTGCTACTGTTAAATCAGGCAGTAACCAGTCAGAGCAAAAATATTCTTAGAACTGTGTAGTTCAAATGTTACTGGTGGAGTAAAACCCTCTTTGATGTATAATCTTGTTGGGCACTTTTTTTCTTGAAGCACAGTTTAGTTTGGTATTCATGTTACAATTAATGGAACAAATCTGTTCCCAGTGTGTTTAATTTTCCCTTTTGGTGCACTGGATATCTATTCTTTTGACAGGTTTAATCCTAATGAGCATGGATTACAAAACTCATTCTCTGAAGACTGGAAGAGAGTACTGAATTATATTTTCAGTTCGGGTTTATGGATCTAGGCCAGTGACTTTCAATCTTTTTTTCATTTGTGGATCCCTAAAAGGAATTTCAAATGGAGGTTCTAACCCCTTTGTAAATCTTAGACATAGTCTGTGAGCCCCCCCCCCCAGGATCCACCATTAATTCAGTAATCTGTCTTCAAAGATAAAGTGTAAAATATAGCTGGTAGATTGTAAACAACATGTTAACTAACAATATTATACTGTTCTATTCAGCATCACTCAATAGAAGCAGTGGTACTTGGACACTATCATGAAGGGAAGCCCAGCTGTGGTTTGTTTCTTTCCTCCTGGCTGATGGGGAACTCACTTGGAGGGTGAGCTCAAGCTGTGTCAGAAAGAGAAAAAATATTAACAGCTCTACTGTTCGCAACTGTATTTTAAAATGTGACAAATGTATGTCGGGGAGGGGAAAGTAGGGTGCTGGTTGCTGTATCCACTACTGCATCCAGCTACAGTAGATAGGAACAACAGCTAGCTATTTCTGCTCAAATGATCAACAATGACATATCTAGCATTGTTGGCATTTAGATCATCCTCATTATGCTTCAGAGTCAACTCCCAGTTGGAAAAGATGGAAACACTTTACACCTGTGAGAGGTATTGTTACAGGCTATAGGTCTACAAACCCAGGAAGATATCACAGCTTTGATTTCACATTTGAAAGGATCACTTTGCAATCCGAGGTTTACAAGCTTGGTTTAACACAAAGAAATCACACCTGGCCCTACTCCCTGCAAACCCATCTGTGCTGAGGTCAGGATGTTGCACCAGAGCTGAGTTGCACGCCACACAAGATATGCATACTTGCTGCTCAAATCCCGGTCCCCATTGCTGAACATTGGCACATCTCTAATTTTTCTGCCAGGGACTCCTCTGGGCAAGGGCAGGATTTGCCCTTCCATACAGCTTGCATTACTCTAATTTAATTATCAATACGGCATTAGTCTCCTTATCCCTTTGTATTATCCCATGTGCCATCTCAATCAGGCCTGTTGTCCTTACTAGAAATTTATGTTGTGAGATAACTGGTCAAATGTTTTTGATCTAGTAAAACTCCATCATCCACTTTGTGGGTTATTTCAGAAAATAAGAAAAGTTTATATGAGCAATTTGACTGTGATTTATAACCAAAGGTTTTAAGATCAAAATTGCATAGTCAGTGTACACAAGTTATTAACACTCAGAGTTTTCACCAAGTATCACAGGTGTGTGCTCCCCCGTGAGGTAAAAATACCAATTCTACAGATAATTATGCAATAAATTTCCTTGCCTCATATAGTCGTGACATTCTCTTTTCATATAGATCAATTTGCATGCCAACAGTCACTAAATACTTAGAATTCCAGCTAAAGCAGCAACCCAACAGGAACACATACCAGACGCTCATTCCCTCAAATTCAATCTTCCAAGCAAGGCCTTCTGTATTACCCAGCAGCAAGGCCTGAAAAAAGGTAGCTTGGTTTCTGAGGCACACCAGTTCTAAATGCTGCAACAACTAGGAAATCATGAGACAGCCCCCCTCGTCCCCCCCAAATGGAGCATTTAAGTTAATAAAATATGAAAATTATCTCTAGTCAGTGAATTATTCCTTCTGCTATTTATTTTTATAATAAACTAAACTTGAATCATTCCCAACTTTTCAGTATTACAGATTTAGATTTTCACTTTACAACAAGTTAAAGATGCTCTGGGAAAGCTGGAGGTTTTGACATCTGAATAGGGGATAACTGGGGCTTTTGGAACCAGGGAGGTGTGCTTTTTCCTCATTAAGGAAAGAGTGGACATTCTTGACATTGATGAGCAGGCCCATCATCTTTCCCGCCCTTCTGGGAAAGCAGGGCAAGGTGACATGACATTTTTATTTCAGATAGCTAACAATATAAAATCTCAGTCCATAGCGTAGTTACCCCTACAAAGAAGAGGCATACTCAATGTGAGTTACGTTTTATCAACTGAGTTCTAATTGAATTTATCCTTTTAAATGCAGAGAGTTCTAATAGACCTAAAACATTTATAATCCTGTCTGTTCAAGTATGGAGAACATGAATAGCTTTGAAAAGGTCTTACTGTAGGTCAAATCAAATAATTTCTGGCAAATTCAAGGAAAATTACCTTTTGACTGACATACGATTTAATCTTTGACTCCCAACAGTTTTGAAATAATTGTCTGATCATTTATATGTTCAGAATAGCCAAATTTTATGTAGTGTGTATATTTTATATATGTATATATAACTCATACAAATAATTCTGTGAGGGAATTTCAGTCACAAGTCACCACATCATTTAAATCGAAGATTAAAAAAAAGAAAGTTAGGCTTCTGGTTTTCGTTTTATTTTAGGGAAAGGAAAACCAAGATACAGTGGAAGAACTCTAACTTGTGCCAGTTCTCATCACCAGGGAAGTTTTCATTGTCATTTCATTCTCAAACAAACAAAACCCCAGTTGTTAGGAGGTGTTTTCTCTGATGGCAACAATATAGTATATTTGAAAACAATGAAAAGTTGCATGATTGTGACCAGTTGTTCCCTTCTTAAAATTCTTCTAAAACCTCTGCATATTAATGGAGGAATATGAAATATATAGGATTTCTGCATTGACAACACGTCTTAAAAGACATATAGAGCGTATCAAATGCACATGAAAACTTAACTGAAATCAATTAAGTTGCACCAATGTACCTGGGGGTGGAATTTGGCTCACTAGTTAGAAATCAGAGGTAAAATCCTAGCCCCATTGAGAAAATTCTCATTGATTTCAAGGAGGGCAGGATTTCACCCTAGATTTCTATGTTAGTTTTAGCTGATGAGTAATTAGGGTTGTAGTTAATTGATTTCATACTAAAATACATTTAAGAATAAATGTTTAAAGAAGACTTGCAAACTCTCTTTAAAAACTCCAGCAACTTCAGTAGCTAGATTCTGAATATACTCAAAAATCCAGGCTAAGTGAAATAGCACATTATTAGTTTAATACATGATTTTTGGTCCCTTGCTATAGCTGACCACACTGACTTTCCCCACTCCAACTAAAGTCCCAGCATGCACTATTTTATGTCACATTGATCATTAAACCTTGCTGCATGACGGAGCCAACATACACAGGTAAGGAAATGCCTATGCTTTAAGTACAAAATTATGTTTTTAAAAGAGATCTTCTAGATTTGTAGTTTCAGCTGGATACAGGATTCTTCCATTTCATGTTTTAAATGTGTATGTGCTGTTGAATGCTAACCTCGCTTTGTCTTCAGAGGTTGCTCAATACTTCAGTAGAGAGCAGATGACATATAGGGGTGGCCTATCTTTGAAAAATTAAACCAGGTAAAGTTCATAGAATGTTTTGCAACCATACACAAATGGTATGGATCTAAAAATAGATTACAAGTAATCCAATAACCAGTTAGAAAAAGCTACTTTCATCAGGTTTAATAACTATTTAAGGTTTAACCAATTCTTTATGAACTTACTTTATGAACTTGTTTTTTTGCCAATGTCGATGTAGACAAGCTGAAATGGTTCACCTGGTCTTGTCATTACTGTATGACAATGCACTAGAGCAGGGGTTCTCAAACTTCACTGCATCGACAATAAAAATTACTACATGACCCCAGGAGGGGGGACTGAAGCCTGAGCCAGCCCAAGCCCCAGATGGGGGGAGGCCAAAGCCCAAGCCCAAGGGCTTCAGTCCCAGGCAGGGGCCTGTAATCTGAGTCCCAACAACCAGGGCTAAAGCCCTCAGGCTTTGTCCCTGGGCAATGGTGCTCAGGTTTCAGCTTTGGCCCCAGACCCTAGCAAATCTAAGCCAGCCCTGGTGACCCCATTAACATGGGGTCGCGACACACATTGGGGTCCCAACCCACAGTTTGAGAACCACTGTACTACAGGCTTTTAAAAATCTCCCAGAAAGCACTGTTACAGCAGACAACCCAGGAATTTTGGGATAGATGTTCAGAGACTTTACAAATGAAAAGATTTAAGATGGCATTACTGTGAATGCCACACTTAAACTCATTCAGCCTGGCTAGCATGGACAATTAACTGTTTGTGCTTATACCAGTACAGTTACAAGCAATTCAATTCTCTAATTAAACAAGTAATACTTAACACATCCCTTATATAGTCATACATAATTTTCTAGAATAAACAGGGTCATACTGTGTATTAGTCCATTCCAAAAACCCTGACTTACCTGAGTAGTCTTTATTTACGGGGAATAGTTTGCAGAATACATTAGACAGGCGCTTGGAATCCATTTGGATGAAAAAGAGGCTAAATAAAAATCAGATCATTTTCAATTCTTCTGAATCAAACTCATTCAGTCCAAACTATCACATATTTTCTGGATGATGTGATTAGACTTCATTTGACATACAGAATCATGTATTGTTGTGGGACCTTCTGGTAATGTACAGGGAGAATAATTACAATTATTGCACTCAAGGAGTCTTCAAAAATTAACAAAATCCATCCTTCTATACAGAACTTGTAGACAACTATGTTTTTTTTACAGCTATTTGGTATTAAAAGTCCCTCAATACATATCAGTTTATCTCCTAAATGTGAAATATGAAGAAGAATAAAAATAATTAGGCAGAAAGCTCAGATTCAGTACTATTAACCTGCTAATAGAAGCATAGCGAACTGGTATGTTTGCTTATACTACATATAGCTAAAAAAGAAAAAAACATGCTAATTATAAAAACATAAAAAGTAACAGGACCATGTCTTATGACTTTTTATTTTCATGTTTAACTTCTAAATTATGGTACCATAAAAAAAATTTCTGCAAATATCAGCTGCTGTCTACTGTCAGTTTATATACATGTACAAAATACAAAAACTATATTTATCAATGTAATTGTTGAACATACAGCTACGTCTTGCATCCTTAGCTTTCCTCTATTTTTTCATCCTCAGAGAAAACATACATCTTATAAACACATCAAAATGATCACATTTCAACACATTTGTAGAGTCTAGTAGTAACAAGAGGGATTATTTCACCATTTACATTCAGTTTAGATTTTACTAACACATGAAAATAGTAGAAAACTAATCTCTAAAATGTATATCAACATATTTGGTTTTTAATTTTTTTTTTAACAAGAGCTTTTGCTCATGGCCTCTTAAGGGGAAAAAAACAGAATTCTTGCAAACTCAGTAGTAATTCCCCTCCTCTATCCCCCAAAATATGTATGCAATTTTTATGAATTTAAAAATCAAAGTGGCTAACTTTGTCAAAAAATCACTATGAAGTAAATTAAACATTATTTCCTTCCATTTTATAATTCCATTTAATTAAAACAAAAATCCAAAGTGGTCTGCTATTTTCTACAGTCTATACACAAAGCCTATAATGACTTCTGTTCTTTTCCCTCCCAAAGGCGTTCAAAATTAGGCTTCCATCCATTACCTGGTGGGGAAAAATATATTTGACTAAAATTAATTTGATTGTGGTATCTCCCAAGCCTATCTATAACTTCAAGGCTCAGTTAAGATTAGCAGGATTGTACAGCAAATTTTTAAGTAAGAAAACTAATGTTAGTTTGCAACAGATTCATCAATCCATATTTGAAAATGACTGTTTGTTAAGAGTCAAGGGTGAAATCCTGGCCTCGCTGAATTCATTGGGAATTTTGCAATTGATTTCAATGTAGCCAGGAATTCACCCAAATCTTTAGTCCTGCATGAAGTAATAGGCTGTCACCTGTCCAGTCACCTCCCCGTAGAGCTCAGCTTTGCTGCACATAGCAGGTGAAAACCTCCTGCCTAGGATCCAGTCAAACCTCCTGCCTGGTGTCCAGGCATCCAGTCTTCGGTTCTTTCCACAATGGAACTGCACAAACCCCACTGAGTCATGATCATCCACACCTGCAGGTGGTGGGGCAGGATTTGGTCTTAAATGATGCTATCTAATTTGACCCAAGTACTTTTAAACTTCCAAAGAATGGGGCAACTGTAAGAATTTCGCTTTCAGTACAATCCAAGGCACAATATATAAAAATCATCTGTAGTTGTTCCCATGCTTTCAGATCATTCGCACACTATTTAGAATTAACTAAGATCCTTGTGACATTTTGAGTTTGTGGAATTCACTTTGAGTTTAGCAGAAAAATTACACTGAAAAATAGGTGAGGAGTTTTACATTAGTAGAAGTAAAGCTCCATCATAAATCATAAATACTGGTGTATCTATCTGCCTCATTCTATTGTTTTGTACCACAGTTATGAAGTGTGCTGGATTCTGCTGCCAATGATTACATTTAAATATGATTCAACTACTCAGATACCTGTTGAGAATCATATCAAAACCCAGCATTGTTTGTTCATTAAAATAAACAAACACAGAACTGAGAAAGTTCCACTTACAGAAAGATTTTTGACAAGCTATGGACAGCTATAATTATTATTATACCCTGATTAACACCCAATGCAACCCCAAATCAATGGGATTGGATAGGGTGCAGTTTAGATCCCAAATTAGTAAATTTAGCACAGGTAGCCAAACAGGACATCCTTTGTTATTATTTAAAATGGCAGGATTTGGGGTATTCAAATTTTATTTTGCTTATGAGAAACTGTTGTCTGGAAGCAGTAGGGGTCCCTCACATGAAGATATACCTAAATCATCATTGCAAGAGAAGGAACTTCATACTGTTTGTCTTCAGACAAATGTGGCCAGATGCATTATAGGGTGTCTGTAGTTAGACTTTTGCTTAATATAACATGAGTTTAAAATGAATACTTATCCCATTCACTAGGAAATTTTCAGTATTGGGAACTTCAAAATAACCAATACACATTTGTCTTGTGGCTGCCCAATACAAAGATATGCAGATAGCCACTCACTCACTGCCTACTCTAACTTCCTATACTCCAAAGGGATGTGAAGCAGCACATTTTTATGGGGTAACCTGGAGTTTATATACTTTCTACAACAAGCACAAACTCTATTAGGGCTGTCCTCAGGCCCAATAATGCCCTACACAAAGACAAGATATGGTGACTCTTTCTCCATCACTCTCTGCATCCTTTCTCCCACCAACCCATCCAGGAAGATGATAGGAGATTCACTTTCCACTGCATCATTCTATAGAGGTATAGAGGATTTTTTTTTAATTATACAAGTGTTATGGTTCACCATGGCCTTATTTGTGAGACATTGTAGCCAGCTTGTCAAGAATGGAATTTTTAAAAAATAGAAATAATTACCCTAGCTCTGGATAGGCAAGCAAGAAGCTTCACTTATTGCATCTATTGCAATGTTCACCCTCAAAGGCTGCAGCATTCTAAAACAGAGTATTCCTAAATCAATTCCTGATACTGCAATGAGCTCAATGTGGGAAACACGTAGGGAACAGGAATTTTATCTTCCACAAAATCAGACAGAACTAAGACCATTTAAAAGAAACTGAGTCTGAAGAGAAATTTCCACAAAAAACAATTAAACCTTGAAATGGACATCAGGAAATCCAACAAACATATGTGTCCTATAGCCTTGCATTGTACCATCCTAGAGTTGAAATGACAGAATGGCACAACACGTTTCCCTTACATGTGTGCCAAAATCTGGATGGAGATGGAGCTGTGGGGGACAGGACACATGCTTTTACCTTCCACTGGAATGCAAAGGAATAAACAAACTTTTTGGAGGGACAGGGTTGAAAAAATGCTTAAATGTTTGCTAAAGGAATAGTTGTCTAATATTTGGAGCTTTACTAGGTCTGGCCTTATGCATTTTATGACCATGACTCCTGTCACAAAAATCCCACTGATCATCACTAAAATACTCATACTATTAAATATTTCAGCATTTAAAACCAGAATTTCTGCTGCAAAACATGTTGTGCCATTGAGATGGTTAATGATCCAAGCCAAAAGTGACTAGTTATTGTATGTTCAGTCAAAAATATTTCTAATAAAAACATCAGAAGTGATTTTTGATTGTGATATATGTAAAGAGTATAATTTCAACATGCAATTTAAGCTGGTAATTTCAAAGTGTATCTTCATCTCTTTCAATGCTTCATTTTCAGATCAGAAAAGAGTCTATAAAGAGACCTATAGGTAAACGTCTACTGGCCACAAATTCCCTTAGGAATAGCAGATCCTTCAAGGAAGCATTTGTTCCTTCAAGAAGTTTTAGCAGTTGGGGTGATGTGATGGTTAACACACAAACAGAGCCTATTGATAAAGTGGCGATGCTTAACAATCTTGTAACATATTATAAAGGTGCAATTGCCTGCAGTTCATCGGTATGGATGTGGCAATGAAGTTCTGCTTTACATATTCCAGGGACTAGGCATTTTGTAGGAGTGAGCACAGGGGGTTCTTCTTCTCCTGGGAAAGAAAAAAAAGGGCATATTATTTTTTGAACAGTAATTGTTTTATTTGTACAACGGTATGTTGAAAAGAACACAATGAGTTGATATCATAATGCCTTATCCTCAGGCCATATCACTATGATCAGACATAAAGAAATAATGCAAACCTTTCCTCATGGTAGTCTACTCAGAGAAGTTCTCACTGACGAATGGACTAACATTATGTCATGCACAATGAAGGAAGTTAGAGAGCTAAGTGAGTTTGAACCTTAGTGCATCAACCCTAATTCAATGGCCTGTCTGAGAGGTTTCTCTTGTGAAACAGTATTCTGTCAGGATGAAAAGTGTTATCAGATCAAACTACTACGAGATGAAAGTGGACACTACTTTTAAAGGAGAAAAGAAACATTTGTCCTGAAATATGCACAGACATTTGATAACTGCATGAAGATTTACATTAGTCTCAACTTATGTGACATAAAAAAAATCTAAGTATCCAGGACAGAAACCTTTTACAGATTATGTAGTCTCCTTATATGATGATGATAACATTCTTTCCATTCTACTAGTATCTCTGGAGGAACAGAAGCTACGAAAGTTAGACATTTTAAAATCAGAAGGTCCAAATAACTTGCATCTAAGAGTTTTAAAAGAGCTGGAAGAGAAGCTCACTGGATCATTAATGTTGATTTTCAGGAATTCTTGGAGCACTGGGGAAGTTCTAGAAGACTTGAAGAAAGCTAATTTCGTGCCAATTTTTAAAAAGGGTGAACAGGATAACCTGGGTAGTAACAGGCCTGACAGACTGACATTGATCCTGGACAAGATAATGGAGGAACTTTTACGGGTCTCGATTAATAAAGAACTAAAGGAGGATAATGTAATTAATGAAAATTAACATGGGCATGTGTTTTGAAAATACGTCCTATCAAACTAACTTGATATCTTTTTTTGATGATGTTACAAGTTTGATTAATAAAGGTAATAGTGTTGATGTTGACGCACAACATATTTGATGAAAAAAACCAGAGTGATATAAAATTAACATATTAAATGGATTAAGAACTGGCTAACTGACAGGTCTCAAAATGTGTCTGTTAAGGAGGAATCATTAAGTAGGTCTGTTTCCTGTGAATCCTGCAGACATGAGTTCTTGGCCCAACCCAAGTTAACATTTTTATCAATAACCTGGAAGAAAACATAAAATCGTCACTGATAAAGTTTGCAGATGACACAAAAATTGATGGAGTCGTAAATAATGAAGAGGACAGATCACTGATACAAGATGATCTGGATCTCTTGGTAAACTGGGCATAAGCAAACAATATGCATCTTAATACAGCTAAAAGTAAATGTATACATCTAGGAAAAAAAATGTAGGACAGGCTTACAAGATGGGGGACTCTATCCTGGGAAGCAATGTCTCTAAAAAAATATTTGGGGGTTGTGGCAGATAATCAGCTGAACACGAGCTCCCAATGTGATGCTGTGGCCGAAAGAGCTAATGAAATCCTGGGATGCATTTCAAGTATGAGTAAAGAGGTTATTTTACCTCTATTATTTATCACTGGTGTGACTGTTCCTGTGTCCTGTTCTGGTGCCCATAATTCAAGAATAAGGTTGATAAATTGGAGAGGGTTCAGAGAACAGCCATAAGAATGATTAAAGGATTAGACAATATGCCTTATAACGATAGACTTAAGGAGCTCAATCTGTTTAGGTTAACAAACACAATGTTAAGGGATGACTTGATAGTCTATAAATACCTGCAAGGTGAACAAATATTTAATAATGGGCTCTTAAATCTGGCGGAGAAAGGTATAACATGATCCAATGGCTGGAACATGAAGCTAGACAAATTCAGATACAAAATAATGTGTACATTTTTAACTGTGAGAGTAAATTAACCATTGGAACAGTTCACCAAGGGTTATAGCGGATTCTTCATCAGTGACAATTTTAAAATCAAGATTGGATCTTCTTCTAAAAGATATGCTCCAGGTATTATTTTGGGGAAATTCTATGGCCTGTGTTACACAGGAAGTCAGGCTAGATGATCGTAATGGTCCCTTCTGGCCTTAGAATCTATGAACCTAGATGTTTATTGATTCAAAACACAGAGGTTGTTATAACTGCTCCTAAATCCCATACTCAGTACGTGATGCTGGCTTACAATGCATATATAAATATCATGGGTATGTGGGACAATTAGGCGAAAGTACAGGTTGCAGCGTATTTAGTAGGCACACAATGCTCAATTCTAGATTTCTCTCTCTTCCAACTTACCCGGGGCCTACTGGACATTGTGGCTTGGAAGAGGGGAAGTGGCTGAGACCCTAGCCATACATGACCAATGTGGGTTGGGAGAAGTAATTGAAAAAAGTAGCAAGGGTTATTTGGGGTCATATAATTGGGTGAGTATGCCCATTGTTTGTAACACAGCCTTGGAACCTCTTCCATAAGGTTCACCGCTATCAGCTTACCCATGTTAAAATACAATTTGCCCGATTGATACTAGAGCTTTAAAATGTGTTAGTTAAAACATATTAGCTATGTAACTTCAGAACTAATTATTGGAGAGATTGCCTCTCTCCTCTAGTAATTCCTGGGCAGCAGAGATGCTTCAGCTGACAGCCCCATGGTTCAAACAGGACGGGGACTGCTGGACAAGCATTTTCCTAGTGGGCCCCTTAACTCTGAAACTGACATCTCAGCTTGCTCTGACAGCCTGAAGTCTAGCAGCATGCAAGGTTTTTCCAGGCCTTTGAGGAAGAGATGGATTAGCAGTGTTGAGGGAGTTAAAGAAAACTACATGTGTGAATTCTGAATGAATGACTGGGTGAGGTGGTGTTCAAGGCTTACTCAATAAAACTGGTAAATCTCTATTTTCCCCACATTTGGCATTTCAGATTTTATATGTTTTCTCCAACAGGTCTGCTACTCAACTCTTTCATATCTACTGTCATCTCCACATCCACCTTGTAGCAAACTGTACTTATGACTAAGAGTCTGAACTTTAATACCCACGAAGGTAAATTCAGTTTCTTAAAAGACAAGACTTAAAAGACTCAGCACACATTGAACAAACAGTGAATCATTCAAGCTTATAACCCTCTAAATAGAATGTTTGCCTGTTCAGTTTGCTTAGGGAAGAGCTGAAAGTCAGTAGATCACACTAATTACAATAAATACAATGCTGAATACTCTTTTTCCCCAGTTCTTAAACCACATTCAATACATCATGGTCAATAAGACAACAGCAGCATTTATGTAGCATATGTTATAAAAAGCCTAATATCTTGTGTGGGTTTGAGCTTTTAGTTAACTGCAGTACTGTAATGACTCTGGATCAGACACCATTTGGAGAAGACACCATTTTATATTCTATTAGAGCTACATGCAAACTGAAAATTTTTAAAGTTTCATGACTTTTTAAAAAAATTTCAATAAGCTTAGAGAATGGTCAACATTTAAAACTTTGAATATTTTTTTTTACCACCAACTAAAAAAATTAAAAAGTTTTCCTTTTTTGACTAGCTCTATATTTTAACTAGCTTTCTCTCCAGCTTCTCATATGGTCCCTTATTCCATGGTATCTTATGTACTCAATGTTTAGTTTTATGTTGCTAAAGGTATTATAGAAACAGGTGAACATTTTGTATTAATGCAATTCAGAAAAACTACTGCATCTTACCTAAACCTGAAGATGAAGAGACACTCTCCGTAATGGAAGAGGTTTCAATTTGGTCTGTCAAAAGTCCGTCCATTAAAGGTAGAGATAACTCAGATGAAGGAACAGAAGAATCATAGATTCCTGAATCCCGGGGCATATCTGGAAGATTGGCAGCTTTTATAACATGCAACAATGGCTGAAGAACAGAGCTACCAACTTGAATGTCCTGAGTCTCTGCATCTTCTCCAAGGTTAAAGTGCTGAATTATACAGTGAGAGTCTGAATTTACAGCAGGAATAATATTTACATCTGTTTTCAGGTAGAAATCCCCATCAGTCACCTGTTTACTCACTAAGTCATTTAAAACCAAGCCTGAGTCAAATTTTTCCATCACAGGTTCTTGGTAATGTAAAGGAGGTTGAGGAAAAGGAATGAGTTGTTGCTCAAACCAGTCAGGCTCCTGATCAATGAACTGGTGCATATTGCAAATGGCAACATAAAGGGACCGGCCAGATTTGCTCCTGAAGTAGTTTCTTTTGCTAATATTTACAGGGTACACCTCTGAATCCTGAAGGCTCAGCTCTCTGGAGTGTAAGTGAGAGTAAAGCTGAGGGAGGTTATCCATGAGCTTGTACTTTGTACTTAGATCCACGATGCCAGGAATGTCACCCTCACAGGAGTAGTCAAAGTAGACTGCAATGAACTTGCAGAGGTCATCTGAATTCTGCTTTGCCTGACGCAGCTTCTCTGCAATGATAGATATGGCAAGCAGAAAGAGTTCTCCTTTCTCGGCATCTCTGGTTGCTCCCTTGTGCTTCCAGTTCTTTTTTTCCACAAAGTATTTCATTCCCTTGGAACATACAATGATGATAAATTGGGACTCGTTGATTTTTTGAATAAGCCACTCTTTCTGCCCTTCTTTACAGTTTTTTAAATCTTCCCATATATCCAGTGCAACCTGGAAAAGAAGAGAGCATCTTGGTTAACATACAATGCTGGATTTAGCAACTGAACAAAGGCTAGATGTGTTGTATATGCTCAATGAACCCATTTGTATTTATTAAGCAGATGTGAATCAAAGATGAGGAAGACTAAGGTTGTCTGTGCTGTGAATGGAAACTATTTGCAAACAGATATAAGTAATACATTTTAAGAGTAGTTAAAGAGGTAAACTCTGACTCTTGATCACTTGGGTAAGCACTTACTGACATGAAGAGTCATTCTGAAGTCAATGGAACTACTTGTGTCGTGAAGTGCTCATCAAAGTGAGTAAGGGTTGTACATTTGGCATGAGAACTATAACATTTTCAATGGGTTACAGAAACTTGCAAGCCCTGTGGGCAAGAAGGCTATCTTTCACAACTGTTCTAATGAAAATGTTAGTTATAATGTGTTTTTGCTGCCTAACTATTGTTTAAGGAACAATATACCTACACTCCTGTATTACTTGTATATCGGGCCCTATCAATTTCACGGCCATGAAATAAGCCCTTCCCTGTGAAACCCGATCTCCCCTTGTTCCTAGGAGTGCTCCAGTAAAGGGGGCTCCTAGCTCCGCTTGGGCTGGGGAGGGACAGCTGCTCTGGGACAGGGGGAGGGGAGGAAGAGACCAGACCCATCTCCGGGTGCCTCCCCCTGCTGCAGGACACTCTGGGACTGGGCAGCAGCCCTAGAGGTTCCTGCAGCTGGAGGAGACTTGAGGAGTTGGGTCCGACTGTCCCTGTGCTGCTGGGAGCAGGGGACTCCTAGCTGCTAGTCGGGGCATGGCTGCGGCAGGACAGGACTTGCTCTTTCCCTGCAAAGCTGCTCTTGGGTATCAATCCCTTTGTAGCTGCCTGGGGAGAGGACATTGTACAGGGAACTGCCCCCCCTTCCACATGCAATTATTAGTTTATTTCAATAAAAATAAAAAGGTGAAGCACTTGACAGAATTTTTTGATTGACACTTTACAGCAGCAAATCACACTCAGGGCTCAACTCACTGATTTGGTATATATAGACATTGGGGAGGTTTTGTAGTGTAGTGCCATCAGAAGACATGCGTAATTACTGTAAAATGAGTGTCCAAAATAAATTTTAAAAAATCTCAAAAATGATTACTGCAGCGGATTGTGTGGCAGGATTTGGAAGCCTAATACTACATGCCGATGGTGACAAACTATTTTGTACAAGTTGCAATGTTTCATTGGATCACACACATCGGGCAACAGTTGAGTACCACTTAGACTCGGAAATCTATCAAAGCAGAAAGAAGGCTGCAGATAGTGAATTGCTGGTAAACAAAAAGTTAAAAAACAAAAAATTTCTTCTCCTTTTCAAAAGATGACAATGAGCTCTGAGACCAGTCATTTAGCTAGAATGGAACTTGTGGATGCATTTGTAAGTGCTAATATACAACTGGAAAAACCTGATCACCCAAAACTGCACGAGTTCATTCAACGGAATGTACAAAATTCTGGTTGCTTACTAAGTACAAATAAGCTACGACAGGCCTACCTTCCAAAGGTTTATGCTACACATTTTGGAGGAGATGAAATCTCAAATTAACTCATGTGAGTCTTTTGAAATTATTTAGGATGAGTCCACAGATGAGCAAGACAACTATGTTCTGTTTGGTTTTATTTCTGACAAGGCCAAAGATGTACAGACAGGAAACTAACAACAGTGCTCCTGTTGATGGTGATTTAACCTTGTTTAATGCAATTCCTGGCTTTGATAAGAACTATAGACTGGAGATACCTGCTTACAAAAATATTGCAAAAGAAGTGGACTGTAGTTTGCCTGTGCTGCAGTTTTGGAACTCAGTGGAAGGCTGAATTCCCCATCTTGCAAGGCTAGCTCAGCGCTGTTCGACAATTCCAACGAACTCCATGGATACAAAGAGAGCAGTTTCTAAACACAGACAAGTGTCTTCAGCACAGAGACAGGAAATGAAGAAAGACGCAGTTGCTGGATGCTCCATGCTGACATTCAATTAATGACATTTGAAACCAGAATATTTTTTTTTCCCCACTTGTTTTTGTTAACATAAGGCTTTTGTTCTCAAGTTTGAGGCTACCAATTGAGATCACTACCCTACCAAACTGTCTCAGATGCCCATATCTACCAATCAGAGAGTTGAGCCCTGAGTGTTATTTGCTGCTGTAAAGTGTCAAATAATAAATCCTGTAAAGTTCATCTGATCTTTTTTATTTTATTGAAACAAGCTAATAATTGCATCTTGAAGGGGGGCGCACCTTGTACAGCGACCCCTACTCCTGCAGATGCGGAGCGATGGGGGCAAGAAGTGAGCGTGTGTGTGTGTGCGCGCATGCAGAGCTTTCTGCAGTTGGGAGAAGTACCCAAGAGCAGCCATGCAGAGGAAGAGCAAGCCAGGACTAGCAGCTAGGAACCCTGGCTGGGGCACTCTCAGCAGCAGGAAAGCAATCAGATCGACCTCCACCTCCGGGAACCTCCTGTGGTTGCAGGAAGCTCTGCGATTGCTGCCTTCAGAATCCAGCTCTGAAGGCAGCACAGAAGTGAGGGTGGCAATCCCATGACCCCCCTACAAAAGGGTTGCGACTCCTCCCACTCCCCTTTTGGGTCAGGACTCCTATAGTTGCAACATCTTGAAATTTCAGATTTAAATATCTGAAAATGTAAAATTTACCAATTTTAAAATCCTATGGCCGTTAAATTGACCATGATGGACCTTGAATTTGGTAGGGCCCTACTTATAAAGCACCAAATATACAAATAACAGTACAAGGCCAAACTACTATGTGTTTGCTGGGTAGCTGCTTCCAAAGCAGGGGGTAAAAACACTGCAGTGTCGGTGCTTGTGAAGAAGAAACAAACCTGGAAAATTTTGGAAGAGTGGCCCCAAGTGACAGACCATTTATCTACCTGGTTAAAGAGTGAAATGAACCCACTCTGAACACTCCACTCTATGTGCTATATGCAATTCTTATTTATTGTACACTTGTGTGATTAACATGTTGAATCTGCTGTAAATACATATTCTGTTATCTCCGCGTATGATTCCATTAGGCTAGCAATAATGTACAAAACAAATTATATATAATATACAGGAAGCTACTGCACAAGATCATGATCCCCAGGATGCATAAGAACTTTGAAGATATGTGGTGGGTCCGGTATCATTTTACAGCTGGGATATATGTTGCCTTGATAAGTGTGTGTGTGTGTCGGGGGTGGGGGTGGGGGGGAGAGAGAGAAAGGAGGATGAGGAGAAGAGAGTTGACAGTGAAAGTCCAGGAATTGTGCTTTTTCTATTTGTACTTATGAACAAGGCTTTTTAATTTTAGCATAATTAGGTTAACATTTTAAACAGCAATAAATGCCATTCCCCTTTGCTTTATTAGACAATAATCCAATTCCATGGGCCAAAGATACAGACACCTTCATTGTCATCTTCTGAACTTTGTTTTTTTATATTAAACACCACTGCTACATATTCTACCTTTATCTAGGTCTAGTTGTCCTTTATTTACCAAATATTGAATAACCCCAGAGGTGTTATGCAAAAAGCACTTGGCTTTAACTCTATTCCACATAGCTGTGGTGATGATGTGCTATCATCACAACTGAAAAAAAAAGGAATTCAGACAAGCTAAATATACGACATCTTATTCTGACTGTTTTAAGTATGAATGAATTATTAACATAAAAATAAAACAATAGAAGCACAAAAAATGAAAACAAGCAATGATTTAAAATAATGTATTCTGCCACTAGGGGACACACTTGCTATATGACCAAATACTAATATTTGAATTCATACATTATACTAACTAGACTTTGATTGGATTAAAGTTTAACAAAAGAAAACATAAATGGTTTCTCTAAACTAATAATTGTTTTGCCTTTTTAAAAGTGAACTATTCGTTACATTATCTCTCAGGTTTAGAAAACAGTCAGAGAATTTGAACCTAGTCAATCAAATTGTCATTTTGATATTTTTCTGATATCATTTTGAATCAAAGACAGACAGTAAAAAAAAAAAAATACAGGCCTAGGCCATATTTTTATATGCCATTAAAATGCAGTTTGATGTTTTCATATAGCATCAAAAGAATGAAAAATTTACTGAATAAGCCATTGAGGATGATAAAGAATTTCAGGGGTTAATCCAAATTAGCAAGGTTTTATTATGTATAATGTGTGTGTTGCACAAATCCTTCTTCTGGACAAGATTTCTGATTGATTCAAATATGCATGCATGGGATCACTGCTTCAATACCAAGGCATAAGAGATGCCTTAGAAATATTAAAACAGATTAGACAGATTATAAAGCTTCTTTGCAGCTGTAATCTACAGAAGATATAAATTGTGATAACTAGACAAGCATAATGTGTGCATATGCTTCTGGTAGTTAATATATAAAGAGCTAAGGATGACTGAAAGAGAGCATTAGGACTGACAAATTATCTACAATAGTGTGTCTTATGCATTATTTGGTTTGCTTTTTTTTCTAAATTATCTACAATTTTCTCTAAATTATCTACAATATTGTGTCTTATGCATTATTTGGTTTGCTTTTTTTCTCTAAATGGAAAATTTTCACATAGTGTGTCAAAGTTCCTCCTCTACCTTGGTGGACTAATATATCTGTCTTATATTACTCTCCTGTAGCCATCTAGCCCGACCCTGTCACATATCCCCCCACCTCTGCTCAACACTATGGGGTTGGGCAATTTGGGACGTCAGGCAGTGTACTCGTGACAAGCCATCTGCATTGCCATGGTGGCTTCCAGCCCAGTGTTGGAAAGGTTGTAGGGACAGGAACCATCTGGTCACCCTTGCATTCTTCTCTTTATTTTGCTGCATCCACTGGAGGGGTGCATGGTCAATCACAACGGTAAACCATCGTCCCAGAAGGTAATAACATAGTGTTTCCATGGCCCATTTCACAGCAAGGCACTCTCTTTCGACCACGGCATACTTGTGCTCTCTCGGGAGGAGTTTCCTGCTGAGGTAGAGGTTTGGGTGTTCTTCATCTCCAACCATCTGCAATAGGACAGCTCCCAATCCTACTTCAGAGGCATTTGTTTGTAAAATGAATTCTTTGTTGAAGTCTGGGGCTATAAGCACGGGTTTAGTGCAGAGGGCTGTCCATAGATCCATGAATGCTTTCTCTGCGGCATCTGTCCACTTCACCATATCTGGAACCCGGGCTTTTATCAGGTCTGTCGGGGGACTCGCTCTGGTAGCAAAATGGGGAATAAATCGTCAGTAGTACCCCACCACACCCAGGAATGCCCGGACTTGCTTTTTCCGATTTGGCCAGGGCCAATTTTGGATAGCCTCTAGTTTGTTTAAAGTTAGGGTTTGACCATGCCCCTTCCTACAATGTAACCAAGGTATTTAGCCTCAGCTAGCCCTATAGCACACTTGGCTGGGTTGGCTGTGAGGCCTGCCCATCTTAGCATGTCCAGAACCACTTCCACCTTTTCTAAGTGGGTTTCCCTATCAGGGGTGTGAATAATCACATCATCCAGGTGCCGCTGCATAACTGGTATGGGGCCGTAGGAGCTTGTCCATAAGACGCTGGAAAGTGGCAGGTGCCCCATGCAGACCAAAAGGATGAACAGTATATTGAAACAGATCTGATAGGGCCTTAAAGTTACCTTTGCCCCAGGGTCTGTGATAATGTGGTGACAGGCTTCGGTGGTCCAACCTGGTTTGATTAAAAACACGTCCTGGTATCAGTTGATCATCTCAGTTACCTCCTTCTTCTGGTTTAGCGTCAGATCAGTGGATATCCTGATCTGCTCCTGCATATTATTTCCCTGGATCAAGGTCTCTTGGGCCACTACACAAGCCTCTCGTTGGTGCCAAGGCTTTAAGAGGTTAATGTGATAACTTTGTTCTTGTTTCCGGCGTCCTGGCTGCCGCACCTTGTAGGTTACTTCCCCCACGGGTTCAACCACCTCATAGGGCCCCTGCCGTTGGGCCAAAAGCTTGATTTCTGCCGTGGGTACCAACACCATCACCCGATCCCCTGGTTGGAACTGTCGGACTTTTGCCTGGCGATTGTAATGGGTTCGCTGGGCCTCCTGCGCCTTTTCCAAATGTTCCCGTACAATGGGGGTGACCCAGGCTCTCCGTTCTCGCATCTGCAACACATGGTCAATTATATTTCTCCCCTCATTGGGTTCTTCTTCCCAGATTTCTTTTGTGATATCTACTATGCCACGGGGGTGGCGTCCGTATAATAATTCAAAGGGGAAAACCCAGTTGAGGCCTGAGGTACCTCCCAGATTGCAAACATAAGGTAGGGCAGTAGGGTGTCCCAATCCTTCCCATCCCGACTTACCACTTTCCTTATCATTGCCTTGAGGGTTCAGTTAAACCTTTCTACCAGCCCATCGGTCTGCGGATGATAGACTGAAGTTCTCAGGGTATGTATATGGAGCAGCGTACAGAGGTCCTTTATTAGCTTCGACATAAATGGGGTACCTTGGTCTGTTTATATCTTCTTTGGTAGCCCAGCTCGGACAAAGATCCCCACCAACTCTTTAGCTATCGTTTTAGAGGCCGTGTTCCGCAGGGGGATGGCTTCTGGGTAGTGAGTAGCATAATCCAGAATGACAAATATATATTGGTGGCCCCAGGCTGTCTTCTCCAGGGGTCCCACTAGGTCCGTGGCTATTCGCTAGAAGGGGACATCTATGATGAGAAGGGGTACTAAAGGTGCCCTCAAGGGGGGACAGGGACTGTGCAGCTGACTCTCTGGGCAGGACGCACAGTACCTCCGCACTTCTTCATGTACTCCGGGCCAGAAGAATCATCGCAGGACCCGTGCCAGGGTCTTCTTTACCCCCAAATTCCCCCCAAAAAGATGAATATGGGCCAGACTTAATACAACATTCTGGTGTTTTTGAGGTACTAGGATTTGCTGTACCTTCTGCCCCTTTACTGGTGCAACCTGCTATAAAAGATTCTTCTTCATTACGAAGTAGGGTCCTGGTCCCTGGGTTTTCCCTTCCATGGGGACCCCATCTATTTTGGTCACCTCCTTCCTAATGTTGTCGTACCTTGGGTCTTCAGCCTGGTCCCGTCCAAAATTTCCTCTCCTGGGGCTAATCTGCCCCAGATCTAGGGGGCCAGTCTCTGTTGCCTCTACTGGTTCAGGGGCATTAGGGTGTGGGTCAGACTCAGGTGCTTCTCCCTCCTGGGTGGCCTCCTTTTCAGCTGCTCGGATCCGCCTACCTACGAGAGCAACCCTCTGGCTTTGGGCCAGTATTCAGGTTCCCAAGGCCTTAGGTGCCCTTCTTTCCCTTTTTGTCTTTCTACCCTGTCTGGGAGTGGAGAACAAATCTAGGGATATTTCAGAGAAGATTGGGGATTGACAGTCTACTGTGGATGCCTCACTAACTTCAGGGCTTCCCCCTTTCTCCAATTCCCCTACTGGGAGTAAGTCTCCAAACCCTGGGAAGTCCCTCCCTATGAGCACCGGGTATGGGAGTTTAGGGACTACCCCTGCTGCTACCTCAGTAGTGTTCCCCTGAATCTCAATTTTTACTGGGATGGTGGGGTAATAACCAACTGTCCCATGGACGCATGTTATCCCCGTATACTTAGCCCACAGCAGCTGACTACGCTTCACGAGCTTTCCCGAGACAAGCGTGATAGCACTCCCCGAATCAACCAGTGCCGTGGTCTCTACCCCATTTAGCTTCACTGGTCAGGTGTACATATGTGGGGTTAGTGAGACCCCACAAGGTGAATTAGGGAGCATGGGTCTGCCCAATTCTCCAGGTTACACTGCATAGGCTCCTCAGCATTGGGACGCTGTACAGCTATGTGTCGCCACTCCTCGCAGGCGTAACATCTGTATGGAGCCCTAGGCACTCCCCGGTCTCTTGGTTTGGGCAGTCTAACATCACGATCCTCTTCCCGCTCAGTGCTCCGACTCTTTGTGGCTCCTGGTGGGCCTTCAGCCCCTCTCTTTTTCCACCTGGGCTCTCCTGGTGGCCCAGTCACCCGAGCTTTTGGGCTTGGTGCTGCTAGTTTAACGTGGGGTGCTTCTTCCTTAACTGGTCGGGTCAGCTCCCTCGCTGTCCTTCACCTTTCTACCAGTGCAACAACCTCACTGTAGATGGAGGGTTCATTCTGGCTTACCCAGGCACGAAGGTCTGGCGGTAGTCCTCTCATGTACCGGTCGATGACCATAACCTCTAGTATTTCCTCCGAACTCTGGGACTCAGTTCGTAGCCACTTTCGTGCGAGATGGATGAGGTCATATAATTGGGACCGTGAGGGTTTTGTTTTCCTGGTACCTCCACTCATGATATCGCTGGGCCCGCACTGTGGTCGTTACCCCAGATCTGGCCAGGATCTCTGCTTTCAGCTGGGGGTAGTCTGCCGCAGCCTCTTCAGGCAAATCATAGTAGGCCTTCTGGGCCTCCCCACACAGGAATGGTGCAAGGATACCAGACCACTGTTCTTGGGGACAAGCCTCCCACAGGGCTGTCCTCTCAAAGGCCAGGCGGTATGCCTCTACATCATCCTCCCACGTCATTTTCTGCAGCCAATTGCTGGCCCACATGATCTGCGTCCCATCATGGCCGCGGTTCAGCTCTGTAAGGGCCTTTACCTGGTTTACCAGTTCTCGCAACATAGTCCGGTCTTAACCAGGCTGGTCCATCAGCAGGCGATTAGTCTCTTGCTGCAGCCACACTGCCTTCTGTTGGGTGGCTGACTGGACACGGGTAGCCTCCTGCTGGGGAGCTGTGGCTTGTATCAGTGCCCGCACTACCTCCTCCATTGTGGTGAAAAAAAATAAAAATAGACCCTCTCCCTCCCTTTTTTTTTTCCCCCCAAACACCCTCCTTCTTCCACTGCGTTGTGTACACCAAATCCCACTCCTGACACCAGTTGTGACAAAGTTCCTCCTCTACCTTGGTGGGTCTTGTGCTTATTGGCGGATTTGCTCACCTTGGAGCTTCACGGCAGCCCTCAGTTTGGCCATTTTTCTGACCCCACAGTCCAGGTCGACTCCTCCTGTGTCTGACCAGCAATTGGGAGGTTTGGGGGGAACCCGGGCCTGCCCTCTACTCCGGTTTCCAGCGCAGAGCCCTGTGGAATGCAGCTGTCTAGAGTGCCTCCTGGAACAGCTGTGCGACAGCTACAACTCCCTGGGCCACTTCCCCATGGCCTCCTCCCAACACCTTCTTTATTCTCATTATAAGACCTTCCTCCTGGTGTCTGATAATGCTTGTACTCCTCAGTCCTCCAACAGTATGCGTTCTCACTCTCAGCTCCTAGTGCCTCTTGCTCCCCGCTCCTCACACACGTACCACAAACTGAAGTGAGCTCCTTCTTAAACCCAGGTGCCCTGATTAGCCTGCCTCAATTGATTCTAGCAGCTTCTTGATTGGCTGCAGGTGTTCTAATCAGCCTGTCTGTCTTAATTGTCTCCAGAAGGTTCCTGATTGCTCTGGAACCTTCCCTGTTACCTTACCCAGGGAAAAGGGACCTACTTAACCTGGGGCTAATATATCTGCCTTCTATTACTCTCCTGTAGCCATCTGGCCCGACCCTGTCACAACAGGTAAAATTAATGTAGGCAGTTTCCACTAACACTAATGGAAGTTACTCTGTTTACCAAAGAGAGATTAGAATATCTCTGTCTAAGTGAAATATTTTCAAGGGCTAGGCTATCATGAGTTTTGGGGGTAATATTTTGAATAAGGCAATTCCAAACATTAAAAGAAGAAGTGGTGATCTTACCTCACAGCCACAGAAGTCCTGAAGGAAATAAGCGAAGCACTGAATGACATTTATGTGTTTCTGGCAATCTTTACTGGAATAGCAGATGAACACTTTTGGTCGGGGACGGAGCCTTTCCACATGGAGTGATGCAGCATATGTAGAAGATTCCGAGCTCTCCTCATCTAAATGGGAATATATATTTTCTAAATTGGAAGGGGAAAAAAAATGCAAAAATCTTCACTCTATCCAAGATCAAAAATTTTCTTTAAACCTTGACAGACTCATTATTCAAGTATCTAGTAAAAGGCTCTTCATCCCAAGACATTCCTCTTTCCCTCCTTTCTTCCTCTTCCATTTTATCAGCCTGTGAGGTGAAAGATGTTACTGATTGTGCAAAGACCTGTCTAGAAAGATATGCTCTGTGAATAAAAAAGTAAGGCAGTTTCACCACCACCCACCCTATGAAATTACCATAGTACTGTTATAGGCGCCTCACCTCTTGGTTCAGAAATCAGAAACCTCAAACATGCTTCCCTGTGAGAGTTTCCTGCTTAGCAATGCAATGGTTCCTTTTAAAACAGTGATACTTGTAGGGGAAGAGAATGAAACTCCAGGAAGCCTGGTACCCTTCAGAAACGCATGCAATATCTCTCAGTGGCATGCCCATATTCTTTAGCGTTCATTTGAGTTTTTTGCTCGAGTCATGCTAATATGTTATAAAGGGCCAGAAGAGAAAAGGACTCAGCCCAGATAACTTCTGTCATCTGCAGTATCCTTCATCCCCAAGATCCAGAGAGATATCACAGATCTGAGGCTTAGGGGCTGAAACCCCATCTTCTATACGAGGGAATCCCAATCACTCTCTGGAACCATAGTATTGACTAATTCCTGATAAATCAGTGTGGCAGGTATGGCTTGCAAGCTCCACCCTAGATATAAGGGAGGCAAAAGTGAGCAGAGGTTGCTGGAATCTAAGCTAGGAAGTGTCTGCAGGGAAACCTTATGAACAGTCAAATGTAAGGAGAAGGATTAGGCTGAGATTTAAGGGGTTTTGCTGTTATCTGAATTCTGAATAAAGCCAACCAGGAAGGGGGGAGTAAGTTTGGATTAAATCTAGTGGGTACAGATTCTGTTCCATGGCAGACTGCGAATTACACCTGCTTACATGCACACTTCAGGGTTTTGCTTTCCTTCCACTATGATTCATCAGTTAAATAATTCTGTATTGAAAGAGGAAATAGTCTAAAATATATCATCTTCTGGATCTCTTCACTCTCTGCATAGTCTTATCTCCCCTCCACTACTTTCACTAATAGACATTCAAAACAAACAAACAAAAAACAAGCCAAATAAGTTTTCTCTTCATACAACCCAACTTGTCCTTCTGCTGGATTTTGCAGTGAAGTCATAATACAAGACATATGACACAATATTTTCCAGGCTAACAAATTAACAACACTGGATTTTAAGACTTTGCTGCAAGTTCCAGCAGATGCAGAGGTTTGGGGGTGAGGTCGGGGGTGGGGAGCGTGAAAAGGAAAGCTCTTATGATAAAGGAATTTGAGTTTTGAATAAATCTATTTTCCTTTCAGATTTGCTCTGACAAGCAAACTCTCCTTCAAATACAACGACATGCCAAACAAACACCATACCTTGTTGTTTTTTACGGCACATCACCGTGAAAAGCGTTGCAAATGCTGAGATGACAACTAAGGGAACGGTAATGGCAATGGCCCTTATTGGTCCAGCCCACGGGGAATGTACTTTAAAAAATAAAGCAGAATTAGCACTGTGCAAGTAAGTTATGGTATCATTATCTAATCTCATCTTCATATTTGGTACTGACAACCACTGAAGCACACAATCATCAAATAATTCTCAAATATATAAAATATAAAGCTATGATCTGAGTGCCTTCCAATAATGCATTAAGTGAGGTGACTAACACCTATTGCATGTGGTTTGTTCCGTCTCATTCTCTCCCCAAGGAAAGAATTGTGTGTGTAGTGCAGTTTTGTTTTGGTTGGGGTCTGTTTATTTTTTAAATGTTCTGCTCTGTGTTTGTGTTAGAGAAGGCAGGTTGAAGAAATGCGCCTTGCACTTGGAATGAAGTTGGTAAGGTTTCTGATGGTCCTTGGTGCCTGGGGGAATTTGGCCTCAAATTGGCCCTAGAGAAAGCTCTGTCTCCTGCACAGATAAGTCTACCCTAATGGTTGAAAATTCCACAGTGCTTAAGGAACAAGTTGTCACTCACAGTTTTCATCCCATCATGGGATCTTTTTGATAATTGATTGCAAGGTAACCACTGTATAACTTTATTTAGTGTGTGATTACATTAGTGCTACATTAGGCTGCTTACATATTTGCATTACATTATTTCCACACTCCGCTTGCAGGCTACTACTTGCATGTGACTAAGATACAGTCTCGTCAATTTTTAAACTGATTTTTTACATTAGTGTATATAGCAAAAATTAGATTCTGGTAAGGATTCCTCGTTCTACAATATTTTGATGTAAAACTACTAACAGTCAAAATCATATTTATACTTAATTTTATCTTGCACAATTTGCTTTTGCAATTCTTTACAAGCACAAAATGGAAGTAAAAATCACAGATGTACAAAAGCAATATTATTTTTTGTCAAAAAGATCACGAGACTGCATTTAAAAGTGTGGTCAAACCCTATTAGTCCTATCATTATTATTCTGGCAAATGATCTTCAACACAAATTATCACTATAAATGAGTACAGGTTGACTTTAAAAAGAAAATTCTTACCTGGTTTTAGTGCATAGTGCATTGTTTTCCTTGTTGTGTTAGTGTCATCAACCAGCTTTAAAAAAGAAAATTCTCATTTTAAATACTGGAAGAGATACAGAAAAATGATTTTTGCAATGTGAAAAACACTGCAATTACCCCAAGGACCAGAACTGAGGGAAGCTACCATTACAAATGACTGATGAGAAGTACCTAGAATTAGTGATTTCTAGATAGGGTCAGGGATGAGTAGAATACAAATCATATTGAGGTAAAACTGGAATACTATCCTCAAACAAAACCTGCCTATTAAAAAAAGGAAACAATCCAACCCAATTAATGTCCAAGAGAAAGGAAAATGGGGGTAAGAGGGAGGGAGGAGGAATGGAAGTGGGATGTAGGAGGTAAAAGTCTCATGAATAGGCTCCATACTCTTTGAATACTCTCTATTAATAAAAAAAAGGAGATGGTGAAATTTTTTCACAATCAGCAAAAATACAAAAACATTTTCAATGAAAATTTTCATGAACATTTTTTGCCTTTTCTTCCCCTACTCAAATAAAAGCACCTAATAGACTTTTACTCAATGGGTCCAAAGTCCCCATTATTTTATGTTGTTGGATGATTATATTACAGGAGTAACTCAGTCAGCTTTTTGCCATTTGCATCTGAGCAGGAGGTTGCAACTTTTTCTTTTGGATGCAGAACTTTCTACTCTTATGCATGCCTTTATTATCTCAAGATTAGAATATTAAAAGGTGCTCTACATGGGACTACACCTTAAAGCCATTTGAACACTGAGTTGGTGCAGAATGCAGCAGCTTGCTTATTGAATAGGGGATCTCGCTGGGAGCATATTGCACAAGGTATTCCAGAATCTGCGTTGGCTGCCTACTGGTCCCCGGGTAGAGTTTAAGATGTTGGTTATGATCTCTAAAGTCCTAAAAGGCCTGGGACCTGCCTGCTTGAGAAGCCAACCACATCAGATCCCCTGACATACGGCCGAGTTGTGGTCAGCACAGATGCTTGAGCTGGATCCCTCTTGTTATAAAAAACAGGGAGAAACTGGCAGGACAAGGCATTCCCTGTGAGCAGCCCAGGACTCTGCAACCCACTCCCTTCCCTGGTCTAAAGTAGTCAGAATTTAGGGACTTTCCAGGCATGCTGCAAAAGCCATCTGTCTGACAGGATTTGGCAGAGGACTGAGGGTTTGTTAGTGGAATGATGGCATGGTGCGGTAAGAAGGAGCTTTTTTTTAAGCTGCCTGCCTGAGTGAGCTGCGCTGGCTGAGTTGCACTATTTTTCCTTGTTTGAACATTTGTTTTTTTAATGCTGCCTGGGTAATTTGTTATGTCAAGCCACCTAGAGTCTTTGTATAGTTTTCTTTACAGAAGAATCTCAGAATTAAGAACACCTCGCTAATGGAGGTTGTTCGGAACTCTGCAACGTTCGTAAGTCAGAACAAAACGTTATGGTTGTTCTTTCAAAAGTTTACAATTGAACATTAACTTAATACAGCTTTGAAATTCTACTATGCAGAAGAAAAATGCTGCGTTCCCTTTTTGTATTTAGTAGTTTACATTTAACACAATACTGTACTGTATTTGGGGGTGTTTTGTGTGTGTGTGTGGGGGGGGGTGTCTCTGCTGCTGCCTGATAGAGTACTTCTGGTTCCAAATGAGGTGTGTGGTTGACTGGTCAGTTCATAACTCTGAGGTTCTACTGTATTGTTAATATTTAAACCTAAAGAAATAAGAAACAGTTACAATATAATTAAGATGGGTCCAAGCTCCATAATTCTGAATAGGATTTTGATTTGGTGCACAGCAAGGGATGCAGCAGTGAGCAGTGCTCGGGAAAGCAGAGAGATTGCAACTGTGCCTGGCTTCTGCATGAGAGAGGTGCAAGACAGGGAAGCTTTTTTGCTCTTTTTGCCATGCAAGGCCCAAGTATGATCTGACCTAAAAATGTTAATTTGCCCCACTGAATTCAATGAGGGTATACAAGGCTGTAAATTACAGCAGAATGTGGCCCACAGTATTTCATTTGCAATTAATTTATTTATCTTACTTCTTTAGCTGCATTAAATTAGCTCCTCTCAAATATTACCTCAATGATGTAATCCCCTGGAGCTATATTCTGAAGAACACAACTTGTGATATCCGTGTTTTGTTCCTGCAAAGAAAAGGAAGGAAACTATTTTACAAGTAGTTCACATGCTTTACAAAGCTAACGGAAAATGCATTTGCAGCTAATGTTATTGATTTGAAAATTCACATTTCCACTATGTACACTGGCACTTTCCATCAAACAAAATCCAATTCAATACTGATAAAGAAATACAAACCTCTCTACTCAAATGTCTCAGGACTGGAATCTCCGGCCACCAAAGGCCTATGAAAGTTTGAGATAACATGTAAGTTTTACACTATACCCTGAAGCTCCTTAACCTCAGGCACTCATGGACTGAACAACCTGCCACCTGCCATGGATCATTTAACTCAACAAAATGAAAGCAACCCAGCAGACTGCAACTGCCATGATAAATGATCTCTAAACGCTAAAAAAGTCCGATTCCCTTCTACCCTGCATCTTATGTAGTCATTCACATCAGTGCAATATTTGAGCACATTTTACAGCCTCTTTACACTGGTGTAAAGAACTAAACAAACAGCAGGGTGACAGTGAATTTGGACCAAAGATTTACACCGTAAACTCTTCTCAGCAAGTACTGTACCTTCCTAAATGTCTGCATAGCACCTAGCACATTTTGGACCCTACTATAACAAAAATGGGTAATAAAATGGAAAACTAATTTTAAACATACTGACATGACTGTATCAATAGACTATTAAGCTATACATCCCCCCAATTTAAGGGCTTGTCTACACTATTACTTTTGTTGGTATAACTTATGTTGCTCAGGGGTGTGAGAAAAACACCCCCTGAGCAACATAAGTTACACTTTCAGAAGCGCCAGCGCAGACAGTTCTATGTCGGCAGGAGAGCTCTGGAGGTGGTTTTATTATGTTGACAGGAGAGTTCTCTCCTGCTGACATACAGCAGTTGCACGAGCAATCTTACAGCGGCGCTATTGCATCAGTACAGCTGTGCTGCTGTCAGCTCCCTCGTGTTGACCAGCCCTAAATAATAGTTACTAGCAGTAACAGTTGGAAAGATGAAACATTACCCAAATGTATGGAGTTGTTGTATTCAGCAAAATAAATCCATATCACTGCCATCAGTCTATGGTACACACTTCCCGTAACGCATTGGCCTATTATTATTTTATTTTTGGATAACTCTGATTTTAGCACTTAGGTTTCTCACCAGAGCTCATAGCCCACTGTATTTTTTAATTTTGTCCTCATACATTCCTTCCCCCGAAAGCTTCCATCACAGTCAGACTTATTTTCTAACAATATCAGAAGCTATTTACTAAAGACTGCAGTATTTTTGAACATCCAAACCTCTCCCATTTCAGGTGAATTGCTTAGGACAAGACCCATCTAGGTTTGGATGGGTGTTGTATTGGGCCCACAGAGACCACGAGCTATAATTTTCCCACTGACTACTGCCATCTCATCCCTCTTTTAAACATGAAGGGAAGTTTAACTAAATGCTCAAAGAAAGGGCTAACCTGGGGAGTTACTTCAGATGAACAAGATTTAAGGAGTTGAAATTCTGTTCAGAGGGAACATATGAAAAGAGGAAAATGCTAACTATAATTATAAATAAAAATACAATTAAAAACTACTAATTAGAGTATGCCCTTTGGGGCAAAGGCAATATCTTGCCATGTATTTATACAGCACCTAGCACAATGGGGACCCAATCCTGGTTTGGGCCTTTGGTTACTCCCAAAAAACAAATAATATAAAGCTAAGTTCATGTAGAATTTTTAACGGTTACCACAAATTGTTAAAACAACAGTCGCGAAACCCTGTAACGTACTTGTCTGCAGGTCTTTTGTTTAAAGGATCCTTCATCCTTAAGTTTGTAGTGAAGATAGTAATATTTAAAGCCAAAGTTGTGAGGTGCGTGATCAAAAGACACTTGCATGTTAAAACCTTGCTGGGTAATATTCAGATTCCTGGGCTTCCAGACTGTCAGAGGAGAGATATTTATGGATTGGAAAATTACTATTTCAAGAACAATGAAATGTTTGTAACATGAATGAATGGAAAATACTATATTTTACTTACAAGGTTTGCAGGCAAGATTTTCTGGCTGTAGCAACAATTCACATGCTACAAACACACACACAAAAGAAATATTAATAATAAAAGATTAGGTTCTCCAATGGCTATACTCCATAAAGAGAAAGAGGGGGGGGAAAAGAAGGCAGAAAAAAGGAGCTATTTCATCATTTTTGTTTATCCAGCGCCTCCCCAAATAGCACAGAATGAACAGATTTTGCCATATTTAGTAAGCTCAGCATCCTTGTCATTGCTCAAATCATTCTCCACCTCTACACACAAAAAACAGCCTATTCAGTTTGTTTGAAATAATGTTACTTATTGAAATAAACAATATGTGAGTAAGGGTGAACAGAAGCTAATGTATAACAAACACATATATGTGACTATATTTAAAATGTTATTTTAGTCAGCGTCACCAGAGTGGACTCAAAATATCAAATCAATTCGGAAAAATTACTTACTCTAAACTATTTTTAGAACATTTTAGACAGAAGAAAATCCTGAAGAGTGGAGGTTCTTAGCAGGGGAGAAAAAAGATTGATTGCCAAGATTTAAAAAAAAAAAATAGTACCTAAAGTTATATAGGCACCTAAGGCTTTTCCTCATAGGGAAAATGGACCCTCATAGCTATTCCAGAATAGCTATTCTGGAATAACTACCTATGTGGACATTCTATTCCAGAATAAAAATGACTTGATTCTGGAATAATAAATAAATTGTAGATTTAGGAGTCTTATCTTTAGGAATCCATTTTAAAATCTTGACCTTGAGACAATCTTGACCTTGGAAGTTTCTTCACTGCGGGTTTTCAAAAGGAGGCTAAATAGCCACCTGTCTTGGATGGTTTAGACACAACAAATCCTTTATCTTGGCAGGGGGTTATACTAGATGACCCTTGCGGTCCCTTCTAACCCCATGAGTCTAAGGACTGTGTAAGCTTTCCCACACTGTCCTGCCATTGACACTATTCATTAAAAAGGCAGACGTAGTCTCCATAGGAACATAATTGCCAGGCTAGATCAGACCTGAGTCTATCTAATCCAGTATTCTGACTCCAACAGTGGCCAACAGCAAATGGTTCAGGGGAAAATGCAAGAAACCCTACAGTAGGCAGATGTGGGGCAATCTGCTGTCCATGGTGGTCACCCCTAGACCTCTGCTACACAGAGACTATTACTTTTGCCAATTTCTCTGTAGTGGTCAGGGGTGCTAGAATAATTTTTATAGTGGGGGTATTGAGAGCCATTGAACCAAGTTGTAAATCCTGTATATAATGGAAACCACTTCAAGCCAGGAGGTGCTGCAACACCCCTTGCACCCTTAGTTCCAACACCTATGGCAGTGGTTTTACAATTTGAAGTTTTGTCCACTACAGACCAATCTGTGGTCTGTAAACTAATTTCATTTAGGACTCTGCCTGGATGTGAACCTCATCCCCAAGATCACAGCAAGTGCTTCCTCTCCTCAGCCACCCATCCCCTTAAACTCTGTCTCTTCAGTTTTCCTGACTGAGGCCAGATTTTTCAATAGAAAATTAGGTCAATATAACTACGTCGCTCAGGGGTGTGAAAAATCCACACCCCTGAGAGATGCAGAAAAACCAACCTAACCCCTGCTGTAGAAAGCGCTAGGCCAATGGGAGAATTCTTCTGTCAACCTGGCTACCGCCTCTTGGGGAGGTGGAGAACTATAGCATTTTAAGTCTAGACAAACCCTAAGGAAAAAAAAAGGGGGGGGAGGCAAGGAGGGGAAGATAATATGTATGATACTTACGTCGAGTTCTGAAGAAAAATGGGTGGTAATTACTTTCATTTTTAATGGAAGGAAAAGGAACAATCTTTACAAAATAATCAGTTTCAAATTTCAGATTCAAAAAAGGCTGAGATTCCATTCCCTAAAAACATAAATATAAATAAAGAGATTTTGATATACCCTTTAGTCATCTGCCATGGCCATTTAAGAGTATATTGTTTTAAAACAAGCCCACAATACTCCTGGACATGAACAAAAGTTAAGTTGTATAGGAATCCTATGGCCTCATCCCTCTCTTGCCACCTGTGCACTACCATGCAGGGAGCCCCACAGAGATGGATTCTGCACTGCTAAAGGAGTGCACATCTGCTGCACAGTTCCTCAGAATAACGCCCCCCATTGCAGTGAAGTTGCTGGTTCCACCAACAAGGGAGCCTCAGTAGATGGGGAGTGAGGGCTAGATTTGCCCCTAAATTAAAAATATCATAAATAAAAATGTTAAATTTTTTTGCAAGCAAATTGCTGGCTAGTAAGCAGTACATTTAAAAAAAAAGTTTAATAAAACATAAATGTCTCTTTCAAGCTCACATGCAAAATCAAACCAATAATGAATTTTTCCCAAAAGCATATCACTTACAGTTCTTTTAAAACCAGAGTTGAGCTGCTTTGGGTCTTTTAAAGCCATTTGCTGACACTGTCTTCCCTCTGATTTTAACTCCTCAAGTATTACTCGAAATCCTTTCAGGAATTCAATCCCTGCAGACATTTAATTAAAACCCAGACAAATATTTCAAAAATACATTTCACTGTGTGTGATGCAGTTTCAAAGTACTATACTTGTTAAAAAAGAATGCCTAACCACCATTGTATCCCCCCTGTATAAGATGTTTATATACCTGTCAGCTGGGTGTCAATAATAATTCTTCTATTCTGTCAATATTTTTCTGACTTGTCTATCTAGAATTTAATGTCCTCTGCACTGAGACCATCAGTCTATATCTGTACAGTGCTTAGCTCAAAGGAGGCCTCACCTCAATTGGTCCTTTGGGTTTTACCATACTACAAATAAATAAAATAATCATCATGAGCAGGTTTGGTAATACACTGTATTTGTTCAATTTTCCCATTATTAGCAGTAAACAATTTTGTAACATTTGTTCACAAAGAATGGAAACTCTGCATCCATACTGTGTTCCTGTCATTTATAAGGCCACCGGATTACAGTGGCTGGATGCAGTAGTTATGATTTTTTTTTAGTTCTAATATTGCAGAACAGCAGAAGAATTAGCTTAAGTAGAATTACTCCTTATTTAGACCAGTGAATAACTATAGTTATGTATAAGTGAGACTGAAACTACACCCATTTTGCTCAAGAGACAGTAGACTCTCAGAAAAATGTTGTGACATTTCTTGCTAATGTTCTCACCATGGTATTGTACCAGGACATAACACTGAGTCATGATGACGCAAATATCACAATGCCAGAGAGTTGTGCTTCAATTATGTTGTGGATCAGATGTCAAAGTTGCTGCCCAGTTCTTCAAGCCCCCACTACCATCACCACTGAGCTATGGAATTACAATTGTTCTACATATGTCAGAATATAATGTTTACCAGAGACACCACGGCAGGCAACATAAGCTAAAGATTACATAAACCAAAATGGATTAATGCCACTTAACATTATGTGTTTATCTAGATGTGTGTGTTTCCATGAGCCTCTTCTATTTCTCCAGTTTTAAAAAATGTTTTATAATCTTGTAGAAGAGAAAGAGCCATGACCTGCCCAATGTGTTCTTAATATTAAGTGGAACAAAAGCATTGTTTGTGCTACCATGCAGACCATGAAAGAGAAAAGTGTCCGGTCTCCCTATCACCTGAGACCCTTCAAACTGCAGTTCTATATTGATACTTTCAAAAGGATTAACCTCTGATCATTACAAGACAGAATACCAAGTTTTGAATCCCCGGAGATTTGATTTATCCAATCGGCAGCTGCAGATTACCAAATTCACTAACACTATGATATTGAAAGCATTAGGTATCATTTCCACATTCTCTCTTAATACCCAATAAACAAATTTATTCACTATTTTCTGTTACAAATTTAGCTGTTAGCAAATGTGATTATGCACACATTATTTACAAATGGACCAAATATGACAGAGAAGCTCCAGGTAATTTTTCTTCTCTTTCTAGAACGTTTTCAGGGGACTTAAGCATTATAATCATTCAGTGTGGTACATATGTACCACATCTTGTAGGTGTTTGTCTCTGTCTGAGGGGTTGGAGCAAATGCGGTTATATCGTAGCGCTTGGCTGTAGACAATGGATCGAGTGGTATGATCTGGATGAAAGCTAGAGGCATGTAGGTAGGAATAGCGGTCAGTAGGTTTCCGATATAGGGTGGTGTTTATGTGACCATCGCTTATTAGCACCATAGTGTCCAGGAAGTGGATCTCTTGTGTGGACTGGTCCAGGCTGAGGTTGATGGTGGGATGGAAATTGTTGAAATCATGGTGGAATTCCTCAAGAGCTTCTTTTCCATGGGTCCAGATGACGAAGATGTCATCAATGTAGCGCAAGTAGAGTAGGGGCATTAGGGGACGAGAGCTGAGGAAGCATTGTTCTAAGTCAGCCATAAAAATGTTTCAGAGTAGCAGCCGTGTTAGTTTGTATTCGCAAAAAGAAAAGGAGTACTTGTGGCACCTTAGAGACTAACAAATTTATTAGAGCATAAGCTTTCGTGAGCTACAGCTCACTTCATCGGATGCATTTGGTGGAAAAAAACACCAAATGCATCCGATGAAGTGAGCTGTAGCTCACGAAAGCTTATGCTCTAATAAATTTGTTAGTCTCTAAGGTGCCACAAGTACTCCTTTTCTTTTTTCATAAAAATGTTGGCATACTGTGGGGCCATGCGGGTACCCATCGCAGTGCCGGTGATTTGAAGGTATACATTGTCACCAAATGTGAAATAATTATGGGTCAGGACAAAGTCACAAAGTTCAGCCACCAGGTTAGCCGTGACAGTATTGGGGATACTGTTCCTGACAGCTTGTAGTCCATCTTTGTGTGGAATGTTGGTGTAGAGGGCTTCTACATCCATAGTGGCTAGGATGGTGTTTTTAGGAAGATCACCAATGGACTGTAGTTTCCTCAGGAAGTAAGTGGTGTCTCGAAGATAGCTGGGAGTGCTGGTAACGAAGGGCCTGAGGAGGGAGTCTACATAGCCAGACAATCCCGCTGTCAGGATGCCAATGCCTGAGATGATGGGGCGTCCAGGATTTCCAGGTTTATGGATCTTGGGTAGCAGATAGAATACCCCTGGTCGGGGCTCCAGGGGTGTGTCTGTGCGGATTTGTTCTTGTGCTTTTTCAGGGAGTTTCTTGAGCAAATGCTGTAGTTTCTTTTGGTAACTCTCAGTGGGATCAGAGGGTAATGGCTTGTAGAAAGTGGTGTTGGAGAGCTGCCTAGTAGCCTCTTGTTCATACTCCGACCTATTCATGATGACGACAGCACCTCCTTTGTCAGCCTTTTTGATTATGATGTCAGAGTTGTTTCTGAGGCTGTGGATGGCAATGTGTTCTGCATGGCTGAGGTTATGGGGTAAGCGATGCTGCTTTTCCACAATTTCAGCTCGTGCACGTCGGCGGAAGCAGTCTATGTAGAAATATAGGCTGCTGTTTCGACCTTCAGGAGGAGTCCACCCAGAAGATCTCTATCATGCATTCCTACAACTACAATACCCACCTGCTGAAGTGAAGAAACAGATTGACAGAGCCAGAAGAGTACCCAGAAGTCACCTACTACAGGACAGGCCCAACAAAGAAAACAACAGAACGCCACTAGCCATCACCTTCAGCCCCCAACTAAAACCTCTCCAACGCATCATCAAGGATCTACAACCTATCCTGAAGGACGACCCATCACTCTCACAGATCTTGGGAGACAGACCAGTCCTTGCTTACAGACAGCCCCCCAATCTGAAGCAAATACTCACCAGCAACCACACACCACACAACAGAACCACTAACCCAGGAACCTATCCTTGCAACAAAGCCCGTTGCCAACTCTGTCCACATATCTATTCAGGGGATACCATCATAGGGCCTAATCACATCAGCCACACTATCAGAGGCTCGTTCACCTGCGCATCTACCAATGTGATATATGCCATCATGTGCCAGCAATGCCCCTCTGCCATGTACATTGGCCAAACTGGACAGTCTCTACGTAAAAGAATGAATGGACACAAATCAGACGTCAAGAATTATAACATTCAAAAACCAGTTGGAGAACACTTCAATCTCTCTGGTCACTCGATCACAGACCTAAGAGTGGCTATACTTCAACAAAAAAGCTTCAAAAACAGACTCCAACGAGAGACTGCTGAATTGGAATTAATTTGCAAGCTGGATACAATTAACTTAGGCTTGAATAGAGACTGGGAATGGATGAGTCATTACACAAAGTAAAACTACTTCTCCATGGTATTTCTCCCTCCCACCCCACCCCCCACTGTTCCTCTGATATTCTTGTTAACTGCTGGAATTAGCCTACCTTGCTTGTCACCATGAAAGGTTTTCCTCCTTTCCCCCCCCTGCTGCTGGTGATGGCTTATCTTAAGTGATCACTCTCCTTCCAGTGTGTATGATAAACCCATTGTTTCATGTTCTCTGTGTGTGTGTGTGTATATAAATCTCTCCTCTGTTTTTTCCACCAAATGCATCCGATGAAGTGAGCTGTAGCTCACGAAAGCTTATGCTCTAATAAATTTGTTAGTCTCTAAGGTGCCACAAGTACTCCTTTTCTTTTTGCGAATACAGACTAACACGGCTGCTACTCTGAAACCTGTCATAAATAAGTATTTATAGATTTTATACAGCAAAAAATGAACTACAGATCCTTTTGCTGTAATTTAGTTCTGTAGTGTGAATTGGTATTTGGTATTTTGTTTAGTCCATATATTGAATTGCTGCAGTGCTAATATGAATATATATGGGTTTGTCTACACTTGAAATGCCACAGTGGCACAGCTTCACTCCTGGAGGGCTTCAGTGTAGACACCACCTACAGCAATGTGAGGGGTTCTCCCATTACCATAGGTAATTCACCTTCCTGAAAGGCGGTAGCTAGATGGACAGAAAAATTCTTCTATTGACCTAGCGCTGTCTACACTGATCAGCTTAACTATACCACTCAGAGGTGTGGATTTTTCACATCCACGAGTGACATAGTTAAGCTGACTTGACTTTCCAGTGTAGACCAGTTCTATGTCAAAATGTTAGGACAGTAGTTACTTCACGTTTGCAATGCTGCAGTTCAAACATTGATGAAGTGAGCTGTAGTTCACGAAAGTTTATGCTCAAATAAATTTGTTAGTCTCTAAGGTGCCATTAGTATTCCTTTTCTTATTGATATCTCAGCCACTTAACACTCTTTTCTTTTAAAAGAAATGCACTCCTCATTATGGATAAAGATTTTGCAAACTGAGTACAAAGCATTCAGAACACTTAAACTTCGATTATTGAACATGTGCAATTTAAAAACAACCAATCTCTTGAAAAGTTGAATATTTGTTTTCCCTTTATGTAAAGCAGTGGTCCCCAAACTTTTACCTCGTGCCCCTCCTTTCCCCTGTTCATGACCCCTGAACCCCTGGAGCCAGGGCTGGGAGAGGGGACTTGTCTTTCCCTCTCATATTAATTGAGATCTGATCAAAGTAACTTAGTTATACACAGAAGCATGTATTTTATTGGAATCTAATAATAAATAATATTAGAATTTTAAAAAAAATAAAACTGTAGCCTTTTTGTTTGCTGAATACAGATTCCAATAAAATATATGCTTCTGTGTATAACTAAGTTACTTTGGTCAGGCCTTAATTAGCATGAGAGGAAAAAACAAGTTATTTTAAAGTAATATGATCATTGAGAGATTGTTACAAAAGAGATGACGATTTAAACTGTTTTGTGTCTAATACTTACCAAGTAGATTTGCTGTCCAAAGTATTGTCACTGCAACTTGTTCAGAACATGCATACTGGCTGACTGTTATATTTTGCACATCTCCAATCATGTGTTTTCCCACTGAATTCAAATAAGGAGTGCAATCTAAAAACATTGAGAAACAAATCACTTAAATAAAACATACTGTGATAAAGTTCCTCCTCTACCTTGGTAGGTCTTGCGCTTATTTGCAGATTTGCTCGCCTTGGAGCTTCACGGCAGCCCTCAGTTTGGCCATTTTTCTGACCCCACAGTCCAGGTCGACTCCTCCTGTGTCTGACCAGCAATTGGGAGGTTTGGGGGGAACCCGGGCCTGCCCTCTACTCCGGTTTCCAGCGCAGAGCCCTGTGGAATGCAGCTGTCTAGAGTGCCTCCTGGAACAGCTGTGCGACAGCTACAACTCCCTGGGCCACTTCCCCATGGCCTCCTCCCAACACCTTCTTTATTCTCACTATAAGACCTTCCTCCTGGTGTCTGATAATGCTTGTACTCCTCAGTCCTCCAACAGTATGCGTTCTCACTCTCAGCTCCTAGTGCCTCTTGCTCCCCGCTCCTCACACACGTAACACAAACTGAAGTGAGCTCCTTCTTAAACCCAGGTGTCCTGATTAGCCTGCCTTAATTGATTCTAGCAGCTTCTTGATTGGCTGCAGGTGTTCTAATCAGCCTCTCTTAATTGTCTCCAGAAGGTTCCTGATTGTTCTGGAACCTTCCCTGTTACCTTACCCAGGGAAAAGGGATCTACTTAACTTGGGGCTAATATATCTGCTTTCCTATTACTCTCCTGTAGCCATCCGGCACGACCCTGTCACAATACAAATTGTCTTGTGCAGGACCAAATAATTCACAAACTGACACAGGACAAAATCTGGAAAGTCTTGTTCATACTACTAGTGCCAATAATGCTATTCATGTGAGTAAAGTGAGCAAGATTTAGTTTATTCCTTAACATTTTTTGAAAAATAATCGATCTTAAAACTAGGTACTTCAAATATCTCAATTATTGTATTATATCTACAGCACATTAAGTCTACAAAGGAGCTTTAGTGCCAGGATAACTAAAAACAATGTGGGCACTATAATCCCTGTTTGGGTGAATGTACTACTAAACCATTCCAGGAGATCAAACTTTAATTCATTAATTTACATAAAGCATTCTGATTTCATTTTCTTTTTTCATTATTGTTTTTATGTGCAATTATTAATATCAATCCCACTACTTCTCAATTATCCAGCCACCAGGCCTAGAGATGACTTCGTGGGCTTTGCTCCCACACCTCACATGAAGAGAGACAGACAGACAGAAAACAGCTTAATTTCACAAAATGAGATTCTATAACACTGGTAGTTAACCACAAAATAAATCACACCCGACTGATTCCTTAACACATCAAATATTTTGGTCATCTGGTAATAATACCACATGTACTACAGATGAACCGGATGGCTCCAGAGGGCAGGACACCTACAATGGAGGCTGCAGTTTCCAAAGGGAAGCAAAATTCTTTACTCCCTAGTACAGCAAAAACACAAAAAAAGGTTTTTGGTTTTTTAATCTTTTTCAAATCTTCTGCCTTGTCCCCTCTACATATTCTCCTAAAATATCAGAAGCACACAGACTATGAATCATGAATTCTAGATGCCATTAACTACAACTACTTTCACTAGCTGTGAATATGTCCTTGGACCTAGTCCATGTTGTCCAAATAGTTCAGCAAGTTGTACCACAGTAATATCAGTACAAAAGACAAACTTCTAAAGATCCCAACAGCCACTGTTCTCGCTAGCTACCAAGGCCTCAGTCCAGATTCATAACACTGTCTGCTAACTTACCATAGTGCAGCTCATCTTCTGAAATAAATATACAGATTGATTCCAGTCTATGCAGCAGACTTGGCCATTGCAGCATTCACTCACTAAATCCATCTCCTCTAGCCTCTGTTGTGAGGACCTTTATTTTGCAATCTAGTCAACAACCACACAGCTTCAATACCCCATCTATCTGCCACTGGGGCCCACAGAGAACTCTAATGTTGATAAATCTCAATTTTATTGAGAGTTTCACAATATTTAATGTTATTAAAGCCTCAGCTCCTGGAATCATATGATTATGTGAGACCTCAGTTTTCATTTAAAAAAGAAAGTTACTAGTCTTCATAGTTGCTGAGAAAGCCTGAGAATGTGAACCATAAAGGCTCAAAAATCAGAAGTCAAATAAAACTATTCCAAAATTTATTTTTTAACCTCTCATTATTTTTAGGCCCATCTCATTGTATGTGTGTAATCATGATTTTTGAATGCTTGGATTTGGTAATACTGGCACTGTGTGTGGGTGGCATAGTACTATAATTCTCTACTTGTGAAATCTACTAAATTTACAAAAAAAAATGTTGGATTGATGTTCTAAGTGTATAGTGCCCAATTTTAATAATCAGTTATTCAAAATTTGATTCTAAAAAATAGACTAAACTATGCTTGCAAATGAAGTTGACTGATATGATCAAGCCTATTCAGAAAAAAAGAATTTAAATCAAATACACTCCCTTGGAAATGACAAATGAAAAATTATTAATCACACAAACTGAATCTTTGATTGGCTGCAGGTGAATGTACTAATAAACCATTCCAGGAGATCAAACTTTTTACCATAAATAACAAGGGTGAGCTGTTTGGCTCCTTTAGGTAACTGTTGCATAATTCAGAATAATATATTTTGTACTGTATTAAGTTTTATGAAAATTGAGCAATTAATCCTCAGTTATTATAAGTGGAATTTGTTGCTAAAAGTCAACCAAATGACAGCATGAATTTCCTCTTAGGAGAATAGAAATCTCTCTTTCAATGGAAAGTTTGGAGAAACAGCTTCTTGCAAGTTCTGGATCCAATTAACAACCTTACCTAAGATTTTGGATCCTAGTTACTAAAATGCTATGTTGAAATAACAACTTGTCAAAATGCAATATAGCACAAAATGTCTCAGGGTTGAATGCGAGTTCCTGATTTAAAATGTTTAAAAAGAACACAGGAGTGAAGAATTTGCAGACTTTACAGGGAGGCATTTCTTCTGTTAAATCCAAGTTAAATACGAAACTGGATAAACATTTATTTTCTCACTTTGAACAAATTATTTAACCCCTACTATGTAGTGTCTTATCTCATGGGCAGGCTATGCAACAAAATAAATGCCTTTTAAATCAGAGCTAGGTAGCCAAATTATTCTCTCTCTTGGATCTTCTTTATCAGTATATGTTTCTGTATTATGTAAAATCTTCAGCCTTGGTATAGGGGATCTCCTTGCAGTACTGCCAAACTTAAATAACCCCCTTAGTCAGGGAGTTTGGAGCAGCATTTTAAATTAACATTTGTCATTGGTTAACCTCAGATCCTGATGCAAGAATTAATGGTAAAAAACATGACAGTTATTAGGATTTAAACAGGCTGCACTATGTGAACCTACAAGTGGGTATCACTGCTCTGATTGCTATTTCCTGCTTTTCTTTATTCAGATAAGAAATTATTACCCTCTTCTAGTGACCATTTATTCCACGTAGGATCTCATAGGCATAAATTATGCTGGCTTTCTTTAAATACTAATGTGAGGTTAGACATAGAATAGGAATTCACAATAATGGATTTACATTTCAGAAATTATCATATAAACAGAGGGTTCATATGAAATTGTGACCAAGGATAGACGAAGATATATCAGAGTGAAACAAAAGGATTTCTTTCAGTGTTTCCAGTAAGTGTACGAGGTTTTAATACATAAGGACTTGACTCCAACTCCAGCAACCAGTCAGTGATGTAGTTGTAAAGGTGCACACTCCAAATGTAGACAAGGAAAGTTGTTATTTGCACTGATGCCGTTTATTTTAGCTCCACTGCTGCAAAATCGGGGCTTTCCTAGTCTACGCATTAAGTTTACACTGGTGCAGCCATACTGGTGGTGGGCCACTGACTGCTAAAACAGGGTAAAGTCCCAATGCAGATATGGCTCTGGTATACCCAACAGATACCTGAGTATGTGTTAGCATATCCTGAGCCAAGAGATGCAAGTCAGATTATAGTTCATGAGAGAACAAACTAAAACTCAGATATTTAACATTAATCATTGGAAAGAAACCTATTTCTAGTATATTCCCTTTACATGAGGACAAATTAAATTTATTTTCTACTTAAAGGAACTCAACTCCGTTTACACTCAAAATTTAGATTTCAGAAAAACAAGCTTTTACAAACTTAAAAAACAAACACATTTTTTCTCATGAATTTAGAAGCTGGGAATGGGCGACAGGGGATGGATGACTTGATGATTACCTGTTCTGTTCATTCCCTCTGGGGCACCTGGCTTTTGCCACTGTCGGGAGTCAGGATACTGAGCTAGATGGACCTTTGGTCTGACCCAGTATGGCCGTTCTTATGTTCTTAAGTCAATGAAACACACAAAGGGTACAAACTATACTAGATTTTTAAACTTTTTCAGTATTAAATAACTCTACATTGTTATTACTAGTATATGTAAGGAAAAACTTTTAAAACCATATAAACCTTACAGACAATTTCCTTTTAAAATCAACACTAGCTAATTTTAGAGTGTAAATATGTCTTCCTTTTAAAGGGACCAAAGAAAAATTAAGCAATGTAAAACTTGGCATAATGGAATCCTGCTTTACATGGCATAAATTTTAGTAAGCATGAATGAAATGACTGCCTATTTTTGGCAGCTGCTGCTTCCTGTATGGAGGTTTACTTTTGAATGACAGAGACATTGGATGGACACAGAATGGATAACAGACAGTAGAAATGTGTTTTTATTATTAATTATTATTATTTAGTAAAAATTTTTCACCAAAAGCATTTTTCAATCATCTTTGTTTACATAAACCTACAGTTCACAATCTTACAAGAATTGTGAGAATTATTATTTTTTAAAGTCATGTTGCTATAAAAGAGTGAGATTTGGGCTTTTAAAGCATTTTTCAATCATCTTTGTTTACATAAACCTACGGTTCACAAACTTACAAGAATTGTGAGAATTATTTTTTTTAAAAAGGTCATGTTGCTATAAAAGAATAAGAGTTGGGCTTTTTGTTTTTGAGAGAAGTTGAGATTTTTATCTGTTGTAGGTGATTAACTTACTGTCATATTTAAAGGTGACATTAAGCATTCCACTGTTTTTGCTGACTGGTGGCAGCACCTACAGAAAAACAACAACAGAAAAATATAGTGAAAAAAAATGACTGCTTTGAGTTTACACAAACATTTTAATTTTAAAATTAAATTTCAATTTCAATTTTGCATCACACACAAAAAGAAAAGTCTCCCTTGGAAATCCATGGTGAGCTACATTGTCTTCAGCGTGTCAGGCAGGCAATGTGAACACAACCAATGCAAGAACAGATTGCAGCATTCCTGAAATTCTATATTCTCTCCTGCCAGTAGCTTTCAAATACACACAGGCATCAAAACACAAAGAAACAAATTTCAGCACCAAGGAAAAATCTACAGTTTAAAGGAGGACAACCTGATCAGTATATCTGAATAAAAAAAAAAATTTGTTTTGGAAGGTACTGGTGTCCCCAAATCAATTATTCTGAACTGACTGGATCTGTACAGAAATACTCTATTAGCCAAGGGACTGGAAAGTCAAAAAGTGATTCAAACTTATCTTTAGAGAGGAAATAAAGTGTGACTGAAAGCAGCATCTAATAAGGCTCAAAACCACTAAGCTACAAGCTATCAAACAATTGTACAGGGACAAGAAAATGCCAGTCTCTTCTGAGGCTGAGCCCAATTCCTCAGACCTAATGACAAGGAAGCCTGAACAAAAAAAAAAAAGGTCATTCCTAAATATAAAGGGAAATACAGAAGAGCACCAGAGCAGTTGCAGAAGAGTGATCATGGCACCTTAGTTCTGTTTTCTTAGTGAAAGCAACTTCCAGGACAGAAATCAAAACCAGGAGGAAATGCCAAGAGAATCAGTTGTGGAGCTGGAAGAATCCACAAAAGAGAAATTCCCCATTGTGCTAATCAACTGAGAGTGAGTAAGTGCACGAAGGGCGAGATGGATTCAGTCCATTTGCTTGACCATCAGGCACATATGGTCAAGTTTTCAGCATGTTCGGAATTTGGCTGCAGATAAATCAGACTGCCTTTTTAAAATGTTTAACTCTATTCAGTGCTTATGAAAGGTGCTGAAGTCATACCTACAGAGATGAAAGTATAACCAAAGAACAGGTTTAACAGGATACCAGGAGGCCCTGGGAGTAGCTCACTCCCCATGGCCCTAGGGTTGGGAGGAGTTCTGTGCCCCTGACTATTACTTTGGGGGGGACGGCGTGCTTTTGTTTGCCCCTCCTTGTGCACAACCCTGTGTCCACTGAAGGTAGGACAAGGAGCGAGCAGATTAATCTGCAGCAAGGAAGATTTAGGTTAGATATTAGGAAAAAATGTCTAGCTATAAGGATAGTTAAACACTGGAAAAGGTTACCCAGTGAGGATGTGGAATCTCTGTCATTGGGAGGTTTCTAGTAACAGGTTAGATAAACACTTGGGATGGTCTAGGTATACTTGTTCCTGCCTCAGCACAAGGGGATGGACCAGATAACCTCTCAAGGCCTCTTCCAATCCTATATTTCATACTTGTAAGGGCTTTACAGATTAAAGAGTGATTTATCGTTTTCATTATCTGTTTATATTACAGTAACATCTTATTTGCTTATATTACAGTAACAGCTAGAGGCCCTAATCAATATTGAAGGTCCACAATGCTATGCTCTGTACAAACACATATTAAGAGGCAGTCTTTGCCAAGAAGAGCATACACTCTTATTAGACAAGAAAAACAGCACAGAAAGATCATTTAAATTCTCTGTTCTTTACTGGTTGGTTGGCTAAAATCAACAAACATTAGCAAGATTGCCAACTGGAGCAACTCCAGTTGGAACATGTTTTGTATACTAAAACTTTTCTACTAGAGGAACAAGTTGTAAATATCCAGTAAAGTACATTAGATACCAATTTTTAAAATGCAAAAATCTACAGTTTCTCATTGTTTCAGTGTGTTATATTTCAACAAAAATCATGTTTACTTTTATGCTTGAGACACCTATACTTGTTCATTAAAATGTTTTAAGACTTAATAATTGCCTTTTGGCTATGTTACCAGTTAGCCATCTGTATTCCTAACACAGGAACTATTCCTTCAGCAAATTGCTGCTTTAATTATCGAGTTAACAATTGTACGGATTTACCTTCAAGTTCGCTGCCTTTTTGCCTAGCATGTTGCACTTGGGCTTTAGATGTGGCAGCTAAAAAACAGCTTTTACTTTCAAATATTAATGGTTTTCCAACAAGTAGTACAAATGATTGTTAAATTTGTCTCTGATATTTTAGAGTTGTATTACATTTTATGGGATAAATGAGATCTATCTAAATTCAAATATACACTTAAGGTATCCCCCAAAACAACTGAGGAAAGGATCAAAGTTATGGGGACTGATCCTATTATTGCTAAAGACAACAAGAGTTTTGCCACTGATTTCGATGGGAGCAGCCCCATGTTATCATCCATGTCACAGTAGGTATTTAATGCAAGATTATAAAATTGAGTTGCAATATAATACATCAACATTGTTCACATTATATGATTATCTCTGTGCAGGTGTAAATGACTGCAAAAGGTGCAAAGCAGTGGAGAAGCATGCTCTATGGTATCTATAGGAAGTCTATATGGACACACACACCTATGTATACATATGTATTTATAAATTATGTCTATAATATATCAAATATTCATGATCATACACCTGCAGTAGTGTGTTATCAGTGTCTTTAAGCACTTGGCTTGCATGCAACATTAAAGCAGCACTGTCAAACAGCACTAAAATTTGACTTATTTTAATATGGTATAATCTGGTTCAGGGATAGGGAAAGATCTTACAGATTCTGAACAAACATTTAAGAAACTCACCTTTGTATTGCAAAGAAGCTAGTGGAACAAGTTTGATTTACAGTTATCTAAACAGGTGTGGCCTACACAAAAAAGGTGCAGTTAATTACCTGACACTTTTCTCAGAGCAGTGCTAATATCATTGATGATACTGCGGAATGAACAAGGAAATAACTAAAATGAATTCAGTATAGTTTATTATTTTGTATTTGCCTTTTTCAAAACTTGCCTGGAGGGTTTTCCAAAGCTCACAGCTCTAATATTGATCTAATAATTGAGGAAAAATAAATCAATTTATTGTTTTCTATTTTATGGTAAAATTTACCCACTCTTTCCTATGGAGTTTCCTATTATCTCAGTTCTGTAACTCAATTATTACAATCAGGTTTCTTGTTTGTTACAGGTGGCTTTAGATTATGTGGGAATTTATTCCTGAAACATCTGCTGCTTTCATTCGTTCTTCCCAGAAATTACCTCATTTTTTGACATTGTAGAAGAATTATCTAATAACAGTAGATGCACTGCTAACAATGCCTAAAGCAACAGGAGATGGCTAAGACCTGTAAGCATCATGTTTGAAATATCTAGACTCCTTGGACACACATCATCAAATCACACCATGCATGATTCTTCATCAGCTCACCAACTCTAACCATGCAATTGGCTGTGTGGCTTGTGGATGAGGCCGTTAAAAGTAAAGTCCTATCTTCTCAGGGTCCTATTTAAGACCCTACTGTACATTTGGGGAAAAAAGCAAGGTTTTGCCCCTACCCTCAGTTTTCTTGGATAAAATGTCTCTTTTCCATCATTGTTGGGCATTGTGTTGTGAGCCAATTGGTTGCCCCAATCCAACTCTGAGATAGAACAATTCACTTGAATGTTTTCAACCAGGCAGCATCAATGAACTGCTAAAAAAAAAATCCATATTTTAGGTTCCTGTTTCTCTAGAGTGATCAGTCCCTTACAACCTGTTATTTATAGCTAATAATCTGAGCTATCAGAATTGAGGATACGATACACTATTTAATAGACTTTTAAAATCCCTATTTGCAATCTTACTAACTCTAACTTATTCATATACTTGGCCTACTGATTTATATTCTCACTTACAGTTGTAATGAAACTCATTAGGCAGGTGGTAAACTGAGAATACATTATGCTCAACATATTCATTTTGCTATTAAATGTGGCTTCCCACCTCCTCCTTTTACCTATTTCATCCACATTTTGCATTTGTCATAATTCTACCTTCTGAACTCTTTGGGTCAAGGTTTGTCTTTATTGTGTTTATATGACCCTTAGTACAATGTAGGTTTGTAAATACCATTTTAAAAATTAACAGTTGAAATGATTAAAAATATTTTGTTTAAATGGTTAACTGATTAAAGGCCCGTTGTGGCTGGGGCTGATTCCACCAGCCGTTCCGGCCAGCCCAGGGGTTAATGGTTAAAGCGGGTAAACGGATAAGACTAATGCTTACTAGTTAACTGGTTTACATTTTGCATCCCTAGTACAAGGAAGCCGTGATCCCTGAATGGTCACTTTGGTTGATGATGATGATGATGATGATGATGAATCATCATCAACAATCATCATCATCATATTGAACCAGAAGAAAGAATCAGGAAACACTCACCCTTTGTATGCATTCACCTTAATTGCAGTTCCCAAGTTAAATGCAACAGCTTTGCTATGTTTAACAAGCATGAGCAGCACAAAAAACGCATAGTTATCTTGAGGTTATCATCGGAGTTTTATAGAACACTTCAAAATTTACCAGCAGCATCAAATGAAATCCAGGAAACAAACCAAAAAAAGATGCAGGGAAAAACAAAGCCACAATTGGCACAATTCCAATTCCAATTGACAACTCACAGGAATGAACAGAATATTTCCTCGCTGTGTATCCACACAAAGCAACTTTCTTAAATATCTTACCATTTTGAACAAACTGATGGCTCTAAAAATAAATAGTTGTTTAAAATATACATACTAACAGCTCTTATATTCACAACAGCTCTGCAACTCTCACTTAACAGATCAAGTTGAACAGATGAGATGTAAAATTCTCCATTTGAAAGAGAACCACCACCTTTCTAGTCAACCTCTAATCTTAAAAAAAATCTCCTTGGTTTTCCCAAGCAGACCAGCACCATCATCCACCAAATGAACAAAATCATGAAAGAATATACATTAAAGGATCAAAATGTACATTACAGACCTGAATTTCATATACAACCACTGGTATTGCAGGCACGTTTTTGTAATGTAAGCAGTAAACATTCCAGAGTTAGTGACAGATACTAAAACAAACAGGGGGAAAAAACTCAAAAGTTGTGAGAAAAGAAATTTTCATATTCAACAGATGCTACACCATGGCTCCACACATTACTAGATAGGTATGAGAGCTACTTAAACACTTAAGCTTCAGAAGGTACAACTATGATACAGTTTTTAAAACCAGACAAGCAGGAAATAGTGATCTGATACTTAAAGGAAAACGGCAGTGTAATATAAAAGATACTCTAATCACTACCACCAATAAAGATGAGGCACTGTCAAAAACTGAGATGTCCAAACAAGTTGATAAATTAAAGAGCAATAAGTCTTCAGAAAAAGATGACATCTATCCCAAAGTTCTAAAGGAATTTAAGACTGAAGCAACAGAGCTGCTAACAAAACTATCCAATCTCACATTAAAATCACTTCCTATATCAGAGGACTGGAAGGTAGTAAAATTGTGGCTATCTTTGAAAAAAGTATCTGAGTGGTGCTGGGAATTACAGACATCATGCCTTCTTTCTAATACCAGTAAAACTGGCTGAAATAACAGTTACAATTAGAATAATAAAACATTTAGTTGACCATGACGTGAAAGGGACAAACCAGCACAACTTTTCTACTCTCGTATTAATTCTTAATGCGTGTCAACAAAATAGTGACTAAAAGAAGAATTTGGTTATGTTCTATATGAACTCTCCAAAAGTCTTTCAAAACTTTTTCATAAGAAGCTATTAAGGAAACTAAGTATTCATAGGGTGAGAGGTAAAGCACTGTCAGGGATGAGAAACATGCTAAATTGAAACAGAAAACGAAGAGCAGGAATAAATGGTCAGGTTTCAACATGGCAAAAGATCAATAGAGGGGCAACTCAAAGGTATGTACTAAGACTGGTATTGTTAATTCAGTTACAAAGGATCTGGAAAAGGGCCGGTGTGACCCGAGAAGTGGCAACATTTCCAGATGACATAAAATTATCTAGGTTAGTGAAGACTGAGGAACGTCTGAAGGACCTAGAAAAGCTAAGTGAGCCTGAGGCACAAAGTTGACAACTGTAAAGTAAAGCATATTGAAAGGTATGAAGTGAAATACGCATACACATTGTTGGGTTCTAACTTAACTGTAAGCACTCAAGGAAAAGGCCCGTGTACTGCTGTGAACTGCTCCGTGGAAACTTCTGCTCACTCAGTGTGCAGCAGCAGTCAAAAAAAGCAAACAATGTGCTGAAAATACAATGCATGTCAATTTTTGCTAAATCTTTGTAAAGAAAGGATGACCAGAACTAATCACATATTATAAATAGATGGCACAACCTCACCGGGTGGTAACCCTTTTTTTTTTAAACAAAGATTTTGCACAAACCGACCATGTCCAGAGGTGGGGGTACAAAAACATTTAGAGCAACGGAAAGACTTTCATTAAAGTAGAGATTCAAAAGATTGAGACCATTTAGATTAGAAAGGAGATATGACAGAGTTATAAAAAGTAATGGATGGTTTAGAGGAGGTAACCCAGATGCTCCTGTTTATTCTCTCTCATAATACAAGAACAAGAGGATATTCAAGGAAACTCAAAGTCAACAAATTTAAACTTAAATAGCATACTTTTTCACACCACATGTACTCAACCTCTGGAACACTGCTACAAAATATCACTAAAAGTTTCAAAAAAGGGATTAGATCGCTATGTGGAGAACATGACTAGCCACATTTACATTAGATAGGATATTAACAAAACAGAAAAGCTATAAGTCCTCCTGATGCAGGATGCAAGACAATCAGTAGCTGGCAGGAAATAGGAAGAAACTTCCCCCATGGTACCTAATTGTCTACTAAAGAGTCTTGTCCCTTTTGGTGAAGCATCTGGTACTGGCCAATGTCAGAGACAGGTCGCTGATCTGATCTGGTCCGGTAATGTCAATGTTCCAGAGCAGTAACTCCAGGGGAAATGAAACCAGGAGTCAGCCCAGCATAGATCCACTTGAAAGGACTGACCTGTTCTACATTTTTGCATTTTATTTTTCCAAAGTTGGCGTTAAACTTTTGAATTCCAGGTTTACATTACAATTTTATAAATACTTTAAAAAAAGAAACATGTTCCAGCACTCTAATTGGAAAATGCAAAGGCTAAGAACAGCTTTCCTTCCCGCCCTCCCATCCCCACCAACACTTTATTAGAAATGCCCACAAGCCCTCTCAATGTGAACACCTCTTAGGCTCTGTCTACATTAAGGAAATTCTCACTGGTGTAACTACCTCAATGTAGTTACACAAGTGTAAACTTCTAATGCTGACATGCTGCATCAGCCCAAAGTAGGACATATACCGAGACCGTTTACTTCACCATGTTACCACTCTTTCACTGGTGCAGAACTTCAACATTAGTGTAATCACACTAGTGCCATCTCCTAATGTTAAGTTGTACCAGTGTGAATTTCCTTAATGAAATAGCACCTTACTGTGCTCAGTCCTACAGAAGAGGCAGCTCTAGATAAGTTCATGGAGGATAGGTCCATCAATGGCGTCCCTAGCCTCTGTTTGTCCAGAGTTGGGAATGGACGACAGGGGATGGATCACCTGATGATTACCTGTTCTGTTCATTCCCTCTGAAGCACCTGGCATTGGCCACTGTTGGAAGACAGGATACTGGGCTAGATGGACCTTTGGTCTGACCCAGTAGGGCCTTTTTATGTTTTCTCACTGCTTTGATAGAATCCTCATTTAACAAACATACTTTCCGCTAACTACATATGGGGCTGCATGACTCAGGGGGTTGGTAAAGGCTTAGGATATGTCTACACTACAAAATTAGGTCGAATTTATAGACGTTGGTTTTGTAGAAAGCGTTTTTATACAGTCGAGTGTGTGTGTCCCTACACAAATGCTCTAAGGGTATGTAATGGGCGGACTGTGTCCACAGTACTGAGGCAACCGTCGACTTCCGGATCTTTGCACTGTGAGTAGCTATCCCACAATTCCCGCAGTCTCCACCGCCCATTTGAATTCTGGGTAGAATTCTGCGGTCGTACTGCACAGTCTGCTGCCAGCAAGATGTATAAAGATAGATGAAGTGGCTCAAAAGAAGAAATAGACCAGATTTGTTTTGTATTCATTTTCTCCTGCCTCCCTCTGTGAAATCAAGGGCCTGCTAAACCCAGTTTTGAGTTCTATCCTTGAGGTTTTGAGTTCTATCCTTGAGGCGGCCATTCAGTTTCTCTTTGTTTCTCCCTTTGTTGATTTTAATTCCCTGTAAGCCAACCCTGTAAGCCATGTCGTCAGTCACCCCTCCCTCCGTCAGGGCAACAGCAGACAATCGTTCCGCACCTTTTTTCTGTGCAGACGCCATACCACGGCAAGCATGGAGCCCGCTTAGATCACTGTGGCAATTAGGAGCACATTAAACACTACAAGCATTATCCAACAGTATATGCAGCACCAGAACCTGGCAAAGCGAAACCGGGCGAGTAGGCAACATCAGCGCGGTGACGAGAGTGATGAGGACATGGACACAGACTTCTCTCAAAGCATGTGCCCTGGCAATGGGCATCATGGTGCTAATGGGGCAGGCTCATGCGGTGGAACGCCGATTCTGGGACCAGGAAACAAGCACAGACTGGTGGGACCGCATAGTGTTGCGGGTCTGGGACGATTCCCAGTGGCTGCAAAACTTTCACATGCGTAAGGGCACTTTCATGGAACTTTGTGACTTGCTTTCCCCTGCCCTGAAGCGCAAGAATACCAAGATGAGAGCAGCCCTCACAGTTGAAAAGCGAGCGGCAATAGCCCTGTGGAAGCTTGCAACGCCAGACAGCTACCGATCAGTCGGGAATCAATTTGGAGTGGGCAAATCTACTGGGGGGGCTGCTGTGATGCAAGTAGCCAATGCAATCAAAGATCTGCTGATATCAAGGGTAGTGACCCTGGGAAATGCGCAGGTCATAGTGGATGGCTTTGCTGCAATGGGATTCCCTAACTGTGGTGAGGCTATCGACGGAACCCATATCCCTATCTTGACACCGGAGCACCAAGCAAGCAAGTACATAAACTGCAAGGGGTACTTTTCAATAGTGCTGCAAGCACTGGTGGATCACAAGGGATGTTTCACCAACATCAATGTGGGATGGCCGGGAAAGGTACATGACGCTTGCATCTTCAGGAACTCTGGTCTGTTTCAAAAGCTGCAGGAAGGGACTTTCTTCCCAGACCAGAAAATAACCGTTGGGGATGTTGAAATGCCTATAGTTATCCTTGGGGAACCAGCCTACCCCTTAATGCCATGGCTCATGAAGCCATACATAGGCAGCCTGGAAAGTAATCAGGAGCTGTTCAACTACAGGCCGAGCAAGTGCAGAATGGTGGTAGAATATGCATTTCGACGTTTAAAAGCATGCTGGTACAGTTTACTGGCTCGGTTAGACCTCAGCGAACCCAATATTCCCACTGTTATTACTGCTTGCTGTGCGCTCCACAATATCTGTGAGAGTAAGGGGGAGACGTTTATGGCAGGGTGGGAGGTTGAGACAAATCGCCTGGCTGCTGGTTACACACAGCCAGACACCAGGGCAGTTAGAAGAGCACAGGAGGGTGTGGTGCGCATTAGAGAAGCTTTGAAAACCAGTTTCATGACTGGCCAGGCTACGGTGTGAAAGTTCTGTTTGTTTCTCCTTGATGAAACCCCCGCCCCTTGGTTCACTCTACTTCCCTGTAAGCTAACCACTCTCCCCACCTCCCTTCGATCACCGCTTGCAGAGGCAATAAAGTCATTGTTGCTTCACATTCATGCATTCTTTATTAATTCATCACACAAATAGGGGGATAATTACCAAGGTAGCCCAGAAGGGGTGGTGGAGGAGGGAAGGACAAGGCCACACAGCACTTTAAAAGTTTAAAACTTATTGAATGCCAGCCTTCTGTTACTTGGGCAATCCTCTGGGGTGGAGTGGCTGGGTGGCCGGAGGCCCCCCCACTGCATTCTTGGGCGTCTGGGTGAGGAGGCTATGGAACTTGGGGAGGAGGGCGGTTGGTTACACAGGGGCTGTAGCAGCGGTCTGTGCTCCTGCTGCCTTTCCTGCAGCTCAACCATATGCTGTAGCACATTAGTTTGACCCTCCAGCAGCCTCAGCATTGAATCCTGCCTCCTCTCAGCACGCTGCCGCCACCTTTGAGCTTCAGCCCTCTCTTCAGCCCGCCACTTACTCTCTTCAGCCCGCCACCTCTCCTCCCGGTCATTTTGTGCTCTCCTGCACTCTGACATTGTCTGCCTCCATGCATTCGTCTGTGCTCTGTCAGTGTGGGAGGACAGCACGAGCTCAGAGAACATTTCATCACAAGTGTGTTTTTTTCACCTTCTAATCTTCGCTAGCCTCTGGGAAGGAGAAAATCCTGTAATCCTTGAAACACATGCAGCTGGTGAAGAAAAAAAAAGGGACAGTGGTATTTAAAAAGACACATTTTATAGAACAATGAGTACACTCTTTCACGGTAAACCTTGCTGTTAACATTACATACATAGCACATGTGCTTTCGTTACAAGGTCGCATTTTGCCTCCCCCTACCATGTGGCTAACAGCGGGGAACATTTCTGTTCAGCCATAGGCAAACAGCCCAGCAGGAACGGGCACCTCTGAATGTCCCCTTAAGAAAAGCACCCTATTTCAACCAGGTGACCATGAATAATATCACTCACCTGAGGATAATACAGAGAGATAAAGAACGGTTGTTTGTTTGAACGCCAGCAAACATACACTGCAATGCTTTGTTCTACAATGATTCCCGAGTACGTGCTACTAGCCTGGAGTGGTAAAGTGTCCTACCATGGTGGATGGAATAAGGCTGCCCTCCCCAGAAACCTTTTGCAAAGGCTTTCGGAGTATATCCAGGACAGCCACGAATGCCAGGACAAATCAATCATTAAACAGGCTGGCTTTTAAACCTTGTATAGTATTTTAAAAGGTACACTCACGAGAGGTCCCTTCTCCGCCTGGCAGGTCCGGGAGGCAGCCTTGGATAGGTTTGGGGGGGTACTGGCTCCAGGTCCAGGGTGAGAAACAGTTCCTGGCTGTCGGGAAAGCCGGTTTCTCCGCTTGTTCGCTGTGAGCTATCTTCCTCGTCCCCAGAACCTGCTTCCGTGTTGCCTCCATTTCCATTGAAGGAGTCAAACATGGCTGGGGTAGTGGTGGCTGAACCCCCTAAAATGGTATGCAGCTCATCATAGAAGCGGCACGTTTGGGGCTCTGACCCGGAGCGGCCGTTTGCCTCTCTGGTTTTCTGGTAGGCTTGCCTCAGCTCCTTAAGTTTCACGCAGCACTGCTTCGGGTCCCTGTTATGGCCTCTGTCCTTCATGCCCTGGAAGATTTTCACAAATGTTTTGGTATTTCAAAAACTGGAATGTAGTTCTGATAGCATGGATTCCTCTCCCCATACAGTGATCAGATCCCGTAGCTCCTGTTCGGTCCATGCTGGAGCTTTTTTGCAATTCTGGGACTCCATCATGGTCACCTCTGCTGACGAGCTCTGCATGGTCACCTCTGCTGATGAGGTCTGCATGGTCACCTGCAGCTTGCCACACTGGCCAAACAGGAAATTGAAATTCAAAAGTTCGCGGGCCTTTTCTTGTCTACCTGGTCAGTGCATCTGAGTTGAGAGTGCTGTCCAGAGCCGTCACAATGGAGCACTCTGGGATAGCTCCTGGAAGCCAATACCGTCTAATTGCGTCCACAGTACCCTGAATTCGACCCAGCAAAACTGATTTCAGCGCTAATCTCCTTGTTGGGGGTGGAGTAAGGAAATCAATTTTAAGAGCCGTTTAAGTAAAAAAAAAGGGCTTCATCATGTGGACGGGTACAGGGTTAAATCGATTTAACGCTGCTAAATTCGACCTCAATGCCTACTGTAGACCAGGGCTTAGAGAACTTTTCACTTCTAGATATAGATTTCAATTAGCCTAGGATAGCAGTGACCAAAATCTGTTCAGTGGCTCATGTGAAATGTGCTGTTCTCATACATAGGGCCCTACCAAATTCACGGTCCATTTTGGTCAATTTCATGGTCATAGGATTTTAAAAATAATAAATTTAATGATTTCAGTTATTTAAATCTGAAATTTCCCAGTGTTGTGATTGTAGGAGTCCTGAGACAAAAAGGAGTTGTAGGGGGGCCACAAGGTTATTGTAGGGGGGGTTGCAGTACTGCTACCCTTACTTCTGCGCTGCTGCTGGCGACGGTACTGCCTTCAGAATTGGGCAGCTGGAGAGCAGCGGCTGCTGGCCAGGAGCCCAGCTCTGAAGGCAGAGCATCTGCCAGCAGCAGCGCAGAAATAAGGATGGCCTGGTATGGTATTGCCACCCTTACTTCTGTGCTGCTGCCTGCAGAGCTGGGCCCTCAGTCAGCGGCCCCCCAGCTCTGAAGGCAGCGTCGTTGCCAGCAGCAGCGCAGAAGTAAAGGTGGCATGGTATGGTATTGCCACTCTTACTTCTGCACTGCTGCTGGTGGGGTGCTGCCTTCAGAGCTGGGCACCCGGCCAACAGCCATCCCTCTCCGGCCACCCAGTTCTGAAGGCAGTGCAGAAGTAAGGTAGCAATACCGTAACTCGCCTAAAATAACCTTGCAACTCCTTTTTGGGTCAGAACCCCCAATTTGAGAAATGCTGGTCCCATGAACTCTGTATAGTATAGGTAAAAGCACACCGAAGACCAGATTTCACGGTCCGTGATGTGTTTTTCGTGGCTGTGAATTTGGTAGGGCCCTACTCATACAGTTTTAAGTGAACAGGTATCCACAACACAAAAGATGCCACTGAAACAGACACTAACTGGCAGCCTTGTTGAAGATTTCATAGAGGGCAAGAACCAACTAGGGCAGAGACATGAAAATACTATTTTGCTCCCAAAAGTTGTCCCTGTAGTTTGGAGTTCAAGCACATTTGCAAGATGCAGAGTTTGATGCCTGTAGCAAACGTGAATAAGAGGATTTGGGGCTCCAGAGAGATCAATTCAATGCCTTTCATAGCATTAAACTCACTTTTAAATGAGAACTTGCAGTATATACCGTAACCTGTTCCTAGTCATCAATGAGAACTTTGACACTGGTTTCAATGGGAATAACTTCAGGGCTTGTATTGAAATCCCATGATATCTGTGAGTATTATGTTAATTAACACTGTCTGTAAAGCACAAGGACATTTACAGAAGCATGGGCTTTCATGAAATGTTATCTTTGTTGTCACCTGTGTGCTTAGCCAAGCAGCCTGTTAGGTTTAGGCTGAGAGCTTATTAACAAGGCTCTAACCTGCTATCTTTGATCTCTACCCCCTTTAGGATTCCTTGACAAGGAGGGAGGGCTAACTCAGGAGAACAGGGGTTTAAAAAGCCAGCTGCTAAGGTAACAGAGGAGCTAGCGAACAGGAACAGCAAATAGGGGAGTTTTGCAAACGAGTGTGAGAGGCAGATACACCTACCAAACAGTATAAACTCAGACCAATAACTGCCTTCCTGCCAAAAAAGCCCCAAACAAAACACACACAACCCTGCAAAAGTAAAAATAATCCAGGCAGAAGTCCAGCAGCAGAGTGGGGGGCTATCCAGTTTATTGCACTGAATGCAGCATCTATAATTATTTGCCTCGCAGGCAGGTAGCATGTGTGTGCATTCGGTGCAAGCAACTCATGGCCCACAGAGACTGGGCTCTTGAGACCAGAGTCACTGAAATGGAGGGGCTAAGGGAGACAAGAGGTACTTAGAGGAGACTTTCAGGGACTTAAGAGTGGTCCCTAGTCTGACAGCCCCTGTGCTATCAAGGAGGATGAAAGTCTCGGGGAAAGAGAACATCAATCTGGAGTGGAGGGAAACAATCCCACAGTTGGGACCTTCCTTTCAGATGTCACGGTATCCTCTTGTGCTGAGGATACCCCTGCAGGAGAGGGGACCCTAGTTATTAGGAAGAGTAAGGTAATAGTAATGGAAAATTTAATCATTAGAAATATAGATTGGGTTCATGATAACTGTGAGAACCACATGGCAAATTGCCTGCCACGTGCAAAGGTTGCAGATCTCTCGAGACATCTTGTGATAAATGAAGGTGTGGGGGGTAGCTCCCTTTTATGGATACCCAGCCACCCAGTTAGCTATAAAGTCCCTCTTGGTGGCTGTTCTCTGCTTGCTTAACTTGTAAAGGGGTAACAAAGTTCCCCAGGTAAAGGAAAAGGAACGGGCACCTGACCAAAAGAGCCAATGGGAAGGCTAGAACTTATTAAAATCGGGGGGGAAAAAACTTCCCCTTTGTGTAAGTTATGCTCCCCAGGAAAGAGGGGACCTGGGAGAGTTATGTTATGAGAGGCTTTAAGCCAGGTATGATCATAAATCATCAGATTATACCTAGAACTACTTATTTGGAACTCCCAAATGTGTAAGTAGATCAAGAATGTTTAGAAAGACGCGATTAGGTTTATCTCTGTTTATTTCCTGGCTTGTGAACTCCTCTGTACTAACCCCAAATGCTTTTTGTTTTGCTTGTAACCTTTAAGATGGACTTCAAGAAGGTTATTCTTGATGTTTAAATTTTGTAAGTGGGTTTTTTAAATCTAGCAAAAGCCTAAGTTCCAGACGTATTTTCTTTCTTTTTGTTTTTAATAAAATTTACCTTTTTTTAAGAACAGGATTGGATTTTGGTGTCCTAAGAGGTTAGTGCATACATTGTTTAATTAGCTGGTGGCAACAACTGATTTCCTTTATTTTTCTTTCTCAGTTCTTCCCCGGGGTGCGTGTGAAAGGGCTTGAGGGTACCCCACAGGAAGGAATTCTCAAGTGCGTCTTTCTGGTTTCAGAGGGGTTTTTTTTGCATAGTATAGGGTGGTAGCAGCATCTACCCATCCAAGATCATAGAGAAACTATAACCTTGGGAGTTTAATACAAGCCTGGAGTGGCCAGTATTTATTTTTAGAATCCTTGCAGGCCCCCACATTCTGCACTCGAAGTGCCAGAGTGGGGAATCAGCCTTGACACATCTAGACAGACTTATGTGCAGTGCTGGGGAGGAGCCGGTGATTGTGGTACACATAGGTACCAGTAACATAGGGAAAGGTAGAAGAGAGATCCTGGAGGCCAAAGTCAGGCTGCTAGGTAAGAGATTCAAGTCCAGAACCTTCATGGTAGTATTCTCTGAAATGTTTCCAGTTCCACGTGCAGGGCCAGTTAGACAGGCAGAATTGCAAGGTCTCAATGTGTGGATGAGACAATGCGGTTGGAAGGAGGGATTTACGTTATTAGGAACTGGGAAACCTTTTGGGAAAGTAAGAGCCTACACAGGAAGAATGGGCTTCACCTAAATCAAAACGGAACTAGATTGCTTGCACATAAATTTTAAAAAAAGTCATAAAGGAGTTTTTAAACTAAGGGCAGGGGTGGGAGGAACACACAGTTCAGATAGAGATATCCCTTGTAGAGGGATTTATTAAAGGGGATAATCTATATCCTAGTAAAAGAGGAGAGGATAGAAGTTGATAATGTACAGATAGGAACTGAAGAGAAACAGTCAACTGAAAAAGAGTCCCATTCAATTATATCATGTGAAGGCAGACAGCTAAAAAGTGACAAATTTTATAATAGCTGATTTACAAATGCTAAAAGTCTAAATATTAAGATGGGTGAACTTGAGTGCCTGGTATTAAATGAGGATATTGATATAATAGGCATCACAGAAACTTGGTGGAATGATGGTAATCAATTGGGCAAGGAAATACTAATGACAACATAGATAGGAATGACAGAATTGGCCATGGTGGGGGAGTTAAATATGGTAAACATCTTAAATGAAACAAGCTGTACAACACACTCTAGCAAATCCATGCTTGAATAAAAGAGTATAGCAGTAGGAATGTACTATAGACCAAGATGATTGTGAAATGCTCAGGGAGATTAGAGAGGCAATAAAACCATTAAAAAACCAAACCAATAATAATGAGGGATTTCAATTATCCCCATATTGACTGGGAACATGTCACCTCAAGACAGAATGCAGAGATAAAATTTCTAGATATCTTTAATGACTGATTCTTGTGGCAGCTAGTCCTGAAATCCTTGAAGGGCGAGGCAATTCTTTATTTAGTCTTAAGTGTAGCACAGGATCTGAATATAGCTGAACCTCACAGTAACAGCAACCATAACATAATTAAATTTAACATCCTTGTAGGGAAGAATATACCAAAGAAACCCACCACAGTAGCATTTAACTACATAAAGGGGAACTACACAAAAATGAGGAAGCTAGTTAAACAACAATTAAAAGGATTAATCGCAAGGGTAATGCTTGCAAACTGAATGGAAACTATATAAAAACACCATAATAGAGGCTCAAACTAAATGCATATCCCAAATTAAAAAAACAAAAACAAACAAACCAGAAGTAAGAGGACCAAAAAATGCCACCATGGCTAAACCACAAAGATGTTTTTAGAGGCAAAAAGGCAGCCTTTAAACATGGGAAGTAAAATCCTACTGAGGAAACTAGAAAGAAGCTTAAACTCTAGCAAGTCAAGCATAAAAGTATAATTAGGCAAGCCAAAAAAAGAATTTGAAGACAACTAGCAAAAGACACAAAACTCAGAGCAAAACACATTTTTTTTTAGTACATCAGAAAGAGGAAGCCTCCCAAACAGTCAGTGGTGCACTGGACAATTGAGGTGCTAAAGGAGATCTCAAGGAAGACAAGGGCATTGTGGATAAGCTAAATGAATTCTTTTGTATCAACCTTCACTGCACAGAATATTAGGAAGATTCCCACACTTGAGCCATTCTTTATAGGTGACAAATCTTAGGAACTGTCCCAGACTGAGGTTTCAGCAGAGGTGGTTTTGGAACACACTGATCAATTAAACAGTAACACATCAACAGGACCTGATGGTGTTCATTTTAAAGTTCTCAAGGAACTCAAATACGAAATTGCAGAAATACAACTGTGGTATGTTACCTATTGCTGAAATCAGCCTCTGTACCAGATGACTGGAAGGTAGCTAATGTAAAGCTGTTTTTTTAAAAATAGGCTCCAGAGGCAATTCTAGCAATTACAGGACAGGAAGCCTAACTTCAGTATCAGGCAAGTTCGTTGAAACTATAGTAAAGAACAGAATTATCAGACATATAGATGAACATGGTATGTTGAGGTAGAGTCAATACGGCTTTTGTAAATGGAAATCATGCCTCACCAATCTATCAGAATTCTTTGAAGGTGTCAACAAGCATGATATAGATATCCAGATGATATAGTGTATTTGGCCTTTCAGAAAGCCTTTGACAAGGTCCCACATCAAAAGCTCTTAAGCAAACTAAGCAGTCATGGGATAAGAAGGAAGTCCTCTCATTCATCAGTAACTGGTTAAAAGATATGAAAAAAAAGGTAGAAATAAATGGTCAGTTTTCATAATGAAAAGAGGTAAATTGTGGGGTCCACATGGATCTGTACTGGGACCTGTGCTGTTCAACAAATTCATAAATGATCTGGAAAAAATGGTAAACAGTGAAGTGGCAATATTTGCAGATGATACTAAATCATTCATGATAGTTAAATCCAAAGCTAACTGCATATAGGTACAAAGGGATCTCAAAAAACGGAGTGACTAAACAACAAAACGGCCGATGAAATGCAATGTTGATAAGTGTAAAGTAATGCACATAGGAAAAATTAATCCCAATTACATATATACAAATTGATGGGTTCTAAATTAGCTGTCACCACTCAAGAAAGAGATCTTGGGAGTCACTGTGGAAAGTTCTCTGAACACATCTGCTCAATATGCAATGGCATTCAAAAGAGCTAACAGACCACTAGGAAAGGGATAGAAAATAATACAGAACATATCATAATACCACTGAATAAATCCACTATGCCCACTCTGTGAAGTTCTGGTCACCCCATCTCAAAAAAAGATGTATTAAAATTGGAAAAAGGTATAGAGAAAGGCAACAAATATTATTAGGGGTATACAACAGCTTCCATATGAAAAGAGATTTAAAAGACTGTGACTGTTCAATTTAGAAAAGAGATGACTTGTGGGGATGGTATGACAAAGATTGATAAAATCACGAACGGTGTGGTGAAAGTGAATAGGGAAGTACTTCTTCACATAACTTAAGAACCAGGGGTCATTCAGTCAAATTAATAGGCAGCAGATTTTAAGAAAATATATATATATATATAAGTACTTCTTCAAGCAACACACAGTCAACCTGGTGTACTCATGGTCACAGATGTTGTGAAGGCCAAAAGTATAACAGAGTTCAAAAAAGAATTGGATAAATTCATGGAGGATAGGTCCATCAATAGCTATTACCCAGAATGGTCAGGGATGAAACCCCATGCTCTGGGTGTCCCTAAATATCTGTCTGTCAGAAACTGGGACTGGATGACAGGGGATGGATCACTCGATAATTGCCCTCTTCTGTTCATTCCCCCTGATGCATCTGACATTGGCCACTGTTGGAAGACAGGCTACTGGGCTAGAGGGACCACTGGTCTGACCCAGTATGGACATTCTTATGAACTTATGTACTGCTAGACTGTAAAAGAGAACAGCATTTAACATTTTAAAGGGATTGTTAAAAATGTGTGGAAACATGCAGCATGTCTCACCAAATCTTAATAGTCAAACACAGGTGCAGGGGAGAAAAACTATGAATGCGTGAAGCTATCTTTTAAAGAGATGTAACTACGGTAGAACCTCAGAGTTACGAACACCAGAGTTATGAACTGACCATTCACCACACACCTCATTTGGAACCAGAAATATGCCATAAGGCAGCAGCATAGCCACCCCTGCAAAAAAAAAAAAAAAAAAAAAAAAAAAAAAGGCAAATACAGTACAGTACTGTGTTAAATGTAAACTACTAACAAAATACAGGGAAAGTTTAAAAAAAAGATTTGACAAAGTAAGAAAACTGTTTCTGCACTTGTTTCATTCACATTAAGATGGTTAAAAGCAGCATTTTTCTTTTGCATGATAGTTTCAAAGCTGTATTCAGTCAATGTAAACTTTTGAAAGAACAACCATAACATTTTGTTCAGAGTTATGAACATTTCAGAGGTACAAACAACCTCCATTCCCAAGGTATTCGTAACTCTGAGGTTCTACTGTGCTACTTAACAGACAGATCAAAACTAGGCAGATCTTTTTAGTGCTGTCAGAAGCACAATTTGTAATCTCACTTCCTTTCCTAGACGGCTTTTTATTTGTTTAGCTTTGATTTAGTTTAGCTATAAACATACCAAGTTTCACAAATAGGAAGAAGACAAATGATCTTTTTGGTAATCTTAACTGATACAATTCTTGTATTGTGACTATTTCACTGTACCTCTAATGCAGGAGTGGGCAACCTATGGCCTGCAGGCCACATCCGGACCATCAGACGTTTTCATCTGGTCCTTGAGCTCCTGCTGGGAGTGGGGTCTGGGGCTTTCCCCGCTCCGCGTGTGCCATGGATCCACGTGGCTTCCAGAAGCAGCGGCATATCCCTCCTCCAGCTCCTATGTGTAGGGGCAGCCAGGGAGCTCAGCACACTGCCCCCACCCCAAGAGCTACCCTCGCAACTCCCATTGGCCGGGAACCATGGCCAATGGGAGCTGCTGGGGCAGTGCCTGCAGATGGGTCAGCACACAGAGCTGCCTGGCCGCACCTAAACGTAAAAGCCAGAGAGCGGACATGCCGCTGCTTCCAGGAGCTGCTTGAGGTAAGTGCCACCTAGAGCCTGCACCCTTTTCCTCCTCCCGTGCCCCAACCCCCTTCCCCAGCCCTGATCCCCCTCCTGCCCTCCAAAACCCTCGGTCCCAACTCAGAGCACCCTCCTGCACCCCAAACTCCTCATCCCCAGTCCACCCCAGAGACCACACCCCCAGCCGGAAACCCTCTCCCCCCGCATCCCAAACCCCTGCCCCAGCCTGGAGTCGTTGTCTCCCTGCCCCCGCACCCTGAACTCCTCTTTTCTGGCATCCCCCAGAGCCCATACCCCCAGCCAAGCCCTCACCCTCACCCTCTCCCGCACCCCAACCCCCAATTTTGTGAGCATTCATGGTCCACCATATAACTTCCATACCCAGATATGGCCCTCAGGCCAAAAAGTCCCCCCCCCCCCACCGGCTCTAATGCCATATGAAAATCTCAGTTATTATTACAAAAGACCACAAATACACATTATCTATATATTTACATCAAATTCTGACTCTCTGTATAAATATTATAGATTACATGAGAGAGAGAGAGAGAGAGAGAAATTGTTTGATGTAAATTCTGCCACCTTTACTCAAAAGAAGTTCACTGACATTATGCATGCACAAAAGGAAATAATATTAAGCCCCTTGTAGTCTAAATTTCCTTTGTATCCTAAAGCTGAAAGTTTTCTGAGAGAGAGAAAGGGAGATCCATCAAGTTCCATAGGCCTGATCTAAAGCCCATTACAATCAACAGGAGTATTCCATTTACTTCAATGGAAGTTGGACTAGAGCCTTTAACTTTTATATTCTAAAATAATATATTTTAGAATATTTTCTCAACATATTAAAATATACATAATGAGCATAAGTTAACATACTGCAGACACTAATTAAAACAATAGCTACTAAAACCAAGTATGATCATGGGCCAAATGCAACCTATCCTATAAATGAACAATGAGTGGGACTAACTGCATGGGTAAGGTAAGCAGAATTTGGCCTCAAGTGTATAAAAGACACTTAAATTGTTAAACAAGAAAAATATAATTTTTAAAGCCATACAAGTTAAAAGGCATAAACTGATCACAGCAAATTTAGGCCCAGTCCTCCAAACACTTACACACATGAATTCAATAAAATGCTTTACCAGGAAACAGTCCGTTTTATTTAAGCCACTAAGCAGTTGTGCTATATAATTAGCTTACAATTAAGAAGACTTGTTTAGAGAATCTTACTTAAAACTATAAATACTAATGTTATGACCTCAGGGTTATATGTTCTTAGTTAATTAACCACTAACATTTGTTGAACTTATGTGCAGCTTTTAATTTTTTCTGACCTTTGCTAAAAAGTAAGACTCCATTCCTTGGAGCTTTTTTCTATAAAATTCCTTTGGTCTACACATTGCTATGAACAATGACTGAGAAACAACACATAAAAAAAGGTAGGTCAAAACATCTTTTAAAAAGAAATACAACCTAATGAACTTTAAATGTATTCTAGGATAACCAAAATTGAAATTTTAACACAGAGAACAAATTATATACTCGATAAAAGGTAATTTTTTATTCCTAGTGACAACATGGTGCTCACATTATGTGGTTAGGAAGTGCAGAATTTTGCAGAAAATCTGATAAAGACCATATCGTCAACTTGAAATATGTAGGTCACAGGGCTTCCCTCACAAAGATCCAGTTGTCAGATCTATCCCTCAAATTGCAAAACTTCAAGAGCCACTGAAAAGAATACTCACATATACCTCTTTGTAGAATCTTAAGAAATTCAACAGATTCCAAATCACAGGCTACTAGGATTATGGTTTTGAAACACCTTAAATCAGAATAACTATGGGTCTCAAATCTCAGGGTTCTAAGTGTCTTCTGCAGAGTGACCTCAACTCAGCACCTTGAGAGTTGAGAATGCACAACCTCTTGCAGGATGGGGCCTGTCATAAATATAAAGTGAAGGGTAAACACCTTTAAAATCCCTCCTGGCCGGAGGAAAAATCCTTTCACCTGTAAAGGATTAAGAAGCTAGGATAACCTCTCTGGCACCTGACCAAAATGACCAATGAGGAGACAAGATACTTTCAAAAGCTGGGGGGAGGGAAAAACAAAGCCTCTCTCTCTGTCTGTGTGATGCTTTTGCAGGAGACACAACAGGAATGGAGTCTTAGAACTTAGTAAGTAATCTAGCACCATGTCAAGGTTCCTGCCCCACTCTGAACTCTAGGGTACAGATGTGGGGACGTGCCTGAAAACCTCCTAAGCTTACTTTTACCAGCTTAGGTTAAAACTTCCCCAAGGTACAAACTATTTTACCTTTTGCCCTTGGACTTTATCACTGCCACCACCAAACGTCTAACAGGTATATAATTGGGAAAGAGCCCATTTGGAAACGTATTTCCCCCCAAAATCCTCCCAACCCTTACACCCCCTTTCCTGGGGAAGGCTTGATAAAAATCCTCACCAATTTGCATTGGTGAACACAGACTCAAACCCTTGGATCTTAAGAACAATGAAAAAGAATCAGATTCTTAAAAGAAGAATTTTAATAGAAGAAACAGTAAAAAGAATCACCTCTGTAAAATCAGGATGGTAATTACCTTACAGGGAATCAGATTCAAAACACTGAGAATCCCTCTAGGCAAAACCTTAAGTTACAAAAAGACACAAAAACAGGAATCTACATCCCATTCAGTACAGCTTATTTTTTCAGCCATTTAAAGAAATCATAATGTAACGCATATCTAGCTAGATTACTTAATAAGTTCTAAGACTCCATTCCTGTTCTGTCCCCGGCAAAAGCATCACACAGACAGAGAGGCTTTGTTTATCCCTCCCCCCAGCTTTTGCAAGTATCTTGTCTCCTCATTGGTCATTTTGGTCAGGTGCCAGCGAGGTTATCCTAGCTTCTTAACCCTTTACAGGTGAAAGGGTTTTTCCTCTGGCCAGGAGGGATTTTAAAGGTGTTTACCCTTCCCTTTATATTTATGACAGGGTCCTAGGACATTTCAGTTGATTCAAATGTCCATCTTTCAATATAAAGAACATGGCTTTGGTTGAGAGGGACAGATAATATCATGTAAAACGTGTGTTTTTCTGTTCAATTACAATATACAATTTGCCCCAACGGTTGTAATTTGTAATAGCTCCACTTATGAAGTTTCAATGGTGAAAACTTATTTATGCAAAACATTAGTGGCAGTCTTCAGCTCCAATCCTGCTCCCAATGAAGTCAATGGGGTTTTTACCAATACCTATGATGGGAGCAGGTCCCAATTGTGTTAATTAGAAAGGAACATAAAAACTGTTTATTGTTTGTTGTTGCTATTCTCCACTGTTTTTAGTGCCCTTTTAGAAGCCTGTAAAGAAAAAAAAAAGTTCTTTTTCTGATAATTGTGTCCTTTTTCATTCGGCACACATGGTATTCTACGTTGTCAGTGGAAATGAAAGTAACACATATATTTTTCTTTTAATTGATACTTCCTACCAGCATCAGAAATTACATTAGTGTTGTCAGAACAGTTCTGCAAATCATGGTAATCGACTTATGCTCCCTCTGCTAAGGGGCCCTTCTTCCTGTGTCACCAAGACATTTAACTCCCAGCCCCAATTCTGATCTTGCTCGTACTAGCTGAGCATTGCATAACTTGACTAAGATCATCCAAGTTACTCCTGATTTCTAATTATGTGAGATCAGAGGCAGGCCCCCAATCTTTACAAGTAATTCTACTGCAATATATTGATACTGCAGGACCAATGGCCACTCAGCAGAGAGAGTCCACATTAAAGAACATGCAGCCAAATCCTGTTTGCCTCACTCATACTATTAAATATAACAGCTATGTTGGCTGACAAAATTGCTGCTAAATAAAGATGTATTTACTGTGTTTTGAGTTTTTAAAAATTTACTTATAGAAATAATGCTGAAATGTATGACAATATTCAGGTTTTGCTCAATAAAGGCCAAACAACAGTGTGAATGAGCCCTCTCAGGCAATGACTTCAACATCAATACTAGGGAACCAGAGATCTTTGTTTGCACTAATTACAGATATCTGGTAATGGAGGTAGGAAATCGCTACTCCCCTCCCCCAAGCATTGACTTGTGCACCAGACCAAAACAATAATCATGATTCATCTTTCACATGTTGTTAATCAATACACATATGTTCCTAATTTCATGCTCCCACAAGGCAAGCTGAAGGAACAATTGTTTCTGAAATCTAACATCAAGATGAATAATCAGTGTTTATCAAACACATTAGTTAGTAAACTAAAGATTTATATGTCACAGCTGAGCTTTTCGTTTTTAAACTCTATCACTATTTTCTACTAAGCTGAACTATTTTCTGTTTTTAAAGTTATCACCAATTTCAACAAAAAGGTTAAATACCAGGTATTTTCTACATGCTTCCTGTTGGAGTGCTTCTACCAGAATATATAACTAGCATCTGTACAAGCTATAAAAATTGTGATTTAATGACAGAATTAAACTTAAAAACCTGAATGGTTGATTTTTTTTCTTTTTCTGGTAAGTTTTATATTTTGTTAAACAAATTATTTCAAAAGTTAACTTCATCAAAATGTAGTTTTAGTAACCCGCAACCAGGCTGAGCAGTAGGAAGAGAGGCGGTTGAGGAAAAGGCGGCTAGGATCCAGTCAACTGACTGGGATGTCGCTCTTGGGCACATCCACAAAATGACTGCTTCTGGCCCCCTGAGAATTTAGCAGACTCAGGCTGGGCTGGCAAGTGGGAGGAAAAAGGGCGATGACGACTAAAACTAGCATCCCTTCTCCTTGTAGGTCCCTGACGAGGCTGCCTAGGTCTTGGCGGTGGCGGTGGCCAGAAGAGCTTTCTGGCTAATTGCAGCGTGTGCATGCCCAATGAGCAAAGGGTAGCTCTAGTGTCCTTCAACCCGTGCAGCCTGACGTCTGTTTGATCAAAGAACAGACCAATTCCATGAAAGGGGAGGTCCCGGATCGAGTCCTGCATCTCCTGGGAGAAGCCCGCCATCTGGAACCAGGAGCTGCATCGCATGACTACCGCCGATGCAACCACCCTTGCTGCCAAGTCCACTGCATCAGGAAATATCTGGCTGCTGCAGTACCCTGCTCCACAAGAGTGTCCAACTCTTGCGCCAAACCCTGAGGGAGGGTTTCCTGGAACTTTTTGAGACCGTCCCAGAGAAATTGTACCAGGCCTGATGGTTCGCCACCCAAAATTGCAGGCTGGCAGTTAAATAATGTTTGATCCCAAATAAATTGAGTTTCTTAGCCTCTTTGTTTTTGGGAGTTGAGGAGGGGGGGACCTGCTTGTCTTTTTCGTTGGCCGCAGATACAACCAGCAAGACGGGGAGTGAGTGGGTATAAAGGTATTCAATACCTTTGGCTGGCACAAAGTACTTTTTCTTGGCCTGTTTTGAGGTGAGCAGGATGGAAGAGGGGGTCTGCCACAAGGGAGTAGAGGGACAAGGGAGTAATGGGTCTGCGACAAGGGAGTAGAGGCCGAGAGGATGTTGAAGAGGGTGTCCTCCTGCTCCGCCATCTCCTGTACCTCGAGTCCTAAGTTCTCGGCCACGTGCCGGAGAAGGGCTTGATGGTCCCTAAAGTCATCCGGTGGGCTAACTCTGGAAGGTCCCACGACCGCCTCATCAGGGGATGATGAGGAAGATTGGACTGCTGGTGGGTGTGCTGGGGTCTCGACCACCATCGGAGAAAGACGCTTTGGGGTGGGCACAGGTTCCTCTGCCCCAACCTTGGAATGGGCTTCCAGTACCAGGTCTGGTGAGGCCGCCGCATGATGCTCTGCCACGGCCACCGAGGAGTGCTGTGAAGGAGGCATCATCACAACCGGTATGCCCCACATGTTCCAAAAAGCTCACTGTGCTGGCCGCTGGCCATGTTGCCATTGTGGTGCTGCTCAGTCACCTTGGAGATAAGCAGAACTGGCCCACCATCCAGGAGGAACCACCCTCCGGCGACAAGAGTGGAATCATCAATGCCTGCATTTGTTTACTGGTCATGGCTACTGGTGACTGTTGCCCGGGCTTCACTCCATACTACAGTTACCAGGCAGAGCGGTACCAGTGCCAGGGAGTCCAGTGCCAGGACGGGGAACATTCCCACCGCGCTGTTGATTGGAACTGATAGCTAGAGGAGAGTCCGGGACCATTGAGAGAGTGAGCGGTGCTGCGAATAGTAAGGGAAGTGTCGACCCTGTGCCTGAGAGTATCGCCAAGGGGATCTGGAAATCCACCTGGGCAACTGACAATGGGATTGGGATCTGCCCCAGGACTCCGGATGCAGTGGAGATTGACATCTTCTGTCCAGCAACCAGCATTGTTCCCCTGTCCCCTAAGTAGAGGTTCTCAAACTGTGGTCCGCAGATAGTTCCCTCTAAGGTGTGCGCCTGGGCAGCCACACACGAGCGAATGAAGGGCCACCCACCTAATTAGTGGAGCCACGCCTGCCTGGACCCTGGAGAAGACGCACATGTAAAGTGAGATGGTGGCCTTGGGGGAATAGGGGGTAGGTGGGAGGGGGCAGTGCGATGAGAACAGGGGAGAGGAGGGAATCTGGGATGTGCAGGGCTGCGGTGGCCAGAGAAAGAGGTGACTTTCCCCAGCTCCAGGGCTGTGGCTGCCGGGAAAAGATGGCCCTCTTTCCAGCCTCAGCTCCGTGGCGGGGGCTGCCACGGTGGCGGGAAAGAGGGCACATCTATCGCATTAGAAAGGTAAGACTACTGATATTAAAATAGGAGTTGTGTGCCTTTATTTGTAGAACAAAAAAAACGTTAATTATTATTAAGGGTTTTTTTATATAGCGTTTTTATCCAAAGCGCTTTACAATAGTTAGCTAACAGTACAAACAACATTTGGAAAGATCATTAAGTGGTCCGCCGAGGCCCTCAGCAATTTTCAAGTGGTCCATGAAAAGAAAAGTTTGAGAACCACTACCTTAAGGGGTCTTAATGGTGGGCTTACCCTCTCAGGGAGCCATAACCCAGGTCCTGAAGCATCAGGGTCATCATCGGAGCAGGTGGAGAACTGTGCTCTCTCTGCGCTGGGGAAGCCTGGGCTGATGAAGGTGCAGGCAGGAGTGGGGGTCCCATTCTGCTCCCAGGAGTCATGGCGGACCTTTAAAGGGGCTGGGAGTCCCAACTGGGGAGGAACAATCACGTCGCTCCAGAGTAGCCTGGCGGGCAGGCCTGGGTCCCTTGGTAGATGACCCGTGGGCCTTCTTGCTTGGTACTGGGGAGCGCTTCTTGGCCTTCTTCTTTGGCAATGGCAAATGGTGCTGGGAGGAGTCAGGTGCTGGCAGTGGGCCATGCACAGAGGCTGAGGCGCTCGGTGCAACCCGTCTGGACAGCTCAGAAGCCAGGAGCAGGGCAGACTCCATCAGGAGAGCCCCGAGGCAGATATCCCATTTCTTCTGGGCGGGGGGGGGGGAGATATCTGGCACTGCTCTTTAGTTATAGGTCTGCTGCAGTCTGAATAGGGCTTAAACCCAGGAGACTGGGGCGTGCCCTGCCTGGGGGCAAAGTCTCAGTTGTACCCTAACTACTAACATTTAACAACTACTTAACACTATCAACTGCGAACTATGTACAATGGCCCTCAGGCAGGAAGTTCAGAATGCTAGAAACTGCTACCTCTTGCTAAGCAAGAAAGATGCTCTGACTGACCACTGCGGGCAGTAAGAAGGTACTGAGAGGGCATAGGGACGGTGTCTCCTGATATACCGCGGCATGAACACGGCACTACAGAGGGTGCCACAGCCAGCCCCATGAGTACTGCTAAGTCAAAAATCTCCGACGGGCGCGCATGTGGACGCATGCACACCTAGAATGGAATCGACATGAGCAAGCACTCAAAAAAGAAATGGAGGTTGTTTGTTTTCGTAACTCTGAACAAAACATTATGGCTGTTATTTCAAAGGTTTGCAACTGAAAACTGACTGAATACAGCTTTGAAATTTACTATGCAGAAGAAAAATGCTGCTTTTAATCATCTTCATTTAAATGAAAGAAGCACAGAAACAGTTTCCTTACCTTGTTAATTTTTTTTTTTTTTGGTCTCTACCGCTGCCTGTTTGTGTACTTCTGGTTCCAAATGAGGTGTGTGGTTTACTTGTCAGTTCATAACTCTGGTGTCCATAACTCTGAGGTTCTAGTGTAGTAGTTAACACAGTTTGGACATTCTGAAGAAATTATTACTATTACTTTTTCTGAATATCTACACTGATCCATAAAAGTAAGCCTCATACTTTATAGAAACAAAATAGAAACCCTGAATTGAAGAACCTGCAAATGAAAGAAGACAAACTGAGGAGATGATAGCAACAGAAAGGGAAGGATGAATGTATTGACAAATAAAATGTGAAACAAATATGGAATGGAAAAGCGTGCCAGAGTTTAAACTATAAAAATAAGATAAAGGGGGAGAAATAGATAGCACTACAGCAGAAATCATTGGAGTATTATTATTATTATTTGTATTACAGTAAAACCTAGGGGACCCACTTAAAGATCAGGGTCCCATTGTCCTGGGTTTATAGTAAAAGACAGTCCTTTCCCAAGAACAGTTTACATGTCTAAATGAGGACAAGATAGAAAGAAATGTCAGGATCAAAACAAAATTAACCAAAAGCTTTAAAGACCACACAGAAAGATGCCTGGTGAACTATACTTACTTTAAATACAAGGCAGAATGGCTCAGAAACAAGATCTTCAAAAACTATATCCATCTGGAATACACCTCTTATAAGACAAAAATGCATAAAACGGGTGATTTTCATGTTGCTATGGAAACCTTTTCTAAGGCAGGTTATATCCCTTCACTTACTGCTTTAAAAAAAAGGGGGGGAGGGTCTGCTTCAAGGTGGATTTTACATATTTATATATTGTGAAAACACATGCTTTCATGTGGGAGTTTTCCATGAAAATTAATTGGACTCCAAGCAACTCCTTATGAAGAAGTGCTTACAAAATTCAGTAGTATTACAACCTCAAAGATGCAGTGCCAAATTCAACCTTGTGTTAAACAGGTGAAATTCTACTGAAGTCAGTGTCCTTTTGATCACTTACATCTGGCCTAAATTTGGCCCTTATTCTTTTCTGCTAATATTTTCACATCCTTTTCAACAATGCCTCGCATTATCAAATCTAGCTGCTCTCTACCTCCTCATTTTCAGGAAAACACCAGCTCCCCAAATCTACCCTAAGAATCCAGCATCCTGGAATCCTCAGCTCCCATAGCCTGGGATTTGCAAACATTCTTATCAGGCAGAAGCATAGATATGGCTTTAAAACTAGTGCCTGTAACTTTAAGCTCTCCAGCCCACTGCTGCTGGGTCGCTTGTGTGTGTGTGTGAGAGAGAGAGAGACAGAGAGAAAGATGCCTAAGACAAACACTTGTAGGAAACAGGAGTTTAAGATAAGCACTTGCTAAACTTGGATGAAGTCTGATGCCTAATCTCAGAGACATACAAACTAAAAGACTTTACCAATAATTACTGGAATCAGACCTTCTCTGCCAACTTCCCTGATGGCACCTTAGAGACTAACAAGTTTATTAGAGCATAAGCTTTCGTGAGCTACAGCTCACTTCATCGGATGTAATGCATCCGATGAAGTGAGCTGTAGCTCACGAAAGCTTATGCTCTAATAAATCTGTTAGTCTCTAAGGTGCCACAAGTACTCTTTTTCTTTTTGCGAATACAGACTAACACGGCTGCTACTCTGAAACTTCCCTGATATTACCCCTAATAATCCCTTTCTCTCACTCTGTCCCTGTGGAGGAGTTATCCCTTTTTCTCTCTCACTACACTGTGCCAAAGTACATCATCTGTAGGATATTTTCCATGTAGTACTATCCTGTTTGGTTCTCTCTGGTTACTAGGAAAAATGCAGCATTCAGTGTCAAATATTAACACATTGCTCTTACACAACTGTCCCTTTCAGCTACTGCATTGGATTGTCTGAACATCAATTAGACTCTTCCTATGGCTGGAAGAGCCTTTGTTCTCATGTTAACAGAGTTAATGTTTTGACTTCCTGATCACAGTATCCCCTTCAGGGAGTAATATGCCTGGTGACCTGGTCTGGTCACATAACACTTCGCTTTGTTTCAGGTTTTCAAATATGAACAATTTTAAGTGTTTTTCTCAATATCTTGGGTCTGGCCAAACTAGAGCTTTTTCCTTAAGTTACTCTAGGATAAAGCACAAATGTTTATGTGCTGGAACAACATTTGTGGTGTGTTCACATAAACCTTTATAAATACTGGAAATTATTTAACTCAAAGTGAAACACACTAGTGTAGACAAGCCCCAAAAGATGACAATTGTCCCGAAGCCTCACATTCTATCAACAATAATCTGGAAAATGCTACTTTATTGAGGATTCTGGTAAATATTCCATCCTCCAAAAACAGCCTTCTGTAAGAACATTTCATATGTATTTTGCTAACCCAAGATTCAGAAGATAATCTCTTATCCAGTGCTCTTTTGCATAAGATTTAAAATTGAGGTACTGGCCATTTGTGATCATTAAAGATCTCACAGCACTTTTCACATGAGTAGGGTGTTATCTTTGATGTTATGGTCGACTTCCCACTTGGGTAATTGCATTCCAGCAGCCTAAATTCTCCTGCCATTTCAACTGGATACGGTATTCTTCAGTTGCTCCTATTATGTAATGCTTTGTTAAACCACTGCTGAGTTTCATCCCAAACATAGCTATATTTTAGTGGAGGATAAAGTAGTCTTGATATAGATAGATATAAAATTATTTGCCAGTTAAGCTTCTGAGGTATTTTATGATCCTTTGGAATGAAAGATACTATATAAAAATTAGCTACTCACATAAAATTATGCAAAGAATGACCGAAGATAGTCTTTTAGTAGGCCTCACCACTCATTATTTTAATCTCTTTAAAAAATACAATATGTACTGTCAGTTTACAGTACATCAGTGGAAGGTAAGAAATCATTGCAAACCACAAATAAAGTACTTGCACCGTGCATTTTCAGAACACAGTATATCTTTTATGCAGTTGTTCGCAGGATGTGTCCCAACTAGTTTACCTTAAGGAAGAGACAGTTCTTAAAGCCACAATTTACCAACAATAGGAGAGAGTTTAATCTATACAGTTTGCCTTCTACCGTGAAAATCTTAAATCTCTTCAGTCAAGGCCAGGAATTCAATGCAGCTAGGCATGGCAAAAAGAGGGTCCCCGTTCTTATTTCTTTCAATCATTTGCAAGTTCTTTAAAGTCTGACCTGCCCCATTTAATGGTTTCAAGTGTTTTGTGTGGATAATCATAATTATGGCAAAGTGTATTATTTTTAACTGCATTTCACCTAAAAAAAAAAAAAAGAAAAGAGCGAACAGTTCAGACTCCCACTAATGTTGCCTGAGTGCTTTAGTCTAAGGATTCTTGGACAGAAACCAAAATCCTGCACTTAAACTATAAACAAATAAAGAGAATTCATTCCTAAGATTTCCCAAGATAAAAGTATTTAATGCATCTTGACTCTACTGCACCAATTATACTTCACAAAATGGGCAGCAACCTGTTACTCCAAGCAAGTAAATAAAATGTAGTACTTATTGTCATTGTAAGATGCTATTCAGGATCTAAATAAATATCAGTATCTCTGCTGACTGTCCAGTTAAATATAAATGCCACAGGCATAAGAAGCAGGATCTCTACTCGCCACAGATTTTAGGAGAAATTGGGAACGAGCCAACAGGTGGTTTTAATAGATGGCCTGGAACTGTGGGAAAATTATGCTCATTTCTAAAATCATACAGCTTCAGTCATTCATTTTGCTAATACATCTACCATGTTAAGAAGCAGAATAGCTTCCAGAATACAGAATGTGTAGTAAAAAGAATGCATAGAGGGATCACAGCCTTCCAAGATTATGGGGAAAGCATAGACGATCTGGTGATTTTCATGGATCTATGCACACAAATCCATCTTGATAGGTCTCCTAAATTCTAGACACAGCTACATTTCAAATACAGAAATGATGTGGAACCACAGGCCAAACGTCTCCTTCCGCCATAAATAAAAGTCCCATCGCCTCAGAGAATATTTGGGAAAGGCCTCACAGTAAGCCATAAAGGTCAACACGTTTAGTGGGAGAAGCGCAGAGCATAATTTCCAGAATCAACTCCTTTCACTGATAATGCCTCCTGTGCAACGAAGAGGCAATATATAAACCCTGTCCCTCCAGCCTGAGCCCTCTCTCATGTCCAATAAGGGGAGGCAGCCAAGCTAATTGCTGGTGCCTCCTCATGGCAGGTGTCCTGTGCAGGTACTTGTTCCACAGAGGGTCCCGTTACCTAAAAAAACGGGATTAGAAATGGACTTAAGGGCAAGGTATCTTCTAAGGACACTGGGAAAAGGGGAACTAGGGCTCCAAATGGCTGGTACAGTGAGGAGACAACATCCTTTTCCCAGCTCCTTAACCCCCATAAGAGGAAAGGGCAATGGAGTCCCAGCACAGGCTGGGACCAGGTGTGGAGAAGTGGGGATCTTTGTATGTCAACCCTGAACTTCAACTGGAGACCAACTGCAAGGCTGTGCAGACCACAGAGTACAAGTGTAATAGGCTCCCTACATAAACACTGCTTAATAAGCAAGTAAACACAGCCTGTACCAGATGAAATTTCTGAGCCATCTCAAGTTGACAAAGCGTGGATAACTATGGAGCACTCCACAGACAAAAGAAATATCTGTCATTTCCTGTCCAGCCACAGCTATCTGGGGTCACCAGGAGGGCAACTAGGAATTCACAAAGACTCCAATGCTGTGGATTGCCTTAATAATTGAACGACAGAGTGAAGTGCGCTTTTTTGAGGTGGAGAGTGTTCTAAAGCACTTCCTTCTCATCCTATTCTCCCGGCATAATCTACATCTTGCCCAGGGTCAATCTCAGCCAAGTACCTTCATTCAGGTGCTTATGGCTCCCAGGCACTGGGGCAGCCAGGAGATGGTGCTGCTAGTGTTTGACGTTAACAAAATGAAGAGCTGGGCATAATTTACATATTGCTGCCACTTGAGCCTATGCAGTTGTATTCCAAGGTCCAGTGTGCTTCAACAGCAGCTGTGAGAACTACGAGTTGTGGACTACAACTGCGGCATGTTAGGAGAACTTCCTGGCTCCTGCCAGAGAATATCCTCTGCCCCTGCCGCACCCCCCCCCGCCCCGAGCACGAGTTCTCAGCGTTGATTGAGATGGGAGCAAGTAGCAGGCAAGCAGAGAGGAGGATACTGGACTGTAATCCTGTTCTATGTTCTTTACAGAATAAAGCCTTGTTCCTGGTGGTTTGTCTGAATGGGTCTGGTCTGAAGTGAACACACACTGACACAACGCAGAGCACACAAAGGATTCTCAGGCCCAGTTTCCCAAAGTTGTGTAAAAAGTTGCAAGGCAGGCTTCCCCTATCTTGAATAACCTCAAACTGGGCCAGTGAACCGGGGGGGAAAGGGGGGGGAAGAGGGGCCGCTACACTGTCATACAAACTCCCCTAATAGCTTCATACAGATGTCTTTGTTATTTTCACATAGAACTCTAACTCAGCCTTTCAAGTCATCACATTAATATCTAGTCATTTCTAAAAAATTAATTTAAAAAGCAGAAGCAGGTGTAGTATTAACACTTAGTCCCCTGCCTCTTTTAGTTGTTTTACAATCACATTTTTTCAGATGATATTCTTTCCACTGTTGCTCTGTGCAACCCACAAGAACAACTGAGGAAACTGACTGATTTTACAGGGGGTAAGGTGGGGATGACGATATCCAAAATGCTGTCAAATACAAATTAAACAAATGAACAAAGTAAGCAAATTGAAAAAAACAGAGGGAAATGTTCTTTTCACTGATCTTTATCAATTACAGCAATCTTAGGTGTAACTTTCAACAAAAATAAATAAAACAGACTTCCTACATGAAGCTGGGGAAGTCACTTAATCTCTACATGCCTCAGTTCTCCATGTGTAATATGGGCATAATACTTCTTTTCTCCCACCTTTTGTTTTGTCTCTTTAGGGCAAGCATTGTCTATTACTATGTATATATACAGTGCCTAATATAATGGGGTCTCAATCTGGGTTGGGGACTCCAGGTGCTTTATTAATACAATTAATAAATAAGCATAATAATAAAGGACACATCTGATTCTGCAGCAAAAGACAGGACAGTCCTTACTTACAGACAGCCCCCCCACTCTGAAGCAAATACTCACCAGCAACCACACACCACACAACAGAACCACTAACCCAGGAACCTATCCTTGCAACAAAGCCCGTTGCCCACTCTGTCCACATATCTATTCAGGGGACACCATCATAGGGCCTAATCACATCAGCCACACTATCAGAGGCTCGTTCACCTGCACATCTACCAATGTGATATATGCCATCATGTGCCAGCAATGCCCCTCTGCCATGTACATTGGTCAAACTGGACAGTCTCTACGTCAAAGAATAAATGGACACAAATCAGACGTCAAGAATTATAACATTCAAAAACCAGTTGGAGAACACTTCAATCTCTCCGGTCACTCGATTACAGACCTGAGGGTGGCTATCCTTCAACAAAAAAGCTTCAAAAACAGACTCCAACGAGAGACTGCTGAATTGGAATTAATTTGCAAACTGGATACAATTAACTTAGGCTTGAATAGAGACTGGGAATGGATGAGTCATTACACAAAGTAAAACTATTTCCCCATGGTATTTCTCCCCCTCACCCCACCCCACCCCCCACTGTTCCTCTGATATTCTTGTTAACAGCTGGAATTAGCCTACCTGCTTGTCACCATGAAAGGTTTTCCTCCTTCCCCCCCCTGCTGCTGGTGATGTCTTATCTTAAGTGATCACTCTCCTTACAGTGTATATGATAAAACCCATTGTTTCATGTACTCTGTGTGTGTATATCAATCTCCCCTCTGTATTTTCTACCAAATGCATCCGATGAAGTGAGCTGTAGCTCACGAAAGCTTAAGCTCAAATAAATGTTAGTCTCTAAGGTGCCACAAGTACTCCTTTTCTTTTTGCAGCAAAAGGCACACTTTGAAGATTATGATTAAACAGAGCACATTTTTATTTTTTATAAGGGAAACTACTACATAATAAGCTGAAAATTCAGCCTCCGGTGGACAATAATGCCATCATCCTATCAGGTCATTAACATTTGTAACCAGAAAGTGTCAGCCACTTACCATTACATTTTATATTTAAGTTTAACTCAACAACCCAAAGGCTTAATATGGATCCCAATAACTAAAAATTTGTGATGTTAATAAAATCAAATCCTTCACTATAAGTGCTATCATTTTCCAAATATGAAGACAATTTTTTCAAAAATACATTAAATGTTGAAATTTGATAATAGATTATAACTGAGCATGATCATCATTCTGTTTACACCGTTTTGCAAATAAAATTAATTTTATCATCTTAAAATGCAGAACAGATTGAAGTGTTGGAATCTTTGGAATCCAATGCATGTAAGAAGAGTACAGGACCCCTATCTATCAATATAACTGTACTCCCAGATAAATTCTATGAATGCATGTCTCACTTCAATAAATTATACCACGGGGAAAACTCTGCACTATTAACCAGTTACAATATCTAAGTTTGAATCCTCCTGAATTTGTAATTTAAATTAACCAAGCTAAAAAAGGCAAAGGGAAAAAAAACTGAAATGAAAGACCCCAATGAACAGCAATCTGCAAATCTTCTCCATAAATTTTTTTTAAAAAGATTGTACATTCAACACTACTGATTAAAGGTTGGAAAAATCTTTCATTGTAACATACTTTTCTTATGCTTGCATGGGGAGTTACAGGCATTCTTCCTCATGTTTCAATATGAGAATAACCCATTATGTCCAAATAACCACCTGTGGAGCTCTTAAAAGAAGATCAGAGTCTGATTTTTAAATCGTTATGGTTTGGTGGACTGCTTTCTGCATGCTGTAACATGATGTATACATTGTTAATACCTTGAATCATGGATACGTGCTGATCAGAGAACATCAAAAGCTTTCATTTTAAAGGAATATTTATTTAAAATAAAATGAAGAGGCAAAAGTCCTCCAGCTCTGAGCATATAAACAGAAGCCAACATGTTCTTTATGAGCATACAGTATAAGAATGTTATACAATCATTCAATAACCAGATGTCTGCTTGTTAAAAGCTGTGTTTTCTCATTTATTTTATAGGTTTTATTAGAAATTATAATGATGCTTGCATTTTGCTATTACCCTATATATTGTATTGCTCTCTAGTTTATAGTGTGGCTAATGCTAGAATGCACAAAACATAAACTACCAGTTTTTAAAGTAAAGCTTTCATTACTTGGGGTTTAACTGCTTTTTTTTTTTAAAAAAACAAGTGTTCTACCTGAACCATTTCAAACCTGAAATTTACTTTATGAAGTTGGAATTTGAATTGATTGTAACCAGATATGCTGAGAGGAGCTACTACCAAATTCTCCAAACAGAAGTTGTGCAGAGAGCTCCAATGCATCCGATGAAGTGAGCTGTAGCTCACGAAAGCTTGTGCTCTAATAAATTTGTTAGTCTCTAAGGTGCCACCGGTACTCCTTTTCTTTTTGACTGGAGTTTATAGTCCTGAGGAGAGTTTATCTTTCAAGCCATAGATTTTGAAAATGGAAGGACAGCTGCTTGCACTGCAGCTGTGAAAGGGTTAGCATTATGCAAAGGCTGGTATGTCAAAAATGTGACATACTCTGTCCAGTTAGAGAGAGCGAGAGAGAGAGAGAGAGAGAAAGTGTTGTCCTCCCCCAGCCCTAGCCTGTCTGCTACATTCTTTGGAGGGAGGTTGTTAAGAGCTCAACTGTTGGAGCATGGCAAAGTGGGATTCTTGTAAATTTCACTATATTCCCCATTCACAGTCATGAAACACACAGGCACAGATGGAAAAGCATTATGCACACACATGAGCTCATCATTGTGCACAAAGCTTTGTTTTGGTATGATCACAGTATTTTGGGGGGGATGTGGGAGGAGGGTAGATTAGAGATTACGTGATTGTACAGATCAGCACAATATGAAATTTTATAAGTAATTTTTAAGGTAGACAAGATCTGGAACTTCTCAACCTTGAGAACTGTTTCTTTCAAGTTACGTAATTATTTCCAGTTCCTTGTACGTCCCCCCCTAGAAGGCAGTCAGATATTTTCCTGTTTCCTCATTTTACAAACAAGTTAATGGAGACACTGTATAAGATGATTTCAGGCAGCATCAGGGATAGAATAGTTTCAGCTATACAACCTTTCAGACTGCCTACCCTAAATGTAAATGCTTTAGTTCCCTTATCTCTGGGCACTATGTTACAGTCTCATCCCACAGCAAAGGATAGAATCCAAGATTCTTAATTCAGGAAATAGTTGCTCTTATATAACTCAAGTGGCTGCATGTGATAGAATTTGTTTTTTCCAGATTTAAAAAAAAACAAATCCATGATTTAACAAATAAAAAAATCCTTTAAAACATAGGTTTCAGAGTAGCAGCCGTGTTAGTCTGTATTCGCAAAAAGAAAAGGAGTACTTGTGGCACCTTAGAGACTAACAAATTTATTTCAGCATAAGCTTTCGTGAGCTACAGCTCACTTCATCGGATGCATTTGGTGGAAAATACAGAGGGGAGATTGATATACACACACAGAGAACATGAAACAATGGGTTTATCATACACACTGTAAGGAGCGTGATCACTTAAGATAAGCGATCACCAGCAGCAGGGGCCGGGGGGACGAGGAAAACCTTTCATGGTGACAAGCAAGGTAGGCTATTTCCAACAGTTAACAAGAATATCTGAGGAACAGTGGGGGGTGGGGTGGGGGGGGAGAAATAACATGGGGAAATAGTTTTACTTTGTGTAATGACTCATCCATTCCCAGTCTCTATTCAAGCCTAAATTAATTGTATCCAATTTGCAAATTAATCCCAATTCAGCAGTCTCTGGTTGGAGTCTGTTTTTGAAGTTTTTTTGTTGAAGGATAGCCACTCTTAGGTTTGTAATCGAATGACCGGAGAGATTGAAGTGTTCTCCAACTGGTTTTTGAATGTTATAATTCTTGATGTCTGATTTGTGCCCATTCATTCTTTTACGTAGAGACTGTCCAGTTTGACCAATGTACCTGGCAGAGGGGCATTGCTGGCATATGATGGCATATATCACATTGGTAGATGTGCAGGTGAACGAGCCTCTGATATTGTGGTTGATGCGATTAGGCCCTATGATGGTGTCCCCTGAATAGATATGTGGACAGAGTTGGCAACGGGCTTTGTTGCAAGGACAGGTTCCTGGGTTAGTGGTTCTGTTGTGTGGTGTGTGGTTGCTGGTGAGTATTTGCTTCAGATTGACAGAGCCAGAAGAGTACCCAGAAGTCACCTACTACAGGACAGGCCCAACAAAGAAAATAACAGAACGCCACTAGCCATTACCTTCAGCCCCCAACTAAAACCTCTCCAACACATCATCAAGGATCTACAACCTATCCTGAAGGATGACCCATCACTCTCACAGATCTTGGGAGACAGGCCAGTCCTTGCTTACAGACAGCCCCGCCAGTCTGAAGCAAATACTCACCAGCAACCACACACCACACAACAGAACCACTAACCCAGGAACCTATCCTTGCAACAAAGCCCGTTGCCAACTCTGTCCATATATCTATTCAGGGGACACCATCATAGGGCCTAATCACATCAGCCACACTATCAGAGGCTCGTTCACCTGCACATCTACCAATGTGATACATGCCATCATGTGCCAGCAATGCCCCTCTGCCATGTACATTGGTCAAACTGGACAGTCTCTACGTAAAAGAATAAATGGACACAAATCAGACTTCAAGAATTATAACATTCAAAAACCAGTTGGAGAACACTTCAATCTCTCTGGTCACTCGATCACAGACCTAAGAGTGGCTATCCTTCAACAAAAAAGCTTCAAAAACAGACTCCAACGACAGACTGCTGAATTGGAATTAATTTGCAAACTGGACACAATTAATTTAGGCTTGAATAGAGACTGGGAATGGATGAGTCACTACACAAAGTAAAACTATTTCCCCATGTTATTTCTCCCCCCCACCCCACCCCCCACTGTTCCTCTGATATTCTTGTTAACTGCTGGAATTAGCCTACCTTGCTTGTCACCATGAAAGGTTTTCCTCCTTTCCCCCCCTGCTGCTGGTGATGGCTTATCTTAAGTGATCACTCTCCTTACAGTTTTCAGAGTAGCAGCCGTGTTAGTCTGTATGCGCAAAAAGAAAAGGAGTACTTGTGGCACCTTAGAGACTAACAAATTTATTAGAGCATATGCTTTCGTGAGCTACAGCTCACTTCATATGCATCCGATGAAGTGAGCTGTAGCTCACGAAAGCTTATGCTCTAATAAATTTGTTAGTCTCTAAGGTGCCACAAGTACTCCTTTTCTTTCTCCTTACAGTGTGTATGATAAACCCATTGTTTCATGTTCTCTGTGTGTGTATATCAATCTCCCCTCTGTATTTTCCATCAAATACATCCGATGAAGTGAGCTGTAGCTCACGAAAGCTTATGCTCAAATAAATTTGTTAGTCTCTAAGGTGGCACAAGTACTCCTTTTCTTTTTTCTTTAAAACATACTTTATTGTTAATAACAACGATCATATATCCATTATGGTGCACTCAGCAACTAAATACAGGTGTTCCACACTTTGGTCATTTTGATTGCTGGTGACAGGTTTGAACTTCAAGAGACATAAGCCTCATTGATGGCCCTCCAGTTGCAGCTGTGGAACTTGCAATTGTCAGGAAGTATAGTACAGGTAGAAGCTACTACAGTTCCCCCAGTGACCATGGCCTTCATGTTAGCAGCCAAACAAAATCTGCTGCCAGAATGTAAAAAAACAACTCTAGAGTTTCAGTGGTTTGCAATGCACGCTCCAGAGACCCCCAAAAGGACAGCTTGAAGGAACTGGTTCCTCTCTACCAGTGGTCTGCAGCCCTCCCCTTACCAATCTCTTGAAGTACCCAAAGCTATGCCAAGTGATAATAATAAGAATCTGCAAAAAAGAAACCAATATGTAGCCATCTAGGAACCAAAGAAGAACAATTCACAAGATCAGCTGCTAGTGTTGAATAAGAAACATCCACACTTCATCTCACAGAGGAGCAGGCAAAGAGAATCAATTGTCAAAGCTGAGTGTCTCCCTTAGGAGTTCTGTTTCAATCTAACTAAATCTTTATTTTGAGTCTATCGCCATGTGATCCAAGCACCTATTTAGACGTCCATAGCTGTGTCTGCCTTCAAGATTGTGGCTTTTCATTATGACTTCAACTGTTATAGTGGGAAGAGGAAAGAAGAACAATTTATTCAGATACTGCTATATATTCATCTAGCTCAAACAACTGAATTTTTAAAAAAATATTGCTAAATCCTATCAGAGTTTAGAACAATAAAGCAAATAATGTGTGTTTTTTAAATGCATCTGTATTGGCAAACTCATAGAATCATAGAAGATTAGGCTTGGAAGAGACCTCAGGAGGTCATCTAGTCCAACCCCCTATTCAAAGCAGGATCAGCACCAACTAAATCATCCCAGCCAGGGCTTTGTCAAGCCAGGCCTTAAAACCTCCAAGAATGGAGATTCCATCACCTCCCTAGGTAACCCATTCCAGTGTTTCCTAGTGACATAGTTTTTCCCAATATCCAACCTAGACATCCCCTTTGCAACTTGAGACCATTGCTTCTTGTTCTGTCATCTACCACCGGGAACAGCCGAGCTCTATCCTCTTTGGAACTCCTCCTTCAGGTGGTTGAAGGCTGCTATCAAATCCCCCCTCACTCCTCTCTTCTGCAGACTAAATAAGCCCAGTTCCCTCAGCCTCTCCTCATAAATCATGTGCCCCAGCCCCCTAATCATTTTTGTTGCCTTCCGCTGGACTGTCTCCAATTTGTCCATAACCTTTATGTAGTGTAGATTAGACACAGTACTCCAGATGTGGCCTCACCCGTGCTGAATAGAGGGGAATAATCACTTCCCTCGATCTACTGGCAATGCTCCTACTAATGCCATTAGCCTTCTTGGCAACAAGGGCACACTGTTGACTTATATCCAGCTTTTCGTCCACTGTAATCCCCAGCTCGTTTTCTGCAGAACTGCTGCTTAGCCCGTCTGTCCCCAGCCTGTAGCAGTGCATGAGATTCTTCCGTCCTAAGTGCAGGACTCTGCACTTGTCCTTGATGAACTTCATCAGATTTCTTTTGGCTCAATCCCCCAATTTGTCTATGTCACTCTGGACCCTATCCTTACTGTCCAACATATCTCACTCTCCCCCTATCTTAGCGTCATCCGCGAACTTGCTGAGGGTGCAATCCATCCCATCATCCAGATCATTAATGAAGATGTTGAACAAAACTGGCCCCATGACTGACACCAGGGGCACTCCACTTGATACCGGCTGTCAACTAGACATTGAGCCATTGATCACTATCTGTTGAGCCCAACGATCTAGCCAGTTTTCTATCCATCTTATAGTACATTCATCAATCCATATTTTTTTAATTTGCTGGCAAGAATTCTGTGGGAAGACCGTATCAAAAGCTTTGCTAAAGTCAAGGTATATCATGTCCTCTGCTTTCTATGATGAGATAACTGGCTCTGTGGATATGGGGAAAGCGATCAGGTTGGTCAGGCATGAATCCATGTTGACTGTTCCTGATCACCTTCCTCTCATCCAAGTGCTTCAAAATGGATTCCTTGAGGACCTAGTCCATGATTTTTCCAGGGACTGAGATGAGGCTGACTGGTCTGTAGGTCCCGATTCTCCTTCTTCCCTTTTCTAAAGATGGGTACTATATTTGCCTTTTCCAATAGTCCGGGACCTCCCCCAATCACCATGAGTTTTCAAAGATAATGGCCAATGGTTCTGCAGTCACATCAGCCAACTCCCTCAGCAACCTCGGATGCATAAGATTCGAACCCGTGGACTTGTGCATGTCCAGCTTCTCTAAATAGTCCTTAACCTGTTCTGTCACCACTGACGGCTGCTCACCTCCTCCCCATACTATGCTGTCCAGTGCAGCAGTCTGGGGGCTGACCTTGTCTGTGAAGACCAAGGCAAAAAAAGCATTGAGTACTTCAGTTTTTTCCACATCATCTGTCACTAGGTTGCCTCCCACATTCATTAAAGGTCCCACACTTTCCTTGGCCGCCTTCTTTTGCTAACATACCTGTAGAAACTTTTCTTGTTACCCTTCAGATCCCTTGCTAGCTGCAACTCCAATTGTGCTTTGACCTTCCTAATTACATCCCTGCATGCTTGAGCAATATTTTTATACTCCTCCCTAGTCATCTGTCCAAGTTTTCACTTCTTGTAAACTTCCTTTTCTGTATTTAAGCCCACTAAAGATTTCTCTGTTAAGCCAAGCTGGTTGCCTGCCATATTTACTATGCTTTCTGCACATTGGGATGGTTTGTTCCTGTGCCCTCAGTAAGGCTTCTTTAAAACACAGCCAGCTCTCCTAGACTCCTTTCCCCCTCAGATTAGCCTCCCAAGGGATTCTGCCCATCAGTTCCCTGAGGGAGTCAAAGTCTGCTTTTCTGAAGTCCAGGGTCCATATTCGACTGCTCTTTCTTCCTTTTGTTGGGATCCTGAACTTGACCATCTCATGGTCACTCCTGCCCAGGTTGCCACCCACTTCTACTTCCCCTTTGAATTCTTCCCTGTTTGTGAGCAGCAGGTCAAGAGGAGCATGGTCCCTAGTTGGTTCCTCCAGCATTTGCACCAGAAAGTTGTCCCAAACACTCTCCAAAAACTTCCTGGATTGTTTGTGCACAGCTGTACTACTCTCCCAGCAGATGTCATAAAAACCAGGGCCTGTGATCTGGAAACTGTTGTTAGTTGTCTGAAGAAAGCCTCATTTACCTAATCCTCCTGGTCTGGTGGTCTTGAGCAGATACCCACCATGACATCACCCTTGTTGCTCTCACATCTAAACTTAACCCAAAGACTCTCAACAAGCTTTTCTCCAGTTTCATACTGAAGCTCTCAGCAATCATACTGTTCTCTTACATACACTGCAACTCCTCCACCTTTTCTCCCTCTCCTGTCCTTCCTGACCAGTTTATACCCATCCATGACACTGCTCCAGTCATGTGAGTTACCCCACCAAGTCTCTGTTATTCCAATCATATCACAGTTCCTTGACTGTGCCAGAACTTTCAATTCTTCCTGATTGTTTCCCAGGCTTCTTGGGTTCATGTACAGGCACCTAAGATGACTAGCCAATTGCCCTACTTTCTCAGTATGAATCAGGAGGCCTCCCCTGTTGCACCCTCCTCCTTGTGTTTCCTCCCAGTATCCCACTTACCTCTGGGCTTAGGTCACCATCCCCCAGTGAATCTAGTTGAAAGCCCTCCTCACTAGATTAGCAAGCCTGCTTGTGAAGATGCTCTTCCCTCTCTTAGTTAGTTGGATCCCATCTCTTCCTAGCAATCCTTCTTCCTGGAACATCATCCCATGCTCGGAGAATCCAAAGCCCTCTCTCCAACACCATCTGCATAGCCATGCATTTACTTCATTACATTCACTCCATGCATTTACTACACAATTAGATGGCCTCTACCTGGGCCTTTTCCTTCAACAGGAAGGATAGACGAGACCACAACTTGCACTTCAAACTCATTTATCCTTCTTCCCAGAGCCATGTAGTCTGCAGTGACCCACTCAAGGTCATTCTTGGCAGTATCATTGGTGCCCACGTGGAGAAGTAGGAAGAGGTAGCAGTCCGAGGGCTCGGTCAGTCTTGGTAGACACTCCATTACTTCCTGAATTCTAGCTCCAGGCAAGCAGCACGCTTCTCGAGTCTCCCGGTCTGGACAGCAGATGGATGACTCTGTCCCCCTTAAGAGGGACCTCCACCACCCACCTCCTCCTCTTGGGAGTGGTGGTCGTGGAACCCCCATCCCTAGGACAATGCATCCCATGCCTTCCGGTCAGTGGGGTCTCCTTCTGATCCCTTCCCTCTGATGACTCTTCCAAGCCATTCTCTGCCATAGAACCTGTGCAGAGAGCCTGAAAATAGTTTTAGAGTAGCAGCCATGTTAGTCTGTATTCGCAAAAAGAAAAGGAGTACTTGTGGCACCTTAGGAGACTAACAAATTTATTTGAGCATAAGCTTTCGTGAGCTACAGCTGTAGCTCACGAAAGCTTATGCTCAAATAAATTTGTTGTCTCTAAGGTGCCACAAGTACTTTTCTTTTTGAAAATAGTTTCTTATCTCTGTCTGCATTGGGGGTACATAGGTTCTCCTCTTTCTTCTCCTGGAGGTCATATGCTGCCAATTTTTTCCCCTGTTCTGCACTGCCCTCTCTGATTCTTCAGCATGTTGTGCCTGCAGTACCAAACGTTGACTTGTACTCCTTTAGAGCTGTTATATGCTATCAATTCCTGTAATTTTTTAACTATTACAAATGGGAATCTAAATACAAAAATTTATTTTAATGTTTTAAATATTATTTAAACTCTAGTCTGACTGCATTCAGTTTCCACAATAAAAAAGTTACACACTCTGGATACCACACTTTACAATACTCTTGAATAAGTGAAACAATTTAAGAGTTCCATTTTTCCTACAGGTTTCAGAGTAGCAGCCGTGTTAGTCTGTATTCGCAAAAAGAAAAGGAGTACTTGTGGCACCTTAGAGACTAACAAATTTATTAGAGCATAAGCTTTCGTGAGCTACAGCTCACTTCATCGGATGCATTTGGTGGAAAAAACAGAGGAGAGATTTATATACACACACACAGAGAACATGAAACAATGGGTTTATCATACACACTGTAAGGAGAGTGATCACTTAAGATAAGCCATCACCAGCAGCAGGGGGGGGAAAAGGAGGAAAACCTTTCATGGTGACAAGCAAGGTAGGCTAATTCCAGCAGTTAACAAGAATATCAGAGGAACAGTGGGGGGTGGGGTGGGAGGGAGAAATACCATGGGGAAATAGAGTAGCAGCCGTGTTAGTGAAGTGAGCTGTAGCTCACGAAAGCTTATGCTCTAATAAATTTGTTAGTCTCTAAGGTGCCACAAGTACTCCTTTTCTTTTTTCATGGGGAAATAGTTTTACTTTGTGTAATGACTCATCCATTCCCAGTCTCTATTCAAGCCTAAGTTAATTGTATCCAGTTTGCAAATTAATTCCAATTCAGCAGTCTCTCCTTGGAGTCTGTTTTTGAAGCTTTTTTGTTGAAGTATAGCCACTCTTAGGTCTGTGATCGAGTGACCAGAGAGATTGAAGTGTTCTCCAACAGGTTCTTGGTTCTTGTTAACTGCTGGAATTAGCCTACCTTGCTTGTCACCATGAAAGGTTTTCCTCCTTTCCCCCCCCCCCCCTGCTGCTGGTGATGGCTTATCTTAAGTGATCACTCTCCTTACAGTGTGTATGATAAACCCATTGTTTCATGTTCTCTGTGTGTGTGTGTATATAAATCTCTCCTCTGTTTTTTCCACCAAATGCATCCGATGAAGTGAGCTGTAGCTCACGAAAGCTTATGCTCTAATAAATTTGTTAGTCTCTAAGGTGCCACAAGTACTCCTTTTCATTTTTCCTACAAAATGTAATGTTAAGTACATTTGAAAGCAGGCCAAAGCAAAGGTTACATGTTCTATCCATAAAGTAAGATGCTGGTTACTAATTGTTATTTTCGTACTGTTATATTACCTGACATGAAATGTGGTATTTGCAGTCAAATTCACCATCTCACACAGGCCGTAACAACTTGCCAGGACCTTATGTTACTATAGTGTTGCCATTTGCACTGCTACAGTTCAGATCTGGCAGTATTTCCACTGTACGCCCCTTTTTGGCAAAGACTTGCTCTGACCCAAATCTTGGTACATAAAAGTCTCAGTTGGGGAGTAACTTTTTCTTATATTCCACATTTGGTTAAAACTGGATTGGACAGTTTAAAAACTGAAGTGGTGCAAAAAAAAAAAAAAAAAAAAAAAAGTTACAAATGAGATTCAGATTTTCTTTATTCTGAATTTAAAACAGCTTTCATATAAATAATCAATTGTTTACCATTAATCTATAATGTGAAATAATCCCATAAAAGAACAACAAGAGACTGACCAAACATACCAAATGAGGATTTCATACTTAGGTCCACTTCCTCATTTCTTGGGCTGACAAGGACTGGGTGTGCTGCAAAGAAAACTGTCTGACTCAGGGTAAGAAGTAGAGCTTTTGTGGGTTCATTTCCTGACTTGGTCAGAGAGTCCCTGTGTGACTTTGGGCAAATCACTTCGTCTCTAGAAACCTCAGCTCTCCATATGTAAATTCAGATTAATAATATTTCCTTTCTCCAAACCTTTGTCTGTCAGATCTAATTAGACTGTAAACTCTTCAAAACAGGGACTTATCTTGTGCATGTACAGCTCCTAGCACAATGGGACACAATCTCAGCTGGGGTCTTCAGGTGATACTATAATACAAATAATTTGTAACAAACCTATAGTGCAGTGATTCCCAAACTTGTTCCACCGCTTGTGCAGGGAAAGCCCCTGGCGCACTGGGCCAGTTTGTTTACCTGCTGCGTCCGCAGGTTCGGCCGATCGCGGCTCCTAGTGGCTGCGGTTCGCTGCTCCAGGCCAATGGGAGCTGCTGGAAGTGGCGGCCAATATGTCCCTTGGCCCGCGCCACTTCCAGCAGCTCCCATTGGCCTGGAGCAGCAAAACGCAGCCACTGGGAGCCGCAATCGGCCGAACCCGCGGACACAGCAGGTAAACAAACTGGCCTGGTCCAGCAGGGGCTTTCCCTGTACAAGTGGTGGAACAAGTTTGGGAACTACTGCTATAGTGGAATCTGTATACTGTATTATTTCACAGCAATTTTTTTTTCAAAGGGGTAGGTTGTTCTTAAACAAAAAAAATTATTTCCCTGTTTAGGAATGTATTCCTTAGAACTACCTTACTAAATTAGGTCTTACCTATCTGCATGGTTTTTATTTAGTGCTTATTGCTAAGTGTCCTACACAATCCCTGCATAAGACAGTTCTTAACAATACAAGTAGGATACTGTCTACTTTTTCAAACACCTGTTTTGCTAGTGATAACTGATTTCCCTGTATTCTATATGTTAGTGTGACAAAAGGGCACTAACTTGCAGATTTCTTCCAAAGGATAGCAACCGCTTCTAGCTTTTATTTTGTATATTATCAGGAAGCGAGGTCTGAAGTGACAAATATTATCCACATGGACACCATCTGATGGGAGTCCTCTCTTCTATACCCTCTCCCCCCCTCTCCCGCCTGTCGCTTCCCTCTCCAAATTTTCCTTAAAATAATGGGAAGTAACCTGGTCTGCAATGAAAAGTGGAGAGTTAAACTGTCACCCTTACTTCAAAACACTTCTGTTTTTCCGTTTTGTTTTATTTTACTTTTCCCAATAAGCTGACAATAAAGTCAGAATGGAATCTGCAAGAAGCTTGTTGTGCATTTTTTTCTTTGTCTATAAGGATTAAATACAAATTTTATCAGACTAGCAGACACTACATTTTGCAACATACGTATTCACAGGCAACAATGAAAAGATGTTTTAGGACAATAATTTATTTGTTAACTTTTTAAAGTAAGAGAACAAAGTGTCCTTTCCCCTGGTCACTATCTTTCTCAAAATATACATTTCCATTTTACTATTTGCACAGTTTTATGTTTTAAACTATTGAAAACATTTTAAAATCTATTTAATGTGTGAATATGTATAGAAACTCAAATCTGACAGCAAGCAATTTCCATTAATAAAAGTCACACCCTATAGATAGCACACTTCAAAATAAACTGTTTAACTTTTTCAAATGTAAGAAATCCATTAAGCCAGAAGGACCTAATCACCAGACAGGAGCTTTTTCTTTATTCAGAAAGTAACTGATTACAAATACAAAGGTCTGAAACTTTGAAGTAGCTTGGCCATGGTACACTCATCTTCTGCTAACTCATCTTCTGCTGTTCTCTTGGCATATACAGACATTTACCTGGAAACACACAATTACTATTCCTTCTGACAATAAAAAAGGTTTTAAGTAATCAATACAGAAATACAGCAAATATAAGACACGTAATCATTTAAATAATACATTTATGTTAAATGCCATAATCAAAAAGAAACTAATATTATTTGAAAAGATATAATATACATTTAATCAACTAAAAGTGCTTAATTACATTGCTATTCACAGTGACTTTGCTGAAATCAGAAACTTTTGCCCTAGACCATAAGAATGAAGAGATTTGAAATGGAAATATTTCCTGTCCACTCACTGCCAGTTTCTGCTCCCAGAGTGATATACCAGATGACATCGAGTACAATAAATTCTTTTATTAACCATAAATTTGAGACTGCTTTAGGGATTTGAAGTGTTCAGTTTCATGCTGAAAAAATGTAATGTTATCCACAGACCTTCAGTGTGTGTAACAAAAACAGAGGCACAGGTTATGCTACTTCGATCAAATTTTGGAAAAAAAAAAAAAAAAAAAGTCTTTTGAATTTGACAATATGTGAAAAAGATTTACAAACTTTTTTTTAATATGAGCCCCATATAGTACACTGAGCATTTTACTATATGAAACAATTACTCCTAACAAACAAGTCTTTGGATAAAAAGTTAATGCTATGCACAGGTTTTCTCCTGCCAGCCATTTCAGTTAAACAACACACACAGGAAGTCAGAATTGCAGCATAAGATTTAAGAGTTTAAACATTCAACTGTAAAGATTAGCAAGTTAAATCAAAGCAGTAGTTCTTATAATCTTTACCAGGCTTCCTTTTGTCAGAGCTAACATGAATGTATAAAAAGCTAATCCTTGAACACTTAACAGGAAGATAAATATGATATATAAAACGCTTCCAGTTAAAGCCTTCATCTAGTACACAGAACATTTCCTGTTATTGTACTAACTTGAGAAGTGGGTCCTAACATTGCTGTAAGCTTCCATTTCCATTGTAAATATTAACTCACAACAACAACAAAGCTACTTGGAATAAATATGAAACATAAATATTGAAACAATTATTTTCTTTGTTGTAACCAAAAATCAAGCCAAAAGAAAAGCGAACTAATAAACTATCACACTGAATTTTCAATAGAAGTTCTGCATGCGAGTGGAACACAATAGCCACTAACCAAAATGTTCATATCGAATATAATACAGCTAACCTGAAAAATAATTATTCATACCTATCAGCATTGTTGGATTATACTGGGTTTTAGCCTCATTTATTTTGTGGCTTCTATTCTTGCATTTACTGCTAAAAAAGTAATAAAAAGAAAATTCTGTCTTTGCAGCTCATTCTTTAGTGAGCTGAATGTCCCATTTTAAAATCTCTGCATGACATTTCACGGCTAGTGGTCATTACTCGAAAAGAACCCCAAAAATGAATGGCATGATTAGTGAATTACTCTTACAAATGCAACTATATGGAAAAACCTAAGCTATACCGACTTGTATTATCCCTAACTTATGAATAAAAGATAGAGGTTTTGTTTCCATTGCTGTTCTGGAACAGCATAGAATAATAACTTGTCACCTGTTAAGGGTCAAGTTTTGTTGATATTTTAACTTACGTGTGTAGGGGGGGTGGGGGGCTGAAAGAGAGAGAGATTAACATTTAATTTCAGTCAAAAGATAGATAAACCACAAAGTTAATTACAGAATATTAACAACTCAGCCTTGAATCTAGGGATATGATAACTGACATAATTGTAATAATTGAGCTTTAACTATGATGGAACATCTTTTACAATCCTGATAGTCTTCAACATTTATTTCACTTACTGACCATTTTTCTATTATTAAACAAACAAAAAAATCTGACACTAAAAACTAATTCATGACAAAAACATCAAGGGTAAGGGCCAGACTCTCAATTGGCATAAATCAATGTAGTTTCATTGACTTTAGTGGAGCTACACTAGTTTATACAGCTGAGGATCTGCCCCCCATGTTGTCTTGAGCTGTTCATACATGTCCTCTGTAATGGCTTCAGAAAAAGATTTGATGCTGTAAACAAAATCTAAGATTTAGCAATTCAAAAGGCCCCTTAAATCCAAGTCAGTAGGGTACCAACACTCTAGCACATTTGTTATGTGCTGACAGAGGTGTTGTCTTTAGGATGAGATGTGAAACAGAGATCCTCGACCACTTATGGTCATGAAAGACCCTATGGTTCTGTTTTGTAATTTTAGTATACATTTTGAAATTACAGTCTGTCTGTCAAAATTCCCCTTAAAGTTACACTAGTCTTCATTTCCTAACAGAAAATGTACAGCATTACAATGCACTGTTAAATAATTGCTGCATTCCATCACTGCTTTTCAGTCAAGGCTGAAGTGGTTCCTATATATCCTGTCTTCTTCACAAGATTGTAAGTCTTTGTTAATGCTTGTGAAGTGCTCACCATTTTGAAATCCTCAAGCACAATCAAAAAATTAAATATTGTAAATCATTTAGAATGGTGATGTTTTATAAGTGGTGCATTTCCTAATCTATTGAGAGATTTTCACAGGCACAAATGGAAATTTTCCTTCATCTTTTTTGGCCAGATTGTAAAAAATACAGGTGCCTAAAATTACATTCTTTGGGTGGAATTTTCAGAAGAGCTAAGTGACTTATGAGCGCAAGTCCCATTGAAAATTAATGGGAGTTACATGCCTAACTTCTTAGGCACTTTGAAAGTCCCATCCTGTACTCCAAAGTCATGTAGGTGCTTTTGAAAATCCCATCCCAAAGTCCTTGTTTAGATGCAGGCCTAAATAAGTAGCCTGATTTTCAAAAGTGCTGAGAAACCAGTGCTCCCACTAAAGCCAAGATGAGCTGCTACCTGCTAGGCACTTTTGAAAATCAGGCCTCTTATTTAGGCACCTAAATATGGATGTAGAAGCCAAACTCTCAGCACACAAAGAGAAATTCAATTAAGTAAATGAGTTTTATCACTGACTTCAGGGAGACAGAATTTTGACCCCCTTTTTAAAAATCTTGATCTTTGCTTCTAACTCACAGGCTATGTCTACACTATAGAGCCTATGCTTTGCCTCCTAGCGTAGATGCAGCATACACTGACAGAAGGAGAAGCTTTCTCTACTGGTACAGGAACACCACTTCTCCAAACAACATTAGCTCAACAGAAATCTTCTTCTGTTGGCATAGCTGCATCTACACTTAGAGTTTTGTGAGCATAACTATGTTGCTAGGGGTTATGGTTTTTTCACACCCCTGACCAATATAGTTATGCCAGTATAAATTTTAGGTGCAGACCAGGCCACTTATAAGTGATAAGCACAGGCCCTGACTGTTAATTTGAATCACTTTATAAAACCCAAACGTATTTTTCAAAAACAGATAAGATATTGTAAACATGTTACTGTTAAAAACTGTACATATTTCCTATTATATTTTCTGATAGCCATATAAACCATGCACAGAATACCCACTTGTAATTGTAAACGAACAGCCAGCAGTTTCTAGTCCTAATCATTTATAATATTGGCAGTTTGGATCAAAACATTTACAGGTCTGGCTTTTCAACTTATCAAACATGGTTAAGTGAAAGGTAACAAAGAACCCCTAGCACGATAGAAGTATTATTATCCAAAATTGCTATTATATAGTAACTACATTAATATATATTAATACATATTATATATTAATGTGTGTGTATAAATTATAAAAAGTTATTTCAAAAACTCAAACTACTTTATAATCAAGTAGTTGAAAATAGCTATCTATATGGATATAAACCTCGGAAAGCAAAACTTCCATCAATTTCATTAGGGTCAGGGTTTCACCTAAGATTTTTTTTTAATGTTGGATTCAAAGCCTTTAGGAAAAGTAATGGGAACATAACTGAGTTAAGCAAAAGAATATTTGATAAAGAAGAAAATAAAGTTAAGGTATATATTTAAGTGAAAATATTACAAATTTAGGTTTTCAAAGGTGTCTTGGTTAACAGAAAAAAACCAGCATTTCAAAATACAAAGTAAAAACAATTAGAAAACACAGTTTGAGTGAAATGTATTCTTGCAAGGAATTCTTATGAAGGATCACCTTGAATGCGTTTGATGCTGAGGAGACTCCATAACTTTTCTTTACACAAAAGCAGTCATCAGCAGAGCCCAACCAGATGTTACGTTTTCTTTTCTTAGTTTCTGTAAACCCCCATGACCTCCTTCAAATTAAAAAAGGGAATAGCATTTTTTTAAAGCCACAGGAGCTATCATTAGTGAAGCATTCTAAGGATTTTCATTAATTCATAGCCAGCCAGCCAGGAATTTTCCCACAGCCTTATACAAAAAAAGTCAGGGAAGTCACTGATTGCTTGGTTGGATTTGAATATGGTCAGAAGTAAGAAATATTTAGTTCCTCCCACTAGAGTGGGTGGAGGGGTCAGAAATGAAAATCCAAGTCTGTTCACCAAGAATTATCAAAACTGACTAGTTCACATTACCATTTAAAACCCCAGTGAAAGTAAAATACGAAGCATAACTTTAAATCACTTAGGAAAAATCAAATGAATTAGAAACATTGATACAGACAATTTTTCTTCAAAAATATCATAAAAGAGCTGTATGTCCAGTAAAGAGTACATTTTTAAAATGCAGTGCCATTCATAAATTAAATATATTCAAATGACTTCTTCCTAAGGAACTTGGTTTTAGCAAAGTATTTAAAACTATATGCTAGGCTAGAATCTTACGAGTTTGATCCTGTCAGGTGCTGACACCGATTGAACTCCATGCGGGTTGAGAGGACTCAGCACCTTGGAAGAGCTGGTGCTGAGTACCCTCAGTTTGGAAGCCATTATAGAATATTCACTACCCAAAATCTTTATTAACACACGGATTAAAGCTGACTAGCTGTGCCAGGTATCCTCCCAGAACATCGAGTGCACCTACTCTTAAATCTCTTGAATCCAGTTGTTACACACAACAGTCCTCCTCACAACCTTAACTCTGCCCCCTGGAACTAATACGATAAATTACGGATAGCATGTTTTGCCCAGGACTGCCCTATAATAAATGGACATAAGGAGTGTACCATTTTATGTGGTGTGGTGTGACCCACAGAATTGTATTCTCCCATTTATCTGCATGCCTTCCAACTGTCCTTCACTTTGTTAGGACCCAGTGCACTGGGTGTAGTTAGAGTAGGAGAGGCTTAGGTAGTCAATTCTGGGATTAACTGCAACAAGTAGCTGCAGCTTACGCTGTGATACGAAGAGTGATGCATCTGTACCCAATGGATCTGGGACCCCTCATTTCTGTGTTGAATTATGCGGGTTATGCAAATAGAGGACCATAATATTCTTGTTGTAACAGTCTGACGGTAAACATGACAGTGCACTACAGGGCAGAGATGCTGGTGGTGTTGCAAGGGGAATCCTGAGGACAAGAGTCAAGGGGTGGTAACATCTGGTGTGACAGAGTGCTGTTAACAGCTATAAACTGAGCCTTTGGAAGCCAGCATCCTGGTCACTTAGAACACCCAGAGCACTGGGTGTAGTTAAAAGTAGGATAGGTTTAGGTAGTTTGGGTTTGGAAGAGTAGAAGGGATCATTTGCACCTGTAGGGAGCCTGATGAACTAATGAGGTAATTAGCTTGCCAGCTGGGTAGCTCTGAGAAGAAAGCAAGTAGTACAAAAGGCTGAGCCAGAGAGCAGGAAGAGGGTTCCGGATAACTGCTGCTATGTTGTGATATACTGGAGCACAAACCACAATAAAGATACTTGGTACCCTGCTGGACCATGTGTGGTGCTTAATTCACAGAAAGTGTTCACAGAGAGTGTAGCCAGTGTTTCCAGGAGCTGAAGAGGGAGCCCCTTCACAGGTGATTTATGCAGAGTAGGTGAAATAGTCAAGTATAGGCAGGCCTACCCAGGTGGTATTCATGAAACATACCCCAAACGCAAATTTTGCCTTACTCAGGACACAGTGTGACAGTTTCTCCTACCATATGCATGTGCTGCATCCCCACAGTATCCCATATCATATGGAAAAATAGAGTGCTATGAGGTCTGTCAGAGCAGGTTGGAGCATCATTCAAAGAGGGCAGAGTTAAGGTTATAGAGTGGGGCTGATGTGCACCATAACTCATCTTTTCCTGGTTTTAGAAATTTAAAGTATAAGTGCACTTGACATTCTGGAAGGGTATGTGGCACTGCCAGTCAACCTTAACCGGTAACAATAAAGTTTTTGGGCAGTGAATGACCCTTGTTTTTTCAGTAAGTGGTGGTAATGATGGGGGTATGACTAGGGAGTACCTATGCAGGGGCACAAGAAAGTTTTCTGGGAACACATTACTGGCAGGCTGTTGCAATCTCTGGCCTCCTCCTGGACTCTGCATGTCCCCAGTATGAGTGTAGGGGCAATGAGGAGGAAGGTAGGTGGTAAACCAATGGGCTGTGAGGAGCACATCTACCAGCTAGAGGCAGCAAAGGGGCATGGAGGGAAGACCCAGACTCCATACTCCATTCAGGGCTAATGTTGGGGAAAGTGACCTGCACAACACTCTGAAGTCTAGGAGGATTGCTGAGGTTTGAAGTGGCCTGTTCATCTCCATGGGTGATCTCCTCACCACCTCCCCAAGTCTACCCCATCCCCTGTTATGAAATATCAGTTTTCAGGACAATCTCACCGTGCATGTAGGTTTTAGAGCAACTTTAATATTAAAATAATCTCTTTATTGGGGGCTGAATCTGAAGAACTTGAGCAAATGACTTCAAATGTGTATGCAGAAGCATACCCCTGTTTCTGTTGAGGTTTGCAATATTCAAGATAATCATAATGTTCACATAGATATTAGTGAAAATTAAAAGAAGCTCATAGTATGGGAGAAGCCTTATATTGAGAATCCCTTGTTCAAATGACCCCAAATTTGCACTGCAAATGCTATCCCAGTCTCTCTTACAGCATACCTATTTTCAAGACAATCACCCTATGTGAGTGTACTTTCGTACTTTGATTATTAAAAAGGCTTCTTATTTGGGGATGGTATCTGAGAAAGCCTTGAGCAAAAGATCCCAACTTGTACCACTAAATCTACCTCTGGCTCTAACGTAGCACAGCAATATTACGGTGGAACAGTAGTGCTACCACAGTTAAAATTGCACCAAATTTTCATTTTAACAGAATGAAAAAGGTTCTACATAAATTCTGGCTTTCATGTTGGACTATCATTTAAAATATTTATTGCCATTTGTGGATTGCTTGATTTTTGTATAACCCTTTGTGAAGAGGGAATGTCATTTGAGGTTTTTTTGTTTGTTTGTTTGTTTTAAAGAACTACAATTTTTCTCGGGAACCTCAACATTTTGAAGGGAAAAATCAAAAGGTCCGAACCCTTGGTTTGTGTAGATGGTTACTGATTTGATTTATAACAATATTCTGACAGTGCATTAGTTAATGTTGACTTCACACGAGTTTTTAGAACAGGGATCTCTACTATGGGTAGTTTCCTGATGCTCAATAATCACTTTGATCACACGGACATTGATGAGAGTCACAGCAACTTCCTTTGCTATACATATCTCACACTCAGACCCACCGTTCAGAAAATGCGTCAGGAGCATGTGGCATGGTTACATTATCCTAATGCTGCTGCTTACTAGAATCTTTAATCTTCCCTCTATTTATTTAATTAATGCTGGTTTTCTTGACCATTCCTCTAAAGCAAAATCTGAGAATGCATAATGATTCTGGAAGTTTTGCCTACAAAACCCTGCACGATGCAACTAATGTGCACAAGACAGCCTCAGAAAACTCCCAAGTGTAGGACCTGAACTAATTCACAGTACCTGGGTAGTGCTCAGGTTCAACAGCCACAGTGTGTCATCTTTTAGCCCCCAATTAATCTGATGTCAGGCTGTCTGCAACCATTTTGGTTTGCAACTAAACTTTCGTCCTGATGCACATAGGCAAATTTCTTCCTCCGACAGGTCAACTTGGTTCAAGCTATATTGTAGATCTTTTACCTTGAATAACTTTTTTTAATCTTGCTTTCTCAGAGTAGGAGTGGATACCAGACACTAGCTGAGATGACTCTTGAGTGGATAATATCAATTTGGGGAGGATCAACGCCACAATAGGCAAAATAAAGTTACAAGAACTGTAACATTTGGATTCCATTTTGAGGTGGAGAAGAGCGGGCTACATCTTGGAAACCCCTTGCTCAAACCACCATGAATTTTACCCTGGGTCCGAGGTGGCTCAGTGATTTTCAAGACAATCCAAATAAGCCTGTGGATTTTAGAACACTTTTGAAAAAATCATCTGTTAAATGGTAAGCCACTATAGTGGTATCAACTCCTATCAGAGTGTGTCAGGCCATTTATTTCTAGGAGTTTTACAAAGCAATACCTACAATTTGAAAACTGGTTATCAGAAATGGGTCCAGTGGAGTTTAAAGATCAGTCAGATTTACTAAAGAACATCTGTAACATGGAAACTTGTTATAGCTAATATTAAACAATATGCACTTGACTTCCCTACATTGCTCAATATCTGCTGACCACATTCATTTAAGTTCATGGCATACGTCCAAGAATTAACTTTTGGAAGTACATTTTGTATTTTTATATACACTTGATACAGATGCCACATTCAACTGCAGAAACAAACAACATGAAATAGATTATTTTATAATTTCAACTGATAGTACTAGTTTATTTTTAATATTTTTTCTACTTTTATCCACTTAAAATGTTCACTTTCCTGGGAAATTATGGGAGAGGTCAGACAATAATTATTTAATGACAGCAGACATTGACATTCAAAAAGTTACAGCTATATAACAGTTAAAACACAAATTGCCAATATAAAATGTGAAAATATTCAAAGTAACTATCCGTAAATCAAAGTCTAATAAGTGCTCCAGCAGCATTTTTCTTACTTTGTCTATCTGTAAATTTCAATTATCCACGGATATATTTTTTCACATATTTTTGGGTGTGTATGGTGATAATGACTTTACCCAATTGACTGATTAAAAAAACTAATCCTTCCAAGACTATTTATCTTAAAAAAAAAAAAAAAAAAAAGAGAGAGAGAGACGCCTTAGATTACATAGGTCAATATTACACTTCTCACATCACTGTGGAATTCTGGGGTCACTCATTCTACAGTATGATGACAGATATTGTGAAACCCAGGAAGAGATGGAGTACTTGTGGCACCTTAGAGACTAACCAATTTATTTGAGCATAAGCTTTCGTGAGCTACAGCTCACTTCATGGCTGCTACTCTATAACCAGAGATGTAAATTATATGTATTTTTTCAAATTGTGCTATGCTTTATATGTCAGTTTTTACACAATGTTCAGTTTTATGTTAAACAGATAAACAAAACAAAACAGCCTAAAACTTCAAGGTAAATCATTAACTTTCAATAAACAAAAATTAAACTTTTGGAGTTTCCTCCTTCAAGCACCATTTAACATTATTAGGAGCATTATACTTAATATTTTACAAGCACAAGTAAAGAGAAATTATTTTCACATTTAAAGATTGAAGACCAATTTTAGTCTTATTGTTCACCAATAAAACTTTGCACTCCTGTCATTTTTATAGTACCCTAATAAAATGCCAAATTAATTGGCAAACTTCAGCCTCTGAGCAGAATTAAATGGGCAAATTCACATCAAAGCTTTGTTTCATTGTCTTTGGACAGATCTGTTGGAAAAGACAGCTGGTCCTTATTAAACACCCATTTAAAATGTTGCAGCTTTAATGAACTAACATCCACATTACACTAACATTATCAAGTAATTAACTAAAGAAATGCTAGAGTCATCTAATGATGGCTTAACTTTTTTCCACCAGTGGACAAGAAAATATTTAAATCTATTAAATGAATTAAGTATTTGTTTTGCCCCTTAAATAAATAATCTAGATTCTGAAATTAGCCTGACTGATCAATTTGTTTCAAGTTGTTAAGAGGCAACTTCTGTTGGTTGAAATCTAAACCACAGTATGCATTATAAAGAGGGAACCAATACAGTCCATAATATTCCTGGGGGGACCTTCAACTACAGAAATGCTTGTGAATGGCCTGAATAGTCAAAGTACACAATTACACAATAAAATACATGTAAAAGATTAAAGATGGATTTTATTGTCAATGTTCAGAACAAGTTTATTATAAGTAAACTGGAACATGTTTATATCATTTTTCTTCTCTGAATGTTTTGTGCATTTGAAAGCCAACTCTGAAAATATATTACTTGCACTATTTAGACTAAATGCTTTTTATGGAAGAAAGGCTCAGACCCAATATAAAACAAATGTAATGAAGAGACTCATCTTCCTGTTCGAATAGTGTATATATTTAAAATTGTGTTGCTGGTTTTTAAATAAACATAAAGCAGTAGACATGCTGTAGTTAGCATGTTTTTTATGGAAATTTAGGTAAAAGCTATGTCTACAATTCAGAGCCTAAACCAGAACAGTTATGTTGGCATAGCTATGCCAGCACAGTCCCCAAGTCTGGACGCAAAACTCCTTTTGTTGGCGTAGAAACACCACTTTCCTGAACAATGTTAACTGTGCAGACAGAAGCACTCTTCTGTCAGCATAGCTGCATCTATAGTGGGGGTTTTGTCAACCTACCTATGCCAGGGGTGTGGTTTTTTCACATCCCTGCTTGTCATAGCTATGCCAATATAACTTAAGTGTAGACCAAGTCATAAACACAGTTATTTTTAAACAGAGAAAAAAACAGTCAGATTTTTTACTATACCAGCTGATAAGTGAAACCCTAGATCTTAAAGTAGTTAATCCAGTTGTCTGGACTAGATAATTGGTTCAGTTTGTGAGGCCTTACACTCAACATTTCTCTAGCTGTGTGAATGTAACAGTAACTTTTAACACCACAGCCAACCAATTCCAAAATTTCAGAGAATGTTCTAGGCATCCATGCACAAAATCCTGTTGATTTTAGTGAAAATTGGAAAACTGAAAGGAGGAGACACAAGGAGCCCCTGGCATCTAGTTAGCAGAGCTAGCACCTTCAACCATTTCTAATTGTCTACAAATGAAAGAACTGGTTGATGGTAGCCATTAACACCATCCAGCATAACAACACCCCATCTGTGCTCTGCCTTTCCTCCTAATACAGTTTTAAAATGTTCGCAAAAAGAAAAAGGAGTACTTGTGGCACCTTAGAGACCAACAAATTAGGTGCCACAAGTACTCCTTTTCTTTTTGCGAATACAGACTAACACGGCTGCTACTCTGAAACCTGTCAGTTTTAAAATGTTGACACAGAAAGAAAGAAAGAAAGAAAGAAAGATGGTCGGGGGAGGCATGGGTAGAATCGATTGCACACAGAGCACCTGGCATTGGGAAGGGAATGAGGAACCCTAGCATGAGGGAACAGGGGGACATACAGGAGCCCATGGCATGAGGGATGGGACTGCAGAAAGACTGCAGAAAATCCCTGAAATAGAAGCGGATGGGAGGGTGGTACACAGGAAGCTTCTGGGGGAGAATGGAGAAATGCAAGGAGCCCCTATTGTGTGCAACGTACAATACTCTTTTTGGTTTTTTGCTTTAAAATATGCCAAATGTTATATTTTCTCTCAGTCAATATGTCTCATTGATCTTATGTTTTAGTCTGAATAGAGTCAAGGGCCTGATCCTGCAGAGTTAAGAATGTGGAAAACTTTACTCACTCCATGCATCTGAAGAAGTGGAGTTTTTACCCACGAAAGCTTATGTTCAGATATATCTGTTAGTCTTTAAGGGGTCACTGGACTCCTCATTGTTTTTACTCACATGAGTAGCCCCATCTGAGTCAACAAAATTAGTTATGTGAGTAAAGTTACCCATGTTCTTCACTGTTTGCAGGACTGGGCCCCAAATATGTACAGCTAAATTTTAAAGCTCAGTTCTTCATTCTTTACAATACCTACATGGGGAAATTAACCAAAATAGTTATTTCAGAATAAGTGTCCACACAGGCAGCTATTCCAGAATAGCTATTCTGCTTTAAATTTCCATCCTTCCTCAAACCTATACAACTTGCAAGTGCAGATAAGCCTTAAAATTCTCACTAAAGTCAATGAGTCAAACCCTGGCCTCACTGAAATCAAAGGAAGTTCTGCCATGGACATTAGTGGGGCCAGGAGGATTTCACTCAGCGAGACTACTCATATGCTCATAAGTTACACATATGCTTAACTGTTTTGCTTGTTCAGAGCCATGTTGGTGTTCCAGGACTGGGACCAAACTACTACAAAAGAACACATTGCAAGAATTCACACATTTTGCAACTAAACTTGTCAGGACCTGGTCCATATTTAGATTTTGCAAATTCAAATTATTTTTAAGAATAAGCTGAGGATCTCTGAATTAAAAGAGCAAATATAAATTCTTACCAACACAAATCTACTCTATTCTTTTACCAAATGAAGTTTTTACTGCAATAAAACAAAGACAAATTTAAATTATTTGCAAAAATATTATAGTATTTTTTTGTTTTAAATAAATTAAACAAAACTAAGCAGAATATGACATGAAAATTTCACATATGAGGTAAATGAGCATGAATTTGGGGAAAATAAATAAAAGTGCTCAAATTGGGGGGGAAACGGGGAAAAATAACATCCAGATTTCCCCCCCATGCAGTTGTGAGAGAAGTGTGACATAGGCACACAATTCTACCAGCAGCAAGAAAAACAGCCACACACACACACACACACACACACACAGAGAGATAATGGTCACATTCTATCTCTCTTTTAATTACTCAAATATCAACAGTTAACCAATATTTTTTCAATACTATACTAGTGAAAATTAGCTTAACAAGCATTGTTTTACTCAAAACACATTAGACATGCTTACTATTCATCTCTCTATATAAAGTTTTTAGATTTAGGGTTCCTATCCTTAACCTATAGATTAGAAACCATTTATAAATAAGCTACAATAAGAATATCTATTTGAATAAGGTACAATTACTTCAGGGTTGATGTCTTTTCAATCAGTCAGTGTCCCTGCAGTTTTTAGAGTGGCAGAGGGGAAGTGGCCTGTGGTTAAACAGAGGAAATACCAAGGAATTTTAATAGAGCAAATAGTCTCTTTACTTCCTACAGGGTAGCACTTCAAAGGCAGCCCTGCCCCAGAGCAGACAATGTGTTACAGGGGCCATCAGTCATTTAATAGTATGTCAAGTCTATTCAAAACTTACACGCAGTCCAAGATAAATACCACACAACCAAGACAATGGGTCCCTTCCTGCAGTCAATCCTCTGGCAAAACTCCCACTGAAGTCAACAGGAGTTTTCCCAATTAAGAATTGTACTACAGAATCAGATTCAGTATCTAAAAAACTAGTCAGGCAAATTTGCTCACTGGGAATAAAAAAATATATTGGTAACACAGACAGACTGCAATGTTTGTTTAAGAAATTATAACCTTAAATTTGTTGTATGTGATACAAGGTTTTCTACACAGTAACTTGAAAGGTTGCATTTTTAGCAGATTTATTAGAGGGGAGCATTTTAAAAGCGTTACATTAAACAGACCCAGCTATAATCAATTTAATATACATAATTCATTACGTAAGAAAAAAATCAATTCAATATATATTGCACATTCCTCTAGATGTCAAGATAAGCAAAATTAATCAAGCATTATAACTCCTAATAGGTACTGACAGTATATTTAATAGCTGCTGCTGAACCTGACAGAAATATGTATCCTGGTAGTTTAAAATATGTGGCACAAACTGCTTACATCTTGTGAAACATTAATATTGTAGTAAAATATATTTTGCTAGTAAACTGTGACTTAAGATGCAATATATGAATTTTTTCTCTCTCTTGCATAGTTTTCAATGTTTTCTAACTTCCAGTGAATTACACTATTCCCTCCATATCCCTGACTTGTGCCTTGCAGTAACTTTTACAAATGTTATGATCTGAAACTAATGAAATCATTAGTGAGAATCTAACAAAAAAGAAAGGAAATGAAAGTCAGCCTTTTCCTTCCTATTGTCCTTGGGACTCCACAATTTAACTAGAACTCTCGCTAGCCTATATGGAGAAAAAACATTTTGAAAAACAAACAGGAAAACGCAGCAAGAAGTCTGAAGCTAACGCACCAGGAGCAGGAACAAAAGGTAAAGAGCAATAACGAAATGTTTCACCTTCCAGTTCTCGCCCCACCAATTTACTTTTCCTACATCCTCTGTCTGATGATCAGCCCTGAAGCTAAGACCCCAAGCCGGCCTTGAATCATTAAAATAACAAAGCCCAAATGATTGCCTTTTTATCCTGCTGGCAGGGCAGGTCGAGTTAAGGAAGGAGAGAGCTGCGGATAAAGGACCTGTTGAGTGATTTCTTCACACTCGCTGGTTAAAGGATGCCTCCCTCCCCCAGGACGAGAAACCAGTAACTATCCCTTCTCTGGAAATGCCACCTTTCCTCCTGGCCGCAAATTACCAGCTGCAGAGCCTTGGAGCAGCAGCAGAGGAGTTGCAGAAGAGGCTTTATTCCCCCATGAATACTGCCCAGCGAGCTCTCCTTGCATATTCGGGAGAAGCAATAAGTCGAACGGACAGGTGGGCCCCACACCTGCACTGCTCAGATGGGCTGGGCTGCAACGAGTCCGCTGCCCACGGGACAGCGCTTCCGAGGCTTAGCTGGGAAACTCTGGCATCTCCCCACGCCACGCCGCCAAATCCTGCAAGTTTGCAAAACCCCATTCAGCGCACGAATCTGCCCGACTGTGCGGAGAAAAGAGAAACAAAGTTTCCGTCCACTCACCCTCCATCCACACGTGTCAGCCGCGGGCCCCCGCCTGCTGCTGGGTCCTCCAGCAGCCCCAGCCAGCTGGTGAACCTTGAAGCAGGCGATCAGAGTGAAGAAAAAGGAGCTGAGCTGGAGCAAAGGTGCCATGGTCTGCAGCGGCAGCGCACGGAGACTGGAGTCTGAGCAGGAGCAGAAGCAACAGCAAGGGGGGGGGGCAGTTTAGCTGCGTGCATGCGCGAGAGAATGTGCAGCTGCTGCCCCCCCCATCACTGCTGGTGGCAGGGGGGCTGGTCCCTTTGAAGAGAACGATAACAACTGTGTTTGGCGCAGAAGTCAATCGTTGTCCCTCCTTCCCAGGCCTCTATTAGTTCATGTACTATTTTTTTGGCAATGAAAAGAGATGCTTCTTCAAAGTCTTTGCATCTAAGGAAGGCGAGGTTACTCAGGAACATCACAGCTCCAAAAAGGAAAGTTAGCAAGACTTGCATGCAATTGTTTGTGTTGCGCGTGTCGTTTCCCATGGGCCTTTAACTGTCAGTGTCCTGTCCCCTCTGCGTGGACATTAAAGATCATATGGTATTTTTCTAAAGAATAGGGGGTTTGCTCCGGTGGCCAACCATTTTTCCCTATCTTCTCCCCATCTGTTGTTCACCTATCTGTTAAACTTTGTCCAGAGGTGGGTATATTTCAATGTCAATATATGGATTTTGTCCCCACTCTTGCAAACATGTAAGCACATATATAACTTTACTCACGGGAGCAGTGCTGGTGATGTCATGAGTAAAGTTACTCAGGTCTACACAGAAGATTGGAGCTATAGCCTACAAAACACTGAGAATTTTGCAATGAAAGAATAAATGATAACATTTCAAAAAAGACAAACCAAAGATAAATGCAATCCAATAAATTTAAAAGGTAGAGAAAGCAATAGAAATTACTTGTATTTATGTTTATTTTACCTTTTTTGTACTGACCCCTATACTGCAAACTTTGACCAAAACTAAATTTATTTTAAAAAACAACATACTGTTTCTAATAAATATAAATTACAACAGCATCTTATTTTGATGTATTCTTGTCATGTCAACTAAAACACACACCTTTACAGACACACTGGAGATTGTTGTTCCTACAAAAGCTCACCTAAAATAGACAAATGCACTGTGGGTAAAATTTTCAAAAGCATCTAAAAGTGACATAGGAGCCTAAGTTTTATTGAACATAAATGGAACTTAGGCTTCTAAGTCACTTAGCTCCAATGACTTTTGATAATTTTGCTATTGTTAACACTGCCCACAAAAGCAATACTGATGATGACATGAATGAACCCAGCAGGATCCATAAAGGACTACATCGGGGTTGGCAACCTTTCAGAAGTGGTATGCCGAGTCTTCATTTATTCACTCTAATTTAAGTTTTTGGATGCCAGTAATACATTTTAATGTTTTTACAAGGTCTCTTTCAATAAGTCTTGAATATATAACTAAACTATTGTTGTATATAAAGTAAATAAGGTTTTTAAAATGTTTAAGAAGCTTCATTTAAAATTAAATTAAAATGCAGACTGGTGGCCGGGATCCTGGCAGTGTGAGTGCCATTGAAAATCAGCTTGCGTGCCGCATTTGGCACGCGTGCCATAGCTTGCCTACCCCTGGACTACATGGCTCAACCTGATCAGAATAAAACTGTAATGGAGCAAGTCACAGCAAGAATGACCCAGGACTTGGATGAGTTTAAAAGGATATGTAAAACAGAAATAACTTATTTCAAAAATAAATAACATAGACTTACCCTTATCATATGGCTTTGTCTCCATTTAATATTATATAGGATAAGACCACTCACTTATATTTAGGTATGTTATTGAAAACAAAAGGAAAGCATTCTGCATATGTATATTCTTGTAATATTTACAACAGAGGTGTTTTTTTTTAAAATACAGTACAATTACCAAGCAGAGATTTTCTCATTTTCCTTAATCTTTTTATAGTCCTCTTTCTTATTTTCTTTCCCTCTTACACAATTAATTAAAGTTTTTATACTCAAAATATTCTTCTCCATATATTATCTAGGGGGATTTGTTGGAGTAAATAGAATACTTCATGGTAAAAGAAAGTGCAACTCCATCAAGCATGTCTCTCTAGATTAGAACATGTAATTGAACACTCCCAAGAAAATAGGCACTACCTCAACTTCCCATAGCAAACTTATCCCTGTCACCTTGCATGGAGGCATTACAGTTGGATCTCCCCTTACATGATCATATGACTTATATACAACAATATAAAGTAATATTGCAATGAGCTGCCTAGAATACAAGTGTATCACTGCCCTCTAATCAACAGAACCAGAAATGCTCAAATGTTTCAGAGCTAACAGAAAACAGAATCTCTTCTTTGGCTCAAGCAATAGGAGTCTGTGCCTTTTGAGTAGAATTATCTGAGTGCTGCAAAGTTCCAATTAGCCATGGCGTACAGCATAGTGACACCTGTGAAGTTCTACATGGCCATTGATACTGTCCCTGAGAATACAGATGTCTTTAAAATTTCATGTCATCTTACTCTTGTCTGAATTCTTATGTTTAATGCAATATTAATTGAATGCTGCAGTGCTAAACATCACTTTAAGCAGACTTACACAGATATAGGGACAAAGTGAGACCTGGTGTAAGAGAGCTTAATTCCACAGACTTTATGCAATATTTTAGTTTGTCCCAGAAACTTGCATGAGATCTGCATAGAGCAGGGGCCGGGTGGCCAAACTGTGGCTTGCAAGCCACATGCAGCTCTTTTACAGTTAAAGTATGGCTTGCAGAGCCCCCCCACTTTCCCCCCTATTATCCACCTACCAGGCTTGGGGAGGAGCTCAGGGCTTCTGCCCTGCAGTGGGGTGGTGGGGCTAGGGTCTTCTGCCAAAAACAACTGGTGCCTGCTGAGAGTTGGGGGCACAATTTAAAGGTTCATCCCCCCCAACAGCTTAAGTCACATACCCCAGGTATGCCTCCTTATCCTCAGCAACCCCTTCCCACAGCTCCCAGGTGTTAACTCCACAAGGAGAGGCAGTAGTAAACAGATGGGAGCTGCAAGCCGGGGCTGCTGCTTTAGCTCAGGGAGAAGAGGCAGCAGCAAAACCAGCAGCACTCCCTGCAGCTCCCAGCTGTTAGCCACTGCTTCTCCTCTCAGACCACAGCTCCCAGCTTGTTGGCTCCAGCAGCCCATGTGACTGAGTGGGGCCTGGCTGCAAAACCTGGCAAAAATCGGTGGGGGTGGGCACATGATCCCATATGCACCCCCTCCCTTTGTCCCAGGCTTCTGCCCAGTGTGGAGGGTTTCTTGGGACTTCAGCCCCATAGGGCGCACCTCTCAGAGCTTGGGACTTCAACAGTAGTGGGGCCGAAGCCCCAAGCCCCAGCAGGCTCCTGCTATGCGGTTGAAACCCCGGCAAGCGTGCCCTGGCTCTCAAACTTCCTAAGATTGTCATACGTGGCTTAGAGGGTAAATAAGTTTGGCCACCCCTGGTATATAGCACACATCCTTTGTTAGCAGTAAATTTGCAAGCCATAAGGACTTGCAGTTATAGTACTTTCCATATGAGGGCACTCTTGTTATTATGTATTCCTCTGTTTCACATTTCTTCTTTTCCACTCCAGGATGAGGTTGGCGTTTTTTCCAAGGCACCCCCCACCTCATTTTTTTTTTTTAAACTTACCTTTGCCAACCATAAAGGGCTGTTGTTATAACAACATTCTTTTTGGCCACATATGGTTGGATACATCTCCCTTTGGAGCCCATCAGCCAAAGGAGGTGGAGGCATGCTTTCTACTCCAGGGACTCTGCACTGTCTCTACAATGCTCTCAACTGCTGTCATTCTACAAGTGACGGTCAAAATGCATCCGATGAAGTGAGCTGTAGCTCACGAAAGCTTATGCTCTAATAAATTTGTTAGTCTCTAAGGTGCCACAAGTACTCCTTTTCCTTTTGGTCTAAATTTAGTTCCCCAACATTGTAGAAAGTTATGCTATTAACAGATAACTGGACTAGCCCCACACTATTTCTACAGATAGATGAACACTGTTAACTGGCGTAAATTGGTATAGGTCCACTGCCTTCAATGGAGCTATGCAGATTTATACCAGCTGAGGATTCAGCCTGTGTAAATCTGCATAGTTCTACTGCCTTTAATGGAGTTCATTTACACTAAATGAGGGTCTAGCTAGCTCAACATCCAATAAGTTGCTCTGCAAGCTTTGGACAGCTCTTTAAGGTAAATTTGCAGGAACGACAAGATCAGAAATTAGAATGTTGTAGAAAGACAGACTGGAAAGCTAGCACTGCCTTTTGCTTTGCCAGTTTTTAGCATATAAGTATGTGTTGTGTCCCTTTTCCATTTCACAAAAGATGCCTCTTTTAATGATGCCATCAAATCACTGGGGCAGTAGACTCCCTCTTTTTGTGGCAGAGTATAAATCAGGAACATACATTATGTCAGTAAAATATTGCAAAAAAATAAATGCTCCCATGGGCTTTAACCTGCAAGAACACCTGTCTTCTTGAGATTTTGTGCATGGCAAACCCTTGCATTTTTAACAGCAGAAACGTATCATTGTATCGTTATTTTATTTATATATGATCTAAGAGTCAACTACATGATTTACAAAGGTATAAAGATAGGTCACTACCCCAAAGAGCTTACAGTCTAAAAAAAACAGCGAGATACAAACAAAGGAGTGGGAAAAAGGCTGGAACATGTATTTGAGGGGATTATTATTAATAGGGAATGAGAAGGTCCTTGTTTTATAGAATCATAAAATCACAGAAACATAGGGCTGGAAGGAACCCGAAGAGATCATCTAATCCATCTTCCCACAAAGATGCAGGACCAAGTTTACCTTGACCATCCTTAACAGGTTCTTTAAAACCTCCAATGATGGGGATACCATAAGCTCCCTTGGCCAGGGTCTGAGCAGGGGGCAGAAATTGACCGGTTGGAGGGTCAAGCAGCTGGAGGCAGGATTAGGAGAGGGTCTAAAGGGCAAAATCAGGGCTGGGGAGGAGGAGCACGAGTTAAGCTCGGGGTGAGGCGGTGACAGAGGGAAAAACCTGGCACAGGCAGGGGCACAGTGAGTAACAGTTATCTCAGTGGGACTGAGACACCCGTGTTTGCAAAAATCGTGGGGGGCAAAGGGGCTTTTTTTATTTCCCCTCTCACAGACAGCACTTCTCAGCATCAGCTTCCCAGGGTTGGGTTCTTAAAGGCACAGGCATCCCAATGCCTAGTCAATGCAACTCCTCTTTGTCTGATCTAACCTACTGGCTATGTCTACACTACGAAGTTCAAAGCGCTGCCACAGGTGCCAGTGCTCCTGGTAATCCACCTCAACGAGGGGATTAGCTCTGAGCACTGGGAGCCAAACCTGTCCACACTAGTGCTTTAAAGCAGTCAAACTTGCTGCACTCGGGGGGGGGGCGGGTTGTGTGTGTGATTTTTCACACCCCTGAGTCAGCAAGTTAGAGCGCTTTAACTTGCCAATGTAGATAATCCCTGAGACTTACTTCAGTTCAACATTTTACATATATCCCAGCAGAAATAAAGAATCCCTTATCACTGTATCTGATTGCATAGAGTCTCCTAGCAGTTTCCCAAGTTGTCTTATCTGCTGCTGGGATTCCCTGAATTCCCTGAATTTTTAAATTTAATTTTTTCTTTTCATTTTAGAGCTGACTGAATTTCTGGCCTAGTGTCAAAATTTTGTTTTGAATCAATCCACCAATGGGGATTGCATTTTTGCAACTGTTGTTTTGCCTCTCAGCCTAGCCCTTAGTGTTTTTCCGCATGCCATTGATTGAGATAATGGCATAGAGAGTACAATTATAAAGTTTGTGAATGATAACAAGCTGCATACATACAAAATGGGAAATAACTTCCTAGGAAGGGATCTGGGGGTCATAGTGGACCACAAGCTGAATCTGAGTGAACAGTATAATGCTGCAGCAAAAAAACAGAACATCACTCTGGGATGCCAGCTCTACTCTGCACTGATTAGGCCTCAACTGGAGTATCGTGTGCAGTTCTGGGCACCACATTTCAGGAAAGATGTGGACAAACTGGAGAGAGTCCAGAGAAGAGAAAAAAAAAATTAAGGTCTACAAAATATGACCTATGAGGAAAGTAGCATCTTTTTACAAAAGCTGTTTCTTACAATCTATATGTATAAATAATTGCTACAGATAGCACATTTCTACACATAGCAATTTCACATACACTACAGTGAAATAAACTGCTACCCGTAGGCATTTGCTACTTCAGGTAGCAGTTTACTACAATAGCAGTTCCTTACCATTCATATAAGTAACAGCTACCTGTAGCACATTCCCACCCTGTACCTCCCCTGTACCACATATGACACTACTGTCTCATGTTGGCTCATATTCATGGACAGCGGATCGATCACCCTTTTGGGGAAGCTAGCCCCAGGCTCTGCCCCTTTCGCCTGTGCCTTCCCCACGACCAGAGCTCCGAGACCCCCGACCTCCCCTCGTGGTCAGAGCCACAAGCCCCGCCGGAGTGTCCACACCCCTTGGCTGCAGGAGCTCCGGGCAGGCAGAAGCACTGAGCATCCCCCTCTCGGCCGCAGGAGGCCTGGGCTGGCTGAAGCCGCAAGCGCCCTCCCCACCACACAGAGGAGCCCCATGCCAACCGCAGCTGCGCCGTGCCATGCCTCCCCTCCCTGGGACTCAACTTGCCCAGGGGAAAAGAGACTGTTAGAAGATTCTTTTGACATGCCCCATGCAGGTTCTGGGGCATCTGAGGCTGCAGTATGTGGCTCCTCAGCCGCCCTGGAACCTGCATGGTGCATAATAAATCAAAAACTTCGCCATCAAACCTCACAACCGGGGGTCCGGTAGCTGCGGCCACGCTGGGGGAGCCGTGGCCTATTATACCCACTGCCCATGCTCATATTCAATTTGTGATCCACTATAACATCCAGATCCTTTTTTGCAGTACTAGCTTTTAAATAACTTTTATCCAGTTATTCCCCATTTTGTAGGTTTCAGAGTAGCAGCCGTGTTAGTCTGTATTTGCAAAAAGAAAAGGAGTATTGTGGCACCTTAGAAACTAAAATTTGTTTGAGCATATGCATCCGATGAAGTGAGCTGTAGCTCACGAAAGCTTATGCTCAAATAAATTTGTTAGTCTGTAAGGTGCCACAAGTACTCCTTTTCTTTTTGCCCATTTTGTAGGTGTACCTTTGATTTTTCCTTCCTAAGTACAGTCTTTATTGAAGTGTACTTGTCTTTATTGAATTTCATCTTGTTGATTTCAGACTAATTCTCCACTTTATCAAGTTTCTTTTGAATTCGAAGCCCGTCCTCCAAAGTGCTTGCAATCCCACCCAGCTTGGTGTCATCCACAAATTTTATAAGCACACTCTTCACCTCATTATCCAAGTCATTAATGAAACTATTGAATAGTACTGGAACAAGGACAGACCCCTGCGGAACCCTATGCAATAAATCTTCCCTATTTGATAGCAAACCACTCATAACTCTACAAGTAAGGTTTTTCAAACAGTTGTGCACTCACCTTAATTTCATTTAGACCACATTTCCCTAGTTTACTTATGAGCATGTCACGTGGGACTGTGTCAAAAGCCTTACTAAAATCAAGATATTTCATGTTTGAAGGATTGTGGGGAGAAAGTAAGTTTTGAAAAGGGATTTAAAGATGGAGACCAAGGCTGGCATATAGTACCAGAAAGGATATATCAAGTGGAGAGGTATGGGCGAAGGTACAGAGAGGCGTTTGTGGGAGAATAGAACTAAAGATACATAGAGGGAGACAGAAATAGCAGAATGCAGGGTTTCAACAGGAAAGTAATGTATGGCCAGTGATGGGGAGTAGGGAGGTGCAAAGCTGTGCAAAGCCCTGAAAGTGAGGACAAAGTTTCTCTCTCTAGCTGTAATCTCATTGATCTCAAGATGTGACAGTGTTTCTCTAAGGTCCATTACATCCCAGGGCAGAACTGTGAGGTATATTTTTCTTCAATATATGCACTATATTTCCAGCCAGATATTCTAATCCTCTCGTATTGTTTGGAAGTGACTGAAGAACACAGAAAGCCATCTACCTACCATTACATCAACTCAGAACATTAAGATAATAGTATTTACTTGTAACAACTTCATGTTTAATACTACAAAACATACAGAATTCAGGAACACAGTGGCAGGGCTAGTGAACGGAAGACTTATTCATCTCTCATTTATAGGCTAACAATGCCACAGCCCATGGTCACTCATGATCAACAGTTATTCTATTGAACATTTCTCCAGTGACCTGAGAACTGATCTATCTTTAGACCTCTGGAAATCAAACCACTATACAGTTCAGAGTTATACAAAGTATCTGAAGCATGTGGAGAAGCTGGATATTGTATGTGGGAAGAGAAAGAAAACATGCATTGCCTACCACATCAGCTACAATAGTGGCTGTCAGAAAAGTTCTGCTGTGATCTCAGATAGAAATAAAAGTCTGGACTAGCACAGTGGTTCCCAAACTTGTTCCGCCGTTTGTGGAGGGAAAGCCCCTGGAGGGCCCGGCCAGTTTGTTTACCTGCTGCGTCCGCAAGTTCGGCCGATCGCGGCTCCCAGTGGCCGAGGTTTGCTGCTCCAGGCCAATGGGAACTGCTGGAAGCGGAGGTCAGTACGTCCCTCGGCCCACGCCACTTCCAGCGGCTCCCATTGGCCTGGAACAGCGAACACTGGGAGCCGCGATCGGCTGAACCTGTGGACGCAACAGGTAAACAAACTGGCCCGTCCCGCCAGGGGCTTTCCCTGCACAAGCGGCAGAACAAGTCTGGGAACCACTGGACTAGAACAAACACTAGGTGGCAGAATACCAAAAAAGGGTTGTCTGTGACATGCAGAGAGCAGAAGGGACTGTGCAGCATAAACCAGCTCACTTACTGGGACCTGAAACCTTGTCATACTGTCGATTAGAAAAAGAGTCATCTGAGCCACACTGTTACCCTTATGCAAACCAAACATAGCTACCCATAAACAGAAGATACTATTGCATGCTGGATTAGTAGCATGAGTGACAGGCTGCAGAGAGGGGAATGTTGTAGGGCTGCAAAAGACATACTAACTAAGCTAGTTAATTTCAAGGAACAACCGAAGAGAAAAAAGAGGGAGAGAGGAGCACTGCTTCGTTATTTCTTTTGTTTTTTAAGGCTCAGGGCTGCCATCAAATTGGCCAGATAGATACAGCCCTGCAAATCCAGGAATATCTGCTTTATATTCATGGATAATTATTGATGATCAGATGTGGACATTTTCACCATGCCCCCAAAGTGCCATTTATGGTACTTATACGCCTGATTAACATATTGTAGTAATGCCCATAGTTTCAAAACAGGATTTAGCATCAGAGCTTCTATGGAAGTCAGAGGGAATTGCAAGTGTTTTATACATCTAGAAATCAGGACAGTTATATTTAGGTGTCTAAACATGGTCTCATAACTTAAGGCATCCACATTTGCAAGACTTTGCCTTACTTTCCATGTCTCTGTTTTCTCATCTGTAAAATTGAGATAATACTTCCCTTTCTCACAAGGATATTGTGAGAGTTAATTACAATGATTAATGTTTGTAAAGCACTTTGGGAACTTTATATAAATGACACTACACAAGGGCAAGATTTTTGCCTCAAGTATTATTACCATTTATGAGGAGATCCTTAAAGTGTATTCCACCTGCTAAAATCTTATGCACATGGCAGGGTTATTGTGTTTGTCTAATCTGAAAGGCCACCACAACATATCCTTATTTTGCTTCTCCCTATTTAAACTGTACTAAAACAATTTTGGACTCTTTGAGCTGGCTCTGCCTTGTTGTTTAGTTAGGTGCCTAGGCCATTGTTCATTATTGTTTGCATATGGTAAGTGAGTAGGTGGGCTCAGGCTTCTTAGAGAAAAGTGGATTTATGATGCACAGAAAATTATAAATTTCATAGAGGAAAATATACTTTTTATTACAGAATTGTTGTGTTACTAATAACCCCTCAGATCTGTCAGTGGTTCTCACAATTATGTGTCTTTCAATATTTGGCCATTTTTACACCAAAATTTTTTGAATACTGCTTCTTATAAAAAGAAAAAGAAAGACATTTTTTCTAAACTTAAGTGTGCTCTCTTCATCACTGATTAAACGTGCAAAACAGAGTGCCAAAACGTAGCCTGAACACACCTATGCAACTTAAAGAAAACTAGGATATTTCAGGTTTAAGAGTAGCAGCCGTGTTAGTCTGTATTCGCAAAAAGAAAAGGAGTACTTGTGGCACCTTAGAGACTAACAAATTTATTAGAGCATAAGCTTTCGTGAGCTACAGCTCACTTCATCGGATGCATTTCCGATGAAGTGAGCTGTAGCTCACGAAAGCTTATGCTCTAATAAATTTGTTAGTCTCTAAGGTGCCACAAGTACTCCTTTTCTTTTTAGGATATTTCACAAACTCTTCCCAGCGCCAAACAACACTTCTCATTCCATCGTGCCAACTTCTTCCCCAACCCAGCCTCCCTGTCAACCAAACAAACAACTCACAACCCGCCCTCCTCAGAAAGGCCCTAAGTTAATAGTATTTGGGAGTGAAATAAATAGATTTTTTTTGGAATCTGAAGAAAATAAATTCACAGAAGATGAGAGGTTGACCAAGCACAAACAGAGGAAACAAATAAAAGTTATGAATAAAATTTGTTAATACTTTGAAAGTTCATACATATTAATAATAATAAAATAAAAAGTTAAAAACCTAGAGAAATTAACTACTAATGAATAGTTAGATAATAATAGTAAAAAATCACTGGAAAATCCCTGAACACTATTAAAACTCCACTTCATTCAGGGATATGTTTTCACAAGGGCATCTAGCCACTGTCAGCTGCACTCTGATGGTGAGGCTAATGTCCTATCAGAGTGTTTCCCCTTGCTGATTTTTTATTTATCTTTTACAAAAAGCTGAAGCAGTTAGCAATTAGGTTGTCAGGTGACCTTGTACTGTAACTATAAATGAGATACTGTTCCAACTTTGAAGTAAGTCAAGTGCATTTTGCTATGGGTCCCTTACTCAAACATTTGGCCAATGACAATATACAAATATTTTAATAGTAGGAAATGAACTTTGGAAAAAAAGATACTGTAATGTGAGCACGGCTTTACATTTTGAAATATTTTATACTCAGTGGACATTTTGATATATATATGCCAGAATCTGCCGATAAATGTGCAACATTTAAATATCACAAAGTAATGTATATGCTATTAATATGATAAAACTATTAATGATAAAAGAAGTGGCTGGCGCCAATAAGTCCTGTATGACAAACATTGGAACTGTCAACATTACATTTGTTATCAAAGGAGAATTGTATTAGTAGACGTATTAATAGAATTAATTCAAGTTTGATTTTAAAATGGCCAGTTCTAAAAATCATACACTCAATTTTCTCAAATTGAATATTGCATGTATAAACAGTCCATTAGAATAAACTGCTTGAAAAAACTGGGCAAAATGTGAAATGGAGGCTCCCCCTCCTTTCCAAAATAATTACCACTGAAGGAAGGCCACAGGCGGAGGTGAGGGGATTGGATAGCAAGCACTCACCTTGCAGCGGCGTCTCCTGTCGCACAGATCTAGGCCCTCTCCTCACTCTGGGCATTGTGATCTGGTACACAAAGTTGCAACACCACTTAGGTTTGGCCCAGCAGCTTCTCCATTATGACAGAATGGCAGCTGGGCCCAACTTGAGTAGTGCTGTGAACCCATGCACCAGGCCATAACATCCCTTGGTTTGGGGGCCCTCTCAAATGGGAGGCATAGGGAAAACTGGTCTTTTTGTCCCCACCTTTGGTCAGCTCTGAACACACTCATGTGAATAGTGCTTACTCAACTAAATAGTTCCCTTGACTTCAAAAATCAAGATTTTTAAAAAGTTAGGTTCCTAAATTCATATTTAAGCCCCTAAATAAGTGGCCAGATTTTCAAAAGCACTGAACACTTACCAGTTTCTTGACTTCAGTGAGACTTTTTGAGTTCTCAGTACTTTCAGAAGTCAGGCCCAAATACTGAGATGCCCAAGTATGGATTTAGGGGCCTAACTTTAGTCCCCTACATTTTAAAAAAATCTTGGCCCAAGTGAGGACTCCTCAGACTGTGTTTGCAGGATTAGTCCCATTGTAGTATAAAGTAAGTCATAAAGGTCCTGTTCTTGCACATACTCTGTGTGCAGAACTACCAATGACTTGATGGGGATTCTGCAAATGAACAATGTACAGGACTGGGCCCAATTTGCTTTTTAAAACAGGAATTTAAGTATCCTTCTCTCTTTCATATCTCTATTATAATTTTCCTCCAAATCTGTCTGATTAGAAATATGAAATCCCTTGTGCGCGGCTCATCTGTTTCTCTGATTATTTTGATATGGATCATGTCCCTGGAAAACCAGTGTTCACAAGGTCTTGTGTTTTTATTTCGTTATTTAGTCAACTGGCATTCTGGTGGCCTTGAATAAAAACTATTAGAAACAGTGATCTGGTTACTTCAATTCTCATCCCAACAACCAGCCTGAGCTGTTCAAAGGCTGAGCTGACTCAGATGTCACAATCCCACCTAGTTATTCCCCAGTGGGAGAAAAAGAAAAAAGAACAGAAGTGATTTACCTCTGTCACAACCCCACCCAAGCACCTTCCTACCGGACAAAGAGGAGGAAGAGAAGAAGGGGAAAGAAAGAACAATTGATTTACCTCCAAAATCCCAATCCCACTGGGGAAGATGTCAGACAGTCCCACCATCCAACAATCAAAGAGTGCAGAAGGCAGCAGCAGACAGATTAGGTGGGGAGAAAAAGTGTTCAGAAAGGAGGAGAGTAGAAGAATTACTTCCTACATAACCAGTCCCCAGTCAACAACGAGTTTACATAGGAAAGTGAAAAGAACAGAAGTACCATTGAGACATTGGAGGGAAAGAGAAAATTGAATAATAAAAATCAAATGTTATTTTTAAAGGGACAATTAGCAAAATTCAACACCTCGCTTTCTAAAACTAAATATTACTGTCCAAATATCATGTTCCAGTAAACAGCACTTATTGTTTACGATGTATAATTGTGATATTGTTCATGACCAACCTGGGTGGTAAATATTATTAAAACCAGCAAAGTCTATAGTTGTGATGGTTTTTATGATATTTGTGCTTCAGGTTGCTTCGGTTCCTTGGGGCACTCCACTAATACTGGCTGCCAACTAGACATGGAGCCATTGATCACTACCCGTTGAGCCCAACCATCTAGCCAACTTTCTATCCACTTTATAGTCCATTCATCCAGCCCATACTTCTTTAACTTGCTGGCAAGAATACTGTGCATCATCAGTGGTGTTAGTTGAGACAAGGGAGCAGGAAGAGTCAGCCAGGTGAAGGGGATTTAATAATGCACCATGGCAGACTTTGGACATATTTACTGGGTGGCAGCTGGGGTGGGACAAAAGGACTGGGATGCAGCTAGGCCAGTGAGGCAGAGCAGGGAAGATGGCAACTACGCAGCTGGTCAGTGGTAGGGGCATAGGAGCTAGGTTGCCTGTCATGGAGGTGCAGTCCCTGGTGCCTCCTACTCAGTTACAAATCAGGCATTACAGGGGCCAGGCGGTGAGAGGTGCTGCTAGCAGAGCAGTGTTTGAGTGCTGTTGCAGGGCTGTTTCTCCTGTGGAGTTGATGGATCTCAGATGTTGGGGCCTTGGAAAACAAAAATCCTTTCTCCTCTTCTGGCTGACCTGCTTTGCTTATGGGACTAAAAATACACACCTTCCCCAGAGCAGCAGAAAGGAAACCAGGGCTCTCCAATCACCTTACCTCCTTTCTGCAGCACTTCAACATATGGAGAGAACTATACAGGAGCTAAGTGTTATTAGTAAAAGCAGGTAAGAATAGAATATCTTCTGGAGGTTTCAGGCACTGGAACTCCACTTAAGCCTTCCTCATTCTCCTGTAGGATGTGAGGGGATGATAATGGCATAAGGGAGGGTCGAGGGCTGATTTCCCTTAGGATGTGTAGTAGTGGCTCACGTTCTTCTGCTTCAATCACATATATAGTTTAAACATGGTCTCACTTGTTGCTTATGAATATGGTGCTGCTCTTTACTAATCATGAGGTAAATTTATACTTCTTTGGAAGACTTCATTAAGCTCTACCCTCATCAACGTTTACCGGGTCTGAAATTGATGGCCATCATTAACACCTTCCAACATAACAATATTTCTATGATGGAATGTCACCACTTGCACTAAACAAGGTTGTGTGCTGGCTCCCACACTCTCTTCCATTCTTTTTTCAGCTATGTTAATGGATATATTTCATGACATTGATAGGGGAGTATTTATACAGTTCTGCACTGATGAGAAGTTGTTCAATCTGCAACACTTCAATGCTCATATGAAAGTAGCAGAATTACTTATTAAAGAATTTTTATTTGTTGATGACTGTGCACTGGTTGCTTACTTGATTGATGACATTCAGTTCATAACTGATCACTTCATTTGTACTGTCTATTGTTTTGGTTTCACAATCTGCCTAAAGAAAACCAACGTACTATACCGTATATTATATATAAGGTATATTGTGCTGGGGGATGCCCATGTCTACCTAATTATTTAGATCAACAACACTCCTCTCAAGTCTGTAAAGATGTTTTGCTACCTAAGGATTATACAGTGGCAGAATGCCACAACTGATGATGATATTACCCATCACACAGCCATGGCCAGCTCTGCATTTGGAATGCTTTCATACCACATACGGAACACTAGCGGAATCAAAAAGCTAAATGTCTATCAGACAGTCGTACTTGCTACACTTCTATATGATTATGGGAGATGGACAACATATCACTGCCACATTAGGAAATTTGATCAGTTCTATATGTGCTGTCTTCATTTTGTTTGCAGGGTCAAATAGTGGGCCAAGATTCCCAATACTGAAATCCTTATTTACTGTTGGATGTCTGACATTCAAAGCATGCTCATAAATGCTGAACTGTGTTAACCTGGGTATCTGACTCATATAGCCGACTCGAGAATACATGTTGTCATTAACAGCATTGAAGTGAGGCTTATTAACACCTTATGTGAAAAATATGAACAGTACAAAGCAAGGATACAATAGCCTGCAAAGGTCACGTACAATCTTGTGTGTCCCACATGTAACCATGTTTGCAATTCTTGCAATGATCTGACCTTGTATATACATGTTCACCTGTAGTATTTGCTGAATCCCTGTAGATTGATATCATGAGACTCCATCGCCATTTATTCCTTATGATCGTCCTAAAGTCTCACAGTGGCTAATGCCATCATCAGACGCTGACAGCTGCATCAACTACATTGGAGTGTCACAACTCAGTAACATACAATTCTTGTGCAATTACGAGAACAAAGTTTACAAGGTGGCAACTGTACCTTTTTGTGCTATTTTCTCCATTCCTCTACTTCTGTTTTCTCACTCCTCTTCCTCTGTGACATCTAGAAGCTTTTCTTTCCCTGCTCATACTCTGCCTCTCTCTTCTCTTTCTCACTCTGTTGCTTTCTACCTCTCTTCTCTTTCCTCCAAGTCTTTTTCTTTTGATGCATCATCTTGCAGCAGTAAAGTGTCCCCTCTCCGCTCAGCTTACCAGCAGGGAATGAAGGAGCACTGTGTACCAGTCCCAAGCAGTTTCAGAACTATGGTGAGGGCACAGCAGCAGGCACAGAAGAACATCATCATTAATATTTTTAATGCAAAATATTTCTCATAATTTTTATTAAACAACTGAATCTACTGAAGTTTATTCAGAACCACACTTTTAAATACCAGTAACTAGTTTGCAGTAAATATAGTACCTAATTATCCAACTCAATAGCATTCCATTGTTGTTTTTTTTAATAGTTTAGATAGTTTTCTTGTACCGTGATTAAAAAGGACTACTACCTGCTGACTTTATGTCCCTTGTTATACAAAGCCATTGTTAAAGACAGCCTCTCTCTGTCTGGCCCAAAGCTTCGCTTAGATTCACTATTTTTTGTTTGTTTGTTTATTTTGTTTTGCTTTAAGTAAAGAGCTGAGAGTATAAATCTACGTGCCAACCACAAGAGGGAGCAAGTTACACATGGTAAAATAGCATCTTTTTTTACTGAGATTGAAAAAATTAGCTGTGAGACATATCTGAACTTAAAAGTTTGATTTAATTTGAAAAGTAAATAGTTTAACATTTGGAACATGTATTACAGCACAAATATATTCTCCTTAATTAGAGAGTTCTCTATTTCATGTCCCCTTATTTTCCTTGATTTTATTTTGTTTGGCATCTTTCATACACACTGCATCTCAAAACTCTTTACAGTGTTACTGTAAATAATACAACGAAAGAGCTAAATACTAGTAGATGTAGAAAGAAATTAATAGGTAAAGACCAGGAGTTAAGATATATTTTCATCTGAAATATGAAACTGAGAGCTAAGTCAATGGTGCAGAGAGAGCCAGTAAATCTTTTACAGACACTGGGAGCTACAGATGAAAAGGCTATTGCATCCAAATGATGCAATTATGTGGAAAGAAAAGGAGGAAATGAGTTCTAGAGGAACAGAGGGAACAGAGAGTATATAAACATAAAGTCCAAGACACAATTTGGGGCAAGGCTACTGACAGATGGCTTTATAAGCAAGAATAGCATTACTAAAATGAATGGAGGTGCCCTGGCCTTGTTTGAACATGAGAGTGAGGTGGCTGTACTTCTTTATGTTTGGGAGAAGTCAGAGTAGCATTCTCCACATCCTGCAGTCCAAAGAGTTTTGGCTTGGGAAAGCTATATGCAGGAAAGCAGAGGAGATAAAAGCACAGATAAGGATATCAGAAAAGATGGAGCTCAGGCAGTGACATCCCATAACAATGCTGAGTGGATTTATACATATTGTAGATTTCCCTCTGAAATCTCCTTCCCAGGAAAGGGAAGATTTCAGAGAGAAGATGCCAAGGTTACAGATACAGGAGGCAAAAAGGAAGTCTGAGTTGAGAAGCGATAGAGCTCTATGTTCAGAGTTGTATATTTCTTTGGCCTAGGAGTAGAACTTATGTTCTTAAATATTTAACAGAAAAAAAGCTCTTTTTATCTAGGTGTTTATGTGGGAGCATTAGAATATTATCTGAGTGGCTGGGATGAAGTAATAGGTTTTGTCTGACTATTTCTCTTTACAAAAAAGAATTACATTACTATAAAGTCATTTTACTGATGTACAGAAAAGAATCCAATGAATCCAGCATCAAGACCAAATCTCTCAGTAAAAATTAAATTATTTAGAACTGAGAAGTGTAGGGAGGTTTCTGACTGGTAACGAGTGTTTTTGTGTCATTCAGCATAATGACCAGAAAACTCAGAAAGTTTGAGATTCCTGGTTGGGGGTGTTGGAAAGGGAGCTCTATATATAGCATTGCTAACTCCAGCCATTCAAAAATCATGGGTGATGCCCAAAAAAATCATGGGATTGTAAAAAAGCCACTTTTGATTTGTCTGCAAATTTGGTTTCTGATGTTTAAGTCTCCAGGGTTCACACTTTCAAGCTTTTCTCTGCAGCCATGAGGGCCAGAAACTTACTTTTAAAAGAAAGATAAAATTCTCACATAATCACATGACTCCAGGGGTTGAGGACTTTAAGGAAAAAACCCAAATACTATGAAATTCACAATAAAAGCATGAGAGTTAGCAACAGTATGTGTATAAATTCCATTTCACAGCAGAAACTGCAAACTTCACACTTGGTATTTTCTGAGTGATTATTAATGACAATGACGCTAAATATTCTCATTTATAGAGCACCTTTCTTTGAAAGTTGGCAAAGAGCTTTTAGAGCTATCAGCAAACTTTTGCCCCTACCTTATCTTTGCAAGCTGCACAAGGTGAAGGAGAGAAGTGGCACCATATATGTAGTGGGTCCTCAGGCCAGTCTGCTGTCAGAAAAAAGATTGGATCTGAGAAGATATACTCTATAAGGCATTTTCCTGTAGCTCTAAAAAGAAGCAACACTTATTTCCCCTTCCCACCCCATGGTGTCCTGTGGACTGCAGCATACACGCAGACCACCCATTCAAGTCATGACCATGTCTCAAAGCAGAAGATTATGCCTCTTGAGACTGTGGATTATGACTGGGCACATGGACTCCCTTCCAATCATTCAAGAGAAGTTACAAGGTTATTGCTTAGAGATGGCTAAAGTAACTGGGCCTTGAGCTTTGTTATTATAATACTTAACAAACATACTCTATTACACAGTATAGCACTGTTTATTGTTTATTTACTATTTTATATTGTAGCATATTCAGTGCCCAAACTTGTTCCATTATTCCAAGACAAAAAGCATTACAAGATCATTGTTCAGGAGGTCATACTAGATCATCTCAATGGTCCCTTCTGACCTTAATATCTATGAATCATCTGACTAAATGAAAAACAGACAAGCTTATGTAAAATGTATAGGAAGTTACTCCAACTATGCGTGTATCAGACAAGACAGACCACAGTCCTAACTCTCATGCTGATGTTTCTAGTATCTCACTACCCAAAAACAAGTGTCCTGCATCCACACAGATTAGAAAAAAATCAATTTACTGGTTCTGGTAATCTTGCCAAGCCACAATGATTTCTTTTCTAATTATTCATTCATACATCAATCTACCACAGGTGAAAAGGAAAGCTAACATTATGCTATATATACCAGCAGTTACTCAATGCTTTCCTGTTTAGTGTAAGAAAATTACTTCAGTCATATACAGTAACAACCTTATCATCTGCAGTGCACCACCCTATTATGGGGCACCCAAAAAGACAGAAACCACTCTCTAGCTCAAAAGAGCATAGGTATACCCCACCACGGTGCTGTTCCATGTGCTCTACCCTGCCCTTTCCCACTCCCTTAGCATAGCTCTTCTTCATCCCATCCTATCTCCCCTGCTACAATAAGTGAAGAGTGGCTCTAAACCACCTGCAGACTTTTCTCTCTCAGAGAATCCTCAGCTGCTCCTTAAAGGAAGTTTTCCAGGTGCTTTGTGCTGCCTCAGCATGGAAAAGCACCAGAGCTGTTGCCAAGGATCTAGGCATAATTCAGTAATACAGAACAATTTTGCAAGGTACTGAGTGGCCCCAGCACCCATTCAAGTCAGGATAAGTCTTCTACTGTTTTCTTTATGATTATTCCATCATGGTTCAGTGGATATATGTAAACTTGGATATATCAAATAAGCACTATTGGCATTCATAGTTTTGTTTTTATTCAAGGCAATTTCAGTAACTATGTTGATGAACACTTAGAAGAGTCAAGCTTTAAACAGAAACCTGGTTTTAATCTAAACAGTAGTAGAGGAGGGCATCCTGCTATAATGCAAGATATTCCATTACATAAACCGCAGGACATCAAATCTTGGTTTGGCTCAGTTGCTGTCAGTTCATCACTTTCAATACTGATTTTTTTCAACAAAAACAAAACTAGAAAGCCTTAGAGCCCTCATCCAATCACATAATAATTAGGCCTATAAAATGAAAAATACAAATAAGATCACCAAACAATAGTTACAAAAAACAAGTTAATCCAGTGAATCAAAACATGACCTGCCACACAATTGGTTTCTAAGCAATCCTGATTGGTGATCATTAATTATCTATGAGATAATCTCAAAGGTCTGAAGTTAGTGACCTAGAACTGTCTCATTCCACACCGGGCAAAATAAGGATGTTTGCAAATGATGTTACCTGGTTTTTGTGCATGACTTTTGTTGAGACTAGTAAAATTAACTTTTTAATTTGTTTTAGGAGTCATATTTCCTTTTATTAGTAGACCTGCAGATCAACACTGCATTAAGCTTCTTATGCACAATAGATCAAATTCCTGTTCTAACTTTTATTACTTTAGCAAATTTTCAATACCAAACTTTGGACAACTAGTAAAGTGTGGTATTGAGTGCTAATGGTATTCTATTGGAAGCTTGGTGGCTAATTGTGGCTCTTAAACAGACATTCATTTTGAAAATTATATGTACTTACATGTTACAAATAGCAGCTATTATTATTAAAACTGAAGGAATATTTTAAATATAATTTACATCTTTCCTTTAAAGGAAAGGGAAAATAGATTTGTAAGTTTCACTAAGGTTTATGCTCAGTATGTGGACATTTTTACTTTAAGGTTCTCATGACTAGACCATGCTACAAGTCTGTATTGCAAATATTACATTTATTTTTGTCTTAAACTGCTTCCACTGCAATTTAAAAAATCATGGAAATATTTCTATCAATCATTTCATAACTACGTGAACCATTTGTTCTTAATTGCCCCCTACTTCTCCCATCTCTCAGCTCCATACAAACAGCTACATACATTCAAGAGAATTTTGTATTGTATTATTGCTCCATAATGTGATCTCAGTGTTGCCATTACATTATACTATAATGGCATGTATGTTAAGTTTAATGTACATATTGAAAATACCTGTTAGAGACAGGGATTAGAATTTTTATTAGTTACATCAAAATCCTGTGCACATGGCTAACTTTTATAAAGTAGGTTTCAGAGTAGCAGCCGTGTTAGTCTGTATTCGCAAAAAGAAAAGGAGCACTTGTCAGTCATAGCATCCGATGAAGTGAGCTGTAGCTCACGAAAGCTGATGCTCAAATAAATTTGTTAGTCTCTAAGGTGCCATAAGTACTCCTTTTCTTTTTATAAAGCAATAATTATCAACTATATGTGTTAGTCATATAGCTTTATCTCCAGTCCAGCCCATTTTTTACAGGAGGTTTCTCTGATGATATGGGACACTGATTGACTACATACTAATATTGATAGGGAATTAACTTTGTTTAAAATCCTACATAGAAAAACTATACCCACACATATCTCCTTACTAGGAGCTTTCTTGGTTTATAAGTGAGGGAGTTGGTGGCAGAGAATTCTCCACAAGTGCCCCTTTTCTAGAGCTTTGAATTTTACTCAAGAACTCTTTTGAAACTTTCAGGCCTAAGTACATAGGCCATCTTTTTCTATTGTCATCTGGGGATAACTAAGGTTTGTGGGTGGAGGACATTCTTAGAATATTGAAGGATTAAGTTAATGGAGATATAATAATTTACAACAACTGAGGAAGTGGGTCAGTAATTTTAATTTTCCGGCAGGGAACCTAGACCCTAACTCAGGAAAGCAATCCTAATCAGGATAGCACTTAAGGACAAATTTAACTTTAAGCCCCTTGAAGCCAACCCTACCTGCAACTTAAGTCCTATGGAACGGGCTGGAATAGCAGCTGCTCATCAGCATCACTCCATGGGCTAGGCTTATTATCTACATTTTATAGATGGGGAAAGAGACACTGAAGTTGTGATTTCACAGAGCAACTCTGTGGCAGAACCGGGATTAAAATTGAGAGGTTCCTGGCTTCTTGGAAGTATACCTGAATGTAACACCTTGCTTCCCCCCAGTAGGTGGTATATGAACAAAAGCTTAATATGAGTAAGACTCAAAAGATGTAGAATTGGCACTGGATTAAACTACAGTATTAGTGGTAGATAAAAACAATTCAGCATGCTCTATTCAACTGTTTAGGCACAGACAATCCAAGTAATGTAAATGTTCCGTCAAAACATGCTTCAGGTGTATTGCTCCAGTTATAATAAAGTTGTTTTTTTGTTGCTGTTGTAATGCAAGATACTAAGCAATCAGCAACAATTAAGTCTAAGATACTGTATGTGTCCTATTTCAGAGTAGCAGCCGTGTTAGTCTGTATTCGCAAAAAGAAAAGGAGTACTTATGCTCAAATTTATTTGAGCATAAGCTTTCGTGAGTTACAGCTCACTTCAGAATGCATCCGATGAAGTGAGCTGTAGCTCACAAAAGCTTGTGTCCTATTAAGAGCAGACTTACATTTAAAGATGAGAATGGAGTATTTGCCTTAACTTGATAATATGAGATCCCTGATGTAAAGCAATGTGTATCATGAAACAAATGTGAAATTAGTGGCCCTTCAGTGCTGTTAACATCTCATGAAGCCAACAGCACTGTAACAGAGAAAAAGCTGATAACAATTATGCTAAGGAGACTTTATGCAACACCACTGTTATGATATGAATGGGAAGCATCCCATTGTTAACATTCACTAATTGAAAGCTGACCACCAGAGCTGTTGCTATTATTATGTAAGTAGTCCTGTGTTGTAAATTGCTTTATCAGTCTTCTCTTGTGAGAAAAAAATTCCATTATGAGAGACAGTAACCTTATTTAGGTGTTTTGTCAGATAATAGAGTGAGGCTTGTAGGCATTAATCTGACGGGCTTAGTGGGATTTATTGTTGTTGTAAACTTTGTTTCCAGCATTAAGGTAGACAATAGCTTCAAATTACCTGGAACAGGTTAAACTGTGGAATAGATCTTGTATGTTGGGAGGGAGAGAAATTACTCATGCATCTCTAGTACCATCTTCACTATCCAAATCAGAGAGGTATCCAAATTCTTGCATTCTCTGAATCTACCCCCATTGTAGATACTTTTCTGCTAGTGTGTGAATTCACCATGCTTTTGGGATTTGTTGGTTTTCCTTAATTAACCCTTTTATTTGAAAGTTTTGTTTGCTTTAATACCTTTTGTTTGCTGCCTTATTTTATATCAATGTATTATAGATCTAGAATTTTGTAGCATTAAGAATTTCATGTTAATGAATATTTAGATCTTAATTTAATTAAATCAATACAGTATATATCTCTTTAGATTACTTTTCATTTACTGAATTCTGATTAGTTGGGTTTGATGAAAGTCTTTCAGTAATATTTTTTAACATGGTTACAATTTTCAAATTCAGTTCTCAAAATAAAGTATGTATTACTAACTTTGATAGCCTCTCTCCATACTGAAGTAATCTTTCCAGATTAATGACAGGATTCAGAGTAGCAGCCATGTTAGTCTGTATCCACAAAAAGAAAAGGAGTACTTGTGGCACCTTAGCGACAAATGCATCCGATGAAGTGAGCTGTAGCTCACGAAAGCTTATACTCAAATAAATTTGTTAGTCTCTAAGGTGCCACAAGTACTCCTTTTCTTTTTCCAGATTAAAACAGTCTCTTTTAACAGTGAGGTAAAATAACTTTGTTTTGTATGGAACCCATAAAGGTTAGAGATAATAAATCAATGAAGCTACATATCTGAGTATATTAAGGAAAACTATCTACACTGAGTTAAGGAGGCCTTTTATCTTATTTGTGGCAATTATCAGGGATTTTTGTTTAATCTCTTGCACCTCCACACAAATCACAACTGAATGCTCTTGGTCAATATTTGGAGATGTAGTTCATTCCCAATGTACCTACCACAGACTCCTTGAAAATGCCAGGCACTATAAAAACACACACTTCAGCAATAAAAAAAAAAGCCTGCAAATAAACATTGACCTTCCATTCTGCAAACCAACCGATAGCATGGGTACAACTTCAAGCAATAAAGACAATTGTTTTCTCTCTGCCCATGAAACTACTAGGAAAACAAGACTGGTAAATTTCTGAATCAGATGGGTTTCCAAATAGATTCCAAAACATCTAGCAAGACTCAACTTCAGCGAATTCTCCATTAATGTAATGTAAAACACAGCCACCTGCTATTCCATCTTTCCTATTCCACTATATTTGTGAAGTCAGCACTTCCCAGCACTGAAAGAAAGCCCTTCCTCTAGAAATGTTAGTGCAGCTTACCAAGAATCAACCACTCTCCAGGAATAGAAAGAAACAAGCATTCAAAATTCAACCCTTAGCTCTTTCAAGAATATACTAAATTGAAAATAACGTACCGTGAAGGTTAAATTTTGTCTATTCATATAGTTATTATTTAATTAGCAAAGGAAATAAGATACAGAGAACATTTAATTACAAACAACTATATTGCAACTGGAGAAGATGGTGGAATTTCTCCATTTTTCTCAGTTATCTCACTTTTTGCTATTTACAGCTGACCTGTATTACTGACAACATGCTGTATTAAGAGGTTTTAAGAAATTAATTCCATATGAAGTGAGCATCATAGACAGTAAAGAGGACAAAGATTTTGAGCCAGATGCTCAGCTGGTGTAAACTGGTGTGACAAATACATCAATGTTCACCACCTGGGGATATAGCCCTCTGAGTATCTATCTCTCTGCACAATGGAGTAACTAAGGGATTGATCCTACAAACACAAGTTGGACATGTGAGTAACTTTACTTAAGTTAGTTATCTCATGGAGTGGAACACAAGAGGCTGGCTCCCTAGCGTTTTTCTTCTATGTCTTCTAAGACTTTGATAAAAGCAAACAATGAGGAACTATCATTCTTTGGGATTTATTGTGTTCATACTGATCCAATAATGAAAACAGAAATGTGATTATTTAAATTCAAGTACTGCATCTGGTGTTTTTGCTTTCTAAAAAAAACCCCAGTTAAGTAATTAAAGAGTTTAAGAAAACTAGCACTTTTTCCTCCTCCTTGCATTGTCCTAACAAGGCCTGTTTGTGCCTAATACACTCCTGTTGCAGTTACTTTCCTCATAAAATAAACATATATCTTAGTTTTGTCTCTTCCCATTGTACTATGGCTGCAATGAACAAAAACTGCTTGTTCAGAGTCACTAAAGTGTACAGCCTAATTTTTCAGAGGTGCAGCACACACTCAGTGCCCACTGAATTCAAGAAGAGCTTCAGTGCTTAATCTTATCTGAAAAGCAGATGGTTTATTTTATCGAACATACTACTTGAAAAATAAGAGATCAATACATCCTATCGTCTCATACATCAGTGAAATTACTTGAGAGAGTAAATGTTTGCAGGATTGGTCCCTGAATCAGCAAAAATGCAATAAAACCATGAATTTACCGAGTGGGGAAAAAAGTAGTTTTTGTCAATTGCAGCTTTTGTCCAATAAGAAGTCTTAGCACCTAGTATGGTTATTTTTCCTATTATAAGCAACATTCAATTTTAAGAACAGAAAAGAAAATTGATTAAAGAGCGACAGTTTCAAGGCTTTGTAGATAAAAATGAAGTTGGAGGACTACTGCCATCATACAAATTGGATAGGATAATCACTGTCATCCATTAAGCTCATCTAAGTCAGATATGTTAAGGAATGTGTCTTAAGGCATAACAGTTATGACACCCACTTTTCAAAGATTCTACATATGCTCGCAGAGTTTTCAATATAATTCAGCACACAACAAAGCCTTCAAAATTAGAATGCATGTTCTTGAATAACTATCTGGAGAAATCTTCTGGCTAAATATAGTCAATCGTAACTCTCTGCTTTAAGGTCTACAGATATGTGCAGTTTAAAAAAATGGAAAAGGCCAGTTAAAGGAATTGGTATTTTTATTGGACTAATGGATGAATCACCAAACTCAGAAAATCAGTTTTCTTGTAGAGAGACAAGGTGGGTGACCAAGTTGGACCTTATTGGACCAAGTTCTTGATGAGAGAGACAAGCTTTCAAGCTTAAACAGAGTGGTTTGTGACCGCGAGTGACAAACTCAGGGCAGACTGTCAAGAAGCAAGGCAGAGACCCCAAATTGGTTATGTGTTATAGATTTCACCAACTCAGTAACAAGTTGAATTCCTAAAGCACTATAATAGCTTTACCATGGAATCACAGACAGTCATCTCTGGCATTTCTGTCCATCTTGCCACTCAGGCAAGAAAGCTTGTAAGCTCGAAAGCTTATCTCTCTCACCAACAGAAGTTGGTTCAATAAAAAAAAATATTAGCTCACCCACCTTGTTGCTCTAATATCCTGAAACCAACCCACCTATAACACTGCATACAACAATGGAAGACATTGAATTCTGCCATCTGAAATGGAGTTTCCTTGTATACTGTTAGGCCCCAATTCACAAAAGCACTTCTATTCAGCAAAGCACTTAAGCATCAGCTGACATCCCATTGAAAGCAATGAGACTTCACCATATACTAACAGTTAAGTATGTTAATGTGTTGCTCAACACAGATGAATGTAGATGTCCTGAATCAGGGCCATGTGAAGTAAATGAAAGGTTTTACTTTGTTGATGGAACTATATACATTGACTTTGGGTTGATTCAATATCAAATTTCAAGATGCTTGGTTTTCTTACATCATCTGATAAAAATCTTTACTACTATAAACTTTGTGGAAAATGTTTTACATTATTATTTGATAAGAGAATGAATAAACAAGGAAACAATACATCTAATCTCAAATGGGTTTGATCCTAAGAGGTGCTGAATTTTCTCATGAGATACTGTGGGCACCCAGTACTTCACAGTACTGTATCATTAATACTGATAAAAAGAAAAGGAGTACTTGTGGCACCTTAGAGACTAACAAATTTATTTGAGCATAAGCTTTCGTGAGCTACAGCTCACTTCATCGGATGCATTTGGTGGAAAATACAGTAATCTCCCCACTGTATTTTCCACCAAATGCATCCGATGAAGTGAGCTGTAGCTCACGAAAGCTTATGCTCAAATAAATTTGTTAGTCTCTAAGGTGCCACAAGTACTCCTTTTCTTTTTTGCGAATACAGACTAACATGGCTGCTACTCTGAAACCTGTTATTAATACTGATAAAACCATTTGGATGTAACATAGTTAAGCTGGTAATATTAACTAGGCAAATATTGGCTAAAATTACATTAAAAGATGAGAAAATATAAAGTCGATAAGAATGACATTTTAAATTGCTTTTCAGTTTAATTGGTTTAGCTAAAATACAAATGCCACACATTGTTACTGTTCTCTAGGTTTTTCATTTGTAGATAGCTAGCACATGTCTCATAAAAACAAGTATATAGTACCATTTTTTAAAATTTAAGCTCCATACTGCTAACATTGAAAATCTATTTAATTCCAGTAAAATACCTAAGCTAAATTTGCTGTAACAGCAGTAGCATTTTTGCATAAATGTGTACTTTAGATGATTTTTTACTTCTACCTTTAAAATATCTGAAGCTTTATTAAACAAAAAAAAATTCAGTCATTTTTTTCATGTATTCCTGCAGATTTGTCTGAAATCAGTAAAAACACAGGACCAAATCCTCAACTGGTATAAATTGGTGTAGCTCCATTGTCTTCAAGTAAATTTTTCAGATTTACATCAGCTCAGGATCTAGTGTATCATAGTTTATCTTCAAAAATATCTTACATGTTTCTGAAAATATTTATTAAAATATATGGAAAACATTTTTTTACAAAAAGTGCAATTGTAATATGAGGCATGTCTTAATGAAGTATTTACAGTTTATTCTAATGAAAATCATGGTCATCTTTCAAAACTAGATGCAAATAGCAAAGTACAAATATTACATTATTATTGCTTAATAATGCAAATTATGAAGTTTCAATAATTCTTCATTTTCTACTGTGGTAGAATAATGGTGAACTAGCTGGCTTCTTCCTATTCCAGAAGGTTAGAGGTTAAAGTGTTTTTCACCATTATAAACTGAGATTCTCTGTGGGATCTTTTCAGCTTTGCACGGCGATTCTGGAACCAGATCTAGAATTGAAATAAAATGCACATTTCTTATAAATGGGTAATTTTTCCTTTTAAAAGCAACATTGTATGCAGGCCAGGTTTGAAGTTAATAAAGAATATCCGTACAACCATACAGTAAAATAATTATTGAAATTCTGATCATTTGGAAGCTGAAGCAGCTTGGAAGTTTCAAAGCTACAGATGAAGGTATATGGTGAGCTGTAATAATTTTAAATAATGTAAGGCAGAGAAAATTATAGACAAAGGACTCATTACATTTCCTAGCTGAATTGAAAAGTAAGGACCGGCTTTGTTCCCACTGAAGTTAACGGCAAAACTTTCATAGACTTCAATGGAACAGGACTGGACCCCCCAGGTCTTGATCCAGGAAGATGCTGAGCATCCTGAACTTCCGGAGGAGTCAGTAGAAGTTCAGAATGCTCAATAACTCCCAGAAGTGCTTAAACCTTGCAGTATAAGTCAGTAGGGCCTGATCCTACTTTTATGAAAAAGCCTGAAACTGACTTCAATGGAAGTTGATCAAACCCTTAATGAACATTAAGGGCCTGATCCAAAGTCCAAAGAGGTCAGTGCGAGCCTTTCTATTGACCTTGATGTGTTTTGGATCATGCCTTAAAATCCCTATGTATACTGAGCTTTGAACCAAATGAGACCGAGTCTCAAATGTGACTTTAAAACAGTCTTGTCCTGTCTAAATTGGCTAGCCAAACCCTGCTTGAAATGTATTTATCCATTTGCTTAACTATATTTATTTAGTTTTCAAACATGGTTCTAAACCCATTGTAGAAAAGTTTTTCAAACCTGGGATCAAAGAATGAAATCCTGGCCCCACTTAAGTCAATGAAAAAATTCCCATCAACTTCAATGGGACCTGGATTTAAATCTGAGAGTTTGGTAGGGGGAAAGCTTTGTGATGGTCAAGGAGGATGACATATAAGTATTACAGCGATGAATGTCATATCAGTACCAGAGAGAAGGGGAGACAGAGGAAAGAGAAATTTCACTGGTATCCCCACTGCAAATTACTGTCAATATAGTAGCTATCCAATAATGCACTAATTACTAAGGATCATTAAGAAAAAATGCAACTTTCAGATGGTTATCCGCTCCACCCACTTGCATCATTGCTGAGCAGACATCATGTGATCGCAGAATATATATATTTTTAAATTAAGTTACCTGGATCCTGTCTTCATCTAAATCTAGTTTGTGAGCTAGTTCTTCTCTAATGTCAATGCCAGGATAGGAGTTCATTCTAAAAACATTTTCCAGCACATCAATCTGAGGAGAATAAGCAAACAATTTAAAATTACATTGTAGGAAAAAGAGAAAAAGTGAGTCAGTTCAAGTAAAAGACTTTCCCAATAATTTTTTTGGCCAGACTCCAATCTCATTTATACCTGCATAAATCAAATGAAATTAATGAAATTACTCTTGGTTAACACTAGTCCTTAACCACATATGTACATCTCTGCCTCTTTATGCAGTAGGTATACAATATTTTATCAACTAATCATTACGTGCTTCCTATTGTTGAATGCATTTTACTCAACAAAGGAATATAGCAAAACATACATGACTTAATTTATAAACAGGTAACTGAATCCCTACCTGGTTTCTAGTGAAAGCAGTTCTTGGTCTCCTACCCCTGTACCAACTCAGTTCCCTTTTGTAAGATAGCCTTTCAGTGGCTGAAAAATATTTTTCACATTTCAGAACTCTTTCGTCCAGCATCGGGTAACTGTGAACATGAAATAATGGCCCTTCACAGGAAATGACAGGGGTCTGCAGACACTGACTAGTGTCTTCTCCTAAAAGCAAAAATATAGAATTTAAATTCATAGATCTGTATTTGCCAATTTTTGAATGAGACAGTTATATTAAAATGCAAGCCTGTAACAAAATAAGTGATAATCTAATGTTTTAAGTATAGGTCTAATCGTACTGAGGTGCTTATGGAAACATACCCTTGATAAGACATAAAACTTAACACAGAGTAAAAAGTTAAGACAATACACAACTAAAGCTGATGACATACCTAAATTGTTGCATGTATCCATCCATGGTCTGTGAGGTTTCGCAGCTGGAATGACATCTTTTTTCTGTTCTAATCCCAAAATGCTTTCAATGGAAAATGAGCAATGTGTGGTTTTAGTTTCCACAAAACTGGATACTTTCTGAAGATTTTGAGATACTGCTGTATCAGAAGCACATAATGATGTATTTGCCATTCTTTCACCTTCAATCTATGCACAACATGAATTGTACTTGCATTTTCTTGCAGGTCCTCCTTATAGCTGTGTTGGCAAGGGGGTTGGATTTGCAACGTCATTAATTAAAATCTTTTATTAGAAAGTTTTAGCATGTCAATGAAGACTCTCCCACCAAGAGGCACGAGGAGTTAATTGTTTATTTGTTTGCAAGTAATTAGCAACTAATGGCGACACCAGGGGGGCCACCAAGAGGGACAAAAAGTGTTATCTCTCCTAACCAGAACATCGACTTAACTTTCTCAAATGAAGCTATGCACAAATATAGTACTTCCCTTTATTTGAAATCATTAATGTATAAAATCAGTTTTTTAAAAAACTGTATAGTCTAATGGACTCCACTTACCTAAACATAGCAGCATGATAGGAAACCAGTCAAGTAATAAATAATCTCATTTAAGTGAATTTTCTCCCAAGGAAATTTTAAAAATAATCTCTTAATGCTATTAGGGTAATCCTGATGAAAATGCCTTTGTTTTTTCATATGCATATGTAATGGTGAACGTGGTCAATAAAACAACAATAGTGTTTGGCACAAGGCACACTGCACTGGGTTGGCAATGTTGTCAAAGCTCAGTGTAATTGCCTTCCAAGTGCCTGGATTAGTTAACAGGAACAGTTGCACCAAGTATTTAAATAAATAATTCACGCATTCACTTGCTTCATTTTTCTATTAAAATAATCTTGGTGCAGCTTTCTCAAAAGATAGCAATGTGAAAGTCTCAAAGCATTCTTTAAAGCATTTGTATAAAACATTTTAAAAGTAATAGAATCACTGTATTTTAATTTCTTGATTAAAATCAGAACACTTTTTTCTACCAGCCTTTTATCGTAATCTCATTTGTTTTAAATCAATGGGTGTTTACTTCAGTCACCGGTGCTAATATTTAAAATAATCAAAAATAGAGAATTGGAGATGAGTTCAAGCATTTTTATAAAATTCACAGTTATTTGAATCCAGAGTTGTGGTTTGGCCCATTATAAGGAAAGTGACATATATAAAATTCATATATGGATGCAGGTTCAAATCTCAAACACCATCAAAGCTCAGGGGTGTTTGGATCAAGGTTTTGGTTCTGGACCATCTCTCCACATATTTCCCTGTTTTTTCTTATTGTAAAACTTTATTTGAAAAAAACGGCAAAAATTAAATAGAATTTTAAATGTAAGGGTAGGAGGATTCAGAGTTTGCAACCTTTAATTCAAGTTCTGACCTCTGATGCACACCAACTGGAGCTGTGTGCATTTAAGGGCAGAATCAGGACTTCTTCTTGGCATTTATCCCTGCTCTGTCACCTTCCTGTATAAAAATATAGTTGGATATAAAACTAATAAATACCTACCATATGGAAAGATGCAACCGTTATTCTGATACAGTTAAGGACACCATGAAATTGTGGGAAATTAAACATCTATATAATACACCTATCATTTCAAGCATATCTGAAAAGATTATTCATGAACTGTATATTCATCCTATTGCTCTTGGCAACGTCAATACTGTAAGACAGCAGCTATTGAAGCATGGTGCTCTCTAACACCATGATAAGGTATTGGTTCAGTACTAACTTAAGGTATTGAGTTCCAACTTACTGAACCATGATTTCCAACACCGTTGACCACATTATCTATTAAATGAAGGTCTTGCCTATCCAAGGAATGACCCATCCAGACCCTGCTAACCTTGAAAGATGAGATAGGAGCTGATGAGACAGCACAAGGAAGCATACACAAAGTATCTATATCAATTCACAAAAACACGTGCTGAAGGTTTAATAAAAATTAAAAAATTAAAATAAAGATGCGAGACAACTCATCTCTGCTAATTTACAGTGTACCTATTACACTAGATTATGAAGAACATAAATCTTTGAAGAATAAATGTATTCAGGATGGACTTTAATTTATACCACGATACGTGCCTTTGTGAACACACAGTTCAATTTTGAGCACTTATGTAGGATTTAAGTTAGGCATAGGCCTTGTATTGGCCCTCTGCACAGGGGTGAATTTTATCCTTACTGAATAAAATGGCTTGAATATCCAGAGAGCTGTGAAACAGTAATGCTACATGAAGAACATTTTTCATAATTTTGTAAGTATAGTTCAAAGAGTTTACCCAGTATTGCCAAGCCGAGAGTTCAAAAATCATTTCAGGCCTCAAAAGACCATGAGAATGACTTAAGAATTATGCTTTTTTAAAAATAAGTAAATGTTGGGTTCTTTTCATTTGCCTTTTGGTTTCTAACCTCTAGAGTTCATGTTTTCAAGTTTTTTTTCCATAATCATAAGAGCTAGAAGCTTTTTTTTTTTTTTTTTGGAAAAAAGAAAGCTGAGATTTTCATATAATCTCATGACTGGAAACTGAAGCATTAGGAAAATCACCAAATATTATGAGATTTGGGATAAAAATCTCTGGAGTTCACAACACTGCCTACCAATGCAGAAGGCACTGTTATTCTTTTTAAAATATAACAACATAAAAAAAGGAATGGGAGGCTCAGTATATCAATCTGACCAAAAATTATATACTGCTGCATGCGTGGAGAATTATGGATCAGATTTTTTCCCCAGTACAGAAAACCATTAATGACTATAATACAAATAATGGCTGGCCTTCAAACATAGCTCATTACTCATACCTATGGCAAGTTAAAAAAAATATGGACAAGGACCTATAAGAAAGTAATGACAGGTTTCAGAGTAGCAGCCGTGTTAGTCTGTATTCGCAAAAAGAAAAGGAGTACTTGTGGCACCTTAGACACTAACACATTTATTTGAGCATAAGCTGAAGTGAGCTGTAGCTCACGAAAGCTTATGCTCTAATAAATTTGTTAGTTTCTAAGGTGCCACAAGTACTCCTTTTCTTTTTATAAGAAAGTAAATATCTCATTTACAATGCTGGCTTGATGGGATCATCTTAGAAACATGAATTGTAAGAAGTCCAAAATAAGGTAACCAGCTTTATATAAATAAATTATGTAATGAAATCTTCTCTCTCTTTAAAGGGCTACCAAAGAACTTTCTAGAAAGATAAGTGTCAGTAGTGATGAGGATCGTTTAATTATATGCTCCTTACCACCTCAAAACCAACTGCTAAAAGATCTATGCAGTTTACTCTTGAGGGAATTCTGCAGCAAACAATTAAAAAAATTTAAATTCTGCAAATTTTATTTGTAAAATTAATACAGTAACACTAACAATATAATCACACCATTTTCAATTATTTTGACAATTTATTTCAAAATACTTGTCAGCAAATAATTAAAAATGGTGTAATTATATTATGTTACTTTGACAAATAAAATATGCAGAATATTAAAATATGCACAGAATTTTTAATTTTTTGGCGCAGAATTCCCTCAGGAGTATCAAGGTTCTGTGTGATGCAAACTGGGTGCGGGCAGTTCAGTGGGGGGTTCTGGGTGCAGGTGGACTGGGACTCCACAAGGGAGTCCATGTGAAGGTGGTTAGGACTCGGGGAGAGGGGGGCTTGATGGGGTAGGGGATCAGGGTGTGGCTGGTTAGGCCTCAGTGGGGGTGCGTGTGTGTCGGGGTGTGTGTCCCTCAATGCAGGGGGTTCAGGTCAGCAAGATGTGGGTTCAGAAGGTCTCCTGATGCGGAGGGAGGCTTGTGGGAAGGGGTCACTGTACTGGGAGCAGCTACCAGTCAGCCCAACCCCTGTAAATCTGGACACCCCACCCCACTGAGCTTCACCCTCCCCCAGCAACAATGCAGAGCTTCCTACAACCATGGGAAGTTTCTGGGGGATGAATGCCCTCAACTCCCAGTAGGATGTACTCCACAACTTGCAGGACTGGGTCCATAATGGCCTTGCCAGGTAAGAAAGAAGATGTGGTAGCTCCGAGGAATATTTTCAGAAAGGAGGCCAGCATTCAGCCATTGAGTCTTAGTTGAACTCAGTTGGTGTGTGAAGAACTGAAACTAAGGTAATACTGCCATCTAGGGTTCATAGATTCCCATTCAACAAATTACTTTCTAAAGATACCTGCATAACATTGCCTTCTAAAAACAGCAAAAATACAAACATTACTAGAATTAAATTAAACTATAATTTAATTATAAACTATAATTTAAAAATTATTATTTTTTTTATTCAAGGGATCCATTTCAAATAGCTAAGTTCCCTTATGTTGCAGGGTATAATAAAAAAGAACCCATCTGGAAGTCAATTGGCATTTTATTGCTAATTTCAACAGGAGCAGGACTGAACCCTTTTTTCATGTGCCTGTTGAGATTTTTCTGCATGCCAAGTCAAATTTCTACATTTAAATGTCAAATCTGTTGTCGTTTTGTTGTAGCACACTTTAATCTCTTCAGCGCTAATTTAAAATGGATTATTTTCAGTTCATGGCAACTAAAAGAAAATAAATGTTGTCTGTTGCCATCTAAAGAGGTGTATAGATGGGAGAAGCAACAGAAACTCCTCTTCCTAAATCCCACGTACTACTATTTATGATTTTGCTAAGGAAACATGTCCTCACTTACACATTGTACAAAATATACAAACTGCCGCCAGTGAAAAAAATCCCCACAATTTGACAGCTGTACTAAATGGTCACTAGCTGACTGATTTCAAAAAAGGAAAGCTATTCATGACATTTATGGATTGTAAATTAGTGTATGGCATATACATAAAATTTGAATTTGGAGAACCAGATAGATAAGAATGTTACTGCATATCTTAATCCTCACAACATCCTTGTGAGATAGGCAAGATTAGTCATAAATTACAGATAGGAAAGAGAGGAAAAGAGGTAAAGTGACATGCCTCGGGCCACACAGTGAGTCAGTGGCTAAACTGGGAATTAAACCAGTTGAACCGAATTCTTACTTCTAGTTTCCTCCCCCAACCACTAAACAATTTAGATGTCTACATCTCATCTAATTCTTTTAGAGCATGGAATCTTATATAAATAATGATAAACACATTTTTATTGCAGTGAGAATACTGTATGCTTATTATTTGCTCCACTAACAGACTTATCACACTTTCTAACCCAGCTTTTGCACCACACCCACTGGAGTTTATTTAACAATGTAAATTCTCCTACCCTTCTTTTCTTGCCTGACATATACTGTCTCTCTTTCTCTTGAGAAGGAGAAGCAGTTCCCTTTCTTTTCTTTTTACCCTTTAATAATAACCAATTTACTCAAACGTTACTGGTTTTCCATCAAATGTTCTTATGGTCTTTTTTTCCCTACCTATGACAACAAGTAATTTCTTTTTAAACAACTATTATTTTACAACTTCAAATGTATTTTATCTCCTTGTTTTTTTCTGTCACTAGCCTTTCAAATGTCTGAATGTATATTTTTGCTGTATTTCATTTCACACACGTTGTTTCCTGTGTTTTGAATGGAATTGAAATTAAAAGGTTTAGCAATTAGGGTATGAATATCATATAGCTCTGAGATATCCATTTTAACATCTACAGAAACCACACAAATACAGTTCTCAAGGTCAAGATGTTCTATTCACAAAGCTATAAAAAGGGGCTTTGAAGAATGATTTTGTGTGTGCGTGCGCATGCTGGCGGGGAGGGGGGAGAGACAGGACAGCATATTTTACCTAAGGCCAATGTGTCTCTAGTAAACAACTGGGGTTAGCTACAAACACGTTTCAAAAGGGGTTTCTAATTCTGTCGTGCTATATGAAGCAGAACATTGCTTTAAAACCCTGCCCTAACAGAGTTAAAAGGAATTATTACAAACTCTGACACTCAAAAATATGTTAATTCCCATAGCAGGATGCAAATAGGGTTTCTGGACACAATTGTAACATGTTTCAGAATAGCAGCTGTGTTAGTCTGTATCCACAAAAAGAACAGGAATACTTGTGGCACCTTGGAGACTAACACATTTATTTGAGCATAAGCTATGCTGAGGAGTCACTGTATTCAACACGTGTTAAGCAGAAGAGGTAGCGCAGAAGAGGGTGGGGATAACTAATTCCTCACAGCGTGCTGGCAGTTTAAGAACGGGTCAGAACCCTGTGAAATTCTAGGTGCCTGAGCAGAAGAAAAGCACAACCACCATCCAGCACCTTAACGGGGAAAGCGGAGCCCCAACGCGCGTCTCTCCCTCAGAAACATCTAGGGCCTGCTCTGCGCAGCTGTTGTACCTGTAAACCCACCTTGCTTAGAGACGTGCTTATACCCTGAGGCGGGGACCCGCAGGCTCACCGCGCAGGGCGATGAGGAGCCCGCTCCCTTGAGGGAAGGAGTCGCGCCGGGTAAGGGCGGCGCCGCATTGACGCGACCTTGGCAAGAGCCTGCGTGCGCCGCCCGGCACTGGGGCGCGGAGCCAGTCGGCGGACGCCGCTGACTCAGCCACTCCCAGCCCGGCAGAGGGCGGGGCGGCGGCGGCGGCGGCGGCGGCAGCAGCAGCAGCAACCGCGGCGTCACGGCAGACGTCACTCAACGCCCTCTCTCCTAGGTCTGCCCCCCCCATGCACGTAGAGTGACGCCTCCGTTGAGCAATGAGAAGGCGGCGGAGGGGGCCGGATTTCCGGGGCGGGGCAGGGTCGTGGCGGTGCTGAGGAAGGGGGAGGGGCTCAGTGTTGGGTGCACGGTAGGGTTTGTGGGCGCGTCGGCCCGTCGAGACCCAGCCGTCGCCATGCCCGGGATTGACAAGCTGCCCATTGAGGAGACGTTGGAGGACAGTCCTCAGGTGAGAGGAAAGGGGCGCGCTCGGGCCGGGCCCGGGGGTTCCGCGCGGGGACGGGGCTGCCGCAGGTGGGAGCCAGGGCCCAGGGGCTCTGCGCCCGGGTGGTAGCCCCAGGTAGTGGCCCGCGGGCGCTGGAGCTCGAGGGGATGTCGAGAGACAGGTTAGGTGGCTGGATGCGGTGAAGGGGCAGGAAGCCGAGGTGTCCGGGGCGAGCTCCCAGGGGCCTGTGGACCGACCCCTGGCATGGGCTACAGGAGCGCCCCGCCGGGTCCGCTTGTATTTTCAGACTTGCTCTTGCTGGGGGTGGGTGTCTCTGATGCTGTGAGCCGCAGCAGTGTCAAGCCATAAATAGACTCCGAGCTTCTCCCGCAACTTTGCCATCGTGTAGATGTGTGTAAGCTGGGGGGAGGGAGGAAGTCACCACTGAATGCATCCGATGAAGTGAGCTGTAGCTCACGGAAGCTTATGCTCAAATAAATGTGTTAGTCTCTCAGGTGCCACAAGTACTCCTTTTCTTTTTGGCGAATACAGATTAACATGGCTGCTCCTCTGAAACCTGTCAATGTGTGTCAGTTTCCCCCCCTCACGTCATCCCTACCTTGCAGGTGTGCTCCGAGGAGCGAAGAGTTAGATCATATTAAAGGCCGTGTTGTTAGTTAAACAGCATTGCAGCTGTGTGATGCTTAATGTGAGTGTCTCTTATTCCTAGGAGATTAATCTTAAAATACAGGCCATTTTATTTTGAAGTATTCCTCGTTCACATTGTCAGTTTGAGAAAAGTTTTTGTTAATCTGAATCCTGTGGCTATGTTTGAGCCAAAACTTTTACATTGAAGACAAAAAAAAATTAGGTTAGCTTGGCTTCATGCAGTGTTTCTGAAAGCTGTTCCCAGACTGGCAATACAGCTTTTTAATTACTCTAATTTCTTCACTTAGTTTTTGCTATTTAGTTAATCAGTCCCTGCTTGATATTAAGAAGGCAGGATATCCATAAATGCTGCCAGCTGTCCAGAGTTAACCAGATCGTGTTTTGTAATCTACCTCTTGACATTGTGAATAATATAACACTAATGTATATTATTTCATGCTAAGCGAACATTGCTCTCATGACATTGACTATCTGATGTATTAGTAAAAAGAAAAAGGAGTACTTGTGGTACCTTCGAGACTAACAAATTTATTTGAGCATAAACTTTCTTGAGCTACAGCTCAATTCATTGGATGCATGCAGTGGAAAATACTGTATTTTCTTTTTGTGGATACAGACTAACATGGCTGCTACTCTGATGTATTAGTGTAACTGAGGATGATTTGTAATTTAACAGTGTGCACGTGTTGCTATTTCTGAGCTTAATTTAAGATTTTTAGCAAGGTGGTGAGTCTTATGTAGTGTTATGTACAATGGAAACTTATTAAACATGACTAATATTTGAAAACACGTAACTAAAATAAAATGGATAGAGGAAGTTTTTAAAATGTGAAGGGAAAAACCATAAAGGATTTGACTACCCTACATTTTGAAATCATCATACCATATTGCTACATATTAGCAGTATTGATCTAGAAATAAGTGCAGAAGAAGGGAGTGGGCTAGAAAGCAGAGAAGTTTCCAGAGGAACTTTGACCCCTAGATCATCACTTAAGTTTTAAAATGTTGTTACTCAGGGGAGCTGAGGAAGGAAAAATAAACTCCAAGAACAATCCTGTGTTTAATATTTTAAATACTGAAATAAAGAATTTTAATCAAAGTGCTTCAAATATTTTTAGAATGGTATGCATGATGAAACTAGTCAAATGAATGTAGTATTACTTTATATACTGCTTTCTATCCAAAGACACAAAAATGCTCTAATAATAATTTACAGAATCTATTAGGATCAGTTCACTCACCATCGAAATATAGCTATCTCCGGCAACAGTTGTTTGAATATACGACTACTGAATATTTTAGGGTGAAAAGAAAAAATACCTTATTCACTTGAAATTGTAGAGGAATTCAGGTAGGCAAAATATAATTACCCATTTGGGATTTGTTCAGGAAGCCAGGCCTTAAGCCACTGCTCTTGTGAAAAGCCCCACATGTTGTTTAATGACCAAGTGTTCAAGCTCCGAGGTTTAAGTCCTCTCTGAAAGATTGACCCTTCAAAAGATTACTATCTCTCATCCTAAAAAAAATATTGACCTGTTCCATCACTGTGAAGCCTTTTCTTTCATATCAGTTTTTTTTAAAACTGAGTTTAACAATGAATCTCTGCTCTCCACACAGACTATTCAGAACTAGAGACTTTTTACTCAAGATATCAAATGCAAGATAATATAGCATCCAGAGTAAACAGTTTTTGCCCTCTTCTGTTAAATATACTTTTCCACTAATCTTAAGGAAAGAAAGTTGCTGTTGGAAATACTCACTGTATGTAAGGATGGCTTGTTAACTTAGACACCAATTCAAAATACAGTTAATTTATTTTAATTCGTTTACAGTCTTTCAGACATGTTGATTCTCTAGAAAGTCCTTCAGTAGAGGTTTTGTGGCAGGCTTTAGCTAGTCTAGTCTATTTTGAGTTAGAGAGAGATCATTACTTGCTATTGAGCCTGCACTTTTTACCTGCTAGATTTGCCTATATGCTTTCATATGGCACAGGTCTCAATTTTTTGATTTTTTTAAGGGTAAAGTTGTGTCTACTTAAAACATAATTAGTTTGGGTAGAAAATGCTGGCTGAACCAAAACATACTAGAGACCAAGTAATTTTATTCCCTACATTCTTCCATGCTCTGTCCTGAATCCTACTTCTGACCATCCTTAAGTAAATAAAAACTACTATGGTCTCATTTTACAGTCTGGTTCCATTATTTCAGAAGTACACAGCAGTACAAGGCCACAAAGTGGAACAGTTTGTTTTACTGGATCACACTGTACCATGTGGTATCTCGTTCTTCAGAGGGATCGGGGAGAGGGAGTAAGACACGTAGTGTAATATACATAGACCATGAATTGTCAATCAGAATGTCACGACCAGTCCATGTCTTTATGACTAGATGGATCCTGAAACTTTTCTGGTGTTACATAGGTCATGGTATACTGACCTAGACAGTTGTGCAGTGCTGGAGTTAGGCAGGGAAATGCCTTCTTGAGCCATATGTGAGGGCAGTTTACAAATCTGAAGCATAAGATTTGTTTGCCCTAACTTTAGCTTGTAGTACTGCAAATTCTATTAAGTCTTAAAGCTATCAATGTTTTTTAATGCGGAAAAAGCTACCTTTTGTCTCTGGAATGTCAAACTTTAAACACTTGGTGTTGGCTTTAGACTATCTTAAAAGGAAGATAGAGATAAGATTGTCAAAAAGCACAATCAATTTTTTATGCAGTTTAGCAAAACTGTGCGACATGTAATATTTAAAGTTCAATTAGTCATATCCATTAGTTCATTACTGCAAGATCCTGCACAAGCTGAAGACCAGCTTTTGAAATCTGTTGTGCTGTAGGATAGCCAAAAACCATGGTGATGGACTACAAAAGGACTTCTACATTAGCAGTAGTATTTTAAGACATGTACCATGAAATTAAAAAAAAAAAAATCTAGCATCCTGTAAATCACGCTCACTAGACAGTTTTATTTTTTTGACACCAGATGATGTTTACCATTTACTGTATTCTGGTAGCTTCTACAATGTGGTAAGCATATCCTATGTATACAGGAAGACAAAGTTTTTGTGCCAGAGAGCAATATCAATTAGATTTTTTGATGGAAGCTTAAGTTTAAACCAAGCTCCCTCTCCAAAGTAACTGAGCTTCAGCTTTTTAGACTTCTAAGCAACAGGCCTATGTTTTATCATACTCTGTTTCTGAGTGGATATGTTCAAGGTAACACACACATCACAAATAGAAATCCAATTAATGAATGTAATAATGTTTAACTTTAAATAAACATACTTCAGTGCAACTTAGTTGCTACATATATTTTCACTTCCTTGAATATTTGAATCCTGCATCACAGGGTTTTAGATTGCAACAACAGTCATGTTAATAGGAAATACCATTATTTTGAAATAAAATAATACCCCTACATTTAGTGGTAAATTCTGCCCCCCCCCCCAAAAAAAAAAATTAGTATTTCCTTTCCTTTTAAAACTGTCAGCTGCTACTGTTAGTATTCCCTTTTAAGGGTATTGAGTCTGCCATTCTGCACTTAGGGTTTCTGTCTTATGGTTTCCCTTTTCTCCATTAGAAAACATTAAAGGTTTCATAAGTATAAGGCTGTCAGGATCAGCAGGTTAACTTGATAACTTCAGATTTTACACATCCTCTGCTTATTCGAGAAGTTAGAAACAGGATAAATTATGAAAAAAGTTACACACTATGAATGATGCTCTTCTAATCAGGCTTGTAGTTCTACTATGCAGATAGCCAAGTGGATGTTTCAGGTTAAATAGAAGAATGATGTGGAAGCTATTTCCTTATTTCTTAGTCATTTGGGGTATGTTATTAAAGAATTTGGGTATCTGACAATAGCATTTCTGTAACAAACATACATACTGTAGTTTCTTTGCACATCTCCATAATACATTTTAGGATAATTTCTTCCACTGTAGAATGAGAGAGTACACGCTTCTGTATTATGAGCTAGATTATATTAAAGTAGTTAAGCCAAAAACCTACACTCTAGAAATGGAATATGTAATAGAAGTGTAAGTAGTTCACTGATAAGATCAGTAAAATGCCCTATTTACACAAACGTTCTTGAACCTATCAAGTGTCACTGAATTGCCTTGTTAGCAAAAGTCTGATAAGGAGAAACACAGAAAAAAAAATTCTGCTTTGCAAGAAACCATCTTTGCTGAGACTTGTTTCTTAGCTCTCAATTTAAGTGAGCTTTACGAACGTTTCCTGTCTGCTAAGGAGATGTTTCATAAAGTATTCTGGTGTATAAAGATTATTCAGCTATGCAGTTGCCCTTTAAGATGCAACAAAATTATATTCCAGAATTTAAACTTTCATCAGTAATTAAGTAGATTTGGAGGTTCAGTTGGATTTTAGCTGAAGACTTTCCCCAAACTATAGTAATCTTGTGCAGCCACTGATGGTAAAATCAAGGGGTGGCTAGAATGTGGAAGGCATTGCTTGTGTATTGCAATATGTAGGCATTTGAAAGCACCTTATTGTAAAGTCATCTTATGTCCATGAAGAAGGTCTGATACAGCCCCAAATGGAGTCAAACTCAATTCTTTGCTCTTCCCCATGTGGGATTTTGGCCTTTTGGAATAAATAGGCCTGAAGCTAGTGGACATACCACTATCTGCCTTTTGCTGGAGGAAATTCATTGCCACTCCAGTGCAAACAAGTTATCAGCTATCTCATTTTCTTGTAATTTAAGCATTTGCTGTAGGTGTTATTTTCAGCTGTTTATGATAAGCCTGTTTGTTTTGATTATGATAACATGCTTTTGGTGCCTGTGGGATGTATTTATTTTAAAATTCTTTTAGAAAAAGATGTAGCAAAGCTTAACATACATGGGCATAATGGGATTTTAATATGGCATACCTTCCCAGATGTGGAGACATGGTCTTTCATAGTTTTCCTTTTGGCAACCCAGTGATTTGGTGTCTATTAGAGTTTAGCTTTCCAGCCGCACCCGCGAGTCCTTCCCGTCTCGGGGATCAACAAAAACAGTTCTTCTTCACTACCCCAGTCCCGGCTCGCCATGCCTTCTTGCTGCCTCTCACCAGATCCTCAGGTGCAATAGACCTTCTCCCTTTTTGGCAAGATAGTCAGGCTGTCCATTCTGGTGGTAATGCTACTGAAAAGCTTAGGGCACGTATGCACCATTTGCTCCAGGTGGTGCGCTCAGGTTCTCTCTCTACTTGGGGTTTTGGTCTAGGGATCCCTTCGTAAGCAGTGACTGACCACAGCTCCAATCCATTGTCACTTCATAGAATGCTTGTTTCACTTCCCATTGTCTCTCTCTTACCCAGGTTTCTATAGGTCTTTCTCTCTTGGCCCTAGATTTGGGAGAGCCTGCCCCCAAATTCTTCCTGATAGAGTTCAAGCTTATTATATTCTGTGGCCCTGCACCTCACATAACTGTCATCTGACTCTAGAATCTCAGTCCTGTCATCTGGGAGATGGGCTAACCAGGCACATACGAGACTGAGCCCAATTCCCTTAAAGGGGACTGCTCACTCTGATATATCTACTTCTATCAAGTGAGAAACATATAAAGACACTTAAAGTAATTTGAAACTTTTGTAAACTTTAGAAAAATGGGTTTCTAAATTATGACTAATATGTTTTCTTAAACCCTATTTTTACTAGTTTTGATGTCTGTCTTTCTGCTGTCACTTGGAAAAGGAAATCTGTTTTACTGTCTAATTCATTAAATAAATCATATTTAATGTCTTTGAAATATCATGACATTCTTTGCTAAGTTGATCTTTAAAAGAGTAATCTGTAGCTCACGAAAGCTTATGCTCAAATAAATTTGTTAGTCTGTAAGGTGCCACAAGTACTCCTTTTCTTTTTGCGAATACAGACTAACACGGCTGCTACTCTGAAACAAATTCATTGTGTGTTCTATTTTTGACAGACACGTTCTTTGCTGGGTGTATTTGAAGAAGATGCTGCAGCAATTTCCAGTTACATCAACCAGTTGTATCAAGCCATGCGCCGAATTTATGATGCACAGGTTAAAATTATAGCTGTTCCTCTATGCATTTAGAAAGCTTATAAAAACATTTTAACTACTTATTTTAACATGGGTAAACTGTATTTTTTTAAACTGTAGGTTAAAAATTAGAGATGAAAACTGGAAAATATCGTGTTTGCCAAGGTCTGCTGGTTTTGAAACAAGATGTGTCAGTTGGAAGAGTTGTGTTCTTTGTATTTAACACACCTTTAGAAGTCTAATTGATTTTTTTCTGAATAATTGCCATTGTGGCTGTAATATTAGTTTATAAATACATTTGGACAGTTTCTTGTTGTCATCCCTTAATCTTGTTAACATTAGTTCATGTAGCTTGTATTTTGCCTTATTTTGTTTCCATCTTCACTTGAATGTGATAGTGGTGCGTTTGTGTTGGGGGGGGTGGTACTTTTCATGACCTACCTGTTTGTTATCTGCATGTTGCTTCATTGTGTTACCTTCCTTTTTTTGCTGTTTATTTCTGTATTGCCTGCTGTTCCCGTGTATGAAACTGCTTGTGCAGATCTTTCCTTAGATCCTGTCTACACAGTTATTTTAAGAAGTTTGTAACCAGTTAATGGAATGGTTTGTTCTAACAATTTTCATCCCCACATGTAGTTACTCAGTAACTAAGGTGGCTGATGTGAACTAAATATTGTGTTGCATTTAAATTTGCAATTGTCTTGCAATTTGCAGACAAGTCCCAGTTTTCATGGGTCTGATAACTCTACAGTGTGCATGATATGTGTTGTTGCATTGACTTTCAGAAATACTCCTCATCTGCCACTCCCATTAATTAATTTCAGTGGGAGTTGTGGGTCTCAGCTCCTCTGAAAAATCTGGCTCTGTGTTTCGAGATGATTCCCATTTTAACTTTTTGTTCTGTATTTCTATGTTTCCTCTTCATAAATGTAATGCTCACAGTATATATTCATTGGAAAGAAAATAGGATTAAACTGTTTCCCTTTTTTTTAAAAAAAAAAAAACAGAATGAATTAAGTGCAGCAACTCATCTAACTTCAAAACTTCTAAAAGAGTATGAGAAGCAGGTACAGTATAAATCAGTTTCCCTTTGAAATAGTTCAGAATACATGCTTTTGTACATTAAAAAAGGTACAATTTTTTTTTCTTCCCACACAGCAAAGTGCAAAACTCCACAGGTCTGATCCAGACAAAATGAACCCTTGCAGCTGCTGGATCACAAGAAATTCACCAGCTATAGGGGTTGCTTTCTATTCTGTGTTGAAGATACCCAATCCATAGAACCTGCAGAATGCTAAACTAGACTTGCTGTGATTTTTTTTTTCACGGGGAAGCATCTTTAGGCTCAGCTCAGGTCCACCACCATGAATATTAGGAAGGGGAACCTCTTTGGCTGATGGTCAGTCATCTAGAGACGTTTTAAAGGGACTGTAGCCCAAAAGCAGTGAGCCTTGCTAGATGGCAGCTTTAATTCTAGTAGTCATAAGAAGAGATTGTGTGGCCTGAAGATGTACCATGCCCCAGCAACCCAACAAGCAAGGAGGAATGGAGCCTGTACCCAGCCACAAAAATCTCCAGTGATTGGGAAGAGAAATCCTCATCCCCAAATTAGCAAATTTTATAAATAATGAAGCCCATAATTTGCTTCCCCACTGAAAGAAGAGTTATATTTCACATGCACAGTAATGCCAGTAAGGGAAAAGTGAGGAAATAGAGGGCTCTGGAGTGCAATTGGTTATTTTTGAATGGCCTCTGTGGGCAGCCACCCTACCTTGGGGCTGCAGCTCATGGGGTGGGGCAGGCTACTGGAGACTAGGCCTTCGTACTCTACCAGCTTCCAACCCAGGGCCTTGGCAGACTGGTTTGGCTTCGCTTACCTCGTGGTGCCTTGCATCAGATTCAAGTCAGGAAGTGACCCAAGAAAATTATCTTCTTATGCATCCTATCCAGCCACCATCTACTCTTGCAGAGCACCATTTTCTGGGCTGCTAGCCCTGGTCACAGTCTCCAAGTGCTGTGGTTCCCCAGTTCCCAGGCTTGGTTTTGGCACATCTCATGTCTTTCCCTGGAGCTCTCAGGGCACACCCTTCCCTCTGGCCCACCAGCCTCTGGCTGCCTTTTAAACCCCGCCTCCAAACCAAGCACGCCCCACAGGGGTGGAGAGGCGGGGCTTCCTCCTGTCCAATGAGGGGTTTATACATCCTGTCATAGTCCTGTAAATTAGAAGTAGTCAGCCCTTGCACTCTGTCCTTCCATCTTCTGTGGAATGCTGCAGTGGGAAGATCATTTATATGAACTTCATTCTTTTTCCTCCATTTTTTCCTCACCCCAGTTGAGATTCCAAGTTGTTGCATAATTTACTGGTGTGAAGCTGGGAATTTTAGTTTCAAACCTTCCCCTAGATGGAGTCAGCATCATAACTTTCACAGCTTGTTCTTGTCAAGTCAGTTATAATGTTTAATCAAGTCCCTAGGTGTTCCAGAATGTTGGGAATCATTAAGAAAGGGATAGATAATAAGACAAGAAATATCATATTGCCTCTATATAAATCCATGGTATGCCCATATCTTGAATACAGTATGCAGATGTGGTTGCCCCATCTCAAAAAAAGATACAGAAAATGATTAGGATATGGGACAGCTTCCATATGAGGAAAGATTAATAAGACTGGGACTTTTAAGCTTGGAAAAGAGATGACTAAGGGGGATATGATTGAGGTCTATAAAATGACGGGTGTGAAGAAAGTAGTATTTATTCCTTTTCATAATACAATAACTAGGGGTCATCAAATGAAATTAATAGGCAGCAGGTTTAAAACAAAGTATTTCTTCACACAATGTACAGTCAACCTGTGGAACTCCTTGCCAGAGGATATTGTAAAGGCCAAGACTATAACAGGGTTCAAAAAAGAACTAGATGAATTCATGGAGGATAGGTCCCTCAATGGCTATTAGCCAAGATGGGCAGGGATGGTTTGCCTCTGATTGCCAAGGATCTGGGTGTTGGTGGCAGGGGATGGATCACTTGGTGACTGCCTGTTCTGTTCATTCTCTCTGGTGCATCTGGCATTGGCTGCTGTCAGAAGACAGGCTACTGGGCTAGAGGGACCTTTGTCTGATGTAGTAAGACTGTTCTTATGATCTCCCACTACTGCTCTGTAATAATAGTACAAGTCATGACAGTATTACTATTCGTTGATTATACAGATTAGTCTTTTGAAAATGTGATATTTGTAGAGGTTTTTTGTTTGCAATGTTAATTTAAATTAGTTAGTTTTTCTTGTTAAAAGAGACTAAATGTGGAATTTTACATTTCAAATCCACATATTACAGTCCATAAATATGAATGCTACTAACAATGTCGTTGTGTAATTAAAATTGCAGCAAGAAATTATCTTTAAGTCCTATTTTAATTTATTTTTAAAGTAGCTGTAATGTCTGTGTGGAATTTTTTTCAATATTACTATTTAAAAACCAACAAATTTGGAATTATAAAAAATCACTAATTAGAAATGTAGTGAATTTTGGTTATTTTGGTTTATCACCAATGGCTTTGTTAGAAAATCAAAACTCTCAAGGCAGCCCTTAAAATTAAGGAGACAAGGTGGATGAGGTAATACCTTGTATTGAATCAACTTCTATTGGTGAGAGAGACAAGCTTTCGAGCCACACAGTGCTCTTCTTCGGGTCTGGGATGGGAACTCCCAACATCACAGCAAAATGCAAGGTGGAACATTTTGCAGTGATCCTGGGCATTCCCTTCCCAGATGTGAAAAAGAGCTGTGTGGCTCGAAAGCTTCTCTCTCTCTCACCAATAGAAGTTGGTCCAATACAAGATATTACCTCATCCACCTTGTCTCACTAATATCCTGGGACCAACATAGCTACAACTACACTGTATACTTAAAATTAGGATCAGTTAATTTTGCAGTATCTTGTTATAAGGAAACGGTAGCTATATACCACGATAGTTTTTATTGCAACATAGATAACGTTAAGATTCTGTCATAAACATTTTTAGTAACAATCAAGGACAGGTTGTGGGCAATAAACAAAAATTTCTGGAAGCCTTCAACCTGTCTCCGACTTTTACTAAAAAATACCCTTACATGGGAGGGACAACAGACAGAGCACTCCCAGGGCTTGCAGCTGCTCCAGCCTGCTGCCGCTCCTGCGGCAGGTGCTGAGCCCAGCTGCTGCAGCCCCACGGAGGACTGACCCAACCCCTGGCTGCTGCTCCAGCAGGCCGCCTTGCCCCAGAAGAAGTCAGAGATCCTGGGACGTCACAGAACATGTGACTGCCGGGACAGAATGGTATCCTGAAACATAGTATAACCAAGTATAACTCATGCTTCTATGAAGTTTGTCATGATAATTACAAAAAGAAAAGGAGTACCCGTGGCACCTTAGAGACTAACAAATTTATTAGAGCATAAACTTTCGTGAGCTACAGCTCACTTCATCGGATGCATCCGATGAAGTGAGCTGTAGCTCACGAAAGTTTATGCTCTAATAAATTTGTTAGTCTCTAAGGTGCCACGGGTACTCCTTTTCTTTTTGCGAATACAGACTAACACGGCTGCTACTCTGAAACATGATAATTACAGTAAATATAAATTCCATGCCTGTAAATTTTGATATGCTCAATAATAAGCTGTCTGGCATAATTTGTAATTAACATTGTTTAATTACATGCTTATCAGATAAATATCTAAAATGTGTACTAAATTTTCCCATTTTAATAATTGTAGCATATCTGCTCAGTGCTTTGCATTAAATATAACTAAAACAAAATCTCTATCAAAAAGTCTGCTATCTTCAAAGTTGCTTTTCCTCAATAAAACCTGAAAATAATAAAGTATTGACACAAGGACGACATGACTTTCAATATTGAATAAAATGAGAGACATTTTAGAGATGGCATGGGAATGATATTCAGACTTGCTAGATCCTGCAGGTATGTAAATTTCCTCATTTCAGTTAGGTTTTAGTTACAGCTTTGATGGTCTTTCAATGGATATAAGGTATAAATCTCTGTCTTGCTGTCCTTACTGAGGCAAAACTCATTGTGTATATATAATTACTAAGAATTAAGTATCAGAATTCAATAGAATTGAGCCCTGTATTTTATTTTTTAGTTTACTTTTCTATTACGAATGAAGGCCAGGTTTGTTGTTCTTAGACTTTCTGATAGTTTAGAAAATTGCTGACACCACTGTGAAGAAGAGAAATGCTTAAAATGCACCACAAAACAACCTAAAACAAAATTAACATTTTAAAATTTGAGGATTCACATGCATTTTCTAATCAAAGATAATAAAGGGTGGAAAATAGTATTGCCAACCTCATATATTCAAAAATGGTGAGGGAGGGAAGAGAATCATCCTACAAAAAAACATGATTAGTTTAAAGTATGACATTTTCAGCAATAAATTTGGGATTTTTTTATTTGGATTTTGAACCTTCAGGATCCTACTATCAAGCTTTTCTCCATAATCATGAAGGCTAGAAGTTTGCTTTACTTAAGACATTTTTTTTAATCACATGATTGGGAGATCTGGGGGTTTAAGGAAAACACCAAATCTAAAATTGAGAGGGTTGACAAAACTGGAATAATAATGTCATTCTCCAGAGAAGTCAAGCTTGAATATTTCCCAATACTAGAACTAATCTGACAGAGATTTTTAAAAGAGGTAACTATTTATGTAGTTGTCATAAATATTCTTTGTTAACACGAAAGCTACTCTGCAAAATGTCCTATGAAGTAATTACAGTTACTGACTTTAAACATGGGTATTTTAAGTTCCTATATTTTTCCTTTCAAAATAATTAAACAACCAGTATGTTATTAGGTTAAGACAGCTTTCTTCTGTCATCCACAAAGATGTGTCAACATTTTCTTTTTTCTTTTTATAGCGTTTTCCATTAGGGGGCGATGATGAAGTTATGAGCTCTACCCTACAACAGTTTGCAAAAGTGATAGATGAGGCAAGTGTTGAATGTGTTTGGCTTACCTTTAACCTTTTCTTAGTCATCTATAGACTTCTCAACTGACTATCATTCTTGGCTTTTTTTTTTTTTTTTTTTTTTTTTTTTAAAAGAATGAGCATTCAGAAATAGCTTTTATTCATGATGGTAACACTTTAATGACTTGCCCTCCACACAGTATAAAATTGTGTGGCCTGAAGATAGAGAATCAATTTAGCGAAGTAAGATTACATTGTTTCTAAACAATGTACTTTTTATGTCCTGTAACTTTATGTAGGTATCTGCCATAAAAATTGTTACATTACAGAACTAGAAGGTAACAGATTTAAAGTATAAGTATTAATTGTAGACATAAATTGATTCCACTTGCTTCAATATCTGTTCACACCAAAGTGAATAAACGCTTTAATTTCAAGGGCAATTTCAAATATACACTATCATTTATAATTAACGTTGAGGTAGCGCTCCAAAACTGCAGTTAAAATAGTGGACCCATTGTACTATACATTTGAAGATGCCATTCTTGGTCAAACCAGTGCAGACCAATTTAAGACATGATGAAGCAAGTGAATGTAAAAACATAATAGGAAGGAAATTGGAAGGGATAGGGAAGAAAAGGGTAACAGTAATTTTACACACTTAATATGAGGTTTGTGCATTGATAGTTCCATAACTTACTTCTCTATATTTAAAAAGCTTTTATTAGGAACTCTTATTGGCTCTCTATCCAGCCATGATCATTTGGCTATTTTTGGGCATCACAACAACAATGGATCTTGAGGAGGGATTTGAAGGAGGACAAGGCAGTTGAGACTTTACACATTCGTTTGGCGAAGATGCTCCATGCTCCATAAAGAGTAGCATGGCAGTAACTGTAATGGTGCTTGAGGGGTTAAGTGACAATCAAGGTTGGCATAGTTGTCATGATGGAAAAGTGGCTTGATAAGGTAGAAGAGCAGAAAGTAGGTAGGGTCATAATTGTGAGGTATTAAAGGCGTGAACAAGAAGCTTCACTTGGATGCAGTGTAAATGGCAGACAGTGGAGGGATTCAAAGAGGGACGATACGGTGAGAATCACATGGACAGGCCTTTATTGGACTAGAGAAGGGTGTAGGTTACAGTATTAAATGTTGGAGATGATGAGATGTTGATGAGAATTTTAGCTATGTGGACAAAGAGAAAATGTTATTGAAGAAGAAGCCATGAAATTTGGACATGGCCTGGGTGTTAGGACCAAAAAAGGGAGGAGTCAAAGGTTACCCACCCCAAAGATTATAGGCCAGGGCTGTAGAGAAGATGGTGGTGTCGTCAACACTGACAGAAAATGGGGGGGATGGGAAGGACTTGGGAGGGAGGAGTAAGGAATTCTCTTTTAGCCACATTAAGTTTACGTTGATGGAGAGAGAGAGAGAGGCTGTGATGTGGGATTGCATGATGGAAAACAGATCAAAATTGGAGAGGTAGATTTGGGACTCATTAGCATAAAGATAGATAAAGATTAGATTTAGCTAAAGATTCAGTTGCTATCAGATAACTGAGAGAGTGAAAATATATAAAGGGAGAAGAAGAATGGGCCAAGAACAGAGCTCTGTAGAACTCCCACAGAAAGTTGTTGATGAGATGAGTAAATGCTGAAGAAGTCAGGGAGAAGGGAGAACCATGAGAGGATGGAGTCCTGAAAACTTCAGCTGGACAAGAATTTTTCTGATTTATCAGGGTGTAACCCAAGGTGCCTAGAGTATCCCACACTGGAAATGCCAACGACAGGCAGGCTGCAAAAAAGAGAGATGATGTCCCCAAAACTGGTCGTTAACACTGTAGTTAGATTCACCAGCCAGTCACAAACTCTGCTCTTGATCCACTACACTGGTTATCAAGAAGCTGAAAGAAAAGAAATCACATAACCCCCTTTATTGCATTCCAGACTCTGGCTCTGAATCAGCAAATAGATCCAGTAAAGTGAGAAGTTACTTAAAACTCTGTTTACTCTACAAAATGTTCTTCTGATCCCCAAAGGGCCGGCCGCACTACCAGATCAATACTAATTTGGATCTTACCCAAAACATCATGTTGCCAGCCAATCCTTTAGCATCTAAAACCAAAGGTTTATTAAAAAGAAAAGAATGAGAAGAGAGTTGTTAAATGATCAAAGCGATCAGATACACACACACATGACTTCAGAGTCCATATATCAGGTCCTTAGCAGCATGGGTGAGTTTGCTTGCTTGTAAAATCCCTCTCTAACACATCCAAAACTTGGATGGGTTTATCAGTCCTTTGTTCAAAGCTTCAGTTTGTAGAGAAGTTACTCCAGAGGTGAGAAGCAGGGGTGAAGATAAAATGGAGATGATGTAGTTGCCTTTTTATCTCCTTTGCCATGTAGCTTGTACATCCTTTGCCCCAAACACAAGCTCACAGCACATGGGCATGGAAAACCAGTGTTGCCAAATCCACATAGCAGGAAGTCACCAGACAAACCCTGAAAAGTCACTAGCTATAGCTGTTTAAGCACTCAAAAGGAGTTAAAAATGTCACTGAACAAAATTTCCAGAGAATTCAACAGAGAATTTTATATATATATACACACGCCCAAATGTAGTCACAAAATCATTCACAAGCAGCTCAATAGTGCTAATAAAATCCATTCCATGCTCTTCGTACTATATTCTGTTGCACAGCAGAAGCAACTACAAAAGTACACTGTCATCATCAGGAGGGCGCCCTCTGCTCATTAGGAAGGAAACTGTAGCCGTCTGCTCATTGGGAAGTGCGCTCTGTACACTGCAGCCCAGGTTGGCTGGGGTTGGTTAATTTCAGCTGAGCTTCCCTTTCTTGCCAGCCTGAATTTGAGCTGACAGTTAGTGAAAGGTAAAGCCCAGAACCGGAGGGAAGAGGACATTCACCTGACCTGAGCTTGGCACAGGGAGCCGAGAAAGTAGATTTAAAAACAAAAATCTGCTAGCCGGACCACTTCCCCCTGTTTCCAGGGTTTCATTTCTGAAAACAGCTGGGCAGCTAACCCGAGGCCAAGCCAGGGGAAGGAGTTAAAGGGGAACTGAAATCAAGCCAGCTCTACCTTTGATCTTGTAGTAAGGGCTTCATTCAGAGAGGCACAGTGCCCCCCCACCCCATTGGGGCACATGGCCCTGTCTCATCTCGCCTCGCCTTCCCAGCTCTTGTCACCGGCTCAACTGCCTTCTCCCGCCCTGCCCACTTCATTAGCCATCTTTCACTGCATCACAGAGTGTGCTACCTACTGTGGAGTGGCGAGAAAGGACACATCTGGGTAAAAACAAGCCCTGGCTAATGTGTTGCTCTCTCCAAAATGCACCTGGTTTTAGCAAAGTATTTAATTAGCCGCCACAAACTTCTTTTTCTCACCTGCAGATTATAGTGATCTCAGCCCAAGAAACAGTGGAATGTGATTCCTTCTGAGGACATGGTCAATTGAGATGTAATTACATTGACTTGGTATGCAATAGAATGTAGTAAGAAGAGCATGGAATGGATTTTATTAACATTATTGAGCTGCTTTTGAATGATTTTGTGACTATAGATATTGGTACCTTCTTTCTCTGAATGTCATTATTATTGGTAGTGAAAGTCACTAGATTTGTCACTGGTCACTTTGACACTTATTTTCTCACGAGGGAAACGAAAAAGTCACTAAATCTAGTGACAAAGTCCTAAGTTGGCAACACTGGGAAAAGCTCTTGGAGTCCCCTGTCCACAGGCATGTCCCTTCAGGTCCTGCTGACTCATAGGCTTAGTCCCTGGCTTCTCTCAATGGGTTCATTGTACAGCTGATTGCCTTTGATAGGCCATAGAGCAGGCTGGATAATGCTGATGCCAATCTGTCTGGGTATCACCCAGACACACAGCACAAGTTTGAGATATAAGTATACCACACATTCATAACTCAAAGATGATACATACATATAAACAAGATTATCTTATTTAGCAAATCATAACTTTTCCACTGTTACCTTACATGGCATATCTTGTGTAAGATTCATTGCAAGTTTGTAATAATTGGTATCAATAATATTATAAATGGTTCCCTATATTCCATACAGCATCTCACATGGTTTTGTTGGAAGATGCAGATTCATCAGACCCAAAATGTTTTGCAGAAACTTGTGGTTCAGTCCTCCAATGAACAACAGGCAAGTTTCTGATAAAACCAAGCTTAATTGCCTCGCAGTTTTCCTGAAAGGCTGCTGGGGAATCTGGACTTCCAGGGTCTAGGGCAGCCCCAATAGGCAGGCTGCCTTGGGGCTGGAGACCCCAGTGTCCATGGCTCTGGGCAGCCTTGACATGCAGCTAGTCCCAGGGTTTCTAGGCTTTCTGCTATAGAGATGGAAGCACCCGTTTCCAAAGCCCTCAAGTCAGCTACAGCTCTGGCTGCCAGGGCATCTAAGCTTTGGGCTCCCTATCAGTCCGCTGCTGACCGGGAGCTCACAGGTCTTGCGAGACATGGCTGAACCAGGAGCCTCAGGGTTGGAGCTTCCAATGTCAGTTTTGTTTCAGTTTGCTTAGTTCTATTCCTAAACAAAAACTAAACGATTCTAAATTTCCCCTGGAACAGAAATTGTGATTTTTTTTTTTTTCAATCCGCTTTATTGAAAACCAAAAGAGGACAAGTTTTCAAGAAAGGTATAATTATCAGCTAAAAAGCTATATGCTTACTCAATTTCCATACATAATTAAGTCTTTTCCAACTGACCTATTTTATTATAACACACATCTGCAGGATCTCAGGGTGCTTTGGCATTCCTCCACATAGATAAAAGACTATATTTTTTATATCTGTCTATCCACAGTGTGTAAACTTAAGTTCTCCTAAAGGAGACCTACAGAAGTTGAATAAAAAAATCCTTCCGTTACTGCAACATGTACTTCATGCTGTTAGCTGCAAGGCTGAGGGGGTCTTAGTTACTTCTTAACACATATATTTAAATTTAAAACTCTGTATTGAATGTCCTTTTTAGCTTGAAGTAGTTTGCAAACATGGCTGAAGCTCAGGAAAGATATTTTAAAGACTTGCTTGTCATCTGTAAGTGAAATTTATACCAAAGCAACTTTGTTCATGGAGGCTATTAAAGCCAAGCGGGACTGCAATTAGTAATATTTTCCAAAAACTATTTACATAGCTGACTATTTGCTCTTTTGTTTTTTTCCCCTTACAGCTCAGTTCTTGTCATGCAGTACTTTCAACTCAACTAGCTGATGCCATGATGTTTCCCATTACTCAATTTAAAGAAAGGGATCTAAAAGGTAGAGTAGTCAAACTGGTTCATATAGTAGTTTTAATCCATAGTTCTTGCTCTACCTAATTACAGGCTACATCACTTAATTTACACTGGAATATACTCCAGTGGTCTCAAACTGGTATATTTTTAATGTAAATCATTGACATTAGAACTACTAAACAGATATTTTAAAAAACTTTGTCCGTGTTTAAAGGAATTAACCCTATGTCATGTCAACAAACATGGTAATTTCTTCTGCAAATAAACGGTTCTGTTCAAGATCTAATTTTTGCAATAGCCTTTCACATAGGTGATCCCAGTAAAAATCAGGTTTCAGTTAAAAGATATAAATAATTTGTAGGTTGTAGCCTATTTCCCAAGGATGTTTGTCCACATCCAATGCCACCATATAAACTTGTAATGACTGGCAGTCTCTATTCGGGGTAGATCAACAGTATAATAGGTCTGGATTTGTAAGGTGGTTTGCCTGACACAGCTGGTGAAATAGTTGGCTTTAGCAAATGCTTACAGTTTGTGAGCACTTTATTTTATATTAAACAAAATAAGATGCACTTCTTTAATAATGTGAAGTGGATAATTTTGGTAGATTTTATTCGCATACTAAATTTACTAGACTATTGAATCCTGGTTTCAAGTATGTAAAATACAGTGAAGTTTTAAAAAAAAAAAAACTAATTAAAATTCCTAACATAAGACATTCCATACTAATAATGTGGACACTACACTGAAGGAAAAACAATGGTTCCGTCATAATCCGGATAACTTTGTGGATTTCAGAAAAGATTATTTTCCTTTTCTGTAGGTGCGATGCCAGGCTGCAGAAGTGATTATGGAACAAAGTAGACAATGTTATTTTTCAGAACAAGGAAGCAATGGTATTTTTCCAGTCAAGTCTAAAATTACTTTTCATAGCCCTCAAGGGTGGCTGTTAACGATGTAGTGGTTATTGAAAATGGCAGCTGAAAATTTGCTCATTACAAAAGTGCATAACCTGCAACTGAGATTGTATTTAACATCTAATGAGACCATGCTCCTCCATTATGTATTCTACAAACACTTCCCGTTTACATCAGTTACCTAGCTGTGGAAGTGCTTGAAGTTCTCATGGACACAGAGATAGAGGCCACTTTTCTTCAATCTTTTTAAAAGAAAACTAAAACACTATCAAATATTCACGTTATAATAATGTTATATTTTCTTCTGATATTGGTCTCTTATTCAAATATAATATTCTTTGCAGAGATATTGACTTTAAAAGAAGTTTTCCAAATTGCCAGCAATGGTAAGTACACCGTAAAAGTTTAATTTTCCTGTGAATGTTTGTATGACAGAATATAACATCAGGAGGTAGGGTGGGGATTTAAAAGGGATTTTCAATGAACATAACTTTCCTAGCTTTCTTTGAAAATCCCAGTCTTGAGTCTCAAAGGTTTATGGAAAACTGGAGTCATAAAATTAGTTTGTTTGGTGGCAAGGTGAGCCTCCATAGCCCTGTCTTGATACTGCTCACCCTGCCTCAGTCCCCTCCACCACCCACTTCCCAGGAAACTCACAGATAGTAATCTCTCTTAGCACCACATGGCAAGGTATTAGTAACAAACTTAGACAATAGTTCTGAATGCTACATAAACAAAAGGATCTTCTGCTTCTCCTGGGCCCAGGTCTCATTTTTTTTCTGCTCTCCTACAAAGCGCTGACTTTCAGGGCTTTTTTTTCCTCTGGGTGTCTCCTATTTTCCAGGGCCAGGCACTGGAGCAGCTTCCCTCCTGTAACCCTCAATCCTTCTTCAACCTATTAACCTGGGGATTATCCTTCTCCAGGGTTTACCAGAAGAGCCAATTGCCCTTTTGCAGCTTTCCACTCCAATTGAGCTCTCTTGCCCTTTGTAGTCATTCAGTGACCCCTTCCTGGCTAGATCTAATAATTGAGCAGGGCTATTTGATTCCTAGATGATCAGGATCAGCTGGGAGAGTAGCTGTTCTGTCACAGGCAAAGCTGGGCCTGACTCCCTTTAAAGGGCCAGTCAGCCTGTGACAACTTACTTACAATACCTTAATGAAAACATAACTGAAAATTAATGCAGTTACTACTAACTGATGGAAACAAAACACTAAATATAGTAAAAATAGAATGAGAGCGTGTTGTTGTTTAGGTCTTAGTTGGTTTATGAATTTCTGTGCTCTATGAAATAGGGATTTGCTTAATTAATGGAAGTTTAGTTCCCTAAAATTGCTATTTCATATTTATTTTTTCTGTGTTGGGTGTGGTAATGTTCGTTTAAAAATGTAGTTGGTGTTTGTTGGAGAGGGGAGAATGCACTATTTAGTCAGTTTCTTTAATGTTAACCCTTTTTGTATATGCTAATGAAGGGTACAAGCTTTAGATGGAATTTATTTTCTCTACAGAATAGAATATGCAAATGATTTTATTAATAAAAGTGCTTCTCCATTTCAGAAACTGTCACTTGACCACTTTGAAGAATAATAGGTATTTAGGGAAAGTTTTCCTGACAGTTCCTGTTTCTAATTTTTGTCAAGATACTTGCATAACTATTTAGAATTTGTCCCCAGCTTAGGTAGCTAGAGTAGCAGAATGATAGTCAAGAGAACAAAAAGTCTTCAAGAGATGTCCCTGTGAGTGCTCCACTCCAGGTGTTGGTGCGTCCCTGTGCCTTAGCTCAGAGATTTTTACAGCAGTACTCATACCGGTCATGCACGCACAGAGCTTGCCTCCCCACTCTGAGTATACCTTAATAGTGTGCGTGCACGACCGGTCTCCTCAGTTCTTACTCTACCATCCCCGTCCAGAGCTCAGCAGACTGGTTAGAGAATTTCTTCTCTTCCTTGTTCAACTTGTTTTCCCTCTTAGTTTAGCTTACCAGTAATAATTAAGTACCCTTCCCTTCTCTTCTCTTTATATTAAAAAAAAAATATAAAAAATTTTGTTCCTGTCAGGGCAGCCGCTTCTGACATGCATGTCTCTCCAGGTTTTAAGTGCTGATCTAACTGTAATGATGCCATCCCTCTTTCAGATGGCCACTCTAAATGTATTAAATGTTTGGGAGGGTCTCACATCCACCAAAAATGTGTCCACTGCAGCAAGTTGAAATCCAGGGCATGCAAAGACAGGGAGCTGCAGCTAAAACTGCTCCTGTTGCAAAAATCTCTTGGACCCGCCTCAGACCCGGGCTCTGACTCTGCTGTACACTGCAGCCCCCCCTGCTTCAAAGAGACAAAAGAAAACTTTAAAAAAAAATCAGTCTCTTACCTGCAAGGGGTATTTGCAGGGACAAGCCTTCTCTGGGGACTGCTTCCCTCTCCGTGCTCCCCCGGCTGAGTACCTTTGATGCGCCGGGCTCCTCCAGCGCTGCGTGAAACCCGGCTGCAGTGGTCACGCTAACTTCCGGTGCCGAGGCTTCAGGCTTTCAGTTGCCTGCCTCTCACACGGCACCGTTCGGCACCACGATGGAAGCAATGCCGATGTATGCTAGCCTGCCTGACCCGCCACAGGCTTCTCTCACTCTCCCGGCACTGTCAGCCTTTGAGCTAGCTGGCAGTGACAGAATGCTTGGGACACCAGTGCAGAGGAATCCCTCTTCACAACAAATTCCTCTCACTCAGCCCTCCCCTCACAGAGGCACTGCGGCACCACAATTCACACACACAAAGGGCCTCCTGATGTCACCTAACTTGCAGTCACCCCTATTTAACACCTACTTCTCTCTAGACCCTCAGGCAAGGTCCACACAGCTTTTCTCCAGTGATGAGGAATCTGGGCTGCAGGGAGAATTTTCACCTTATCAGATCTCCTGTCCACAGACCCCACTCAAGAGAGGCCATAGAAAAGCTGCCTCGTCCTACTGCCCCATGGTGCGTGAACCTTCCCACCACAGTGGCAATATTGGGCTCCTTATACTCAGGACCGCACTCGTTATATCAGTGCAGCCAGGCATGAGACCAGTTGTTCTGCCTGATGAAGGATTGCTTCCTCCTCCTCTGACATCTTTGCACGACTTCTCAAAATTTCAAGACCTGTTTAAAAAAGTTGCCAATGAGCTACAAATTAACCTGGAGGAAGTTCCTGAACAGCAGCATGAGCTAACTGACATCCTGCTGCCCTCATCGTCTTCTAGAATTGCATTACCTGTCAATGCTGCCCTTTTAGAATCTGCCAAGGCCATTAGGCAAACCCTGGCTGCAAGCCTACCTACCTGTAAGAGAGTAGACTGAAAGTACTTTATTCTTCCAAGGGCTCAGAATTCCTTTTTATTCACTCAGGGCCAAACTTGCTGGTTGGTAATAGATGCAGTTAATCGAAAGAACAAACACTAGTTTCCCCGCTCCATCCCTTCCGACAAGGACAGTAAGCGATTAGATCTGCTTGGACGTAAGGTATAAGCTTTTTCTACTTTGCAGTTTTGCATTGCTAATTATACAGCCATTCTAGCAAAGTACGACCACAAAAATTACAATAAATTCATGGACTTTATTGATCACATTCCAGAAGAAAAGAAACCACAATTTACAGCCATAGTTTCAGAGGGACAAATCATCTCCTGCACTACTTTTCAAGCTGCCCTTGATGTGGCCAATACTGTGGCACAGTCCACTGCCGCAGCAGTTGTGATGCGCTGAGGGTCATGGCTCTCCTACTCCTCCTTTCCCAGGGAGGTCCAGAGTACCATTGAGGATCTCCCCTTCGACGATGATAAACTATTCGCCTTCACCACAAATGACGTACTCCACTCTGTGAAGGACTCCAGGGCAACTCTCCGGTCTCTAGGAATTCAAACCCTATGTCAGGGTTCCCTCCCCACCCTGAACTCTAGGGTACAGATGTGGGGCCCTGCATGAAAGACCCCCTAAGCTTATTTCTACCAGTTTAGGTTAAAAACTCCCCAAGGCACAAATTCTCCCTTGTACCTTGGATTAGGCAACTCTGCCACCACCAAGTGATTTAGACAAACTCAGGGAAGGACCACTTGGAGTTCCTACTCCCCCCTAATATTTCCCCAAGTCCCCACGCCCCCTTTCCTGGGGAAGCTTGAGAATAAACAAGATGGAGCACAGACCAACCTTGGTGTTTTTTTAGGACACTTTAAAAAAAAAAAAAAGGGCAAAAAAAACAACCAATCAGATTCTAAAACAGAACTTTATTATAAAGAAAAAGATAAAAGAAGCACCTTGTAAATTAGAATGGAAGATAATCTTACAGGGCAATCAGATTCAAACATAGATGATTTTCCTCTGGGCCAAACTTTAAAGTTACAAAAAGAAAAGCAGGAATACACCTTCCTCTCAGCACAGAGAAACATCACAAGCCTAAACAAAAATAAGCTAATGCATTCCCTTGCTAGTACTTGCTAATTCTAATGGAGTTGGACTGCTTGCTTTCTTGATCTGTGTCTGGCAAGCACACAGAACAGACAGACCAAAACCTTCTCCCCACCCCACGATTTGAAAGTATCTTGCCCCCTTATTGGTCCTTTTGGTCAAGTACCAGCCAGGTTACCTGAGCTTCTTAATCCTTTACAGGTAAAAGGATTTTGTGCCTCTGGCCAGGAGGGATTTTATAGTACTGTATACAGGAAGGTTTGTTATCCTTTCCTTTATATTTGACACCTATGACCAGAATAGATATCAGCCTGACCAGAGACCAAGCTACCCCACATACACCCAGCAATTCCATAGATCTCACAAGCAACAACAACGCCAGAGATCAAGGTACCAACACCACTGTCCCAACTTCTCGGCAGCGTCTCAACCCCCTCCAACCAATAAGCAAATTTGAAGCCTTGGTCGAGAGTATAGAAAACAATATTCCCACTTCAGCGCTTACACCGTCTGCCCCTATTTTTGGTCACCGTCTACGCCCATTCTCCGATCAATGGAGCAATATTACCTCCAACAAGTGAGCTTTAGAGGTTGTCACAGTTGGCTGTTCTATCACTTTCCTCTCCCCACCTCCCATCCACCCACCCTCCCCGTCCCTCTTCAGGGACCCCTCTCACAAGCAACTGCTCCTCCAAGAATTAAAACATCTCCTTCAATTGGGGGCAGTGGAAATCATACCTGAACAACACAGAGGGAAATGTTTCTACTCCTGTTACTTCTTAACAGAAAAAAAAAAAATGGGGAATGGCTACCAATCCTCAACCTCAGGCAGCTAAACAAATGTATCAAAAAGCAAAAGTTCAAAATGGTTACCCTCACCACCATAATCCCAGCACTGGAGCAGGGTGATTGGTTTTCAGTCCTCGACCTATAGCACGCTTATTTTCATGTGACTATTCACCCAGCCCACAGATGTTTTCTTGGTTTTACCCTCAGTTCTACACATTTTCAATACAGAGTGTTGCCCTTCGGCCTGTATACCGCCCCCCCCCAGTTTTCTCCAAACTCCTAGCCATAGTTACAGCCCACCTCAGGAAACGAGGTTATGATATTTCCTTACCTCGTCGATTGTCTTCTCAAAGCCTCAATGTTTGACAGAGCTCTTCGATCCATGCAGCTTACCGTTGCTTGCTTCCTTTCCCTTGGCCTGCAAATAAACAAAAACAAATCCACTTTATCTCCTACCCAACAACTGGAGTTCATAGGAGTGCACCTTGATTCCCAAAGGGGAATAGTGTCTCTCCCACTGAATGGTTTCAACACCATAAACTCCTGGTTACAAAACTTTAACAGTCCCCAGGTCAGTGCGCAAGACTGCCTGCAACTATTAGGCCACATGGCCTTGTGTACTTTCTTGATAAAAAATGCATGCCTATACAAGAAATGCTTCCAAGCTTGGTTTGCCATGGTTTACAGACCGAATGTACGCTCTCTAAACAAGCCTCTATCCATACCCTTCAGAGTCAAAGACTCCCTCCGATGGTGGACAGTTCCCTTTAACCTCTGCTCAGGGTCCCTTTTCTCCAGGACTCCATCACTCAAATGACACCGTGCATCCCTCACGGATGGGGAGTGCACATGTCCCACCACACAGCTCAGGAGCTGTGGTCTTTCACCGAAGTCTCATACACATAAACGTCCTAGAACTGCGAGCTGTACGCAATGCCTTGCCGTCACTTCCTCCTATTATCAGACCAACATGTTCGATAATGACAGACAACATCGCGTTGCATGTTCTATGTCAACAGGCAGGAAGGGGCTCGATCTCACTCACTTGGCACAGGAGCCACGAAGCTCTGGAATTGGTGCCTCATGAACAACATCTGGATATCAGCCACCTATCTTCCCAGGGCCCTGAATACCACTACGGACAAACTAAGCAGATATTTTCCCTGGGATCACGAATGGGAACACTATCATATGAAATATATTCAGCATTTGGGGTTCTCCAACCTTGGACCTCTTCACGACTGCGAAGAACAAGAAATGTCCCAAAATTTTTGCTCCAGAGCTGGATTGGGCAAACATTCCCTAGGAGATGCATTGCTGATTTCATGGGCTCAACACTTAATGTATGCTTTTCCCCCAATACTGGTTCTCCACAGCGTTCTGACAAAGTTACCAACAGATCGTGCCACGGTATTTCTGATTGCCCCGTCGTGGCCCAGACAACCGTGGTTTCCGTTCCTCACCATAATGTTAATTCGCCCACCGATTTCAGTGCCCCTCACTTTGAACCTCCTATCGCAGCAACATGGCCAATTTCTTTACCCCCAATCTGTCCATGCTTCACCTCAAAGCTTGGTTCCTACATGATTCTCCCAAAATGAACTAGCATGCTCTGAGCAGGTTCAAAGAGCGCTCCTACGTAGCAGAACGCAATCTACTCGCATCATCTATCTCCTAAAGTGGAAGCAATTCACACAATGGTGCTCAACTAAACAACTTCCTCCTACTTCTGCACCTGTTCCGCCCATACTTGACTACCTATTAGACCTTAAGCAATCTGGCCTTTCTTTCAGCTCCATCAAGGTCCGCTTAGCTGCTATTACAACTTTTCATGACAAGATCGATGATACCTCTGTTTTTGCTCATCCAATCACCAAGCATTTCTCAAAGGGCTTTAATCCCTATACCCGGACATTAAATCTCCTACCCATTTGAGCCCCTAGCCACTTGCTCCTTCTTACACCTCTCTATGAAAACAGGATTCTTACTGGCAATCACCTCCGCCAGATGTGCAGGAGAAATAGCAGCCAGTTGTGCAGGAGAAATAGCTGCTCTCATGGCAGACCCACCATACATACTATTTTTTAAGGGCCAGGTTACCCTCCAACTACACCCCAAATTTCTTACAAAGGTGCGTTCGTCATTCCACATCAATGAGCCAATACACCTACCAGCCTTCTTTCCAAACCACATGCAAACTGTTTGGAATCCACAATGCATACGTTAGATGTACAAGGGGCTTTGTCCTTGTATTTGGATAGAACCAAGCCCTTTAGAAACTCTTCTAGACTTTGTCTCCATTGCAGAGCACCCCAAAAGGACACCTATTTCTATCCAGAGACTTTCAAACTGGATTTCTGACTGTGCTATCAAATAAAGTTACGCCTCCAGCCAGCATCAGAACTCACTCTAGTAGATCTGTGGCTACCTCCGTGGCTTTTCTATGCAAAGTTCCTCTGGCTGACATCTGTAAAGCAGCCACTTGGACTTCCGAACGCACATTTGTTAAGCATTATGCCCTTACTCAGGGCCCTCTCTCCGATACACGATTAGGCAGAGCTGTATTATCTACTGCATTCCTACCAAATCCGAAGTCCCTACATCCTTGAGAGACACTGGTTTTAAGTCACCTGGAGTGGAGCACCCACAGGGACATCTCTCTCTCGAAGAGGAGGTTACTCACCCTGTGCAGTAACTGACGTTCTTAGAGATGAGTGTCCCTGTGGGTGCTCCACTACCCATCCTCCTCCCCTCTACATTGGAGTTGGGGTATCCTCTGTTGTAGATAAAGAACTGAGGAGACCGGTCGCACATCCACACTATTAAGGTACACTCAGAGCCGAGGGTGGGGAGCAGTCTCTGCGCGTGCATGACTGGTACGAATATGGCTGTAAAAATCTCCAAGCAAAGGTGCAGGGATGCACCAACATCTGGAGTGAAACACCCCCAGGGACACACACCTCGAAGAACGTCAGTTACTGCACAGGGTGAGTAACCTCCTCTTATTCATGAGATTTCATTTTTTTAAAAGTTTGAGGTTTTAATTTTGGAGAGCTTTGTGTTCCAAGTGTCAGTGAAAGAAACCATTAAAACATCTAAGTGGTTGTATTTTGTTTCATTTGAACTTAAATAGTCCATTACGTATCTTTTCTATGTTATACATTTGCTTAATTTATTAAATGACTGTAAGATATTAAATATTTTATTATTTAGATCATGATACTGCCATTAACAGATACAGTCGGCTGTCAAAAAGAAGAGAGAATGAAAAGGTTTGTGAGATGTACTTTTAAGCAGCCTCTTTGAGGAGGTAAACCAAAATATTATAGAATAGACATAATCTCCAATGATAGCAAATACTATGCAACAGAGTAGACTTTACTTAGTCTGATAGTTCAGGTTCTAATAGTCGAGACAACTTTGTACAGCAGACAAAAGCTGCTTTTGCATTGTAAGAGTGGCATGTAATATTTTTAAAATGCTATGAGTCTAAGGATGCAATATTATATTCAGGTACATTTGGTTAAAGAGAGAACTCAGTGCTGGAAAAACAAAATGCAGGGTTTAGTTACCATGGATTCCTCCTCCATAATCTTTAGAAAAGGAGTCATGGGGCAAAAAGTGCCATTTCTGGTATATGGTGGATTTTTTTTAATAGTAATGTTTCAGTGCTGGTTGTAAATAAACCTGTACAGAAAGGATATGCTGAACAATGAGTCACAAATTTTGACCTTTTTTTTTTTTTCTCTTTAGGTCAAGTATGAAGTTACAGAAGATGTGTATACTTCCAAGAAGAAACAGCATCAGACCATGATGCATTATTTCTGTGCATTAAATACTCTTCAGTATAAGAAGAAAATAGCCATGCTGGAACCCTTGCTAGGATATATGCAAGCTCAGGTGAATATGTCGAACAGTGAAAGTTGTAGCTTTGAAATAAGGTTGGAGAGTACCTTTCACTGTATTGCTAGTAGGAACTTTCTCACGGCATTGTTGGTGACTGTTCAGTAAATCTTTGACACTGACAAGTATGCAGGGAAGCTAAGAATTGAATGACTATAGCAATGGTATGGTCTTCTCACCTCCAGAAGAAGGTTCGCGTTCGGTATTGAAGTACATTCTGAGGGAATGATATGAGGAAGCTTGTACTTTTACTGTCCTTTGGCAGCTGTCTGAAAACGAAGACTTGGGGGGTTGTCTAAATGCGTGAGCTCATTGAAGTCTTTGTCTACTGTTCCATCTGAACGCTGCTGGTGTGAACTAAAAGGTACTGAATTTGTGTTTAATGTAGTCCTGTTTGAAAGAGGACTATGTTCATGCAAACTAGGTACCTTTTTGTTCAAGCCAGCAGCGTCCATGTGAGGCAGTTAAGACTGCAACAGTTTGGTGCACTCTGCAACTGATGCCCCTCATAGTTCTCACTATGGCACAATGTAGACCTAGCCCTAGAGTCAATCATTGCAGTCTCATCACTGCTGGAATGCTGGAGGCACTGGAATGGTGTTCACAATCATTCTGGCTCAGTTTAGTAGCTAACTTACTAAAGATAATTGTTGACAATTCAAATTTCTTTTTACATATGTGTTCAGAGAGAATGTGACAAATCACTTTCTGCTTCTGTTGCTAAGTTTTAAAAAAACTGTAGCCCAGGCTTGCCTTTACTATAGTAACTGCCTTGCCTTCATTATACTTAGCTGCTTTCATTATGTTCACAAGAAACCTACTGTATCCTGTAAGACATTAGTTGAAGCCTAAGCTAGCACAAGTGTGGTTAAGTAGGCCATAACCCTTGGCATAGATCAACGATTACCTTTTTTGATTTTAGGAACTAAGAAGAGCTTGCTCACTAGTAGGAGGTAGAATGTTCCAGTAGTGCTACCACAAGAAACATGGAAGTAGTAACCACAAATGGTAGTTATATCTATAGAAGGACACCTCAACATTAGTAGGATGAGGAAATACAAATAAAGATAAGGGGAAAAATCCCTACTGAATAATGCATTAGATATGATGGCCTCAACATAACATAAAAATTGCATCCCAGCCTGTGGGGCTAAGAGAGAGATGTAGCCCTTGAAAGGGGTCAGAATGATAGCCACTGGTGATGAGGAGGAAAGTGATGGTGATGAGGAAGATAATGACTGACACTTCAGATTTTCCTGCAAGGGGTGATCGGAGTATTTGGACATGCAGATGTACTTCTGTAGTGTCTCTGTCTACCTCACTGAGTTAGAGTGTTTGTGATTTTTTGCTAAATGTATTAATACAACTACTTGGAAATATAGAGGCGTTCCTATCGTGTGAGTGTTGCGATTGTGCACATCGTGGTTCCCAACTATATAGTAATTTTAATAATACTGGGCCTGATCTTGGGGCAAGAACCTGTCAACCCTCAAAGTGATAACTGGAATTCTTAGGCAATCAGTATAATTAATACATAATCTATGGATCAGGCTACAGAACTTAGTCGTCATTCATTTTCTTTGCTATGCGAGTATATTTGGTGAAACTCTGACCTCATTGAAATCAAAAGCAAATCTCCTATAGATGTCACTGGAGCCAGGAACACCAATCTCCTACTTCGTTTTCATGCAGAACTACCCATAAGATCAGTTTTTAAGTATCTTTTAAAGTGAAGTCGCAATGAAACTTATTTTTGCTCAAACAGATCAAAATTTTGTAGTAAAAAACAAGCTAATATAGAGACCTTGTGAGAACGTCATTACCAGAGAACGTAGCCTCCTCTTCTTTCCCTTCATAAAAGGATTATTTTACCCCCATATTGTGATTGAAATGTTTCCATGTTCTTCTTCAATATGAGTACTACTGCTTCTCATCTACAGCTCCAGCATAGAAGTAGGAACTAAATTTGAATATCTTCTGCAGTAAAGCCGAACAATACAGCTGCATTCTGTTAACATCTTATCTGAGCGGTGTTGTGAAGCGTGAAGGACATGTTCCAGAATCTTTAGATTTAGCGGGACGGATAGACCAACAATCACAATGATTTTAGAGTTCCTATTATTGGATCTATTACTAGGGTTTTAAAAAAAACAAATAGATGGGTTTTGTTTGGTTTATTGAATGAATGGTTTTTCTCTCTCTTTTTTTTTTTTCTTTAAGATAAGTTTCTTTAAAATGGGTTCAGAAAATCTTACTGAGCAACTGGAAGAATTTTTAACCAATATTGGCACAAGTGTACAAAAGTAAGTTTTTGTTCTTCTTTGTTTAATTGTATCCTTAATGCCTAATATTGCCTTCACTAATTTTCTTTTTTGAGTCTGCCCACAGCTACATCATCTCTGTTAATAATGCATTGTATTTTATGCTATTTTAGTGTTCGCAGGGAAATGGATTCTGAGGTAGAAACCATGCAGCAGACCATAGAGGACTTGGAAGTAGCCAGTGATCCATTATATTTACCTGATCCTGACACAACAAAATTTCCTGTCCATAGAAATCTAACACGGAAAGCTGGCTATCTTAATGCAAGGAAGTAAGCTACCTACTATTATTTTAAAAAGTTAGAAGAATTTTACTCATTTAAAAAAAGGCACATTGGATAAGGAAGCGATGTTTATAAAAACAGCTATATTGGATTGTTCCTAAACATTTAATTGGTCAAATTGAACTAGCCACAGTGAAGCTTGATATGCTTCCTTTCTTTGTATTCTCCTCACATGATAGATTGAGTTGTGGATTATTTGGCATTAATTTTTGGATTTTAGTAATTGGCCCACCTTTTAATACTCTGCATTATTCATTCAGTGATCTTAAAGGAAAAGTAAGTGTTGTTAATGCCATAAGACAGAGACACTGAAACAGAGAGATCAGGTGACTTCCTCATAGTCACAAGAACCTAGCAGTCAGGAATAGAGACAGACCTCCTGATTTCCACCTAGTGGTTCGAGAAATTATGCTCTTTTGTTAATGCAACTTAATCCCCTGGATATTTGGGCCTACAAAAGAATATGGAGATGTATGTATTATTCAATATTAATTGGGTTGCAATATCAGAAAAGACAGTATTTGAAGGATTAATATTATATTATGTTGCTCATTTTCTAAGTAAAATACAACTTTAGGATAAAAAGTTTAGGTTACAGTAGAATAAGAGTTTTTGTACTTTTGAAATATAAGGAAAACACATTATGCATTATACTAAACAGACTTTTGTGAACATGCATGGCAATTTAAAGGAGTGCTCTTTGGCCCACTAGAGGGAGACATTATTTCACATATGTAAAGGCAACCTATTGGTTTTACAATTGGTTAAAAACGAATGAAAGCTATAAAGTTTAGTGTGTGTGTTCCCAGTTTATACCATGTTCTGCATACATGGAGAACTTCATAAAAATCAGACTAATGTTACAACAACCACCTAGAGGAAAAGTATTTTCCTGAACTTGAACTATGAATTATTTAAATAGTTCAACTTTTGTAGCTAATGTTGAAGTGAGAAGACCTGTACAAAAACAAAGATGAAGTTCCAGTGTTGGGTATTCTCAGTGCAATACCCCAATTTATTTATCATGAAATTCCTCTTGTATAGATCTGCAGAGGCTGTATGCTGTGGTCCAGGGCTCCCGCAGTCTTTTCCTGTGAATCAAATAAATAAATTGGGTGGAAAGTTATGGATCTTTAGTTGGCTATGTTGATATTAATACTTGACATCTAACTTAAGTCTTCTCAGTGGATTAAAACAAAATGCATTGTTTTTGTTAAAGAACTCTTGATCCTACCACCAAAGGGGTAAGGAAAAAAGACGACCCTTTGATTTTTGTGACCTATAAAGCAACGCTCTAAACACCACCGGTTAAAACACAATTGGTTTAACCTTTACTTCTAATTAAGTTTCTTATAGCTGTAACAGTTGGCTAGCATATTACTTTTACATGGTTCATCATATAACTAGGATATTTAAACCAGTTTAGTTTAAAGTAAAAGGATACAAATGGTGAAGAAACCATTACACAACTATGTTGTGTAAATTAATCTAGGACTTAGAAAATCTATTGGATTTTATTTTCTTAAAAAGACTTGAAGGTCTTGTTTTTCTGATTTCTTTTGTATTTTTCTAACTTAGAGGTCCGGCTTAAACATGCAATCCACTAAATCAGTGTCTCCCTTCTTGTTTTAGCAAGACTGGGCTGGTGTCTTCCAGTTGGGACAGACAGTTTTACTTTACTCAGGGTGGAAACCTAATGAGTCAGGCAAGAGGTGACGTAGCTGGAGGACTTGTCATGGACATAGACAACTGTTCCGTGATGGCTGTGGACTGTGAGGACAGAAGATACTGCTTTCAGATAACATCTTTTGATGGCAAAAAGTTAGTATTCATTCTTATGATAGTGTTATCTGTAAATGACACTATATTCATTAACTAACTGGGAAAAAAAAAGACAGATTTCAATTTTGGCTGGTGAAAATTTGAACAGGTGTTTTTGTTTTGTTTTTTAAAACTCTGACTTTTTTTTCCTCCACCATATCCTAAAGAGCCACATGGAGCTGCTGATAACAGGTTGGAATAATCAAAACCCACAACAGTTCCATAACCATAAACGGTTATACTGAATGTTGAACAAGCTGTAATCTATATTCATTTAAACTGTGTGAACGTCACTTTTTATTTGGATAATTCCAAAACATTTGCACTGAAATCTGAATATGTATTAAGTGAGACTGAGTGCTAGCATGTGGGATAGCTTTCCATTTGTTGTTGGAGCAATGCTTCTGGGTTTTAATCTTCAAATTTACTTTATTAACAAGATGTTTATGAGTATAAATTCAGTGTACCACAGTAAATACATTTATTAGTATTATTTAGGTTTGTCCAGTTCTAAATAACTGAGATGTCAAACAGGTAAAATTCAGTGTAATTCTTGCAATTTTTGCTGAGCGATAGTCCCGTTCAAACCTCTAGAATTCACTACAAACACCAGAATCCTTCCATACAGCTTTAAGTGTAACCTCTTACTTCTGATGTCCATAGACTAGACTTTCAGGCATGAAATGCAGTCCTGGACTCGTAGAAAATGAGCTGTTGATTTATGTATGATATCTGTGACCTATGTTTGTACCCAAGCTTAAAGATGCTTTTAAATAAGGTTTAAATACAGCCTTAGCTGTTTGTAATGCAATTTCATTCTAAAGATCACATAACTGTTTTGACCTATTTAACCATAACTTATAACAAAAATCTATTATACAGGTAGATGGTGTATTGTATTAGAAATGTAAATATTCTGCTATAAATTGGTGTTTTGAGATAATCAAGTATAAGTACTCTTGCATTCCCTACCATTGCAACCTAACATTCAGCCTTAGAACCATCCGGTGTTTATAGCATGTTGTTAGGGCTGAATTCCCATTGCCATTTGAACACAAAAAGATCTTGATTGTGCTATAGCACACTCTGATCCCCTACGAGATCACTTACAAAATTATTATACATTTTTATAATAACCTAATTTTTTTTAACAAACGTGCATAATAACTTGCCTTGATGTTTCTCTGTTGATATTTTTAAAAAAACTCTTAGTCTTGTACGCATGGATGTGAAAGTGATCTGAATAATGACTTTATATATGTAGAAAATATGAAGTGCTTTTCAAAATCCTTTATAAAAAAACTTGTTAAAACAATGTTTTTGTATCTCTATCAACGAAATCATCCATAGCTTAGGTATCTTTGATTCTTACCATTCCCAGCAATTTCAAAACTGAGGTTGTCATACCAAAATAAGTATTGCTTTTTCATGAGAAACTCCAAATTTAGCAGGGTGCAGCACAGCTTCTTATATGCTTTCTTCTAGAAAGGAAGATTCAATATTCAGTTGTTTACTTTGTGCAATAATATTTAGAGAGAAAAAAGGTTGGCGCCATCTACATTAATACTTCTCTTCTGTTTGGACACTTGCAAAGCCCTGTCATTGTTTTGGGTATGAGATAGTGAGCTGACTAGTGCTTGTGGGGCATAGGCAGTGAGGCTGTTTCATTGCTGTGTAGACTTTTGGATTCCACCTGGAACCCAAGTTCTGGGACCCTCACCTCACAGGGTCCTAGCGCCCAGGATCCAGCCTGACCCTCTGCACAGCAATGAAACTGCCCTGAGTCCAAGTCAGCTGACACAGGCCAGTCACTGTATCTAGTTTCTGTGTAAACATATCCATGGATGTGAAACTGTCTAGCTTGTTTCAGACTACCTGACTGTTCAATTCCTATGTACTCACAGTTAGCACCTTTGCCTAATTTTTGCATAGAAATAAGATTGCTTGCATCTTCAGTTAAATCTAGCTTCCATTTAGTATGTGTGCATAGTTCCCAGTGTTGTTAGTACAAGTTACATTCATATATCAAGGGGAAAATTTACCTCAAGACAAAGTTACTGAAAGGATCTTTTTCTTTCAAATAAGTGAGCCTGAGAATTTTTTCTTATTCTCTCTTCTTTCAGATCTTCAATCTTACAGGCAGAGAGTAAAAAAGATTATGAAGAGGTAAGCTTACAGCAAGTGCGTGGTTGTTCAGATGCTTTTTCTGATAATTCATTACACCTAAGAAATATTTCTTAGGTTATCAAAATGAATAGTGACCTGAAGATTTCTTCTACCCATACTGACGTCCCTTTATTTCTACCCTGGAAAAAAAATCTGTGCCAGTAAAAGTGACTGTCAGTGGGGACCTATAGGTTTAACTTGGAGGAAAAATAGCCAGCATAGTCATTGGCAATAAGGGAAACAAACACTGCACACCTTTTTGGGGGGCAGTAGTGGGGGTGTATACTGTATGCTTTTTTCCTTTGAGTCAGCCAGCTATAGAACGCAAAAGAAAGCCCAAAATGAAATATCCTGAGTGCCATGTTGCAAAACAAGAGGAAAACCACATCCAAACTTTGTTTAAAAAGTCACTGTAGTACATTCAGTCAAAAGATCATAGAATTAATGTTGTAAAAATCATGCTCTCTTAGTGGCTTTGCTAAGGTTATTTTTGATGGTAGCTTTAGAACCGAGTTAAGAAACAAGCACAGGATCATGCATCCTCAGCAAGAAGCTCAGAGGCTGAGTATAGAAAGGCATTTAATGCGTTCAGTATCTGCTAGGAAGACTGCATGTCTCACTGCCCACTGCTGGGGATCAAAGAAACAAAAATACATGTTTCAAACAAAAACCAAATGTTTGTTTGCTTTCTGGTTGCATTCGACACTCATTCTTGTGTAAGGGTTGAGGTCCCAGATCCACCTTGCAGCAAGAATGCACCTATCCAGGTGCCACTGATCACTCTTTCAATGAAAAACCACTCTTGTTGAGTGAGTGATTTATTTACATACAAGCATCAGACCTACCCAGTTATAGTCAAAGGTCACAACGTAAAGGTTCTTCGGTGACTCTTCTCATCTGTTGTCTGCCCAGACTCTTCTCACATCTTGCAGCTCACACTATAGGTGGGACAACCAGATTTCACCAATGTCCCCATCCTGGGATTAAACAGTTGTCCCACATACTTGGTGTCCATCCCTCCTGGGCTTCTCTCTTTAAGTCCAACCAGGGCTTTCCCCAGTGTTCTTGGACTCCCCCACCCCTCCCAGCTCTTTCAGAATCTACAGTGAGGTAATTCCCCTGAGCCCTTCTTTTCTCAGGCTTTCAACAGCACTTCTTTCCTTCCCTTATCAGAGGACTTTCAGCTCTCCCCAGGAATCTTCCAACAGCTTGCTCCTGTCTTTTTCTTCATCTGGGGAATTTGGCAGACCGCACTGGTTGCCCCTGCCTGAACTTTCTTACTCTAGGCAGCTTCCCCCTCTCTTTCCCCCCTGCAGCTTCCTCCCCTACTCTGAACTCTTTTGTGAGAAGCCCTGAGTCACTCCCCAGCTATGATTGATAGATAATTGATTTGCCCTCAAGTGGAACCAGGTGAGCTAAATAGACACTACTCCAGGGGTTCTCAAACTGGGGGTTGGGACCCCTCAGGGGGTTGCAAGGTGTGATAAATGACTTGCGGGGCCGGGAGCTTCCTTTGATGAACAGGCGGCTAGCTGTAAAATCCCTCTTGGTAGCTGTTCTCTGCTTGCTTTACTTGTAAAGGGTTAAAAGCCCCCCAGGTAAAGAAAAGGAAGTGGGCACCTGACCAAAAGAGCCAATGGAAAGGTTAGAACTTTTTAAAATGGGAAAAAAGCTTTCCCTTTCTCTGTTGTTCTCCAGAGACATGGAGCAGCAATGCTATAAGCAGGAATTCTGTGTAAAGTTTGAACCAGATATGAAAACCATTAGATCATATCTAGAACTACAACCCAAAAATGTAAGTAAATTAGGAATGTTTAGGAAGAGGCGATTAGGTTTATTTCTTTATTTTGGCTTGTGGATCTGTGCTAACTCCAGATGCTTTTGTTTGCTTGTAACCTTTAAGCTAACCCCGCCAAGAAAGCAATTTTGGGTGCTTAGTTTTTGGAATTGCTTTTTTAAAACCTAGCAAAAGCCTAAGTTCCAGATGTATTTTCTTCTTTTGATTTTAATAAAATTTACCTTTTTTTAAGAACAGGATTGGATTTTTGGTGTCCTCAAAGGGCATATGCTGTTTGATTTGCTAATGGCAACAGCTAATTTCCTTTTTCTTTCTTGGCTCTTCCCCAGGAGGGGGGTGGGGTGAAGTGAAAGGGTTTGAGGGTACCCCACAGGGAGGAATTCCCAAGTGCTCCTTCCTGGATCCAAGGGTTTTTTCTTTTTGCATTTGGGCGGTGGCAGCGTTTACCAAGCCAAGGTCAGAGAAAAGCTGTAACCTTGGGAGTTTAATACAAGCCTGGAGTGGCCAGTATTAATATTTAGAATCCTTGCAGGCCCCCACCTTCTGCACTTGTAGTGACAGAGTAGAGATTCAGCTTTGATATGAGGGTGTTACATGGGGGCTCGCGAGCTGTCAGTCTCCACTCCAAACCCCACTTTGCCTCCAGCATTTATAACGATGTTAAATATATTTAAAAGTGTGTTTAATTTATAAGGGGGTCGTACTCAGAGGCTTCCTAAGTGAAAGGGGTCACCAGTACAAAAATTTGAGAACTACTGCTCTACTTGGAGGCAGCTAATGAGTCTGAGGACTGGTCCCATTCCCTCTTGAAGGGACCAGGCACCCTGTGATGCTTTCAAACAACTCTTCTTTCAAAATGGAGGGTAAATCTAGCATGCACTGTAGTTGCCCATGCAAATGGATATCAGCTGGAGAATTGGTCAGTGTTTATACGCAGTGCCAACATCTTCGGGTGTTGTCAAGTATAGATGCAGAGAGAATGAAGACAAAGAGTGGAAGTTCACATAATCTTTTCCCTAAATGTTTTAATCTGGGGGGGGGGGGGAGCTAAAATTTGAAAATAGAAATAGTTTAGTTGTGGTTTACTACATTTCTTAAAATGTAATTGTTATGAACTACTCTGTGCTAACAAAGGAGGTACTCCATGATACAATTTAGACTTCATTTGGGCATCTTTTCCCTCTAGAGCTGAAGACTGAAAAGGATCTGTTAGCAAACTGCTCAGATAAAGCCTATTGATCAGACACATTTCACTAAATTCTTGAATCTATTTAGGGTTTTCCAGAAACTATGTGGAGCAAATCTGTTAAACGCCTTTAAATATTTGCTAAATAAAAATATTACCTTGCATTCATTTTTAATATAGACTTTCTTGATGCAAGAATAAAAACTTAACGTTTGTAAGCTTTTAGATTTCTATAATGCAAGTATGAGCAGGCAGTTAAGGGGGATATATGCAAAATCATGCTGCTCTGTGTTGTTGCTGACTATACAGTACAATCAGGGCCCCATGCACTTTTACAAGGACCCCTAAATTCCTGTGATATTTTTCTCACCTGGATATACCCTTCATTCCCATCATCCCTTCCCCACACCTCCCCACCCGCACAACTATGAAACATAGCTGAAAATACTCACTTGTAAAACCATTCAGTTATTTTTGACAGTGATTGTTTTTGAGGAGGGGTTTTTCGCTAAGGTGCCCAATTGATCCAGCTCTGATCCCTGGGCCTCAGCTCCCATCACATTGTCCAGCAGCCCAGTTCATAACCTCCTTTTCTCATGCGTGCCAGAGAATGTGGGGGAGCTTGTAGCGAGCTTCAGCAGCTCACCTCCCAAGCTCTTTGGGTCTCTGTTGCTGCACTGTTCTCCAAGTAGCACAACTGGCTAGCCTACAAACTTCTGGCTACAAGCTGAATTCTAGCTTGAGCTCCATGGAACAAGGAAAAGTTGACATAAGAGGCAGCTGCAAGCAAGTTTCAGTAAGGCAGGGAGATAGAAAACAAAATATTGGGTGCTGGCTGCAATATTGTGGAGGTAAATTCTGCTATACGGTATGACTGTCACGGCGGGAAGGTGGTGGAAAGAAAAATCAGCTAAAATATTTAAACAGGTTTTTAAAACTACAATACACTTATTTTTTTTTCTTTCTCTTTTAGTGGATATGTACAATAAACAACATCTCTAAACAGATATACTTAAGTGAAAACCCTGAGGTAACTTTGATCATTTGTTTTATAATATCCAAAACTAACCCAAAAGAATATATTTAAATTTAGATGTGTATTCATTTTAAGAGATCTGCTAGACCTAATTTTATAGTATGAAATTAATTTGAATGCGTCTTACATCTCGGACTAGAAATTTTTCCATGGCAGGAAATGTAACTGTTTTCTAAAGCAGTGCATGTATTGGCAGCACTATAAACTTTTATAAGCAAGTAATACACATTTCTTCCACCTGAATGCTGAAAAGGGGGCACATTAAAAACTAGCATTACTGAAAATGTAAATAACATTCTAAAAATTGTTTTTCAAGAGCTTGTCTGTATTTTGCTTGCCACAAATCATTGTGGGGAGTAATGGAAAACTTCACTTTCTAATCGAGCTGACTGTCAAATAATCGTATGAATAGGGCCCTACCAAATTCACAGCCATGAAAAATGCATCCCAGACTGTGAAATCTGTATATTATAGGGTAAAAGCACACAAGAGACCAGATTTCACAGGGGAGACCAGCATTTCAAGTTGGGGGTGCTCACCCATAAGAGTTGCAGAGGGGTCACAATGTTGTTTCAGGGGGGTCGCAGTATTGCTGCCCTTATTTCTGAGCTGCCTTCAGAGCTGGGCTCCCAGCCAGTTGCAGCTGTTCTGAAGGCAGCATCGCCATCAGTAGCAGTGCAGAAATAAGGGTAGCAGTACCACAGCCCCACCTACAATAACCATGTGATCCCACCACAACTCCTTTTATGGGTCAGGACCCCTAAAATTACAAGAGCGTGACATTTCAGATTTAAATAGCTGAAATCATGAAATTTTTGATTTTTAAAATCCTATGACCATGAAATTGACCAAAATGGACTGTGAATTTGGTAGGGCCTTATCTATGAACAAAATTAACATAGTAACAGTTTGTGTAGGAAGGAGGCCATGCATGGAGCTAATCAAAGTAGTCTTGATCATTCAGTAGGTGGCAAAATATAACTCTCTGGTTATTCATAGGTCTTGCAGGACACCCAAAATCTTAGTAAATTAGGGTAATTGGTTGAATAAATGCTCAGACTTACTTGCAACTGCTAAACCATTCTCACAGGTGATGTTACTGCTTTCTGCTAGTCCTGTGGGTATGTATATAAATCAAATACGATACTTTTCTGCTTCAGGCCTTTGGCAGGTGCAGTGTGGTGAAGTACCAGAATGGTAACCTTCCATTGATCATATTCTAGAATTGAGAACTAGTGGAAGCATAATATACAGGCACTATATTAAATTGTACATGAATCCACTATGGAACCATGAAATATAAGCTCCTCATTAAGAACAGGAAACTTGACAAGTGTAGATCTGCCAGTTCAATGTGAAACAAAACATTGCTTGTGATACCAGTTTTCAATTTTTGGACTAATAATGAGTTTGTGGATAATAGCAAAGCTATTTGTGTGACAATGTCTAAATTAACTAAACTGTAAATAGGAAACTAAAGGTTTTTGTTGTCCCTACTATGCAGTCACTAACATCAATGAAACAAATGTGAGTTACATACATGTATATTTTGATGAATACAGAGTTGGGGCCATATATCATCCTGGTATTAATAGGTGTTGCCATTGATAGGAACATGTGGTTCCAGCATAGATTCAATTTATAGATTCTCCTATTGCATGTAATAAAATTTAAACTGAACATTCTAAATTGAATTTGAAGAAAATGTTTTCAGTTACCTTTTTTTCTTTTAATTACCTAGGAAATTGCTGCACGTGTAAATCAGTCCGCTCTGGAGGCTGTCACACCCTCTCCATCCTTCCAACAGAGACATGAGAGCATGCGGCCAACAATGTACATTACGGAACAGTTGATCATTTTAAGAGCACATTTCTAATGGGTGTCTGGTGAAGGCTTCTAAATAACATGATTTGCAGAAAAGGTTTCAGTTGTCTACAGTGACTTTTGAAACCTTTAACAGGATAAAAGTTCTTGAACAATGTCGTAAATGCATTTTTGATAAATATTTTATGTTCTATGATGTACATTAAGAAATAAATGATCCAGCACTATATCCAGTTTTGGTACTTTACCATTTAAGCTATGTGACTAATTTGTTGGCTTTTGACAATCTTGATTCAATTTCTCAATATTTCTAACAATTAGCATCAGACTTCTAGTTGTAAGATATTTCACATTCTAGTATGTGAATGCCATATCAGTGATGAGAGAAAGTAGTAAATGATTAAAATTGAATCTAGACTGCATTTCTTTATACTTTGTAATGATAGTATTGTTTCTCTTAAATTTCTTCTAATATTTGTCTTGTTTTATTTTCCCAAGTTCATAATATTATATTGTGTCACCGTGGAGTTTCATTTGTTATCTATAAGCTTACATCACTCTGTTTTGTTTTAGACAATCTCGGCCTCCAACAGCTCGTACTAATAGCTCTGGGTCTTTGGGATCTGAATCAGCAGCTTATCAGCACTTCCTGGATTCCCTTGTTGCTCCTGACACACCGATACAATTTGACATCATTTCTCCAGTTAGTGAAGATCAGCCTGGTCAGGCAAAAGCCTCAGGGCAGTCGGGCAGGTAGGAGAAGCAATGGAAGAAAAATCCTTGTATTTTTCTGATTTACAATTACAGAAATAAAAGTAAGGAAAGCAAATCCAGCCAGTAACTCCATCATGTATATTTTCTTTTCTTTGATGTTTTTTGTAACAAGTATGCAGAGAGCAGGCCTGCAAAACAGTATCTTTTTCACACATAATTGTGAAACTGCCAAGGATTTACTGTAAATTCAAGATGTAGTTTCAGTTTTGCAGCAGCTTTTCTCACCCTGTTTAACAGCTTATGCTTCATAATCATTTGGTTTTTTAAAAAGTATATTTTCCTTTCCTATTGCTTGCTCGCTCAGCACCTTGGGTATTTCCTCTTGGAAACTCAAGAGAAATTTGGTAGCCCTGCCTCCAGGTGGTGATGGCATACTGATGACACTCTTCCTAAACTAAAAGGTGAGTGAAAATGATCTAGGCTTCTAGAGCAATCTTATACAGACAGGTTGAGAATTGCCTTACAGTTCTCCCAAAATATAAAACAACTTCTTTCATTTGTTTTATTTTCCCATTCAAAATAAGATGCCTGATGAGATACTGTGCATTGCCTTTACAGAACTGTTTGTGCAGAATTCAAGTATTAATCTTTATTGCTGATAGTAGATCGCATTCATCTGAGGGAAACTGAAAACTATTTTGTGACTTAAGTCTTTTGACTTAAGTCTTGTGACTTTTATGGGTGTCCTCTTACAAAAAAATATTTGATTGTGAGTTTGACCCCATGTTGGAGTGTCTATTACCAGAGAGAAGAAAGTTAGAGTTCACACAGAAGAAAAATATTTAAATCATGTGATGTACAGTATTCAACTCAACTCATTTTTTCCTTTTTGTTAGAAGAATAATGAGACTGTTAAACAGTGCATCAAAGTAAGTACAACATATTGATTAAAATAAGTTGATAAGACCTGAACTGGATTCTAGCAATGAAAGCATATAATAGTGTACCAAAAACTCGTGTCGTCAAAATTATTTTTTTCTATCATATATATTCATGATTTTGTGTCAGGTGGAAGAGATTATATAGAGATGCAGTCAATATTTCCCTAAAAAGATTTTTAAAAAACCACTACTACATTTGGTATAGATTGGAAATGTGCTGTACTTGTCTTAGTACCATTATCACAATACTTTTTTTTAAAAATCGTCACTGCGTTCCAGGTACAAATATGAAGTACATCTGTTAGGTGATTCTTTGCATTTCATTACACCACAAAAAGCTTAGAATTTATTCTCTCCATACTGTTCTGATTTTGAGGGACTGAAAATGTCTGAGCACCGAGAAAGTCTGGAAATTTTCCTAGATATATTTGAACAGATGAACAATCCTTTTTTTTTTTTTTTTTTTTGGGACTCGCCATTCTTCTATACATTTTTTGCCATGCAAACTTTAGTTCAGAGTTTAATTATTTAGTTGAATGATTATCCAAAGTTCACACACTACTTTTGATTAGTTTAAGTTAACATTTCATTATTAATTTAAAGATTAACAATCCTATTTCATAGGCCACACAAATCAAGAAGACAGACTTATTCTATATTACATATCAAGGCAGATGTCGGATTTATTCTAAAAATGAATTTTAGGACCATATCAGACATTTGAAAAAGTGACACCTTCACTTTTTTCCTGGTAAAAGCTGATATGAAATTTAACTTTTTTTTATTATCAGCTGTCCTCACTGAGAGTTTTCAGCAATGCCAATTAACCAACAAAATACCTTTCCATTCTCCTTGAGAGCTTCAGCTAGTTTCCCAGCTCCAAATTTCTTTTTACATTACTTTTCTTCTCTTGAGAAATGCAGACTGGAAGCCTAGAGTATTTTCACTTTATTATAATTGAAAGTAATTGTCTCTGCTGAGAGTCAGCAATAGCCACGTTTCTCTTGACCCTCTAAGAGTAAAACCCCAGGGATGTTTTCAGAGAGCTGCATTTGAGACAAAACCAGTGACTTCCCTGTAGTGAGTAATTCAACAGCTTGAAAAAGTGGGGAAAGGTGTGCTGTTTTCAATTAATCTCTTAAGAGGACTAGCTTTTGGCTGCGCTTCCTGAAGCTGTTCAATGAGACTTGAAATAAAACGGTCTTTTCAAAAATTAACAAGGTTAAGTGATTCATTGGGGTTGTATTTATGTGCAGACAACAAGCTCAAATTGCATTCCTACCACAACAGTGGGACAAATAGCACCTGATATTGCCTCCCCACTCCCCAGATCGTGCGCTCTCCACTCAAATGCAGCAGCTTGTGTCTTAAACCCACATCTACTAAGTCTGTCCTTGTGACTCATAGGTGGGCTATCGATTTTGATCCCAATGGGTGAAATTATTACGTTGCTTTATTTGATGCAGAGTGAGTCTAGATTATATGTCAGTGGCTCTTTCACTCTGACTCCTGGTTTAATGTTTTAATTTTTTAATAGACGTACAAACCCATTTGGTGAATCTGGAGGCAAAAAATGCAAAACAGAAGGTAAAACAGGATTTCACTTAAGTATAAAATATTCTTGATTGAGATAATCTTCAAAACTAATTTTGCTTTTTATAGAAGCTATAAAATTAAGACTTGTATGCTAGTATTCAGTTAAAGCATACTTGAGTGCTTTCTTCATCTATAGCAGATGTCTCTAAGATAATTAGCTCAGCACCCATTGCTGGACTGCTGGATTGCAATAGTACATACTGCATCAGATGAGTCAGGTGAGACTACAGTCTGGAAGTCTAACTATTTGAGTCTTTCATGTTGGTTAAACCTAAGTGAAAAACTTAGTAGACAGATGTGTATCTTGCTGTTTCAGTAACTGCATCTGTGATTCATAAACAAATACTGGAAGTATAATTTTTAGTTAGAGAGTGTGGGTTGGGATTTTGTTTATAATATTTTATTAACTTAGAAATCCTTCTTCTGTGATTAGTCATGGAAACAGTAATGTTTAAATAGGAAAACCCAGAAATGGTTGGTACTGCTTATTGAATACTCTTATCTGTCTTAGATTCCATTCTTCACCAGTTATTTGTTATAAGATTCCTTGGCTCCATGGAGGTTAAATCTGATGAAAGTCCAGATGTTGTGTATGAAACAATGCGCCAAATACTAGCAGCCCGGGCTATCCATAATATTTTCAGGATGACAGAATCACATTTATTAGTCAGTTGTGACTGTTTAAAGTAAGTATGCTTCCTACATTTTCCTGAAGTTGACTTTCACAAGTATATTTTCAAATGACCCTTTCAATTTAGTAAAATTTACTGTGTGATTTGTTTGTTTAATTAACATTTTAGGTTAATAGATCCACAGACGCAAGTTACAAGGCTCAGGGTAAGTAATTTAATTTAATGTTAAAGCAACCAATTCTTTTTTTTCTGATTATGTCTAATTTTGTTTGAATACAATTTTCATTCTCTTAAATATCAACAATACTGTGATACTGTGTAATGAGATTTCTAAATGATTTCCCACAAAACTTAAGTTATCAGTTTACTGAACTATGTATTAAAATAGCTAAGTGAAAAAGACTGTTTTGGGTGATGAATTAATTTGATTAAGTAAACATTTCAAACAGTGCCTTTTTCATTATTTGAAATGGCAAGAGCATAATAAAATTGGCAAGATAGGTTTGTGTAGTAAGTAATACAAAGTCAGACATTAACTTTAAGGATGGGATGTCAGTTACACGAATCAGGAAATTCAAAAGGCTATCGCTCTAATGCATTATTAAATTGGCCATGTTGCATGTCTTGTATGTGACATGTCTTACGATCAACTTATTTATTTTTATCTCTAAAAATTAATAATACAGAGTAATGACTTGCATCTAAAAGAAATCAGTGGAATACTTGACAAAATATATTCAGTATGGCCACGTTAACCTTCAGTAATAATCTTAACTTTTTTTTTTATTTTTGATTTCTGTTTGCTTAATTTTTTTAGTCTGTATTGCATGAACAATAATGCTTTACATTTGATCTCTGGGTCTTTTTTAGAGAGCTGAAGAGAATTAATTGTGTTAAGTGTCTTAAGGACTCCTTAATAAATGAAGTATGTAAAACTTCTCAATGCTAAAAGCAGCTGTGCATTCATGAACTCTAAGGCCTAAAATGCAGAGCTGTCTTAGAGCTGTAAGCTGTTAAATAGAAAAGGAGTACTTGTGGCACCTTAGAGACTAACAAATTTATTAGAGCATAAGCTTTCGTGAGCTACAGCTCACTTCATCGGATGCATGTGGTGGAAAAAACAGAGGAGAGATTTTTACACACACACACACACACACACACACACACACACACACACACACACACACACACACACAGAGAACATGAAACAATGGGTTTATCATACACACTGTAAGGAGAGTGTAGATAAGATAAGCCATCACCAACAGCAGGGGGGGGAAAGGAGGAAAACCTTTCATGGTGACAAGCAAGGTAGGCTAATTCCAGCAGTTAACAAGAATATCAGAGGAACAGTGGGGGGTGGGGTGGGAGGGAGAAATACCATGGGGAAATAGTTTTACTTTGTGTAATGACTCATCCATTCCCAGTCTCTATTCAAGCCTAAGTTAATTGTATCCAATTTGCAAATTAATTCCAATTCAGCAGTCTCTCGTTGAAGTCTGTTTTTTGAAGCTTTTTTGTTGAAGGATAGCCACTCTTAGGTCTGTGATCGAGTGACCAGAGAGATTGAAGTGTTCTTCAACTGGTTTTTGAATGTTATAATTCTTGACGTCTGATTTGTGTCCATTCATTCTTTTACGTAGAGACTGTCCAGTTGGGCCAATGTACATGGCAGAGGGGCATTGCTGGCACATGATGGCATATATCACATTGGTAGATGCGCAGGTGAACGAGCCTCTGATAGTGTGGCTGATGTGATTAGGCCCTATGATGGTATCCCCTGAATAGATATGTGGACAGAGTTGGCAACGGGCTTTGTTGCAAGGATAGGTTCCTGGGTTAGTGGTTCTGTTGTGTGGTGTGTGGTTGCTGGTGAGTATTTGCTTCAGATTGGGGGGCTGTCTGTAAGCAAGGACTGGTCTGTCTCCCAAGATCTGTGAGAGTGATGGGTCGTCCTTCAGGATAGGTTGTAGATCCTTGATGATGCGTTGGAGAGGTTTTAGTTGGGGGCTGAAGGTGATGGCTAGTGGCGTTCTGTTGTTTTCTTTGTTGGGCCTGTCCTGTAGTAGGTGACTTCTGGGTACTCTTCTGGCTCTGTCAATCTGTTTCTTCACTTCAGCAGGTGGGTATTGTAGTTGCATGATAGAGATCTTGTAGGTATTTGTCTCTGTCTGAGGGGTTGGAGCAAATGCGGTTATATCGTAGCGCTTGGCTGTAGACAATGGATCGAGTGGTATGATCTGGATGAAAGCTAGAGGCATGTAGGTAGGAATAGCGGTCAGTAGGTTTCCGATATAGGGTGGTGTTTATGTGACCATCGCTTATTAGCACCGTAGTGTCCAGGAAGTGGATCTCTTGTGTGGACTGGTCCAGGCTGAGGTTGATGGTGGGATGGAAATTGTTGAAATCATGGTGGAATTCCTCAAGAGCTTCTTTTCCATGGGTCCAGATGATGATGATGTCCTCAGTGTAGCACAAGTAGAGTAGGGGCATTAGGGGACGAGAGCTGAGGAAGCGTTGTTCTAAGTCAGCCATAAAAATGTTGGCATACTGTGGGGCCATGCGGGTACCCGTCGCAGTGCCGCTGATTTGAAGGTATACATTGTCACCAAATGTGAAATAGTTATGGGTGAGGACAAAGTCACAAAGTTCAGCCACCAGGTTAGCCGTGACAGTATCGGGGATACTGTTCCTGACAGCTTGTAGTCCATCTTTGTGTGGAATGTTGGTGTAGAGGGCTTCTACATCCATAGTGGCTAGGATGGTGTTTTTAGGAAGATCACCAATGGACTGTAGTTTCCTCAGGAAGTCAGTGGTGTCTCGAAGATAGCTGGGAGTGCTGGTAACGAAGGACCTGAGGAGGGAGTCTACATAGCCAGACAATCCTGCTGTCAGAGTGCCAATGTCTGAGATGATGGGGCGTCCAGGATTTCCAGGTTTATGGATCTTGGGTAGCAGATAGAATACCCCAGGTCGGGGTTCTATGGGTGTGCGGATTTGTTCTTGTGCTTTTTCAGGGAGTTTCTTGAGCAAATGCTGTAGTTTCTTTTGGTAACCCTCAGTGGGATCAGAGGGTAATGGCTTGTAGAAAGTGGTGTTGGAGAGCTGCCTAGTAGCCTCTTGTTCATATTCCGACCTATTCATGATGACGACAGCACCTCGATGGGTACCCGCATGGCCCCACAGTATGCCAACATTTTTATGGCTGACTTAGAACAACGCTTCCTCAGCTCTCATCCCCTAATGCCCTACTCTACTTGCGCTACATTGATGACATCTTCATCATCTGGACCCATGGAAAAGAAGCTCTTGAGGAATTCCACCATGATTTCAACAATTTCCATCCCACCATCAACCTCAGCCTGGACCAGTCCACACAAGAGATCCACTTCCTGGACACTACGGTGCTAATAAGCGATGGTCACATAAACACCACCCTATATCGGAAACCTACTGACCGCTATTCCTACCTACATGCCTCTAGCTTTCATCCAGATCATACCACTCGATCCATTGTCTACAGCCAAGCGCTACGATATAACCGCATTTGCTCCAACCCCTCAGACAGAGACAAATACCTACAAGATCTCTATCATGCAACTACAATACCCACCTGCTGAAGTGAAGAAACAGATTGACAGAGCCAGAAGAGTACCCAGAAGTCACCTACTACAGGACAGGCCCAACAAAGAAAACAACAGAACGCCACTAGCCATCACCTTCAGCCCCCAACTAAAACCTCTCCAACGCATCATCAAGGATCTACAACCTATCCTGAAGGACGACCCATCACTCTCACAGATCTTGGGAGACAGACCAGTCCTTGCTTACAGACAGCCCCCCAATCTGAAGCAAATACTCACCAGCAACCACACACCACACAACAGAACCACTAGCCCAGGAACCTATCCTTGCAACAAAGCCCGTTGCCAACTCTGTCGACATATCTATTCAGGGGATACCATCATAGGGCCTAATCACATCAGCCACACTATCAGAGGCTCGTTCACCTGCGCATCTACCAATGTGATATATGCCATCATGTGCCAGCAATGCCCCTCTGCCATGTACGTTGGCCAAACTGGACAGTCTCTGCGTAAAAGAATGAATGGACACAAATCAGACGTCAAGAATTATAACATTCAAAAACCAGTTGGAGAACACTTCAATCTCTCTGGTCACTCGATCACAGACCTAAGAGTGGCTATCCTTCAACAAAAAAGCTTCAAAAACAGACTCCGAGAGACTGCTGAATTGGAATTAATTTGCAAACTGGATACAATTAACTTAGGCTTGAATAGAGACTGGGAATGGATGAGTCATTACACAATAGTAAAACTATTTCCCCATGAAAAGGAGTACCCGTGGCACCTTAGAGACGAACAAATTTATTAGAGCATAAGCTTTTGTGAGCTACAGCTCACTGCATCGGATGCATTTGGTGGAAAAAGCAGAGGAGAGATTTATATACACACACACACCACACAGAGAGAGAGAGAACATGAAACAATGGGTTTATCATACACACTGTAAGGAGAGTGATCACTTAAGATAAGCCATCACCAGCAGCAGGGGGGGGAAAGGAGGAAAACCTTTCATGGTGACAAGCAAGGTAGGCTAATTCCAGCAGTTAACAAGAATATCAGAAGAACAGTGGGGGGGGGGTGGGGGGGAGGGAGAAATACCATGGGGAAATAGCTTCTTTTCCATGGGTCCAGATGATGAAGATGTCATCAATGTAGCGCAAATAGAGTAGGGGCATTAGGGGACGAGAGCTGAGGAAGCGTTGTTCTAAGTCAGCCATAAAAATGTTGGCATACTGTGGGGCCATGCGGGTACCCATCGCAGTGCCGCTGATTTGAAGGTATACATTGTCACCAAATGTGAAATAGTTATGGGTCAGGACAAAGTCACAAAGTTCAGCCACCAGGTTAGCCGTGACAGTATCGGGGATACTGTTCCTGACGGCTTGTAGTCGATCTTTGTGTGGAATGTTGGTGTAGAGGGCTTCTACATTCATAGTGGCTAGGATGGTGTTTTTAGGAAGATCACCAATGGACTGTAGTTTCCTCAGGAAGTCAGTGGTGTCTCGAAGATAGCTGGGAGTGCTGGTAAGGAAGGGCCTGAGGATGGAGTCTACATAGCCAGACAATCCTGCTGTCAGGGTGCCAATGCAAGCCCTCTACAAACAAACTGGATACAATTAACTTAGGCTTGAATAGAGACTGGGAATGGATGAGTCATTACAGAAAGTAAAACTATTTCCCCATGGTATTTCTCCCTCCCACCCCACCCCCCACTGTTCCTCTGATATTCTTGTTAACTGCTGGAATTAGCCTACCTTGCTTGTCACCATGAAAGGTTTTCCTCCTCCCCCCCCCCCCCCCCCCCCCCCCCCCCCCCGCTGCTGGTGATGGCTTATCTTAAGTGATCACTCTCCTTACAGTGTGTATGATAAACCCATTGTTTCATGTTCTCTGTGTGTGTGTATATAAAACTCTCCTCTGTTTTTTCCACCAAATGCATCCGATGAAGTGAGCTGTAGCTCACGAAAGCTTATGCGCTAATAAATTTGTTAGTCTTTAAGGTGCCACAAGTACTCCTTTTCTTTAAGCTGTTAAATGTGACCTAAGGCAATTCATCATGTGCCCAGTGGTCTAAACTGTTTTAGTATGAGGGCTCCAAAAAAAACCTAAATAAAAAAAAAATTATGGTGTAACTGTTTTAACTTTTAGTTGTCATAATTTTAAAACTAATTTAAACTATTTTCTTCAATCTTCAGTTGTTTTCCATCTTTTGTGAAGTTTTGAAAAGAACCCAAGTTTGAAATTTCTATCTTCAGCCTTTTTTTAATTATGGGAGTGCAAAAATGTTAACTGAACATAATACAAAAAGTGTGTGTGTGTGTGTGTGTGTGTGTGTGCGCGCGCGCATGCATGCACAACTCAAAATTCGTGAACGTATTCAGGTCATAGTTTTTGAAAACAATCCATCCTTCGACTGAGACCACATATTGAAAATTGAGTCCCAGAAGGAATTTGTATGAGAGAGCTGAGTATCTGAAAAAATGTGTGCGTGCACATGCCTAGAAAGGAAACAGGAACTCAGACTTCACTGTAACATTTGTTGTATGCAAATGCTATACTACTCTCTGCACAATATACGTTTTTGAAAGATCTGCATGTGTTTGGTCACTGAATGTTTTTGATAACTTGTTTCAGTTTGCTGCAATGCCAAAAGCATTTTCCAGCAATTTGATCAGGTATAATAAAATTCTTTCTGCTGATCATGTCCATTTATTTTGTTGTTTTAGTAAGCTATAGTATATCGATATCTGGTATTCAAAGATGTATAGATCAAACTTTAAATTCACATTATTTCATCCTTTTTTTTGACAGTTTCCTTTGCCAAGTGTAGTCTTGTATGCTACACACCAGGAGAATAAACGCCTTTTTGGATTTGTGCTTCGGTCCTCAGGAGGGAGAGTTGAGGGCCATACAACATCTGTCTGTTATATATTTGAATCAAACAATGAAGGGGAAAAGGTATTACAGTACTATGTTACTTACACTTTTATCTTGTCTCAAATTTGACGTGGATTTCAAGGTCTTAGCTCTCATTCAAGTCGTATGAAGAAATTTTTAGAAGTGGGGTTTTTTGGGGCGGGGGAGGTTGTTTTTTTATGGTATGTTAAGCTATCAGTCCAAGAATCTGAAAGTGCTTTAATATACAAAGTCTAGTTAAGAAAAATTTCCACAACTTCAATTTTAAAGGAATATTTATTTTTCATACTTTCTGAATATTCAATTTGTTTCTATTTAGATTTGCGACTCTGTTGGACTGGCAAAACAGATTGCTTTTCATTCAGAATTGGTAAGATTCTTAAGTAGGGAAAAAAGGGAGGGTGGGGGGGTGTGTGTGTGTGCGCACGCGCGCGTGTGCAAAATGCAGTATGCGAAGTATGTAGATAATAGCACTGTGTCTGGCAGCAATCTGCAGACTAAATTTCTAAAGAGTCGATTGCATAGTATCTAGGTGATATTTAAACTTGTCAAGAAGTGATAAAGATTGAATAGGTTTCATACTAAGACTGATTGGAAAAGCATATTGCAGATACATTTTTTTTGTTCATTTCAGCAGAGATAAGTCTTAAGGTAAGAATAATGGTATATATACTTCGTTAAATCAAACATTGATATAACTATCTTAAGGAAACTCCTACAAAGTGGCAGTGTTTTATATATCCCAGTTTACAAAGATTAGCCTTATTTATATCTTTACTTCTTTAGGATCGTAGAGCATCAGAAAAACAAAAAGTAATAGACAAAGTAAAGGAGAAACAGCAGAAAGAACTCAGTAAACAAAAGCAAATTGAAAAGGTATGTCTCAGATTACTTATAGTGCTAATATTTTCTTATTCATTAACCTTCATGCTGTCTTTCATGGCTCTTTACCTCAGACTACATCACATTCATTAGTAGAAAAAACACGGTGGGCTTGATTTTACCTGGAAACTGTCAATTTGATTTTTTTAATTTGCTAAATGTAGTAAATTTTGGATTTTGAGATCTTAGTATGTCTTAGACTGTGGAAAAATTTTAGGATTAAATCTGAAAAATTTTATTTCTCCTTCACTTCCTGAATCTAAACTTGAATAAAGGTTAAACTTTTTAAAAGTTTCCATGTGGTTGGCAGCGTCCTTATAACCAAGCTGTTTATGGATGATGATGGTATGTCAGTCTGTAGGCTAAAGGCCTCATATTTTCAGTGCTGATAGTCAGCTTTGCAAATTCATGCCTCCCTCTAAGCATTGAGCACCTTGCTACCACAGCAGTGGACCCCTTGATCTGATGCTGTAAGTAAGCTTTAATATTTTAAATTTTAGTCTAGATCCTCACTGAAGCAAACTGAGAAAACATGCATATGAGATACAACAGATGATGTATTCGAACTCATCTTAGATAAACTGCTTTTAAAAGTTTAGTCTTTTGAAAAATGATCGAGTCTGCCCCCAGTTGCAAGTAAAAGTCAAACTGTAACTCTAAAAATATTGACAGGTTTCAGAGTAGCAGCCGTGTTAGTCTGTATTCGCAAAAAAGAAAAGGAGTACTTGTGGCACCTTAGAGAAAAACAAATTTATTAGAGCATAAGCTTTCGTGAGCTACAGCTCACTTCTTTTAAGTGAGCTGTAGCTCACAAAAGCTTATGCTCTAATAAATTTGTTAGTCTCTAAGGTGCCACAAGTACTCCTTTTCTTTTTTCTAAAAATATTGTTAACCTAATCCCACCTCCTCCCCTCCCCTGTTACTATTGCATTGTTTTACTGACTTTAAAAAACAAACAAACAAATAATAAAACTCCAAAACCAAATGGTCTATTATGAAATTTTATACATCAGAGATCATAAATATTATATTGTATTTCAAAGTTTGAGTTCTTCTGCAATATTGCTCGTCCGTGTAGAATTGAGTTTGCTGAGAATATGAATACATTACTTAGTAGAATAAAATGTTTTCTTGTTAGTTGTTCAAATAGAGCTAGCTGCTGCCTAGGTAGATAAAACCAATGATTAAAAATTATTTTTAATTTAAATTAAATCAAGATTAAATTAAAACACCTATTAAAATTATATTTTAAATCATGATTGCCTATGTTAAGGCCTATTAAAATACATTTTTTTTAAAGAAAATTAAGCAGTATATGTTTGCTGCAAGATTTAAAAAAAAAAAAAAAAAAAAAAGTCAAACCACTTAACTGGTGGAAGTCGTATAGATCCAGTGTTTGACAGCAGTCACCTCTTCTGCAGGTGCAAAGAATATTTTCTGCATTTCAGTTTATTCCACCAGTTCAGATCAATTACTAGTTCATTCAAAGTTCAGAAACCAGTGGGAGTTGAAAAAGCAGAAAAGTTTGTTTTCCTCTTTAGATCTATGAATAAAAACTGGATGTGAGAGAATGAAGTCTACTAGTTCTAAAATCTTGAAGGACACTCTGGTCACCATCAGTTCAGTTCGCTCACTAAAGATAATACTTCAATAAATCAGTTAATTTTAAATGCAAAATGTTTTGATGAACTTTTTTATGTATCCAGTGTAGTTAAGGTAGTTTTATTTAGTTAATTTAAAAAAAAATTAAATATTGTTTCTGTGCATTTAATTGAATTTGAATTTCCATCCACATAGAATGTGATACATCACAAGTAAAAAATTAATATTCATCTAGTAAATTAGAAATGCACTATTTTTTAAAATAACATACAAATTAAGAATCTGAATAAAGGTAAATTTAAGATACATAATCGCTTAAATAAATGTTTGTAGATGTACTATATCCTCTTGATTAGCAAAACTAAGCACCAGATTTAGCCTAAAAACTGAATTTAGTTGCAAATTAACACTTTTTTTTTTAATGGTTACTGCTACCAAACGACACACCAACCTCTTTTAGGGAAATAACTAAAAAGTACAAATGCAAGACAAGATTAAAATTGATTATTTAAATCAAGGTTTTCTTTCTGCTTTAAATCATGATTTAAATCCATCTGTGCTAGTCACTGATGTTATTGTTCTTGGTTTTCCATAGAATCTTTTAAATTCTTCTCTACAAAGCGTTTACTAATCAAGTTGCCACTGCTCTAAATAAGTTCTTTCCACTGTTGCAGAAGGGCACTGGAATTCCTTTTCACTATGTAAAGTTCTGAAGTGAATATTTTTTCCCCTTCTCTTCCTTCCTCCCTGCCTCCCATATTAGGACTTGGAGGAGCAGAGCCGATTGATAGCTGCTTCCAGTAGACCCAGTCAGAGCAGTGGAGAGGGACAATTTGTAGTCCTTAGCCATAGCCAGTCAGAAGACAGTGATTTGGGAGAAGATGGGAAGAAGAAAAGAGAGTCCGAAGCATGAGGTTACTGATCTTGTTAAAACTGGAATCTTTGGACGTATCTGTGGTGAAATGGCACAAATTACATAAGAAGAGAAAATGGAAATGGAGGGTCTGCTTATTATATAGAACACTTAACAATATGCTGACCAGATTATACTTTTTTTTTTATTTTAAACATTCATTAACTAACTTTGCCTTTTAATGTAAATAAATACCTTCTTCCATGTGTCAGAAAGAGGCATGGTGACTTGCCATGTTTACTACAGAATTACATCTTCGACTTCTCTTAAAATGGAAACTTTTTTTCACTTACCTGGTTATGCAGCTGACTGTTTTGAAGCAAAAATTCATCTTCTGATTGGGCTTCAACAGTACACTGAAATATTGTTCTTGAAATTGCTGTACACACAACATTTTGCGTGGAACAAAAGTGGGCTTTGAACTGAAACAGTGCTAAGCTGTATCTAAATACTGTTGCAGAGAATTTTCTGGGTTTATAAAAAAATTAATCCTCAATAATACCAGATAAATGTGCAATAGTTTTAGATTGATGAGAGAGAGATTATAATTTTTGTTTTATGTTGAATTGGATGGTACTGTCTCTGTTTCCTTTTTAATACAACTTACGACACTTCATTGGATAGTAAAAAAGATTTTACTCCATTTAACCTAGGTAAGACTTAGAAGGATGTATTTGCATCTTGGTGCATGGGGAATTGTGTTATAAACCCTTTCACTTCAAGATGAGAATACAGTGTGTATATTCCTGAAAGTAAAAGTACCACATTCTCAGTTCTCTGTCATGGGACTGTAGTAACTGTCCAGTACTTGGGGTTTACTTTATAATAAAAAGTATGTTAACATTGTGAAAATGTTGGATTGAACCAGCTGTTTTGAAGATCTTTTAAATACCCACATGCCTTGGAACCAGTTCACTAAATTTACTAGGAAGAGGTTGGCGGGGGAGGGGATTGGGTCATTGCATGTAAATGTATTTTGCAAAAAATATTTAATAGCAATAGGGTGCAAGCATACAAATCATACTTTCTATCTAAACTGCTTGAAGCATTTTTCACAGGTGTCTGCTTACAGCTCTTAAGCCTGATCTCCATACTACTGCATGATGTACATAACTTATTTTGTACTATATCAAATGTGCTTTGACCTTTTCATCCTGAATAGGAAACCAGTTAATGTAAGAGAATTTATTTATTTTTGCACTGATTACTGTATATAGTGAAGTCCAATGAACAGAAGATACATTTATGTATCAGTGTCAGGGAAAATCTAGTGTAGTACAGTAATGCAAGGAAATGTACTAAACATGAAAATAGAGATTTATCTCTGGGTCGGTTTCAATTTATATATATTTTCCAGTTTATATAAGGCTTTCTACTTGTTCTAAATGTCATTTCTTATTCATTATATAAGTTACTGTATACATCCATTCCCATGAATAGCTATCCTTCAATCTAGAAGACTGCCCATTTATTCCTGCCAACTTGAAGATCCAAAGGCAGCATATGCAGATTTTTCTCCCTGTTCCTGATCCTAGGCTTATAAAAGGATGGTTGGTACCAGGAGTTTTGGACTTTCTATCTCCGCAATTTTGCATTGGCTGCTTACGTTTCTGACTAACTTTTCTCACTTGTATTTCTTCTTGCAGACCAGGTGACAGCCTACTTCATACTTACTGTATCTCGCAATCTGCCTCCTCTACCTGCTTAAAATCCAGCTAAAAATTTCCAAAAACCCACAGAAAGAGTATGAAATCGTGTCTTTTCAGTTTCTAGTTTATTAAGTGTTCTAGTTATCTCCCTGTGCAGGATTGCTTAGTGGATTGGCCAATTTAAGTGCAAACCCACCACACTTCATGTGGGAGACAGTATCTACTTGAAGTTTTCTTGATATTCAATTTAAAATTTTCCTTAAGCTTTATTGCATTATTCTTATTGAAGGGATATTTCAGAAAATTGGGATTGTTTGCTCCCTTTGCTGTTGGGACTTTCATACCAATCAAAGGGCTTATCTGAACACTACATAGAATTAGTATAGCTTGTTACATGGCTATTCTGCCAGTACAGGGTCGGTCTTGCTCCATTCAAGGGTTTTGAATTGTCCCAGCAACTTTAAATCCTCTATCCTGCCTGACTCATGATCTACCAGAGGGATCATTAAAAGCATTGGAAATTAGCCATTTAATTTTTGATTATCAGCACTACCTAAATAGTTTAATTCATTCTCAACCTTTCTGTAAATTAAACAAGACACTTCAGTCATGATAGTCAAAGCCTAATCTCTTTCTACATATTTCACAGAAACCATTTTAGGGAAATGTTTAAGTTTCCAAAAATATTTTGGGATTATTTTTTCTTATCCCTCGGATTTAAAACCAGCTGGCTTAGTTATCCTGAGTCTAGCTGTCCAGGGCTCACAGGGAGCCATCGATATTTAGACTATTTCATCTCTTGTTAAATTAACCTAGCATAAATATTAGACTTACTTAAACTTGGAAAGGCTCTACAAGGAATAAGAAGGAAGAGAGGGGTAGGGGTGTGTGTGTTTAAAAAAAAAAAAAAAAAATTATGGTGGTATGTAGGTCTTGAAGATGTGACCTGATATTATTGTATCTCTTCCATTTGTTTCTTAGTTTCTGCATTAATGTCATGTTAGATGAGAACTGGGCAAAGTGCGGGCCATATCCGGCCTACGGGACCCTCCTGCCCAGTCCCCGAGCTCCTGGCCCAGGAGGCTTGCCCCCGACCCCTCCCCTGCTGTTCCCCCTCTAGATGGCCAGGCAGCACAGTTGCAGAGCCGCGGCCTGACCCGGTGCTCTGGGTGGCACGGCTGTAGCGCCACCAGCCACTGGCACTTCAGGCAGCGCGGTAAGGGGGCAGGGAGCAGGGGGATTGGATAGAGGGCAGGGGAGTTGGGGGTGGCGGTCAGGGGGCGGGGAACTGGGGGGTTGAATGGGGGCAGGGGTTCCGGAGGGCCAGTCAGGAAGGAGAGGGAGGGTTAGATGGGGCGGCGCGGGGCAGTCGGGGCACGGGTGGTGGATGGGGTAGGAGTCCCGGGGGAGCTGTTAGGGGATGGGGGGGTTGGATGGGGCAGGAGTCCCAGGGGGGGCTGTCAGGATGTGAGAAGTCGGGGGGGGGGGTCAGATACGAGGCAGGAGCCAGGCCATGCCTGGCTGTTTGGGGAGAAAGAGCCTCCCCAAGCGCCCTTCCATACAATTTTGGAAACCCATTGTGGCCCTGAGGCCAAAAAGTTTGCCCACCCCTGTGATAGACAGTTGTTTGAGCCTGATAATCGAGGAGCAAGAAGCATCTCTTTTTCTAGCATCTTAGAATGATTCTTTCAGCTACTAAAAAGAAGCTGCAAACCCATTTCTTGATGTTAGAAGTATCTTAAGAAAGGAATTGAATAAAGTGAGTGATGCCCAGGAAAAGAGAGGTAATTGAAGTGAATGAGAAAAGAGGTCCTTATACTTGGTAAAACAGTTTCATTGCCTACAGGGGATTAAAAACAGATGTAAGGCGATTCAGAGAGAGCATTGAAGGAAGTGGAGGCAGCACGAGTAGAGTGCATGCTGAAGGAGATTAGAGGGTAAAGTGAAGAGATGAAGGTGAGGCCAGTAGTGAGAAAGGTCAGGAATACTTAGTTTGCAATGCTTGAGAGATGGGGTGCCTGGATCTGTGACCTAGAACTACTTCAAAGCTGAGAGGGGTTTGCCCCAGTTACCCCTGGTAGAACTACCCAAGCCTCTCATATATGGGGCATGTACTGGTAGTTATTTTACACCACCTTGCCTTCCCCTTCATGCATGTATCCCTTGTCCTCATAGCAACTAGGAGTGAACATTTTTTTTCTCTGAATTATGAGTTCTCATTGCTCTGGGCCACGACCAGGGCACTAGTCTCATTTAAGGTATATCTACTCAGCAAAAGCTATGCAGGGCCTAGCCTACTTGACTTAGTTTGAATCTAGCTAGCGTGAATACAGTAGCAGTGAAAACAGCGTGGCATGCATGAGCAAGCAGAGTATATACGCAAGGTCTGTGCTGGGCTTGTACTACTTGCACTGAACCCTGCATTGTGCTGTCTTCATTACTACTGTTATCCACGCTATCAGGATTCAAGCTAGTTCAGGTCGACTAGCCTGTGCACAGCTTTGTAGAGGTACCCCTATTTTGGCAGTGAGTAAGCAGGAGGGCTAGTGAGCCTACTGACATGTAGGCTGGAAGGGATCTAAAGTCACTGCTAAAGGAGATGGAAGGATGAAGAACTAGGCCAATTACTAGTAAACAATAGTTGAAGGATAGATCAGCTCTGTGGTATAAAGCAGATTAATAAGGTACCATACTGCTCTCATGAAGGGTAGTATTACCTTTGAGCTTTATTGTTACATAGCCTATGTCAAAGTAGCTGTTTGGCTGTTTAGAGTGGATTTTACCCAGCAGAACGTACGTGTGTGTGTGTGTGTGTGTGTGTGTGTGTGTGTGTGTGTTTCCAAATGTAATTGCTTCTTTCAAACAGGGGTTTCAGGTTAGCTTCTGGGAGCTATAGGAGGTGATTTTTCCATATGTAACAGACTTTGGAACCATATTTTGAGTAAGTGAGTCAATCATTAGGGGAAAGTGCTTTTGCCAAGATTTTTAATAAATGCTAATGTTTGAGTGGAGTGCAGAGACTCTAATAAGTAGTACTTTTTTTTTTAAACATATACGCTCCATGTTCTTAAATCAGCTAATTTGGCATGGCTTTTCTTACATTAATGTTTGGCAGATTGCTATCAAAGTGCATGTTGAAATATTGATTAGAAACTCTTCATTGGGTTTTCACTTCTAGTTACTTTGCCTGCCCATCTTTCTGCTACTGGATGAATTATATAATCTATAGCACCTGAAGTAATGGTCCTACAGCATGTGAAACCAGTATGTTTGGTCTTTTTTAAAAGCTGTTACATAAAGACAGGTTTCAGAGTAGCAGCTGTGTTAGTCTGTATTCGCAAAAAGAAAAGGAGTACCTGGGGCACCTTAGAGACTAACAAATTTATTTGAGCATAAGCTTTTGTGAGCTACAGCTCACTTCATTGGATGATTTGGTGGAAAATACAGTGGGGAGATTTATATATACACACCCAGAGAACATGAAACAATGGGTTTTACCATACCCACTGTAAGGAGAGTGATCACTTAAGATGAGCCATCACCAGCAGCAGTGGGGAGAAAGGAGGAAAACCTTTCATGGTGACAAGCAAGGTAGGCTATTTCCAGCAGTTAACAAGAACATCTGAGGAACAGTGGGGGGGGGGGGAGAAATAACATGAGAAAATAGTTTTACTTTGTGTAATGACTCATCCATTCCCAGTCTCGGTTCAAGACTAAGTTAATAAAGGTGGCTAGCCTTCAACAAAAAAAACTTCAAAAACAGACTCCAATGACAGACTGCTGAATTGGAATTAATTTGCAAACTGGATACAATTAATGTATATGATAAAACCCATTGTTTCCTGTTCTCTGTGTGTGTATATAAATCTCCCCACTGTATTTTCCACCACATGCATCCAATGAAGTGAGCTGTAGCTCACGAAAGTTTATGCTCAAATAAATTTATTACTCTCTAAGGTGCTACAAGTACTCCTTTTTCTTTTTGTGGTTATGTAATGCATTGTGTTATACTGTGTGTATATCTCCAACATAGTCATGAAAAGTTTTTCTTTTGACACTGCCATTCTAATTAAGTTTAAAAGGTCCACGGTTTTGTCCCCTCAGAAACTGAATGCAGTCAGCTAAGATAAAGTAGTCTATTACATTGTTTCTGAGGTCTGGAAGAGAAAATCACATGAAACATTGTCCCTAATCATGAGGCTGGCATTGACTCGTGTTTTAACAATAGCCATTAGCTGCTCTTTTCCTTTTCTGAAATCTAGTAGATTGTGCTCAATTACATGTGTAAATTCAGAGTAATTCTAGAGATAGAGTATTCAGTGAATTTACTCTAGATATGCTTGCATATAAATAAGTAGGACTTGGCCCTATGTGTATGCTTAGTTTTTATAAATTAGAATTGACATTTGCACAGAGTTTAAGAAGGAGGTAGGGTTGTTTAATTCATGATTAATAATCTCATCTCAAACATTAAACAAAGTCTCTCCTGAACTGCTGGTAGTCTATTTTTCACTTTTGCCTAATTTTAAGATAGACTTTAGGAGTTTTGTTTGTTTTAATGACTCCGCATCTCACAGTACGCACTGTATTCCAATGCTCCCCCTGGGAAAAAAAACCCTTAAGCATTTGTTATAAGTGAGAGAATAAATGTGTAATCTTTCTTTAATCACAACTCCTACAAGTGAATTCCTTTATAATTCACATACAAACAAAAAGACAGTCATTGCCTGCATCTTACTCAGTTTTCTTGAGAGAACTTTTTCATATATTCAGTGAATTCAGGAAAGACGCATTGTCCAGTGTTATAATTGACCCTTCTTACTTTGTCTTTCCTACCTTGCTCTTTTTCACAAAATCTCTCGTTTACTCCAACCCCCAAAATTTCTTTAGAGGCAATAAGGTAATTTTCTTGTGCATATAGTGATGTCTAATTGGGCATGAAAATATTGTCACTATGCCATTGTGCCTGCATTGGTGTTCCATAATGTTTATATGCAAACCTGGGATTTTGTAAAATATAGTCAGGTGATTTTATAATGTAGTGGATTGGTCAAAATCTTACCATAAACTAGATTGGTCCTGTTCTAGTGCTGTATAAGTAATTTTTCAATGTTTTTAAGAGTCTTATAAAAATTTCCCTGAATATTTGTATTAAAGCACTCATCTCAAATGAGTATGCCTAGTATCAATTTGATAGTTGGTTTAAACTCAAATATAGACTTGTTAGCTAGGGCTTCAGTTAATTTGAGTTCACTAATAAAAGGTTCAAAGTTTGCTTTGTACAGTAATCTTTATTTGAATTAGACTTAATTTAAAAAAAATTTAGACTCTAATGCTTGCCTCCAAAAAAAATCACATTACTAATATGGCTTTGTTTTTTTCTCATTAAATATACAATTTCACAAATAGCTAAAGCCCTATGTTGTCAAAATGTATTTTGATTCTGTCAGTAATTCAGGAATGTTACCCAGCTATGTTTAATCAAAACAGAGGGGAATTATGCTGATTTATTTTTGCAGCGACGGAAGTCTGAACAGTCAAAGAAAACATCCTTGTTACATTAGCTGGTGTTTTAATTCACATCTTGTTTGTTTTTTCGCATGCATGCATAGTACTTTCTAAAGAACTGTGGTTAGGTTAATGAACAGAAATGATGGGTACAGAAGTTAAACCAGCACAACCTGATCAGTTCAGACCCATTAATACAGATATTAATGCATATTTCCCACCTGCTTATTAGTTTTGTTCAGTACTTGAGTAGGCACCGTGTAAGAAGCAATGAGTCACAAGATACTAGTTCAATCTGTATTTTATAAAGTTTATAGATTTGAGGGGAAAATGGACTTTTGAATTATGTAACTGAAGTGATACAGATGCATGTATAAATAAAAATCTGTACTTAACTGAATATAAACTTGATTATGAAAAAAATAAATGCCTGTCGTTTATTGAACTGCTCATTTTTATATATCTGTTTCTTCTGCAGTATTTTGTACACCTGAAACTCTTCCTAGCTTGGAGAAATTTAAGGGTTTGTAATGTTTAGCTATGTACTGTACTGTATTAAAGTACAAATTCATAATTTGTATACAAAGCATTCAGTGTATAGTGGCATTGCCTTTTCCTCTTATAAGCAGTGACTGACCAGACAACAGTATCCAATAATGTGCTCTTTTGAAATGTTCAAGTCCCACCAGGAAAAGGGTCTCCATTTTATCACCCACAGGGTCTAATCATAATTCACATTTTACATTTCCAAGTTCTGCATTAACATTGCATTGGATGGTACTCAAATGCCACATGTGATACAAAGTAAATTCAACCAATACTCTTTAAACTTGTCCCCCAAATATGGCAATAGGTGGGAAATTGAGGGAGCTGGGCGAAAATATATTCTGAACATCTGAGGACATCCTTATAAATAACTTTTCAGAAGAAAAAAAGATTGCTCTAGATCATATTATATGTAGAGCAGCACTTAATTACTATGGTAACAAGACATTTAAATACCAAGAATGAGAGGTGGAACTACCTTATCTAGCAGGAAAGCAATGTCTAATAAAAAAACTCTGCTAATGTTTCACTACTGAGTGACTGTTTATAAAAAGAATGCAATGGCCATTAACCCCATTTCAGTGTTTAAAAGTGGGGATTGGCTAATTGGATGAAATAAGCCTTGAAGAGTCAAAACCTTGTCAAACAACTTCATCTTCCTCCCCGCTCTTCTTGGTTGGGAGCAGGGGGAGAAGAAAGCCTCTGCCTCTTGCTGGTTCTAGTGAGAAATTGAAATACCACCGTATAGGTTGTTAGGACAGAACTTTGATCCAACCAGAAGCAGGATGTAGAAGTATAATCAAGAGTTGCAGCCCAAAGGAGTTGGGAGAAGAATTTGAACTCCTGGTTACAACCTGACCCACCTGTCTTGAAGGACACTTCCCATTCTATATGTTGTTTGAAAATGCTGACCTAAGCATTGATGCTAGATAACTTTAAAATTATATTGCCATTACCTGTAATTGCTTCTGTTAAATTCTGGATGCTTTTTCTGCTATAACGTCTACATGTTGGGTTTCTAATACTTATTCTGTACTATACTTTATTTTTATCCAGAAAAATTCACCAACGTGACTTGTTGGTTTTTAGAAGCTAAAATCCCAGTAAAGAAAAAGAATTGCACACAATAGTCTTTGTCCACTTGCATCCTCTCTCAAAAATATAGGACTGTGATTCTATGCAATTGGGTTAGTGAGTTCCTATCAAGTTTCCTTGTCCATAAAGATCATATTGTTTGTACAGTATATATTCTTTCAACCGCTTAGGCAGTGGAAGGAATGTCATGAAGACAGGACAACGCAGATGCAAATGACCCATGCATTTCCGAATCTTCAGACGACAAAGATGTTTCAAAGAACGTGGATTTGCTATTAAAAAAAAAAGTGTCTTTTACCAGTCAAACAACAAACAACAATATACTCACTTTTGCATGAAAGCCGCAAGCAACATTTCAGAAACTTTGGTCAGATTTTGATTCCCTACCACTTGTTGCATAGTATATTAATTCTGAACACGCTCACTGAAATCACAGGCGCTTCCTTGAAGTAAGCTGCTACCCAACATGATGAGGGTATCAGGATCTGGCCTTTTTTAAGTGATCACCACGCAGTAACATTTGCAAGTGTAATGAACTGAGGCATTAGCCTAGTTTTTGTGAATCTAAGCTTTAAACACAAAATAATTTAAGTTTGAAGAAAAAGTTTGACAGAGGGTAATTTAGGCCTAAAGCATAAAGGAGTTGTCTGTTGTCTCTGTACAGCACAGAGGTGAGAGAGCAATAAAAAGACTACAGGGAGCAGTTACTGTGTGTGAACTTTTCCCTATTACATAGCAGTCATCCTTGCCTCTATTTTTTTAACTGCACTTGCAGCTACTTGGGGGAAAAAATGACCAGGCCAGATTAGCTAACAGCTCTGTATGCCTAAAGTAAAATAATCTAATCTGAAAGAAACAGCCAGTTGACTGAATTACTTCATATAAAGACCTGAATTTGTTGCAGCAGCGATAGTATAGGAAAAAACTTTTAGTCTTGAGCAACATTAAGTATATGTTTGTATGGACGCCCTCTGCATGCATTTAAGTTACAGTAGGTATATTCTACTGCTGCTTTGTAATTAGGGAACTTCCAAGCCACCCAAAATGATACATATTCTTACTGATGTGACTTAGTAATATTATTATCACAAACTTCCAAGGCCTACTGTATTTGGAAATTTTACTTCAGGCTGAACTTTAATTGATTTTTGTTATAAGGATGGCAGGACAAGACAACGCTGGCTCAGATTCTCCAAGGTAAGTCAGGGCCCAACTCCCATTGAATCAATAAAAGTTAGGCACCTAAATACCTTTGAGGATCTGGTCCAATGGTGCCAAGATAATACAGAAAATAAACAAGCCAAAAAGTAGCGTTATCTAGTATTTTGGATGTTTCAAAACTCTGAACACCTGACACTTACTCAAAATGGAATTGATTTCTGGCCATAGTGTCTGTTCCTTGAGAACTGCTTTCAGTTTACAGCAGATGTTAACATGATCAACATAATCTAGCATCACTCGCACTACTTTTCCAGCTACGTGCTTCAGCCACGACAGCGTTATCACTTCACAGAACTAAGAGAGGAAAAAACAGCATATTTAAGAGTATAGCATTCAACTTTTCTGTGACTCATTTCCCCTTTTCAAATTCCTCTGCAGGACATAAACAATTAAACCCCCAAAGAAAAGCCAGGAGCGAGTGAGTGCTGAATCACTCCGAGGTTGGATTGGTTGTAATAAGCTTCACATAAGTCTTCAAACAGAATGTGAAAAACTACTGGCTAGTCACTTTAAGTTTTCAGTCTCAACTAGCTTGAAGCCATCGTGAAAGTTACATGGAAGCGAAGGTTCAACCAGCGAGTTTAAAATGTACACGTCAGTGCATGTTTGTTACATTACAATAAGGAAAAGGGTTTAGAACCGCACATATGGTAACTGTGCGCCCACACTTGTAGTGTGAGATGTTACATTTGTATTGTACTGAAAAATGTAAAGATGAGCTGTGAAGCTAGAAAAAATGTTTTTGTTTTAGTCCTTTACAATTCATAAAGATTGCATCAAGTGGGTGTATTTTTAACCTGTATTTGAATATCAAAAACTGCCAGTTCACGGTTTGCTCTGTTTGTTAGAGGCCTTCTTTGGCATGATCATTGCAAGGCCTGAATTGTAATGTCAGATAAAGCAGTTGCCTGTATTGCAGGTCTTCCTCCCTCCTAAATCACAATGTTTGGACACAGGAATAGTGGCAGCTTCGGCTACAGCTTTGTGGCATTCCATTTCAAGTGATATCATGGTTTTTGCTAAACTCTTCCAGCAAAGAAAGTCCTAATACTTCTAATATAAAACTATAAATAAGTAGTAAAGGGCAAAAAAAAAACCGTGTACAGTAACTGGAATTCTTCTAGCTGTATGGTCCCCAACTGTATTCCATCCTGGGTGTGCGTGCGCGCCACGTGCCTGAAACCAAAAGATTCTTGCTAGAAGTGTCTGTCGCTCCATTCCTGTGTCCCTCTCCTCTTTGTGTTTTGAAATGAGGGCATATGGAGTGGGGCGGACCGATTGCCTCTCCAGTTGCCTTTTGACTATGAGTAGCCCTAACATAAGGATCTACAGCAGAGGGGAAGGAGGCGAGGTAGTGGAATACACTGTGACAAAGCTCCTCTTCTAACGTGGTGGGTCCTGCACTTATTGGCGGATTTTGCTCGCCTCAGAGATTCATGGCAGCCCTCAGTTTGGCCACTTTTATGGCTCAAATCTGCTGTTCACTCAGATAACCTCATCACTAACCAGCATGGGGAAAAAAGACTAAGAATAATCCCCGCACTTTCTGCTGATCTGGATCAGGGACCAGCTCAAAGACCTTCACCTCTGGTGGAAACTCCTGTGTTGGGTCAGGGGTCGGGAGATTTGGGGGGAACCCGGGCCCACCCTCTACTCCGGGTTCCAGCCCAGGGCCCTGTGGACTGCAGCTGTCTAGAGTGCCTCTTGGAACAGCTGCGCAACAGCTACAACTCCCTGGGCTACTTCCCCATGGCCTCCTCCCAACACCTTCTTTGTCCTTGCAACAGTACCTTCCTCCTGATGTCTGTTAATGCTTGTACTCCTCAGGCCTCCAGCAGCACGTCCTCTCACTCCCAGCTCCTTACGCACACCTCACTAACTGGAAATAGAGCCTTTTAAAACCAGGTGTCCTAATTAGCTTTAATTAATTCTAGCAGCTTCCCGATTGGCTACAGGTGTACTAATTAACCTGCCCGCTTTAATTAGTTCTAGAAAGTTCCTGAGTGTTCTGGAATAGTCCCGTTATCTTACCCAGGGATATGGGACCTGCTTAACCTGAAACTAATGTATCTACCTTTGACCACTCTCTTGTAGTCAGCTGGCCTGACCCTGTCACAACACATAAAGACCACACATCTTGAAGAACTCAAAGAAGTGTAGGTAAATAACATTTTTTTTTCAAGTGATGGTCCCTATGTCTATTCCAAAGTGTACACAGTCGCTATGTGTATACATATGTATATGTGTATACATAATCCCTATGTGTATTCCACTATGGGTGACTCAAAAACAGTACTCATTGAAGAGGAGGAGGATGCAAGGACCCTTGCTTACCACCAATTGGAGGACTGCCCTGTTGAAGGATCCATCAACTGTAGCAGTTTGCATCATGGCTTAATGATCTACTGAAGGAGTGAACAGAGTCCCATTTGTGAACAGAGCCTCACAGAATTCCAGGAGCTGAACTTCTGCAAAGTGAGGCTACTAATACAGATTGGGCACTAGTCGAGAGGGCCATCACACCTTGTGGGGGAGGAATTGCAATTAACTTGTAACAAAGCAGTATGCAGCCCAAAATCCATTTGGAAAGTCTGAGAAGAGATTGCTTCCCCTCTCATACATTCCATAAAGGATATACACAGCCTCGGTCAGTGTTTTTCAAAGTTCAGGTCATGACCCAATACTGCAGTGGTTCCCAAACTAGGGGCGCCGCTTGTTCAGGGAAAGCCCCTGGCGGGCCGAGCCGGTTTGTTTACCTGTCATGTCCGCAGGTTCAGCCGATCGTGGCTCCCACTGCTGCAGTTCACCGCTCCAGGCCAATGGGGGCTGCGGGAGGTGGCGGTTAGCATGTCCCTCGGCCTGCTTTGCTTCCTGCAGCCCCCACTGGCCGAGAACGGCAAACCACGGCCACTGGGAGCTGTGATCGGCTGAATCTGAGGATGCGGCAGGCAAACAAACCGGCCTGGCCCACCAGGGGCTTTCCCTGAACAAGCGGCGTCCCTAGTTTGGGAACTACTGCAATACTGGGTTGTGGCATGTAGGACACTGGGTTGCCTTGCTCACCATCCAGGGACCCGAGCAGCTCTGGTCAGCACCACTGACCAGGACTTTAAGAGTGCCATCACCGGTGCTGCCCAGCTAAGGCAGGCTAATGCCTACCTGTTCCGACACCACACTGCGCCCCAGAAGCAGCCAGCAGCAGGTACAGCTTCTAGGCCGGGGGGCCACAGGGCTCCACGTGCAGCCTCCCCCTGCCCCAGAGAACTGACTCTACACTCCCATTGGCCAGGAACCAATGAGAGGGGGGGTGATGTCTGCAGGCGAGAGCCGCACGGAGCTGCTTGCACACCTCCACCTAGGAGCTGGACCTGCTGCTGGCCGCTTCCAGGGCACAGCATGGTCTGCGGTGCCAGGACAGGCAAGAAGCCTGCCTCTGCACCCCAGCTGCGCTGCTGACTGGGAGCCACCGGAGGTAAGTCTGCACCCCAACCGCCTGCCCCAGTCCTGAGAACCCCCAAACCCAGAGCCCCTCCACCCCAAATGCCTCATCCCTGGCCCCAGCCCAGAGCCCTGACCCCTCCTGTACCTCAACCCCCAGCCCCAACCCAGAGATCCCCACAAACCCAGAGCCCCTCCTGCACCCAAACCCCTTATCCCCAGCCCAGAGCCCTGACCCCCTCTCACACCCCAACCCCCTACCCAGAGCTCCCTCCCACTCTCTAAACCCCTCATTCCCAGCCCCACCTCCCAGCCATCACCCCCTTTGCCCCAACTCCGTTGGGTCGTGGACATCAACAATTTCTTCAACTGGGTCCCCAGGAAAAAAGTTTGAAAACCACTGGCCTAGGTGATCTCCTAAAGGATTTAGTCCTTTGCAGGTAGATTGCCAAAGCTTGATGGACATCCAGAGAATCAAGTTTTCCCTGGTGGCATTTGCCTAGGGGATGAAAACGAGCAAGTTGCTTTAGATGGAATTCCGAGATTACTTTGGGAGTGAATTTTGGGCATAATCTCAGGGAAATTGGGAAATCAGGGAAACCTCTGGCAGATTGCATAAAGCAGATCACAATAAGGGCCTCCCCGTTTACCCTCTGAGGCGATGGCAACCAGAAAGGCAACCTGCATTGATAGGTGGACTAAGGAGCATGAAGGTGAGTGTTCAAAGAGCCTTTTTTAATGCTGATAGGGCTACATCTAGGACTACCATATCGAGATAGTTTCATGCTTGGAAGACAAGTTCTGACGATCCTTTAGAACGCATACTGTAGCAGGATGGGTGAAAGGTACGCTGACAGCTGCTAAATACACCTGCAGGGAGTGAAGTTTTTAAGGAGAGAAGGTAGTCCAAAATGGCAGGGATTATCATTTGATAACTCTCTGGGGTTATCAGGTGGCGTTGGCACCAGATCGAAAATATTTCTCACTTTGCTATGCAGCACTTCCCTGTAGAATCCTAAGGATGGATTGTACTGCCTCCAAACATGCCTTTTCTAGGTTTGTCATCCATTCAAATGCCAGGCTGTTAGGTGGAGGGATGCTGGCTTGGGATGTTTGAGCTTGTCTCTGTCCTGGGTGAACAGGTCCAGGAAGAGTGGGATACAGATGGACATGCTGATGTCTGGAGAATGCTGGCAAGCCAGAATTGTCTTGGCCACTTGAGAGAAAGCAATATTACTAATGCTTCCTCTTGCTTGATATTCCTCAGAACTCAAGGTAAGAAAGGAATGGGTGGGAAGGCGCATGTCTGTGGGCCCAAACATTGAACTAGAAATGTGTCCCCTCTGGAGCAGTAGGTCAGACATTTCCTGTTTTTCTCAGATGCAAAGAGGTTAGGAAACCCCACTGCTGAAATATGTTCTGTGCTACCAACTCATGTAGCTCCCACTCGTGATCCCTAGAGAAGTGCCTGCTGAGACTGTCTGCTAACATGGTGTATACCTCTGGGAGGTGCACTGCTGAGAGGGTGATATGGTGGCAGATACACCTGTTCCACAGATTGACTGTTTCTGTGCAAAGAGCAGTGGACCTTGCTTCCCCTTGTTGATGTAGTACTCTGTTGTCAGGTGTGATTTGGATATGCAAGCTCTGAATGAAGGGTAGGAAATAGTGGCAGGCTTCATGAACTGACTGTAACCATGAGGTAGGTATGCTCTGGCACTGAAAGTCCAGGATCACCCCAATAAAGTCTATATCCTGTGAAGTGGGAATTAAAATGGATGTTTCTATTTTTACTTGAAGCCCCAATTAGTGTAGGAGACTGAGTAGAGATATGGTTGCCCTCTGTACCATTTGATGAGAGGAACCAATCATTGAGGAAGGGGAACACTGATGAGTCCTGGCAGCAGAGGTGGGCTGCCACCACCAATAGCCTCTTTGTGAATACCCTTGGCATTGTTGTGAGGCCAAGAGCACGCTGTATTGGTAGTGGTCCTGGCCCATGGTGAATCTCAGGAATCTCCTGTGCACAGGGTAACGTCTATGTGGAAATAAGCATCTTTTAAATCAAGATGTGTGAATTAAATCAAGCCAATTGCCTTTGTTCAGTGCGGGAACTATGGAGGCAGCATAAATATCCTGAACCTCATGGGAGAGATTAAAATGTTCAACTGTTTGAGATCCAGAATGGGTCTCAAGCCTCCTCTCCTCTTGGGAATGATTTTGAATAAAATTATTTTCCCGTGCTGGAGAGGAGCTGGTTCTATGGGAGGAGTTATATCCCAATTTGCAGATCGTACTGGTGAGTGGCTCTCTGTTTCATGCATGTCCTGGACCAATGGTGTAGGCACCTCCCTTGTCAGGATTGATTCCAATAGAATCAGGGTTCTGGCTCCATGTAGATACACTGCCCCTGTGGACATTACTATCTATCCCCTGAAGCAAGAGAGTGGACGGAGCTTCTTTCTTTCCATGGCACCAGTGGTATCAGTCTCATTGCAGTCTTTGGTTCTGGCAACTCCTTTTCACGGTGCATCAGTAGCATCAGTGTACAAGGCGTCCACTGTTGTTTTTCCCTAGTCAGTACCAGGGATGGTCCTGCTCCTACAGTTAGCATCTGTTTTGGGGTGTTTTTCCCTTCAGAGCCGGGGAATGGTACTGTGCTTCTTGTGAGCTCCTCAGACTTCCATACTGAGGCACAAAGAATAAAGAACTTGTGGTACCTTAGAGACTAACAAATTTATTTGAGCATAAGCTTTCGTGAGCTACAGCTCACTTCATCAGATGCATTTGATGCATTCTGAGGCACAGAATCTCACCCAACTTGGAGGGTGTCAGAAAAGAGGCCTTCTTATTTCTCAGCTAGTGTTTACTACTCTCTTCATGTCCCTCTTTGGAAGAGTCCTTTAATTTACTATCAGTCCCAAAGCCAGAGACCACCATACTTAGAGGGCACTTCTTGGTTCCTCTGTCCAATGTACAGGGGAGTCTGATAGGCCAGGATCAGACTGGGGCCTCAAAGCATGATCCATTATAAATCTTCAAAGTATATACTCAAGAGCTTGATAGGTTTGGCTATGAAAGGATCAGCAAACGCTGTACTTCAAAGGGATGTGGGCTTCCCTGAGGCAGTAGAGACACTTGAGGTGGTCATCACTGACTGGAACGGCCTGAGGGCAAAATGCACACTTTTTGAATCATGGGATCCTGGGCATACTATGGAGGAAGAAGTGGTTTGAATAGGAAGAGGACTCCCTAAGCCTTGAACTGGTAAGGGCTTGTCTACACAGATACATTCAGGAAAGATCATCTGAATTAACTAAAGGTGTGAATTACAAGTGGACTAAATTGCATTAAACCCCTATATAGACCCCCCCCCATTGAGAATTCAAGTGGCCTTAATTCGTTTTAGCTTAATTCACTTCCAAAATGAATTTGGGACTTGTTTACATGAACAATTTGTTAATGACAAACAGGGGTTTGAATCTACCCTGCACTAGTTTGCTGCAGACTAAGAGTATGTCTTCACTACCAACATTAAAGCATGTAGTCGTGGCTCCAGCACTGGGAGAGAGCTTTTCCCAGCGCTGCTCTCCCCCAGCCCTCTAAGAGCCCTCTCCCAGCACTGGTGTACTTTCCACTCTGCCACTTTACAGCACTGAAACTTGCATTGCTCAGCGGTGTATTTTTTCACATCCCTGACCAAGGAAGTTTCAGCGCTGTAAAGGAGCAATGTAGACAAGGCCTAGCTGTTCATGTGGACCTTGCTGATGTGCATTAACAGTCCATCAGTTCACTTTGATCTAGGCCTCTATGAAATGGACTGGATCAAAGCAAGCTAACAAACTGTTAATGAGGATAAGCAGAGTCTACATGGACAGTTAGTCTGCAGCAGGCTAGTACGGGGTAGAGTCATACTTCAGTTTCCCACAAACTAAATGTTCATTGTAAAAAAACCCAAAGCTAAAATGAAATAAGGCCACTTTAATTCTGAGTGCGAATCTCCACACAGGGCTTTAGTGCAGTTTAATTAACCCACTTTTAATTCATACCTTTAGTTCATTCAGATTAATTTTTGAAGTGTCCTCATGTAGACAAGCCTTAAAACTACACTAAGTATAAAAACTATTTATCTAATACCTATTTATAGATAATTACAAACAGAAGTAGAAGAGTGCTAACTAATGCTACAGCTAGCAAAAGAGTTCTGCCTCAGACCACGGGCTGCAGGAAGCAACTGGAAAGGCAGTCCATACGCACCACCTCTGATGCCCTCAGTTTGCAGCATGAGGAGAAGAAGGGTGCAGGCACAGACAACACTGCAAGCTTGAATCTTCTGGTCTCAGGCACCTGGAGGGTGTGCACACCTCCAGTGGAATATACATAGAGACCATCACTCAAAGAAGAATATATTTTCTTTGCAATTCATATTTAAAATAGACTTTTCTGCATATATTTGTTTTTAATCTGCATATTGGATCATCAGGTGTGAACTATATTCTTGTCTGCTCTATACTATCAGTTCATGGATAAAAGCTGTTTTTAGGGTAGCCAGACTGACATTCACTTATACAGTTCACATAATTCACATTGTCTGGACTTTGATCCTTTAAAACTATTTTATTGTAATAATCTGTTATCATAAACAAGGCTTCATATTTAAATTTACTACAACAACTTGTCTTCAGAACTCTGTCTACTACTTCCTTTATATATAAAGTCTATATAGTACTTTAATCCCAAACATGCTATATTAGCAAGCTATATTTCATTATAACACATCAATAAAAAGTAAATTTATTTAATTTCTAGAAGAATAGTGGCAGCAAAACAGCGAAATAAAATTCCTAGGGAAGTACTTACCATGTTGTCTTTGATAACAGAAGGAGTCCATCCTTCAAAGGCATATGGGGAATGAATGTTGTCTCCATGAAAACAATCAAAGCAGCGGTACACATCGTACCCATAATTCAGCAACATTCGTAACATGATTTCATCTTTTAGAGAATACTGCAGAGCTGAGGGGAAATGCGTCGTATTCACTCTGCAGAAGTAATTTACATTGGCCCCATGCCGAAGCAGTAGATTGATTAGCTCATAGTTACCCATTCTCAAGGCTAGCTGGAGGCACTTAATGGGGTCTTGATTTGGCAGGGCTCCAGCATCCAGAAGCAGCTGAGTTGAGCAAATATCCCCATTTGAGACTGCAAAATATAAAGCTGATTTCCTCTGATCATCATAGCCTTTGCAAACCCTCTCATGCAACATGAAATTGGCATCAAACCCAGATTTGAGGAGAAACTCAAGGCACTGAGGATGTGCTCCTGCTGCTGCTGAGTGAACTGGACTTATCCCACTCTCCTTAATGGCAGCATAATCAGTAACTGAAGCTAATTGCTTTAAAGCTCTGGAGAAAGAAAAAAGAAGGAATATATATCTATCTATTCTCTGGTACCAACTTTGAGTTTCTCAGTGCTGCAGTCTTTGTTACATGCATCTTAGCTGGGTTACAGAATTGTGTTCTGCTTTGCTTACAGTGTTGTTCATTTACTACCAAACTAGTATCCTGGCATACTACACATCTGCACTGGCCTTAACCTCTGACAATTACATGATAACCAGCTATGACTCCTACAGATTTCCAAACTACTGGACGAAGCATCAAATATTATGTCTTTCCCTCTTGTCTTTCAGGAACATTCCATTTCCCCATTTTTTAGCTAATGGAATGATATCATGACCCCTTAGAGAAGAACTTCTCCATCCCATCAGTCTGGAGAAGTCTGTAGAGACCACTCTTCTGTAACCTACAGAAAGTGGGAGAGCCCCTATTTTGTTGACCACAATGCAGTGTTACTAGTAGCTAAAAGCTGTGGTCTGGGACCGAAGACATCAAGTTCTATTCCTGACTTGGGCACTGAATAGTTGTATGACTGTAAGCAACCCAACCCTTCCACTGCCTCTGTTTCCCAATCTGTAAAAGTAAGGTGTAGCAGGGTGGTTACCCGCTCCTGCCCTGTGGGGCTTAAAAGCCAGCCCTGGGAGAGAGCCAGGGCTGAGGGCAAGAAAAGTTAGGCTGATTGGGGAAATGGCCGCAGCTGGGCAAAGCCCCAGTCAGGCTGCAGTCTGCCCCAGGGAGCGAGCTAAGCGATGACGGGCAGTAGCCAGTGGTGAGCGGGAGCCGGTTCGCTAGAACCGGTTGTTAAATTTAGAAGCCCTTTTAGAACTGGTTGTTCGGCGAGGGACAACCAGTTCTAAAAGGGTTTCTAAACTTAACTGGCCAAATGTGGTGCCTTAGGCACCGACTCCATGGGTGCTCCAGCCCTGGAGCACCCAAGGGGAAAATTTGGTGGGTGCAGAGCACCCACCGGCAGTGCCCCACCCCTGGCCCCAGCTCACCTCCGCTCCGCCTCCTCCCCTGAATGCACCGCCCCCTCCCCGCTTCTCCGCCCCCTCAGGCTTCCCGCGAATCAGCTGTTCACGCGGGAAGCTGGGGCAGGCTGAGAAGCAAGCGGCGGCTTCGTGCTCAGGCCCAGGGAGGTGGAGGTGAGCTGGGGTGGGGGGCGCGAGGAGGGCCGCCCGCGCCACAGCAGGTAACCCGGGCGGGGGGAGGGTGCAGGGGAACCGCTCCTCGCTCCAGCTCACCTCCGCCACCCTCGGCCTGAGTGTGAAGCCACCGCCTGCTTCTCAGCCCTCCCAGGCTTACCGCCGAACAGCTGATTCATGGGAAGCGGTGGGGGGGAGCGGAGAAGCAGAGCCGGGCGGTGCGTTCAGGGGCAGATGCGGAGGTGGAGCGGTGGTGAGCTGGGGCCGGGGTGGGACAGGGAGCTGCCGGTGGGTGCTCTGCACCCACCAAATTTTCCCCATGGGTGCCTCAGCCCTGGAGCACCCAGGGAGTTGGCGCCTAAGGCGCCACTTTTGATGTGATCAGTGGGGGGAGCGGTCGCTCCCCCTGCTCCCCCCCAGCTATTCTCCCCTGTCCCTAGGAGTCAGAGGGACCTGCCGGATGCTTCCTGGGAGCTGCCCCAGGTAAGCACCTCCGGGACTCTCCACCTTTCCCCCCAGCAGGTGCCTCTGGCTCTTAGGGGTGGGGTGTGCACCCACTATGGTGGCCCACGAGACCCTCTTGCCCGGTTCTGGGGGCAGTCAGGGGACAGGGGAGGAGGGTGGATGGGGAAGGGGTCCTGGGGGGGCATCAAGGAATGTGGGGGGGTTGGATGGGGCAGGAGTCCCCGGGAGCAGGGGTGGGCAACGACCCCCTCGTGGGGGGAGGAGGGAACCCGTTAAGATTTTGGCAGCTCATCACTGGCAGTAGCCAAGACTGAGGCGAGGTGGGGGTAGTGGGTGGGGATTCCCTGGGGAGGGGAGACCCACAGGGATTGTTGGGGTTTACTGCCAGGGGGCAGCACCCCCGTGGGAGGAGGCACCGGGTCCTGGGAGGGACTGGGGCCGGCGGTAAGGCAGATCACCAGATGGCAGAGGGCACTCCAGAAGCTGACGAGCTAATTCCCAAGGACAACCAGCAGGAGGCACCGCCAGGTGAGTCCGGCTCTATTACAGAAAGTGATCCTTATTCCACAGGTATGTGTGACAGTTTAATGTGTTTAAAGCACCAAGTGCAATTGTTTTTGAATCTGGTCCTCCTCTCTGCAGGTATATCAGGAGAGAATGTGGAACAGCTCTGGCCTAACTCACCTGACCATCCAGTTAGAGCACAATAAGGGAAAGTTACTTACCTTACAGTAACTGGAGTTATTTGAGATGTGGGTATTTGCTGTAGGTGCACATGCACTCCATGCACCCAGGACCAGAAGTCCCTCAATAGCACCTTACAGTAACTGGAGTTATTTGAGATGTGGGTATTTGCAGTAGGTGCACATGCACTCCATGCACCCAGGACCAGAAGTCCCTCAATAGCAGCGTCCACTGGTCCATGCCTGCACGAGCTCATGCTGCAAGCTGAGGGCGTAAGAGGCAGTAGGGTCCAACCACCTCCCCAGTTCCTAGTCTACCACGAGTTATCCAAAGAAGAAGGGAAGGAGGGTGAGTCGTGAATATCCATAGCGACCACACATCTCCAAGTACTCCAGTTACTACAAGGTAAGTTCCCCTCCTTTCTTGTACGAGTGCTGGTCCCTATGGGTATTCACTGTAGGAGACTCCCAAGCAATACTTGTTGAGGAGTTGGGTGCAAGAAAGAACTCTTGCCACAGATCACAGGATTGCTGGACTGAAGGAAGCATCCTCAGCTGAGGCTTGAACATCAACAGGTCTGACCATTGCACTACGAAGGCATCCCTTCCGGAACAGGACCCTTGAGCATCCTGAGAGCAATAAACTGAAGACTTTGGTTTCCTAAGCTGCACAGAGGTCACAAGATGGGAATCCCTAATGGTTAAAAATCCATTGCATCACTGACAATTAGAGTTCCCACTCACATCTTTGTGACATTGCCTGCTTAGGCTGTCTGCTAGGAAGTTCCTAAACCCCGCAGGTGCACTGCAGACAGGGACGTTTGATGCTGGGTGAACCAGTTCCAGAGTTGCAGAGTGGTGTGGACCTTGCTTCCTCCATTTGTTTATTTATTAAACCGTGGTCATGTTGTCTGACCTGAGCTGGATATGAGTGCAATGGTTGAAGTGCAGGGACTGCTTGCACACTCTGTGGAATGCTCAAAGCTTGAGAAGGATAATGTGATTTGTGGCCTCTTATGGAGTCCAGAGCCCTGAGCTATACATCCCCAGCCTAATAGGGATGCATTTATCATGATTAAGCCTACGATTTTGTATGGACATTTTTAGTAAAAGTCACGGACAGGTCACAGGCAATTAACAAAAATTTACAGAAGCCATGACCTGTCCATGAGTTTTACTAAAAATGTCCATGACAAAACGGGAAGGTTGAGCTGCCCCGTGGTTGCGAGCTGGGACTGGGAAGCTCTGGGGGATTCCACCTCAGGCGGGGGATCCATCCATCTGTGGGGACTGGAGAGCTGCTGGGGATGCCCTGCTGTCCGTGGGGACTGAGGAGCTAGGGGAGATTCCCCCGCTGGCAGCAGTAGCTGAGGAGCTGCCAGAGATCCCCCACTGCCCACAGGGACTGGGAAGCTGCGGGGAACCCCCACCACTCCAGGTGGCAGGGGTCCTGGCAGGACCCTGGCTGAAGTCATGGAGGTCGCAGAAGTCCTGGATTCCATGACTTCTGCGATCTCTGTGACCAAATCGTAGCCTTAATCATGATTACCTTTATGGGTGGGCTGGGAGTAAAGGGAACCACCACACAAACATTGTCCCTCTTTTCCCAGTAGATGAGAGATGCTCAGAGAGTGAGAGGAAGTCTGATTCTTTTGTCAAAGGAGTCCTTGTTTGGAACATAGACCCTTGTAGCTAAGTCTGGAGACTGCATAGGTGAAACCCAGCAAAGGGAGTCACATAGATGGATGCCGTCATGGTCCTAGGAAACCAAGTATGATTGCACTGTCATCTGATGACTGAGGCAAAGCTGGATACTGAGGTCTCTAATCATGAGGAATCTGTCTTGAGGGAAGTAGGCTCTGGCTGCATGGAAGTCTAGCACTGCTCCAATAATTGTTCTAGTCATTGTGGGTGTTTACGTGGACTCTCGTATGTTTACTTGAAGTTCTCAGGAGTGGCATAGGTCGAGCAGGGCAGAATTGCTATTTGCACCTCCTTATATGGCCATTCCTTGAGAAGCCCGTTGTTTAGACAGGTGAATATATGGTGGTGTTGCCAGCCTTAGTACGCTACCACTACCATCATGACCTTTGTAAAAAATCCTTTGCGTCACTGCAAATCCAAAGGGCAGCACCTTGTACAGGATGTGCTTTGAGCCTACCATGGGACACAGGGATCTCCCATGCACCACGTAGATATCTATATGGAAATAAAAGCCCTTTAAATCAAGAGCCACAAACCAGTAGCCTTCACTCAGGGAGGGGATCATAGAAGCCAGGGTAATCACCCTGAATCTTGAGTGACAGATGAAGGCATTCAATTGCCTGATGTCCAGAATGGGTCTGCAACTCCCCTTCTTTCTTGGGGTTAGGAAATACCTGAGTAAAAGCCCTTACCCTGGTGCCTAGGAGGTACCTAGGTGGATTAGGGAGTCCACTTCCTCCTGGAGAAACCTCTTATGAGAGGTCCCTGAAGAGGGATAGGAAGGGAGATTTTGGAGAAGAGGTAGACAGGAACTCAATGGTATAGCCTATTGAGATGTCTAAGACTAATTTCCCTGAAATTAGATGCTGCCACATCAGAAGTAAATGGGCTAGACCAGGGGCGGGCAAACTTTTTAGCCTGAGGGCCACATCGGATTTCCAAAATTGCATGGAGGGCCTGTTAGGGGAGGCTGTGCCTCCCCAAACAACCAGGCGTGGCCTGGCCCCCGCCCCCTATCCAAACCACCCCCACCCCCTGCTTCTTGCCCCCTGGGACTCCTGCTCCATCCAACCCCACCCCTGTTCCCTGTCCCCTGACTGCCCCTGGAACCCCCACCCCTGACTGCCCCCCACCGACGCATCCATCCCCTCCTCTCATTCTTCACTGCCCCTAGGAACCTGTGCCCCATCCAACCCCCCTCTCCTTCTTGACTGCCCCCCGCCACCCCATCCAACCCCCCTCTCCTTCTTGACTGCCCCCCAGGACCCCTGCTCCCATTCAACCCCCCTGTTCCCTGCCCTCTGACCCGCCACCCCCATCCACACCCCTGCCCTCTGACCACCACCCCGAACTCCCCTGCCCTCTATCCAACCCCCCCGCTCCCTGCTCCTTACCGTGCTGCCTGAAGCTCCGGTGGCTGGTGGTGCTACAGCTGTGCCGCCCAGAGCACCAGGACAGCTAAAGCCAGCCACGCCACCATGCAGCACAGAGCACTGAGTCAGGCCGTGGCTCTGCAGCTGTGCTGCCCGGCCACCCAGAGCATTGCGTTAGCGGTGAAGTGAGCTGAGGCCGCAGGAGAGGTGGAACAGAAGGGGAGGAGCTGGGGGCGAGCCAGGCCAGGAGCTCAGGGGCTGGGCCAGATGTGGCCCATGGGCCGTAGTTTGCCCACCTCTGGGCTAGACAGTTACCAAAAGGGGGAAGAGAGTAGTTTTGCAAAGACTAGTTGACATCTCTCAATCATCCTTTCAAAATGAGTTCTTGAAAGATGGCTGGGTCTGGAGACGGGACAGTGGTGGTGGAGCACTCGCATGAGCAGGGACAGAGTAGCAGATCTCACACTTTGACAGGATGTAAGATTTCCCTAGGCAGTAGAGGCAACTCTCCTGCAGACTGCTAACTGGAAAGACAGGAGGCCAGACAAGGCCAGGCTTGAAGCCTGGGACCTTGGGCATAAGTGCCCCAAATGCTCGGGGAATAAAAATGGTGGTGGTGGGAACCTGACCTCTGCTAACTAACTACAACTTAAGAATCTACTAACTAACCAGTAAAACTTAATACAACTATTTACAGAGAATGGATTGATGAAGCTAGAAGGCTGTAGACATAAGAGGGCTCCGCTCCAGAGCGTGAGCAGTAGAAAAGGAACCGGAGTGGTGGTTGTTTCTGTGTCACCTCTTATGTCCTTAGTTCACAGCACAAAGTGGCACAGCTGCGGACCAAATGGACATTGATATTGAAGAATTTCCAATCGTGGTGCATGGAGCACGTGTTTGCTCCACAGTGACTATGCATAGGGACCAGTATTCAAAGAAGAATAAGAATTTTTATGAAGGACGCAGGAGGAAATGTAAGGGATTAAATGTTTCCCCCCAAATGAAGCAAGTGGAGAGCCTATCTGGACTGGCTTGATACATTCAGGCACTGAAGACTCATGAAGTTTTGTATAAACTTTAAATGTACGTATTTTGCAGAACCTATTTATCATTATTCATTCTTACTTTTCAAATATTTATTTCATTTCAACTCACAGAAAGTGTCCTCTGTATGCAGCTCTATGGATAGGTAAGTGACCTGTGTGTTTTGGCACATTGGCATCAGCTCCATATTCTAGTAAAAGAGACAGTGAATCTGGATTTCCTCCTCCAACAGCTTCAAATAATATGGAAGCACAATCAGCTGCCTGTGAAAGGACATCAGCACCTAGGGGAAGAAGGAACAAGGGTTTTCACAGCAACTACTGTAAATATCCAGTAACAACTAGTATCTCTAACTTCCCAATTGCTTTAGAACTGTGACTTCTACTCTTCATGAAACATAAATGTTAGAGCAATAGCCAGTGTTTTCTCTCACTATAAATCTTTTGAGGTAGCATCCTTAACTTTCTATGTGTTTGTACATTGCCTAGTGCAATAAGGCCCCAAACTCTTTATGCATTATTGTAATATAAATCTTCATAATAATGAAACACCATAATTAGAAGATTGCTTTGCATGTTATTCTGTTACATGAGTAGTTGTTTTTAGGACTAAACACAGTGCAATTAATTCAGCAGAGAACAAACATATGTAGGGGTAAATTAAATATGTACAAAGCAACAGAATAGAGACCTGAAACAGAGTGAGATACATTTCATTACAACAGAAAGACATGGAGGTCATAAACTGAAAAAGGCTCACTTATCAAATATTATTTGAATATAGTGCCTCTGCCAGGGGTTGAGGAACTTGGGGGAGGGGGAATTGCCACTGCAATGGAAATATTGGGGAGGGGGGCTTATGTATGCTTCCACCCGCCACTGTATCTTGTAAAAGTGAGAGTGGGACCTGGCTGGCATGGGGGTCGGAGGCAGTGGCAAGACCAAGATCCAGAGGAAGAGCTGGAGTGGCTGTTGCAGTGCAGGAGATCAGGCCTGCTGCTGGGGAGCAGGTAGGAACAGCTCTTCTCTCCTTGCCTTCCAGCCACTGCAGGTCCCAGCAGAGGCACCTGGCCCAGGGAAGGGACAGGGTCACATGTACCAGGGTGGACTGGGAGACAGGGCACTAACACATGGGCAGGGACAGAGAGGGTGTTCAGTGCACAGGGCACCAGCCACTGAAGAACTGCAAAGATGCCCTTCACAGTTTGGAACTGACCCCTCACCTCTCCACCCTCCTCACTGAGTCTCAGTAGCTCCCTTTGTTCCCCCTCATTCACAGAGAGCTTTTGCTGGCCTCTGCCCCCCACAACTCCCATGCCTCTGCAGATATACACTGTGATAGTGTGTGCCCTATCACATGCTGATGGAACCCATTTCAAGGCAGTTAGATTGTGGGGGACTGCATGCATCCCCTTTATTCCAGTATTACAGAACAAAGGGGGATAAAACCCTCCACCCCAAAGTGTCTCACTCGCTTCCAGAGATGGCCTGTCTACATGAGTAAATACTATTTTATTTAAGCATGATTGGAAATGCTTTCATTAGCTGACACAATGCTGATCACAACTTTGTGGTTGGTGTGTGCAAACACAAGTCATACGCCAGCTAGTAATGGTTAAATCTCTGTCTTAGTGGTTCAGTTTAAATACTGCAACATTTTCTCAAGTAGACAAGGCCAGAGACATGCGTTTACAGTGTAGATCTGTGGAAACAACATTATGAAGGAGAAACAAAAGTTACTGTTTTAAGAATAAAATCCTGATGTTTAAAGAGACAGAGTGGGTGAGATAATTATCTTTTATTGGACCAATTTCTGTTGGTGAGAGACATGCTTTTGAGCTTATACAGAACTCTTCTTCAGGTCTGGGAAATGTAGTCAGAGTGCTACAGCTAAATACATGTGGTACAGATTGTTTAGCATAAATATTGCAAGGGACCATTCAAAGTGAAGTGGCCCATTAACATGACATTTACATTTTTTTCATGGCAAAGTTAATGGCAATCAAGAGGAAAAGAAAATGCAATTATCTTCTCTTCCCCCATCTTCAGCTTAATACAGTCTAGGCCACAGGATGAAGTGTTAGCTGAAGACTGTAAACTCATAATGAACATGGTCTCTGTAACTGTAAACAAAGGCCTGGTAGATTTAGCCTACAGTTCTCTTTGGGAAGGAATATATTTAAAAAATGCCATTGTGTTGTGTTTATGCATTTATGTTGCTTGGTCACAAAACTCCTTTAGTTGGAGGTATCCCTTGAGTAACAAATGTTATATGTGCATGTCATATGATGATTAGTTTAATAGCATTCTAACCACAAAACTTTTGAAAGACTTAAGGGATCTGGGTAGAAATAATAATGATTTGAAAAGATAATGTAGTATGGATGTCTTAGAAGAATATTGAAATTTAGTAGATTATGTAATCACACCAACAATTCTTAACTACTGTGCTTGTCATGTATTTTGTAAGAGTTAAGTTCTTCAGGTGATTAAAGATGTACTGTAGTGACCAAACAAAAACAGGATACTGTGCAGAAAAAGTCATTCCTATGTGCTAACGTGAATACCCTTGAACATACAAAGTGACTGTTGTAATTCATTCTAAAACACTCCAAATAAAACCAGCAATTTATATACTAGGTTGTATATATTAATATCTGTCCACTATGTTAGCAGTAAGAATGTCACAAGGTTTTTTTTCCCACTCAAAACCTTATTTTGGTAAGGTAATATTGTGCTGACAGGGGAGCTAGCAATTCTACTTTGCTACCGCACAGACAATTATTCATGCCCTTAATGGGAGGGGGATTAATTTACTCACATTTTGAAATCATTAATTTTCTGCCAACACACATGGCTGTGCAATTTCAACCCCTTATTTAGTCTGAAGAATAAAAACTTCGTGGGATCTTTCTGACAACCACCAGTTATTAAACCAACATAATGAACTGTAAAAAAAAACAAAAAAACAAAACTGTATATAAATTCTCACCTTTTTGCAGTAAAATTTCCATAATTTCTGTATGCCCAATCTGCGCAGCCAGTGCGAGGGGAGTGAGCCCATATGCACTGCGGGGATCAGGATCAGCTCCAAAACAAAGCAGAAGGTTCACCATATCTTTCCTGCCTAGTCTGGCTGCTTCATGTAAAGCTGTCCTCTTATTGACACACTGCAAGTTTACATTTGCTCCAAACCTTATCAGCAGAGAGGCAATTTCATATAAATCATGTTTAATTGCTGTAAGATAATAGGTGAAACATCAGCTATTTAAAAATATTATTTAACAATATTCTATACACTATTGTTTCTGTTGTGCTATTGCCCAGGAGAGCCTCTACTCTGCTTTCAGCTTTTCTATTTATACACAGAGATATCTAAGAAAGAGAATTAATAGATGGGGAACACTTCCCTCCATCTCTGTGATCTTCTATACCATTAAAAAGCAGAGTAGTGTCATACAGAGGAGGGAGGTTAGTGCCCCACAGTTGCCTGCAGCACTTTTACCAAATGATGCAGTATCTGATATGTTACATTCTCTAAATACTACAAGTTATATAGCGGAGAACATGTAACCCAGGTGGCTGCATTAGAGAGGTGTACACCTTCTCAGCCAAGGATGAAACTGTCTTTCTAGTGTAGTTGGCTTTGAAAGCAAGTTTCCCTGACTATATGGCTTATCCACTTGGATTTGGATGTTACACAATGTTTTTTCTTCACTTTTCTCGTTCCTTGGCCCTTGTGGAGGAAAACAACCACTCCAAGCATGTGAATTTCTGAGCACACTCAAGAAATTCATAGCACCCTTCTAAGGTTCAGACAGCAGGGCATAGGTGCTGGCAGTAGGGGTGCTGGGGGTGTGGCAGCACCTCCTGTCTTGAAGTAGTTTCCATGATAAACAGGATTTACAGTTTGGTTCAATGGCTCTTGGGACCACCACTAAACAAAACTGTTCCAGCACCCCTTCAGCAGGGTCATTGCTTGTTCGTGGTAGCTAGGATCAAGTCAGAAGAAGCAACATGAGCAACATGAATCTTTTTTGAGGGGAGGACCTGTCTTGTTCCACCTAGACTGCTGAACCCTTGCCATGTAGAGTGCCTTGGGAAGAGGAGGATCATTTGGACCTCCTTGCTTTTGAGGGAGTCTTTGAGAAAGGAATTCTTAACTTTGTTTTCCCTTTTTAAAATGCTACCTCTCACTCTCAACCCCTTTTTGGGGAGTAAGAAGCAGTTGCAGGGTCTGCTTTACATGTGACAGCTTGGGCAATCCCCAGCACTGGAGATCCTGCCGAAGTTAGCTTTGTTGTAATTCTGCAAGGGACAGCTCATTGCACACTGGAGCAAGAGTCCACAACATTTCATATGCGGTGTGGACCTAGAAATTCCCATAGGACTTCGTAGCCTACTCCATTTTTTAAATTTTCTACTTAGCTGTCAAAGATATTGACTCTCCACCTATTGGAGACTGAAATAGCTGAGCTCTAGTAGCCAACAAGTCCCTGATATGCAGAAAATCACCAGACATCACCAAATAGCCCTGATGCTAGAAGAGAGGCAGTATCTATTGTTCATCACTAGAAGAAGTGAGGTGGTTAATCTCCAAAGTTATGAGATACTTTCAGACCTTCAAAGGTGTAAACGGACTCTCCCACAGTACAGTAACACTTCATTTTCCAATCCTGGCCAGGCCCCAGAAGTGCAAAAGCAAGCACAAATCAGGGATTCTGAAAAAAAGTTAACTAAACTTTCTTTTGAACTTGGAAAAGAAAAAGGCGTGGTTCAAGTTTTGAGGGAAAGATTGTGCAAATTCTTATTTTATCTGAACTGATTCATTCCTAATATGTCGTTTAGTTATGGCTCATCTACACTACAGTCATACCTGTCTGAGGAAACTTGTTTAATAGTATAGACAGGTCCTCAACTGGATTTCTGGTCTTTTGTGCATGTTAGTCCTCAGAATGGATTGGGATTTAGTTAAAGCATTGATACCAACTGGAAAGAAAAATAAATGACAAAGTATTGCTCTGTCTTTCTCTTGGCCAATGGAAATATACAAAATTCTGGAAACTGAAAGTTTTACAGACTTTACAGTCAACAACAAAAGACTGCAAGATACAAAACAAATTTTTCATGCAATGGAAGACATGAATAGAATTTCCCCCCACCATAAAAATTATTTGATTTACCTATAACTAAAGAAGAATCTCCTTCTTCATTCTTAACATTAGGGTTGCAGCCACTGAGCAGGAGAAAGTGGACATTGTCTAAGAAGCATTTATCTACTGCTACAAAGAGAGGAGTTTCCCCTTTCAGACTGGTCTGCTCCCACACAATGGGGTCTGAAGCTGAAAGATACCCAGGAGAACAGCACACATTGGGAATGGAACTAATCATCAAAACTGACTTAGTAAAACTTTCAAATGAGGAGCACAGAATACTCTTTACCTTTCAGAGTTATTTCTAGGATGTTCTTGTTTAATTGTGCTGCAGCTTCATGCAAAGGAAGCCAGCCTCGCTGATCAGCTTCCTTAAAAGCAGAACAGTGCCTCATCAACTTCAGCAAGACTGCTTCTTGGCCTGCAGTATATAGAATCAGAATCATATCACACTATTTAGCATAAAGCAGAAAGTTCAAGACAATTGAAATCTAGACTCCACTTACATCAAGGAATATTTGGAGTATCACCAACTCCATTACTACAGCCAGAACTGGCAACTTTGCTTCTCAAAACAATTTTCTATCTAAGGTTGATTTAAATGAATGTAGAGCTAATGATAGTGATTTATTGGGCTCATTTTCTCTAGATGAATCCTCCCAAAGCATTTCAGAAGCTGCATATATCAGAAAATACTTATAATCAATGCTTAATAGGCCTCCTATGCTACAATAATACAAATAGTAAATAAATAGTATAAATATACAAATAAGAAATAAATAGTATACACATTTGAAATTCAGCTGCCTCTGAAATAGAACATGACAGTTACTGAACAGCTCAAAGGAACTTGTCCAACTGAAACTATATATGAATTTTCAGGTATGCAGAATAAAATTAAGCTAGAATTTGAATAACACTCAAAAACTACTTTTACTACCTCTACTCTTGCTAAAAATGCCACAGAATCTTTAACTGATAAGTGGTCTGGTCTTCAATTCTGCATCTCATCTGAAAGATGGAATCTCCAGTAGCCCAAAACATCATTCTGGGTATTCAGTTCTTAGAAAGTGAGGGGAATAATGCAACCTACTCAGTCCTTAACAAAACTTCCTACACCAATCAAATTAGAATAGAGCGTTGATGATTTGTGTGTTTGTACTTAACTGCCCGTATTGCTGTGATTATCTTTCCATGTTCTGTTCTCATAACAAACTGGAATCTGCACAAACAGAACAAAATAATTATAATTTATATCAGTTAAGAGAAAAATATGCATGCTATTAAAGTAAAAATAAATAAGTAAATGCTCTATCTGCTGTTTAATAACAGACCAGAATCATTTTGATTTGTTTTGTAAATAGTAGATATTCACATCATTTACTTATTTGTTTTATTTGCTGTTTCCCAATTTGCACTAGTTACCTACTGTGACTTAATGAAACACATTCTCTTTGAAAAGGAAGCTGAATTTCACATTCTCTTGATCACAGTTCCTAATCTTTGTAACAAAAATCCCACCGATGAAGAATAAGCATACAATTAGAACTCAATTTAATACAGAAAAATAGTTTGTACTGCATGTTATAGCTGCATAGAACATAGGTATTTTTCTTTGCTATAGCTTTTACCAGTATAAACCATAACTCTTAGCACATATGTAATAATTTTCAAAGAGTACAATATAAATACATTCTTCAATTTCAGTCTACATGGATTCACTCCTCTTTCCCTCCCAAGAGTTATTTGGAAGTTCCAGGTTTCTACAAGCACAAAAATATAAGATTTGTGAACTTTAGTCACCCTTTTGATGAATGTGGTGTAAATGTGCATTGAAACCCCCAAACAAGTTAGTTTCAAGTGCTCTCAAATTTCACTTGGGAAAATTTCAAACAGTTCACCTCTATTATGTGTACATATAAAAGGAGAGGCAGCTTATATATGCACCTTAATAACACTAAGCAAGCAGTCTACAATGGCAAGCATTATGGTGCAGGGTTACATATAAAAATACTAACATAAATAGACTATTACATAGTAATAGTTTGTAACATAGCTCCCAGTTACACTGCCAGAATATATTCCACAGCAAACTATTACCTATCACTCTCTGCAGTATCTGTAACTGTCTCATTTCTACGGATATTCTGCAAGCTTTGTTGAATAACATTCTGGGTGGGGATGTCATCAAAGTCTTCATCATTCACATATTTAGAATTAGACATTTTATATCTGTATAACTTGGATCACAAGCAACGAGGAAAAAAAAGTTCTAGATAGGAGGCAGTTTTTTAAATCTTCTGGTTAATTGTGGATTTCCAGAAACAGCAGAAGCCACAGAAGACTTAGGTACTGAAAGAAATACGAAGAATTGTTACAAATCAGAAACAATCCCCCAGCCAGTACTTTGATTTAAACACTGCAAAGACAGTCAACTGTTCTCTTCAGAGTAGGAAATATGTTCCAGTACGGGGGTTTGTCATAGTTCTTTCCGCCCTCTTAAAGAGCAAACATGTAAAATAGCTAATGTTATGGCACCACCTACCAGAAAGCAAAAAAAGTAGAGGTTACTTACCAGGTGCAGTAACTGGATTGCTTCAAGATGTGTGCCCCCTAAGGGTGCAGCACTTCAGGTGCATGCGCACCTGAAGTGGCGCACCCATAAGACCACTAGTAAAAGAACAACAAAAAAACCTAATTAATAATTGGTATAAATTATTAACTCCCACTTCAGTCATTTTGCCTCTTCTCTTTAGTGGCACCATAATAATGGGTACTCTAGAGTACCTTTATAGGAGGAAAGGATGTACACTAAGTGTTTACTATAATTTCCCATACTCTTCTCACGTGATGCTTGGCAGTGGGGAAACAATTCGTAGATCACTGCTTTTGCTCAAGATTTGCTTCAATCGAGGAGCATTTAAGGCCATCAATTACTGTCAGAAAAGCACTGCAGCTCTGTGTAAGAGTTCATGTTTTAAGTCTTCCAGTGAAAACCACACCGAAGTATGTGCCTCAAACCTGCCAGAAATTCTGATCCATGTTATTGTGTGCATCCAAAAGACCAATTTGCAAAATAAAATAAAGCTGTCCTGAACAGCACTATATGTTTGTGAATCTCAATAGTTCTACAGGACCTACATAAACTTTTGATCTACTAATTTCAGATGAAAGCTGCAATCAACAATGCCTGTGCACAAACAATGGAGTAAACACAGAGCACCACATTAATTTGATCTACATAAGGATGTGGTGGAATGGGCTTAGTGGAAATCAATGTTGGTCAAATGGAAAGGGTTAAACTATGTACAGAAAATTATTTTCAACCTTTTAATACTGTATTACAGACAATGGAGAATAAAAATTAAAATAGCTAAGATTCTCCTTTTAAAACTTGTCAATTGGTTTTGATTTTATGATTTCATGGAAATATACTCATTAATGACCAAAACAATGAAACCATTAACAAGCAAGGTAGAAGAAATAATGAAAGTTACAAATCAGTTCTAGCAGAGCTTTCATAATAAAACGTTTTGAAATTAAAAAACATACAGCGACTGCAATGGCAACTGATGGCTGCAGAGAGAAAGAGATAAAAATGTATATACAATTGCTGGTAGACGTCCACTTCATGTGCACACAATTTACTAATTGCTGCTTTGCACAATGAAGTACGTGCCATCATATTTATAAAATCAGTGTTAGTCTGTTAGGGCCAAATCCTATTGTCTGTTTTTACTCAAACAAATCTCTCATTATTGACTTCCAGGGAGAGTCAGCCTAAATAAGGACTTCAGAACTGGCTCCCATTTATCCACAAACAAGGCACAATGAAAGAAAATGTCAGTACAACCCTTGTAGAGTTTAAAATGTTTCTAGAACATTTCCGAAGTTGAGCAGAGGAATTCATAGCAAGCTTGAATCATTTAATTTGTTACCCAGTCCAATTTACATATATTATCCAATTTACATTTATATCTCCAACTTACATATGTACAGTACCTAGATAAATATATTAGTAAAACATGTAAACAAATAAATGTTTGTATTGCAGGCAAACTCAAAATTGATCAAAATACTATCAGTTCTATACATACAATTCAAGTCTAACTATCGCTTTTGGGAAAATTTAAGAATACAAAATTTCACTATAAACTCAGAATAGAAAAAAAAAAAAGATTTTCTCTAACCTTTTTAAGCTTTTGAAAAGAACTCAGAGGACTTCACGCTTTAAACAAGTGATTATTAAGTTGAATGCGATATTTTCATATATTGAAAAATGATCTCTGAAGAGTCCAGATCCATTAATAGCTCTCTATAAATATCTGATCATAAGATACTTTAGGACTTGCTCCACATTTCACACACGTGGGTTAGCTGTGTCTGATGACATGATTTGATGAATTATACATCAGTAAAAGAAGAGATTAAAAGTCCAGACTTCTTGATAATATTCCAGATGTAATTGTTTTAGTGAGAATTGATACTTAAGGGAAGTAATATGTTCCTTCTCTACATCTGATTTAAAGAAAAATCCCTGCTGTTTTCACATGCTTTATCAACACAGAGTACATTTAAAGGCCAGGATTCATTACTGGGAGCTTGCCTAAAGGAAATGTGAGAGTGCAGATCAAACTCAGGTTTTACGTAAGTCAATACATTTAAATATAAACCAAGAAATAAAATAATACATAAATAAAAGGAAGTTTGTGTTTTTAAAAGAAGACAATATTATGACAGAAGTTGCTCACAACATGTCAATATGTAATTACAATTTTCACATTCAGACAAAGAAAAGCACATACTCTGTCTCTGTGTGTGTGTGCGCGCATGCATGAGAGAGAAAGAGTGTGAGTGTGTGTGTAAGAGGAGGAGAAAAGACTGTATCTGATACTCCTCTAGCCCCAACACACAAGCATCAGGGAAAGATGGGACATGGGACCTTGGGTAGAGGCAAAGTTAGGATAGGGTGGACTTCCTCATTTCATGAGTCTTGAGTTGCCCCACTTTGCAGCAACCTAAAATACTCTTTCCTCCCAAGCACAGAGCACCTCAGGGGCCAGAAATTAGCCAGTACTCAGGTGTTCAACTCTTGGGAATTTGTCAGTTTCCTAAGGGTTAAAAAGCTTTGTAGAGTTTTTACACTCATACAAGGGAAATTTTAACATTGAATGGAAAAATGTATCTACTGAAACGATTTTAACCACTTGAACTGAATTTTTTGTGTTCCATTTTACCCCTCTTTTTGATTCTGCATAATAAGCAGATATGGGGCACACTAATTTCTGAGGTCCAAATTCACTCCTGCTGATCCTGCTGAGGAAGGCAAGATGGCTGGTGTCTCAACTCCCCTCCAAATGGCATACTATAGCTGAACACACAGCAGAGAAAGGGTTAAGTCTATTTGTGGAATCTTTATCCTTCCTGGTTATAAGGGGAGGTGGGACTGGTTCTTTGGGAGAAAGGTTCTAGGAGTCCTGAGAAAAGAACTCTAGAAACAGTCAAGCCTAAAAGAAGGTTTGAGGTGATCTTTATCTTATTATAGTTTTCTTTTTAATAAAGCTAAATCCTAGAAAGACATGTGGGTGGTGAATTTGGACTTTATGTGATATAATTGTGTTTGTAAGCAGGATGCAAAAGGAGGTAATATTTTTATGACAAGTTGTGGGGGTTTTGTTTGTTTGAGCTGTTTATTTTTCATGGAAACTATACAAAAGGAGCTGAGGAGTTTATAATATTAGAAGCAGTACAAGTAATGGTGGATTGCTAGGAAGTATACAGGTGAGGCAGACAAAGGTGCATCTTAAATTCAGTTTTATCGCATGAGTAAACAATTTCTTCCACCACCACCTATGTGACAGCACTCAAATTAGAGATGAGTCCAAACCAAAACACCAGATCTGAACATCCAGACTTTGCACTCTCGTGGTTCAGGCCTACACTGCTTGAATTTTGTCTACTATAATACTTTCCATATGGGAATTCAGACAACTTTCATTTTTTTAATCAAGATATCATTTGTGGTATTTTAATAAGTGACAAAAGAGATCTGTATACTTATTCATGACAGCATATTACAAATAAAATGAACACTCCAGATCATTATATATTTTAAAAATAGTAATAACATCATATAATTATTAAATGCAACATTTCAAGATCAGGAAAAATTTAGTCTGACCCCTCCAAATATAAATATATCAAGATGTTTCTCTGATACAATGTGCTTCAATTCCTCAGTAAAGGAAGGAAAAGAAAGCTATGTCTGATGAGGTTTGCCTCTGAATTCTTCAGGGTTAGTCATCCAGCTGGCAGAGCAGAGCAACACCTCGCTTGATCCAGTGTTGGACTGGTTTATCAGTCTCTAGCAATAGCGCAATGACAAAATTAGTAGAATGTCCAGTAGTGGATAAGGTTCCCTTACGCTCACTTGTCTTGTAGAGTGGACAAATATAGGCACTAGATTTCTTTATGTCTGATTTTTTAGCTTCAAAAAGAAGAAATAAGGCAATGAATTATATACTGTAGATGTATTAGATGAATAAAAATAATCTAATCTAATGTAAAAATCAAATATTCATTCTGATTTATTTTTAAAGCTAAATAAAAATTTGACAAATTATTTTCATCCAGCAAAACTTAAAAAGAAGTCACTCCTTGCTCTGATTTTCTTTTAAAAATTAATTTAGAGAATTTACATAGGCTAATAGACTAGAGGAAGTATGTTTGCTATTGTTTGTTGACAGGAATAGATGCCTTCCTGTACGACCTGCTTTTCAAATATTTCAAAGAGGTGTTCAAATCTAAACAGTTACATAAAAATCAAAACATTTGACTAAAATACCATCAGGTTATAGTTTAGAGCATGTGCACGAGCTCTTCATCCTATGAAGTAAGCTGTAGCTCACGAAAGCTTATGCTCAAATAAATTTGTTAGTCTCTAAGGTGCCACAAGTACTCCTTTTCATATAAAATTGGGGCTCTAGGGCAACTTTGATTCAGCAGCTCGAGAACCTAATCATGATTCAAGTTGTTTGAGTTTCGAGGTTACAGCTCTGGAGGAACTGTAATGTGCCCAGACTGTTTACACATAACTTGCACAAAGGTTTAAATCATGTTCTTTTGACATCCGTCAGCTTCAACTAACAGATTCCTCCAATGTCAATAGAAGGGATAAACGGACAGAATGGAATACTTTCTGAGGCCAACTTGCAGCTAGTTATAACTAAGTAGAAACTAAGCCATTGTGGAGAATCTTAAAAATATTTCCATTAGGAATGTTTGGAATAAATTGCTCCTGATCAAAGAAAGGAGGAACCAAATGACAGAAAACAATAGTAGAGGTCAGTCAGAAGAAAACATTATCAGTGTTTAGCCATCTATGCACAGTATTTCTGCAGCAGTTAATGAAACTTTGAGCAACATTAATTTTAACACATATGGGGTGAAATACTGGCCCCATTTAAATCAGTTGCAAATGTCCCATTGACTTTTATGGAGTCTGGATAGCAACAATCATGCTCTCTTTTGCCAAGGCTAGTTTATATCTAAAAAATACATGAAGATCCAATTTGGAGGCAGTGAAATTTGTTTTATATAAAACGTCTATCTGACTGGCTCCTCCTTTGTCCAATCCATGCTAAATAAACCTTTTTTTCGGGGGGAGGGGGGAAGGCCTGCGCGGGAAGAGGCCCAGATCAGATAAATTTCAGATAAACTGGGTCAGCCAGTGAAAAGGCATAATGTTTGATCATGTCAGATGAATGGAGACCTATGTGCATTTGGATTTTTTGGTGAGAGAGAAGGGCTGGTCTTTTTGCAATGTTAAAGAAGTACATTACTGAAATCTCTTGTTGCATTAGAATCCAAAGAAACATTGGTTCCAGACCGCTTTACTTACTTGGTTTTATCCAAATTATTGGTATCGAGTCAAAGAGCAACTTGGGATGCTGTTCAGCTAATAGTCCTCTGGTGAGACAACAAAGAAACTATTAAAACATAATTTTATAAAAGGTATATTTTTAAAAAGAGATATTTTTGTATTTTACTCTGTTTGTTGGGTAGGAAGGAAAAAAGGGAAGGGTTGGGATGAGAAAGGGGTATGGAGATGACAGGAAGAGGAAGAGAGAGAAACGTCAGGACAAATACAGAGAATGGAAGCAAACTGAAGAGATGTAACAAGGGAAGAATAAGAAGAAGAGAGAAAAAAAGATAAACAAGAGCGAGAATGAAATAAAAGAAGAGAGGAGGGGGATGCAGAACAGAGCTGGAGGACTTCCCTATCTTTAGCTTTCTCAAAGGGTCCAGTAAAATCACCAGACATCAAGAATATTTCTCTCATAATCCCACACAAGAGATAGGATTAGGCAATAACAAATAAAAAGCCATATTGTGCGCTGACCTTTGCTGTTTAAACTCTTGGAATAAAACATGCAGTTTTTCTTGCTGAGCTACATTACCTTTAAAAGTGTCCATTAACTTGTAATAGTATAATGAAAATTTAAAACCCACTGTAGATTTTGATTTTGTACAGCCACTTTTATGTGTGTAAACAATTGTGCAAGCAGAAGTGGGTATATAGCTGCTTTATCAGCACAAATTGAGGTGCTGGATGCTTGGGTGCCAAATTTGTGTACCCTGAGGGCAGGTCTATATTAGAAGCGCTACATTGGTGCACCTGCACTGCTGTAGCACGTCTGGTGAAGGCCCTCTATGCCAATGGGAGAATGCTCTCCCATCAGCATAATTACTCCCCCTCTGTGAGAGGCGGAAGCTATGCTGGTGGGAGAGTGTTTCCCGCCGACAGCACCAGTGTGGACAGCACTTAAGTCACTGTAATTTGCTTTTCTATGGGGGGGTGTCTTTTTCACGCCCCTGAGCAACGTAAGTTACATTGACTTAAATGGTAGTGTAGGCCTGCCCTAATGTACATCAGGCATGCAAAACTGCAGACCAGTTGAAGTTGGCTGAAAACATGGTCCTATTTGCAATGTGCACTTTTCTGATTGTCTGGTAATTAGTTCCAACTACTCTGCATATCAGTTCAATTTTTTTTTTTTCAAAATGCACTGCTTCACTCCATTGGAAAAAAAAAATTAGCTGAGATTTTTCATAGGCCCCTTTTAAAATATTTACTTTGAGGGCTGCTAGGGTCTGTACCCTTTCCCATCTATTTAGAAACCTTACAAAGTAACAAGTACCATATCTGAATGACTATACAAACAGTTAAACCATAGTGGGCCAAATCCTGCCCTTCTCTTGTGTGGGACCAAGATGTGAATTGGTGCTTATTTTCATCTAAGCTGCCTGTGCGCTAGGTGACTCACCCTGAGGATGGCCAGGTCGGCTGCAGCAAAGGGATAGGTGGGCTCCACCAGCTGCTTTGTGGTTGGGACTAGGAGAGCTGTTCATAGACTGGGGACCTGATGTAAAAAATTCATTCTGTACTCACATAGTAAGTGCTGTAGGTTTGGAGAGGAAACACTATACTATTCACATGCGAGATTTATAGCCCCTGAAAACCTGTTTCAAAAAATTAAGTCCCTCAGAGGTGTCTCAAATTGGGCACCTGGAAACTGATGCAACAAGAATCTGAAAAGAATCACTAGTCACTTTTGAAAATCTTGGCCTCACTGCTTGAATGGTTCTGTGACTCATGTAGAAGGGCAATTTCATGAAAGAAAACTGCATTTTTATTACAAGTAAGCACACTGGAACATTCCCAATACTACAGTACAGCAGATTCATTGTGTTTTTTCTTCTCAAGATCTCTTTGAGGAAGGAGAAGATTTTAAATTAGAGCATATCATTGAAATGTTGAAATGATGTTAAAATATGTCAACAAGTCTAATATGAGCGCATAAGAAAGTTTAAGATTTATTTTAAAATTTTAATTACTGACTTGGTCCTATCCCAGCGAGCTCCATCTAAAAATAATCCACGGATATAAACACCATCTTCTGGTGCAGTTGCAGATGTATCCTTAGGAATAACCTAAAAAGAAATACATGTTAATACATTTCCACAGTAGCTTTGTTTTAGAGCTATTAGCTCTACAAGCCAATCTTCAAGAGTGCAACCCCAAATCAGGATAAAATAGTGAAGCCTCTTCTTTCAGCACTACTTTACATCATAAACTGTTAAGATGGCAGCTTTCTATGTGACTGTTAATTATCCTTTATCATCATACTTACAACACTCAGGTTTATCAAGTGATTTGTTTTCCTAATTAGGTGATTAAATGTAATGAGAAATATACTTTTAATAGCATTCCTTTACAGATATAAAGTGGAAAACAGTATGTACTACTATTTAACATAGTTGCAGATCTACAATGCCATTGCTAATCAAGGTCTCGATCCTGCAATAAGATAGGAGCAAGTGCCCTATCCAATCAGGCACAGGGTCCATCTGGTATATCTCATGGAAACATCAGGACCCATATTAGTAAAATATATTTTTATTACTTATCCATACCTGAAATTCATATCCCAGCAGGTCAATGGGAATGGTGTACTTCCTGGCATAGTTCTGCATGGCTCCAGTTAAAAAAGCTTGAGTAAAATAGAATCCTGATAGCCAAAAAACACTGGGCTTTCCTAACTCATACCAGTCCTGGGAGAAGGAAGAGAGAGATACTTTCAACCATCTTTGCTATTCAGTATAGGCCTAGGTAGTATTTGCAGTTTTCCACAAAAAAATTATCCATATTCTACACAACCTTGTTTAGAAAGTCTAGATATAAAGAGTCAATTTTTTATCAACCCATGTCCAAATCATCCTTTAATTTTAAATCAAACAGAATTATTAGTAACACAATCTCTCTTGCTTTACCTGCAAGAATTTCAGCCTCGCTAGAAAATCTAGGATATAGCTCCCCAAAGGTTTAAGACTTGGGTATGAACGGTTAGCCCAGTTCTCGGCAACTTTTCCAACAAGCAGACTGCCGCTCAGGGCCTCCAGCTCAGAATCCATAACGACCAGTCCTTTAATGGCCTTTTTCAGATTTATTAAGGTAATACGTATAGTTTGGAGTAAACTAGAATTAAAGAAAATATCACAGAACTATCACTAAAATACAACAGGTTTGACATGATTTGTCAGACATGAAATCATCAT